>NC_065404.1:4814603-5439603 GCF_024362695.1 Pectinophora gossypiella
AAAATGTGATATGAAATCGACTCGTGCTATACTGGTGAGTGTTGTAGTTGCTAACCGATTGATCGTAATATTAAGAACCACACTCGATGTTATTGGGTATTTCTAGACCATCGAAGTGAAGGGATTCGCGAAAATGTTCTTGGGCATTCTAGACCATCGAAGTGAAGGGATCCGCGAGAGCGCGCGCGATAGCGCGTTGGCGCTCGAGCGATCCGACTGAACGAAGATGGTCTAGAATGCCCAAGAACATTTTCGCGAATCCCTTCACTTCGATGGTCTAGAATGCCCAATAACATACTACTCTAGTCTGTTTATGATTGAAAAACTTACCTTACTTACTGATTAAGAACAGGGGCCCGGGGGTTGGGGGGGAGTGTGTGGTTAAGACTTTTTTTTTTGACGTGACTTATTGTAGATTTGCCGCAAATGGCATTAACTACTTGGCCGGACAAATGGGGAGCGCTGAAGGCTCTCACCCGGTATAACGTTTAAGACAACAGGCCTGAGGGTGCCCAGTTGGGCGCGAACCTCGGCTCAGGGCGTCGTCTGAGAGGAAAAATATTTGAAAGAATTAATCGACCCTAGTGGGTCGATAGCGATAAGCGCTGAATGAGGGAAATCGTCGACCACGCCGGCGGGGTCGGTATCGGGGACCTTGTGGTTAAGACGCCACATCAAAGCAATTCATCTAAAAAACAATTTTTGCTATTTGACACTTGTTTGCATTGCGCACTTACCTTTTATAAGCGCAAATGTCAAATTCCTTTTTTAGATGAATTGCGTCGATATGGCCTTTTTATGGCCCCCTCCACCCCCCGCCTACGATTGCAGCAATTATGCAGTTTAAGCGCTTTTGTAATAGGTACCAAACACTATTAACACCAAACGTCTGAAGTTAGGGCATAACTAACAAGAAAAACGACCTGGAGCGAAACGTAGTAACTATTACCTAATCTGTAGCTAGAGTGGCTAAGCTCCTCATTTATATACTGTAATTTGTAGAAAAAAAACATTGATACTTCTCTAATGATTGGAGAATTTTCAATAGGAAAAAAGGAGAGAGCCGTGGTAGCCCTGTTGGTAGAACGCTTGCCTCTAACTTTGTGGTCGCGGGTTCGAATCCAGTACAGGCCTAAACCAATGATTGTCGAATTTGTTTTCGAATTCATATTTGGATCATAAAATGATTATCACGTGCTCAGCGGTGCAGGAAAACATCGTGAGGAAACCCACATTCCCGAGAAATGCATTTCGGAGGTATGTGACCTAACCTGTATTGGGCTGGTTTTCTCTTCGCGGTTGGAAGGTCAGACAGTCGCTTTTGTAAAAAGTGGGACCTGTCAAATCCTCAAGTTAGGTAAGAGGATCCTGTTTTTTTTTTGGCGTGACTTATTGTAGATTTGCCGCAGATGGCATTAAATACTTGGCCGGACAAATAGGTAGCGCTGAAGGCTCTCAAAGAGGACCCTGTGAAAATCGGTATAATGCTAGGGGGATGATGAAAAAGGAGCGAGCCAGAATAGGTACATTTAGATCGGTTGCCTGCGCACGACGCGCGTTGACGTTCCAGTAATTACTTTCTGTTCGTTTGGGCTGAGAACAATAGTCATGTTGATAAAGACCTTTGTCCCGCATGCACCGCAACAGTATTCAATTTAGCCGATGAAAACCCCATTATCACGCCGTCTATCGAAAATTAATCCCATTCCCCTTTGGTTAAACGGCAAAATTGTACAAAGTAGGTAGGAACCTGTTTGTTTTCAAAAGAATACCTATTACATCGGTCGACGAGAAAAAGAAACAGCGAGATGTCACGTTCACAAAGACCCTTTCATCTTCCCATTCAATTTAATTAAGGTATTTTTTACATCAATCGTTTCCAATAATTGGGAAATTTTCTTTTATATATATTTTTTTGAGGAGCTCGGTGGCGCAGCAGTAAACGCGCTCGATCTGCGATTAATGAAGTTAAGCAACTTTCGCAAAGGCCGGTCGTAGGATGGGTGACCACAAAAAAAAAGTTTTCATCTCGAGCTCCTCTGTGCTTCAGAAGGCACGTTAAGCCGTTGGTCCCGGCTGCATTAGCAGTCGTTGTTAATGATCGTGACATAATATGTCATTTGTGGGACGTGGAACGTCACTACAAGGGGGCAGCGGGAGGCGAGGAAGACTCCAGCGCCGCCATATTCGGGATTGGACCGCAACAACGCACGCGCAAAGGGCGCGTCGTCCTAACGTCCAAATGACGACTTTATACTCAATTTGTAATTTCTCTTGTAACGAAGCATTTCGGACCAACGAGCCTTGTAGCGACATCTTTTTGACAGACGGACGGATTAGATGGATCTCGCTCATCTTGTGGTTTCTGGCGATATATCGTTGTTTTTATATTTTACCCGCAGGAAATCACAGATGGCGCTGCAGGGTTATCGATGGGCCCGAACATTTTAATAATTTTCTTTTCGTTCTTCAAAATTTGGTATATTAAAATTATCTGCAACATTTATTTTTGATATATTATAATTATATTGTTTAAATTTTGGGATCAAACAAGTCGATCGATTGTTGTCGTTGATTCGGCGAATTTATGGTTTGGTAGATTTTTTCTAGTTTGGCAACTTTGTTCGTGGTTCTTGTGTCAGACTGACAGCTGGCTGAGCTGAGAGACAGGTTATGAAAAGGGGGGACGTGAGGTGTCAAGTTGAGTGTTGAGGTTAACACACGCGGTTTGACAGCTCTCGCATATTTTCGTTGATTTAGGTGAAATTCTGACTAAGTGTTACCTGTTTGTTGTGCTTGTGTTGTTCTTTGGTGTCGGGTAAGTGTTATTTGTTTACCCTTTGAGCTGGGGCGGCGACTATGTCGTCGGCCCCGGAGCCGGTTCCCCCGGACTTGTCTCCGCACTCTCCGTGTGATGTAGGGATGAGTGATCCACCCCCTCAGGTCAGTCAGGCTCGTAAGAGAATCCTAGAGGACTCGGAGCGCCCCCCCACGTCACACAAACAATCTTCCCCTCCATCGGCGTCCATACAGAACGTTTATACTCACCCATCCTATGATGAAGGCAAAAAGTACAGGGATCAAGACCCTGGCCCATTCATAGTACACGTGTACATGGATGAGTCACACCCTAAAGCTGGTACTTCCCTCAACCCAATCCAGTTTGGTCAGTTCCTGAGACGGTCAAATATCTGTGACATAGCGAAGCATGGAGTGAAAAGTGTCGGGAGAAACAGGGTCTCAATCGAATTTAAATCAGCCAATGCTGCCAACCAATTCCTGTCAGATCCATCCTTGACAGCTCACAAGTTCTCAGCTATCATCCCCACTTTTAATATCTCCCGCATGGGTTTGGTAAGGGATATTCCCTTGGAATTCTCCATGAATGAATTTGTTGATGAAGTGGAACTCCCGACTGGCTGTGGACAAATTTTGAAGGCTCGCCGACTTAACAGAAAAGTGTTTAAGGATGGAGGTGTGGAATGGGTCCCCACCCGTACCGTTGTTATCACCTTTAATGGTCAGTCCCTCCCTTCACATATATATTGCTGCCATACTATAATTGAGGTTCAGGTTTATGAGCTCCCCTCAATTCAGTGCAATGCCTGTTGCAGGTTCGGTCACACAAAAGATAAGTGCCGCTCTAAGCAGAGATGTTTCAGATGTGGACAACAACATAGTGGTGATAATTGCAGCATTTCTGAGGAAGAGGCACAGTGTGTTCTTTGCAGTGGCAATCACTTTGCCACAGATAAAAGATGTCTCGAGCACTCACGCCAGAAGGATATAAAACACGTCATGTCCCGCGAGAGCATTTCGTATTATGAAGCTTCGAAGAGATTCCCTTCCATACAAAAGCCTTCATATGCGGACGTCGCTCGTTCGCTCTTCTCTCCGGCCCCAAAAACACCGCAACCAGCTAGGTCCTCTGCCAATGTTGTGACGCCCCAACGACCAGTAAGTTCCAGACGCACAATTTTTACTCCCGCTCGTCCCCGCGCTCCACTTTCTCCTGGTTATGACAGTGCTTCCCATCAGGCTCTTATCTCCCAACGTGATCCGCCCCCTCCCCAGAATGGTGCTGCCCTTAGGGGTTCCTCTCCCAATCCTGGTGAGGATAACCTCATCGAACTCATTTTGTCCCTCCTTATAAACTTCCTTACTAAATTCAATGATTCCTCCCCACCGTCCAACGTTGCCCGCAAATTGAACCAACTCTTCCAAATATTCCATAATGTTCCCGATAATCCAGTGGAATACTTGTAGTCTTCGCCCTAAAAAACATGAAATTCTCCAATTAACCAACTCCTTCCATCCTCTCATCTTTGCCATCTCGGAGACATGGTTGAGACCTGGGTCCCATTTCCGGCTCCCTGGTTTCTGCTGTCTGCGAGATGACAGAGCTGACGAGCACGCTGGTGCAGCAATTCTTATAAAATCCTCGGTTGTCTTCACTCGCCTAACTCTTCCCCAACTCCCTTATGGCATCAATGCAGTGGCTGTTAAAGTTGCTGACTTGACTGTCATATCCATCTACATCCCTAATCCTAGACAGATTTCCATAACGGACCTTATCCCAATCCTTTCATCTTTATCAGGCTCCTTCCTAATATTGGGGGACTTTAATCTACACCACATTATATGGCAAAATAACTATGCAGGCTATGACTCCCAGGCTTGTGATTTTGTTGATATTCTGGATCGCTACAACATCAGTATCTTAAATGATGGCTCACCGACTCGTCGAACGGCCCCTGGCCGGAATATTAGTGCTGTTGACCTGTCACTATGTTCGCCGAATCTCCACTCCTTATTGTCTTGGGAAGTCGTCCAAGACTCTCACGGCAGCGATCACATGCCAATATTAATAAAATACCCATCTTCATCTGCCCCTGTAAGAGAATTTTCGCCACTTTTAAAATATCGTCTCTCAAAAGCCGATTGGGATAAATTTTCCGTTGACAGTGATACTTACACAAACTCACTACCCTCCGTTAACAACAACAATTTGCCGGAATCTTATAATGGTTTGGTCGATTCGCTGACAAAAGCTGCTGACACCAATATCCCTCAAAAAAAGTCCAAGGTGGGTTCCAAAATCTCTCCCCCCTGGTGGGATTCTGAGTGTTCTGAAATGTACCAACGTAGGAAGAACGCAGAGAGTTCTTACTGTTTGTCGATGACCATCGAGAACTTTTTACTTTTTAAAAAGTATACGGCTTTGGCCAAACGTCTTTTTAAAAGGAAAAAAAAATATGGTTGGTCTCGGTTCTGCGAAAACCTCGAACCTAGATGCCCTTCCGTCTTAATATGGAAATCCATACGCTCATTCCGAGGGTCTTTCTTGAATAAAGACGTAAAGTCTAACGACGTCAGCATATGGATCCATGGTTTTATTGATAAACTGTCCCCTCCTTTTGTGCCCAATTTTCAGTGTTTGCCTTCAGTTTACCCCCAATTTTCCTCCCACCATATATTCAACGACCCTTTTTCTTTATCTGAACTCTTAATCTCTCTTCAAAATTTAAAGGACTCCTCACCTGGCCATGACGGTGTACCTTACTCTTTCCTACGTAAAGCGGGTCAGTCTAGTAAATATTTTTATCTCTCCCTAATCAACAAGTTTTTTGAATCTGGATATATTCCTGTCTCATGGAAAACACAATTAGTCATTCCTATTTTAAAGCCAGGTAAAGATTCTACTGACCCGACATCTTATCGTCCCATTGCTTTATCGTCTACCTTGGCTAAAATCATGGAGCATATGCTGAAAAAACGTATGGAGTGGTTTGTTGAGGCCAATAACATCTTGGCTCGAACCCAATTCGGGTTCCGTAGGGGTTTGAGTTGCATGGACAGCCTAGCTGTGCTCACCACAGATATTCGGATAGCTTTATCCAAGAACGAGTACCTAGTAGGCGTCTTTCTGGACATAACAGCGGCATATGACAATGTCTTACTTCCTATCCTCAGGCAGAAAATGCTTAATCTGAGTATTCCAGAGAGGTTAACGCATTTCATATGCAACATGTTGTCGGAAAGAACCATACAGGTACGAACTCAGGATACTCTGTGGCCCCCGAGACGCGTCTGGAAAGGTCTTCCTCAAGGTTCTGTTATCAGCCCTCTCTTGTACAATTTATATACCTACGATTTGGAACAAACGGTCGATTCTTTTTGTAACGTCCTTCAATACGCTGACGATCTTGCCCTATATGTCGCATCTAGCTCGATAGATGATGCTGTCAGCAGACTCAATCGAGCTCTAACATATCTGGATGACTGGCTTTCAGATCATGGTTTGACCCTGGCTCCCAGTAAGAGCAAAGTTGTTGTTTTTACCAGGAAAAGAAGTGTGCCTGACTTAAATGTCCAATTCTCGGGAGAAACCATTCCGGTGTGTAATAAAGTAAAATTCCTCGGCGTTTTCCTAGATAATAAAATGAGTGGCGCTCCACACCTAGATTATATATACAAAAAAGCGGAAAAAAATGTAAACGTGATGCGTTGCTTATCTGGAGTTTGGTGGGGTGCCCACCCTTACTGCCAAAAGCTGGTGTACAATGCTCTGATCCGTAGCCTTTTTGACTACGGGTCTTTCGTGTTGGAACCTTGCAGCAGAGTGGCTCTAGGTAAATTGGACAAGATCCAATACAAGTGTCTTAGGATCATCCTGGGCGCGATGAAATCGTCCCCTACTAATGCCCTTCAGGTCGAAGCTTTGGATCCCCCCCTTGCTTTACGTCGAAAGTACCTTTCAGATAGATATATATTCAAATTAATTCAAAACAGCTCTCATCCTTTATTAGAAAAATTAAATTCCTTAGATAACATCATTTCAGGCAATAAATATTGGTACCACAAGGAATTCCCTTGCCTGACAAAAAGTTTCCGCAAATTTTCTTCCCTCCCCCAATCATGCTTTCAAAAGCGTATATCCCCAATCTTCTCAACTTCATATCAGGCCCTCTTATTTGACCCCAATATAATTTTTAATCTTGGTATCCATAAGGACACCCCGGGAGCCAACGCCGTCTTCTTAAATCTTGTAAATTCCCAATGGAGTGACTACATTCATTTTTTCACAGACGCCTCTAAGCTTACCACTGATGGGGAGGTCGGTGCTGCAGTGTGGCTTCCCAAGTTTCAAATTTTGTTAAATTATAAACTTCCCTCCCACTCTTCAGTTTTTACTGGTGAGGCTGTTGCCATTTATGAAGCAGTAAAATACATTCTTTCTCACAAGATCGCCAGAGCCATAATATTTTCCGACTCCCTCAGCTGCCTTCAAGCTATTACGGCCAACCCCTTTTCCTCCCGCAATTTCCCCGTGATATTAAACATCAGAGAATCTCTCTATGAGTGTGACACGCAGGGTTTCAATGTAATCTTAGTCTGGATTCCGGGACATGCGGGTATCCAAGGAAATGAAATGGCAGACACTATGGCCAAAGATGCGATCAGGATGGGCTGTCTTGACCACTTTATTATATATTCGCATGATCTGTGCTCCTCGGCTGCTGTGGACCTTAGCAGAGATTGGTCGGCGCTTTGGTCTCGATCAAAACACTTTAAAGGCAAATATTACAGCGACATTCAACCGGACATTCCCACGAGACCCTGGTTCTATCGATATCGACACGCTGATAAACGATCCACTTCGGTAATCTGCAGGCTCCGATTGGGTCACTCTTGTACCCCTGTTCACCTTAATAAACTTCGAATCCGGGACTCCTCTATTTGTGAATGCGGCATCGAGGACGGAACGACTGACCATGTTTTGTTCAACTGCTCTCTTAGACCAGTCTCCCTTTATGATATCCTCCCTCCTAAAATTCCCAAACCTATAAATGTTGAATCCCTCCTCTTGTATACTAACACCCCTCTAATCAGACTAATTTGTAAATATATATGTAAATACAATATTAAATTGTGATAAACGTTTTGTGACGTCCTGTTTTGTCTTGTTGCAGGTTAACTCAAGGTTTAGCTCTCTACCTACAGTTTAAAATTAATCAACCTGTCAAATTTTTTCAGTTTGTTTTCTGATCACTTCGACACTGGCAGAATGGTCGTACTCCTAAGCGACCCATTGCCATAAAAAAAAAAAAAAAAAAAAAAAAAAAAAAAAAAAAAAAAAAAAAAAAAAAAAAAAAAGGGGGGACGTCGCGAGAGCGCCGGAGACTCCACTGCCGTAACAATAATGTGGGCAAATTAAAAGCCACGATTTATCGGCGACATCAAGAGCCGATGTCTCGATTTAAATAAACAGCTTAACCGAGATGGTGAGTCCTCGCAATTCTTCGTGCATATTTTTGCACCAACTTTGTGATAACCTCGAGGTCCTTGTTTTCAGCAACTTCACTGAAATCCCATCGCCGAAGGTCCAGTGGGTGGGATTAGGTTTCATCCGAGCGATGCCCAACTATCCCGGATGAACCTGTAAGTTATTTTCTTTGTTTTACGCTCGTGAGTTGCATTGCCACGCTGTCAGCTCAACCACATGCTAATCATTGCCATTCCTTGTTGCAGATGGGGTTTTTTTTGTTTCCTTTAAGTTTTTAACGTCTTTAAAGTTTTGTTCAATTTTCTGACGTTTTTAAGTTCTATGAAGAAGTTTATGATTGGATCAGACTATTTCAACAAATTTTGTGAATGAAGATTCCTACTGTTTTCTTCTGCATTTGAGAGTTATTTCAAGCTTCATTTCGGCGGAGCTTGCCTTGGTTGTTTGCACGTCGAAGCTTTCCTTTGTGCGGCGCGCATACGGATGTGCCGCGCCTCTTCTTTTGTCAACACTCCGGATAAGGCCCGGTGAAGGACTGCGAGGTTGACCGGTGGACGTGCAGCCCGCCAGCTGCGTAACAGTTGGCCCGCTGCGCCGCCATCGTCCAGCACGCCCTGGCCTGAGCCGGCCTCAACGCATCCCCTGTACGGTATACCGGGACGCCTCAGGTAGGCCTGATAGTCAGAGGTCCTCGAGTAAGTGAGGTGCCTACAGGTGTACGGACAGTGTTTTAAATATAGTGCTATCTTATGGTCATGTCACAGAGAGACACTTTACCTAACGGCCCATTTCTTTTTTATGGAATACCATTATAGCAAATTTGTTTCAGTGGCGCCCTTCTTGGTGAAATTGTCGCTCTGTACAACCATTTTAGAATATAAGTGGTGTTGGCATAAACTTTAAGAATAAATTTTGTGAAAACAGTGTATTTTTTTTTATTATTAAAAGTGATGGGATTTTGTGTGAATTGTTTGTGTTTATGTTGCATCTTAAGTTAAGTTGTGTCTGTTTCTTAGTATAAGTAAGGTTCTAGGCCTCCTAAAGAGACCTAACTTAAATACTTATTTTTTAACAACAAGTTTAAACCCAATTTTATGGCCTAAATGGTCTAGGGCTTATAGATATTTTTATTACTACATTTATTGTTTTTTTTTTTTTTAAACCATTTGTATTATTACAGGAAAAAACCATTTATTATTAAAACAATTAATATTACTTTCAAAACATCAGCTATAAAGATAGTTTTTTTGATAACATTTACAACAGGACATTGAGTGGAAATTGATATTTTGTAGCTTTGCTTCATCATCATATTGTTAGTTGTGCCGCTGCTTGGCAAACATTTTGCTTATTTGTTTTTGGAAATAATTTTATAGAACTGTCTGTCAATAACAACTTTATTGAGAAATATATAGTAGTACACTTGCTTTACAATCTTTATATAATTACAACAATATATTTACGTGACAATAAACATTTAATATATTTTTTCTACTCCTCTACTTTAATCTGGCATTTAAATAACCAAAAAGTCTAATATAAGTACATACATAATTAAACTCTTTGAAAAAGTGTACGCTCTATGGCCTATAAAAGCATTGTTTACAAAGTGTAACTGTACTATAATGTCGCCAAAAAAGCATTGTTGTTGTTTTTTTTTTTTTGACCTGGAAACTGGCACCTTTACTTTGTTTGGTGCCATAGATATACTATAAAAAAAAAGTATACATTTGCCGCCATTTTCCCGCGCGTTGGAAAATAAATTGGAAAATTTTTGTTTCATTTAAAATTACGTCGTCGTAGAAAAAGTATTGTATGCAACGTTGTATAACTAGGTCAAAAAATGCTCGTGGCGTCTCTTATTGCGATGTTCGCCAAGGCTCACATCGCAACTCACGCCACTCGCATTTTTTGACCCTTCTTATACAACTGTTGCATAAAATACTATAAAACATAACCTTAAACAAAATTAATTAAAAAACACTGTTGTTTCTTTTATTGTTTTGAAAATTATTTACAGGGATAGACTGAGAATTGATGTTGTGTGATAATTACACTTATTTGGTTTATATTATATGAAAATTTAGTACATATTTTAGAAAATAAGTTTTGGAGGCAGACGGGTACATTTTGAAACATAAATTTACTTCAGTTTACTTCAAACCACTTTTTCAATCTTAAAATTATAACTCTGAAACACAACCATGGATATCCAAACTGTTTATTTACATTCACTGCTCCGTGATGAATTAATATATGAAGTGAGTATTCGTGCAGAAGCACCGGCTGATACTGTTCTCAATTTGAAGAAACAGCTTAGGGAGTTGATCACTGGTTTCTCTCCGGATGAAATAATGGATGATGAACGAAGACCACAGGCAGAATTCCCAATCATCACCGAAAAGCTGAAGGAGCTGCAGGCAAAACTTGATACAGCAGTGAAGTCTAGGGAACGTCATCACCTTATGCGTGCTAGGGCTTTATATAATCATCTTCATCACCGTCTTGAGCGTGTAGTATGCACGGAGTCTGTCGATAGGGACATCCAATCGAAGCTGATTAAAAATCTTAAAGCTTGCAGTCACTCATTGGAGAAATTGTTGTCAACAAAAAACGTCATCGACCCAGAAGAGGAAAACAGGGGAAAAGGGACAGAGGGTTCAGCAATTAATTTAATGAAGTGGAACATTAAATTCGACGGCCGTACGAGTCCACATACGTTCTTGCAATCCATAAGTGAACGCGCCTCAGCGTTCGGAGTTAGTGACAATGTACTTTTCAGGTCCGCCTTTTGTTTCTTTTCGGACCAAGGTCTTCTATGGTTCAGAGGTGTTAAGGAGCAGGTTTCGTCTTGGCAGGAATTAAGTGAGCTTTTAGTCCAGGAATTCGCACCCGTTGATTTTGATTATCGTTTGCTGGGGGAGATTAGAGCTCGCACCCAAGGACAGGATGAACCAACACACATCTATTTTGCAGTTATGAACTGTATGTTTTCACAATTGAAACGACCTCTTTCGGATAATGACAAATTTGAAATTTTAATGCACAATATTAGGCCCGTTTTTAGAGAACAGTTAGCATTGCACGACGTAGCTACGATAGCTGAACTAAAAGATAAATGCCGTAAAATAGAATCTGCGCGACAAATGACACAGCTGTTTGTCGAACCACCAAAGCAGTCTATTTTAAGTAATGATTTCGTGTACAAAGGCAAAACGAAACATGTAATGCCCGTCAGCGAATCCGCCGATGTTAGGGAAACACAACAGGTCTCGGCAGTTCAGCCACCAATTCAGGCTCAAACTTTTACGCAGCGACAACCGCCAAATAATGAAAAGCCTGGTAGTTATAGGACAAAATCTGCGGCTAACAAATCAGTATTTTGCAAAAGATGTAAAGTGTCTACTCACTCAACCGCAAGGTGTAGGGACAAGACAGTTAAATGTTTTAAGTGCGGTCATTTAGGGTTTACGGTAAGGTCGTGCCCAAAATGTAACAACCCAAAAAACGCTTTTGTCACTATAAAAAACACATTAGTTTCAGCTCCAATTTTAGCCTGCCCTGATTTTAGTAGACCATTTTCAGTTCACTGCGAAGCATCGAATTTTGGCGTAGGAGGTGTGTTAGCGCAGAATATTGATGGCCATGACCGCCCTATCGCTTATATCAGCAGATCCCTTAACAAAAACGAACGTAACTATAGTGCTACCGAAAGGGAGGCGTTAGCAGTTGTGTACGCGGTTGAAAAATTTGAACCATATTTAGGTAGTAGACCATTCACCGTCGTAACCGATCACGCTTCACTTAGGTGGTTCATGAATTTGGAGAATCCTACGGGACGCTTAGCTCGTTGGGGTTGTAGGTTATCCCAATTTAATTTTAAAATCGAGCATAGGAAAGGGAAGGATAATGTCGACCCTGATGCCCTCTCACGATTGCTGCATGTGGATGCCATCGATGCTCCAAGTGCAGGAACCGGTGATGAGTGGTATGACAAGGTTTACTCTGGATGTACGGCTTATCCCAAAAATTATCCCAATTATCGCGTCGAAAATGGTACTCTTCTACGATACAGCAAGGGTAAGTATGCCTTGACTCAGGAGTTTGATTGGAAGATTGTTGTGCCAAAGTCAAACCGTCTGCAGGTCATGTCCGAAAACCACAAACCACCGACCTCGGCACACCTCGGAGTGTTTAAAACGCACCGTAGGTTGTGTTTGAGGTATTTCTGGCCAGGAATGTACCGCGACGTGCTTGATTTTGTCAACAAATGCCGTATTTGTTCCGCTTATAAGTACAGGACCAAACTCACTCCTGGGATCATGGGTCAGCCTAAGCAGTGCTATAGGCCGTTTCAAGCTGTATCCGTAGATTTGGTAGGACCTCTTCCACGATCACGTTCGGGTTACATGCACCTTTTAGTAGTAACATGCTGTTTTTCAAAGTACACCATGTTATTTCCACTTCGTCGAGCGACTAGTGCTGCAGTAGCTAAAAACTTTGAGAATTATGTGCTTCTAGCTCACGGGATTCCTGAAACCGTAATTACCGACAATGGGGTTCAATTCACGGGATCAGAATTCAGTGGCCTTCTCAAGAAGTACAATATTCCACGAGTTCACTACGGGCCTAGGTACACGCCACAGATTAACATGGTGGAAAGGTACAACAAAACAGTCATGACAGCTGTTTCGTCTTATGTAGCTGACGATCATAGGACATGGGATCTTAATTTATTTAAGGTGCAGTTTGCAATAAATAGTGCAGTGAACGAAACGACTGGTTTCAGCCCATTCTTTTTAGTCCATGGCCGGGAACCAATTATTAACGGTTCTTTTTATAAAAACGACGATAGGGAATATGACGTCTCTATGCCAAGGGACGAGTATGCGGGTGAATTTGGGGTCCTTCGGGATATTTTTCAAAAGGTTCGGGTTAATATCGAGAAGGCTCACGCGACGAACGCAAAGTACTACAACCTGCGACGCCGTAACGTCAATACTTTGCGCGAAGGGCAAGTAGTGTGGCGAAAAACGTACGTACAGAGTGACGCCGCTAATTTTAAAGCCTCGAAACTTGCCCCAAAATATGAGCAGTGCGTAATTAAAAAGGTTTTATCACCCTTGGTGTACGATTTGGTTTCATTTGGTGGCAAGAACTTAGGTTCTTGGCATATAAAAGATTTAAAAATTTAATTTCCAAATTGCCCCGTGTCCCCCTAGTCATATTTTTTTTTAAAACAAAATTTACCGGCTTGGATCTTTGTTTTTGGCTCAATTTAAATTTACATTTATAAAGAAAGTTACATTATTTTTCTTTTTCATATGGTTAGCTTCATAACATTTTTTATTAATAAAACTTTGGTGTGTTTACTTGTGTCGTAAGTGGCCTAGTAACAACCTATATTTATAACGATCACGTTTTTTAAGTAGTCTTTTGATTTATAAAATCACTAGATTAACTAAGATTTTATAAATGTTTTATGTTTAATGTTTGTTTTTAGTGTGTTTATGTGTGCGCTGATAAAGGCCCATGCACACTAGCGTCTGCAACGCAGCGTTTTTATGAACGCCCACTTTAGCGTTTCATATTTTTAAGTTTTTTGTTTAGGCGATTATAGCCAACTATTTAATATAGTTTATTCATGTTGCCCGTGTCAACATTTTTTAGGCTTTATGGTAGCCATTATTTTAAATTAAATTTAAATTAGGAACCTTATTAGGTTACTCATTGTTTTTTTCCTTTTCGACGGAGCGGGTAGTGACTCCTTAAATAAGCCTCTAGCAACTGTTGTTTTGTTTCTTTGTCTTTGTCTTTAGAATTGGGATATCGAGTGACACTAAGATAGTCGTCAGCTCATCAGGGGTATGAATGTGGGTAACACCCAGTGAAATGGATACTGGGTGCTACTTTATGAAAGAAGTGAAAGGAGATCAATGAATGGTGAAGAATAACAGGTCGGGGTAATTGTTGTGCTTAGGGTTGTGCTGTGTAGATGTTGTTTGTGCTTCGTTACGTTTTTTTTATAAATTGTTGTTGTCTCGTCTTCTGTGACAGATTTTTTTTTTTAAATTTGATAAAATTTAGACTGGTTGTGCGCTCCAGGCTCTATGGCTGAGGGCAGCCGTGTTTCTCACCCAGTTCGAAACCTCTCGTGGGTAGGGGGGTATTGTAACGAAGCATTTCGGACCAACGAGCCTTGTAGCGACATCTTGTGGTTTCTGGCGATATATCGTTGTTTTTATATTTTACCCGCAGGAAATCACAGATGGCGCTGCAGGGTTATCGATGGGCCCGAACATTTTAATAATTTTCTTTTCGTTCTTCAAAATTTGGTATATTAAAATTATCTGCAACATTTATTTTTGATATATTATAATTATATTGTTTAAATTTTGGGATCAAACAAGTCGATCGATTGTTGTCGTTGATTCGGCGAATTTATGGTTTGGTAGATTTTTTCTAGTTTGGCAACTTTGTTCGTGGTTCTTGTGTCAGACTGACAGCTGGCTGAGCTGAGAGACAGGTTATGAAAAGGGGGGACGTCGCGAGAGCGCCGGAGACTCCACTGCCGTAACAATAATGTGGGCAAATTAAAAGCCACGATTTATCGGCGACATCAAGAGCCGATGTCTCGATTTAAATAAACAGCTTAACCGAGATGGTGAGTCCTCGCAATTCTTCGTGCATATTTTTGCACCAACTTTGTGATAACCTCGAGGTCCTTGTTTTCAGCAACTTCACTGAAATCCCATCGCCGAAGGTCCAGTGGGTGGGATTAGGTTTCATCCGAGCGATGCCCAACTATCCCGGATGAACCTGTAAGTTATTTTCTTTGTTTTACGCTCGTGAGTTGCATTGCCACGCTGTCAGCTCAACCACATGCTAATCATTGCCATTCCTTGTTGCAGATGGGGTTTTTTTTGTTTCCTTTAAGTTTTTAACGTCTTTAAAGTTTTGTTCAATTTTCTGACGTTTTTAAGTTCTATGAAGAAGTTTATGATTGGATCAGACTATTTCAACAAATTTTGTGAATGAAGATTCCTACTGTTTTCTTCTGCATTTGAGAGTTATTTCAAGCTTCATTTCGGCGGAGCTTGCCTTGGTTGTTTGCACGTCGAAGCTTTCCTTTGTGCGGCGCGCATACGGATGTGCCGCGCCTCTTCTTTTGTCAACACTCCGGATAAGGCCCGGTGAAGGACTGCGAGGTTGACCGGTGGACGTGCAGCCCGCCAGCTGCGTAACAGTTGGCCCGCTGCGCCGCCATCGTCCAGCACGCCCTGGCCTGAGCCGGCCTCAACGCATCCCCTGTACGGTATACCGGGACGCCTCAGGTAGGCCTGATAGTCAGAGGTCCTCGAGTAAGTGAGGTGCCTACAGGTGTACGGACAGTGTTTTAAATATAGTGCTATCTTATGGTCATGTCACAGAGAGACACTTTACCTAACGGCCCATTTCTTTTTTATGGAATACCATTATAGCAAATTTGTTTCAGTGGCGCCCTTCTTGGTGAAATTGTCGCTCTGTACAACCATTTTAGAATATAAGTGGTGTTGGCATAAACTTTAAGAATAAATTTTGTGAAAACAGTGTATTTTTTTTTATTATTAAAAGTGATGGGATTTTGTGTGAATTGTTTGTGTTTATGTTGCATCTTAAGTTAAGTTGTGTCTGTTTCTTAGTATAAGTAAGGTTCTAGGCCTCCTAAAGAGACCTAACTTAAATACTTATTTTTTAACAACAAGTTTAAACCCAATTTTATGGCCTAAATGGTCTAGGGCTTATAGATATTTTTATTACTACATTTATTGTTTTTTTTTTTTTTAAACCATTTGTATTATTACAGGAAAAAACCATTTATTATTAAAACAATTAATATTACTTTCAAAACATCAGCTATAAAGATAGTTTTTTTGATAACATTTACAACAGGACATTGAGTGGAAATTGATATTTTGTAGCTTTGCTTCATCATCATATTGTTAGTTGTGCCGCTGCTTGGCAAACATTTTGCTTATTTGTTTTTGGAAATAATTTTATAGAACTGTCTGTCAATAACAACTTTATTGAGAAATATATAGTAGTACACTTGCTTTACAATCTTTATATAATTACAACAATATATTTACGTGACAATAAACATTTAATATATTTAAAACATAACCTTAAACAAAATTAATTAAAAAACACTGTTGTTTCTTTTATTGTTTTGAAAATTATTTACAGGGATAGACTGAGAATTGATGTTGTGTGATAATTACACTTATTTGGTTTATATTATATGAAAATTTAGTACATATTTTAGAAAATAAGTTTTGGAGGCAGACGGGTACATTTTGAAACATAAATTTACTTCAGTTTACTTCAAACCACTTTTTCAATCTTAAAATTATAACTCTGAAACACAACCATGGATATCCAAACTGTTTATTTACATTCACTGCTCCGTGATGAATTAATATATGAAGTGAGTATTCGTGCAGAAGCACCGGCTGATACTGTTCTCAATTTGAAGAAACAGCTTAGGGAGTTGATCACTGGTTTCTCTCCGGATGAAATAATGGATGATGAACGAAGACCACAGGCAGAATTCCCAATCATCACCGAAAAGCTGAAGGAGCTGCAGGCAAAACTTGATACAGCAGTGAAGTCTAGGGAACGTCATCACCTTATGCGTGCTAGGGCTTTATATAATCATCTTCATCACCGTCTTGAGCGTGTAGTATGCACGGAGTCTGTCGATAGGGACATCCAATCGAAGCTGATTAAAAATCTTAAAGCTTGCAGTCACTCATTGGAGAAATTGTTGTCAACAAAAAACGTCATCGACCCAGAAGAGGAAAACAGGGGAAAAGGGACAGAGGGTTCAGCAATTAATTTAATGAAGTGGAACATTAAATTCGACGGCCGTACGAGTCCACATACGTTCTTGCAATCCATAAGTGAACGCGCCTCAGCGTTCGGAGTTAGTGACAATGTACTTTTCAGGTCCGCCTTTTGTTTCTTTTCGGACCAAGGTCTTCTATGGTTCAGAGGTGTTAAGGAGCAGGTTTCGTCTTGGCAGGAATTAAGTGAGCTTTTAGTCCAGGAATTCGCACCCGTTGATTTTGATTATCGTTTGCTGGGGGAGATTAGAGCTCGCACCCAAGGACAGGATGAACCAACACACATCTATTTTGCAGTTATGAACTGTATGTTTTCACAATTGAAACGACCTCTTTCGGATAATGACAAATTTGAAATTTTAATGCACAATATTAGGCCCGTTTTTAGAGAACAGTTAGCATTGCACGACGTAGCTACGATAGCTGAACTAAAAGATAAATGCCGTAAAATAGAATCTGCGCGACAAATGACACAGCTGTTTGTCGAACCACCAAAGCAGTCTATTTTAAGTAATGATTTCGTGTACAAAGGCAAAACGAAACATGTAATGCCCGTCAGCGAATCCGCCGATGTTAGGGAAACACAACAGGTCTCGGCAGTTCAGCCACCAATTCAGGCTCAAACTTTTACGCAGCGACAACCGCCAAATAATGAAAAGCCTGGTAGTTATAGGACAAAATCTGCGGCTAACAAATCAGTATTTTGCAAAAGATGTAAAGTGTCTACTCACTCAACCGCAAGGTGTAGGGACAAGACAGTTAAATGTTTTAAGTGCGGTCATTTAGGGTTTACGGTAAGGTCGTGCCCAAAATGTAACAACCCAAAAAACGCTTTTGTCACTATAAAAAACACATTAGTTTCAGCTCCAATTTTAGCCTGCCCTGATTTTAGTAGACCATTTTCAGTTCACTGCGAAGCATCGAATTTTGGCGTAGGAGGTGTGTTAGCGCAGAATATTGATGGCCATGACCGCCCTATCGCTTATATCAGCAGATCCCTTAACAAAAACGAACGTAACTATAGTGCTACCGAAAGGGAGGCGTTAGCAGTTGTGTACGCGGTTGAAAAATTTGAACCATATTTAGGTAGTAGACCATTCACCGTCGTAACCGATCACGCTTCACTTAGGTGGTTCATGAATTTGGAGAATCCTACGGGACGCTTAGCTCGTTGGGGTTGTAGGTTATCCCAATTTAATTTTAAAATCGAGCATAGGAAAGGGAAGGATAATGTCGACCCTGATGCCCTCTCACGATTGCTGCATGTGGATGCCATCGATGCTCCAAGTGCAGGAACCGGTGATGAGTGGTATGACAAGGTTTACTCTGGATGTACGGCTTATCCCAAAAATTATCCCAATTATCGCGTCGAAAATGGTACTCTTCTACGATACAGCAAGGGTAAGTATGCCTTGACTCAGGAGTTTGATTGGAAGATTGTTGTGCCAAAGTCAAACCGTCTGCAGGTCATGTCCGAAAACCACAAACCACCGACCTCGGCACACCTCGGAGTGTTTAAAACGCACCGTAGGTTGTGTTTGAGGTATTTCTGGCCAGGAATGTACCGCGACGTGCTTGATTTTGTCAACAAATGCCGTATTTGTTCCGCTTATAAGTACAGGACCAAACTCACTCCTGGGATCATGGGTCAGCCTAAGCAGTGCTATAGGCCGTTTCAAGCTGTATCCGTAGATTTGGTAGGACCTCTTCCACGATCACGTTCGGGTTACATGCACCTTTTAGTAGTAACATGCTGTTTTTCAAAGTACACCATGTTATTTCCACTTCGTCGAGCGACTAGTGCTGCAGTAGCTAAAAACTTTGAGAATTATGTGCTTCTAGCTCACGGGATTCCTGAAACCGTAATTACCGACAATGGGGTTCAATTCACGGGATCAGAATTCAGTGGCCTTCTCAAGAAGTACAATATTCCACGAGTTCACTACGGGCCTAGGTACACGCCACAGATTAACATGGTGGAAAGGTACAACAAAACAGTCATGACAGCTGTTTCGTCTTATGTAGCTGACGATCATAGGACATGGGATCTTAATTTATTTAAGGTGCAGTTTGCAATAAATAGTGCAGTGAACGAAACGACTGGTTTCAGCCCATTCTTTTTAGTCCATGGCCGGGAACCAATTATTAACGGTTCTTTTTATAAAAACGACGATAGGGAATATGACGTCTCTATGCCAAGGGACGAGTATGCGGGTGAATTTGGGGTCCTTCGGGATATTTTTCAAAAGGTTCGGGTTAATATCGAGAAGGCTCACGCGACGAACGCAAAGTACTACAACCTGCGACGCCGTAACGTCAATACTTTGCGCGAAGGGCAAGTAGTGTGGCGAAAAACGTACGTACAGAGTGACGCCGCTAATTTTAAAGCCTCGAAACTTGCCCCAAAATATGAGCAGTGCGTAATTAAAAAGGTTTTATCACCCTTGGTGTACGATTTGGTTTCATTTGGTGGCAAGAACTTAGGTTCTTGGCATATAAAAGATTTAAAAATTTAATTTCCAAATTGCCCCGTGTCCCCCTAGTCATATTTTTTTTTAAAACAAAATTTACCGGCTTGGATCTTTGTTTTTGGCTCAATTTAAATTTACATTTATAAAGAAAGTTACATTATTTTTCTTTTTCATATGGTTAGCTTCATAACATTTTTTATTAATAAAACTTTGGTGTGTTTACTTGTGTCGTAAGTGGCCTAGTAACAACCTATATTTATAACGATCACGTTTTTTAAGTAGTCTTTTGATTTATAAAATCACTAGATTAACTAAGATTTTATAAATGTTTTATGTTTAATGTTTGTTTTTAGTGTGTTTATGTGTGCGCTGATAAAGGCCCATGCACACTAGCGTCTGCAACGCAGCGTTTTTATGAACGCCCACTTTAGCGTTTCATATTTTTAAGTTTTTTGTTTAGGCGATTATAGCCAACTATTTAATATAGTTTATTCATGTTGCCCGTGTCAACATTTTTTAGGCTTTATGGTAGCCATTATTTTAAATTAAATTTAAATTAGGAACCTTATTAGGTTACTCATTGTTTTTTTCCTTTTCGACGGAGCGGGTAGTGACTCCTTAAATAAGCCTCTAGCAACTGTTGTTTTGTTTCTTTGTCTTTGTCTTTAGAATTGGGATATCGAGTGACACTAAGATAGTCGTCAGCTCATCAGGGGTATGAATGTGGGTAACACCCAGTGAAATGGATACTGGGTGCTACTTTATGAAAGAAGTGAAAGGAGATCAATGAATGGTGAAGAATAACAGGTCGGGGTAATTGTTGTGCTTAGGGTTGTGCTGTGTAGATGTTGTTTGTGCTTCGTTACGTTTTTTTTATAAATTGTTGTTGTCTCGTCTTCTGTGACAGATTTTTTTTTTTAAATTTGATAAAATTTAGACTGGTTGTGCGCTCCAGGCTCTATGGCTGAGGGCAGCCGTGTTTCTCACCCAGTTCGAAACCTCTCGTGGGTAGGGGGGTATTGTAACGAAGCATTTCGGACCAACGAGCCTTGTAGCGACATCTTGTGGTTTCTGGCGATATATCGTTGTTTTTATATTTTACCCGCAGGAAATCACAGATGGCGCTGCAGGGTTATCGATGGGCCCGAACATTTTAATAATTTTCTTTTCGTTCTTCAAAATTTGGTATATTAAAATTATCTGCAACATTTATTTTTGATATATTATAATTATATTGTTTAAATTTTGGGATCAAACAAGTCGATCGATTGTTGTCGTTGATTCGGCGAATTTATGGTTTGGTAGATTTTTTCTAGTTTGGCAACTTTGTTCGTGGTTCTTGTGTCAGACTGACAGCTGGCTGAGCTGAGAGACAGGTTATGAAAAGGGGGGACGTCGCGAGAGCGCCGGAGACTCCACTGCCGTAACAATAATGTGGGCAAATTAAAAGCCACGATTTATCGGCGACATCAAGAGCCGATGTCTCGATTTAAATAAACAGCTTAACCGAGATGGTGAGTCCTCGCAATTCTTCGTGCATATTTTTGCACCAACTTTGTGATAACCTCGAGGTCCTTGTTTTCAGCAACTTCACTGAAATCCCATCGCCGAAGGTCCAGTGGGTGGGATTAGGTTTCATCCGAGCGATGCCCAACTATCCCGGATGAACCTGTAAGTTATTTTCTTTGTTTTACGCTCGTGAGTTGCATTGCCACGCTGTCAGCTCAACCACATGCTAATCATTGCCATTCCTTGTTGCAGATGGGGTTTTTTTTGTTTCCTTTAAGTTTTTAACGTCTTTAAAGTTTTGTTCAATTTTCTGACGTTTTTAAGTTCTATGAAGAAGTTTATGATTGGATCAGACTATTTCAACAAATTTTGTGAATGAAGATTCCTACTGTTTTCTTCTGCATTTGAGAGTTATTTCAAGCTTCATTTCGGCGGAGCTTGCCTTGGTTGTTTGCACGTCGAAGCTTTCCTTTGTGCGGCGCGCATACGGATGTGCCGCGCCTCTTCTTTTGTCAACACTCCGGATAAGGCCCGGTGAAGGACTGCGAGGTTGACCGGTGGACGTGCAGCCCGCCAGCTGCGTAACAGTTGGCCCGCTGCGCCGCCATCGTCCAGCACGCCCTGGCCTGAGCCGGCCTCAACGCATCCCCTGTACGGTATACCGGGACGCCTCAGGTAGGCCTGATAGTCAGAGGTCCTCGAGTAAGTGAGGTGCCTACAGGTGTACGGACAGTGTTTTAAACAGAGTGATATCCCATGGTTGTAACGGAGTGACAATTAACCTGACGGACCAAAGCGCGACCTGTCTCCCTCCATAGGGTTTTTACCTACCTATGGATAATTAAATTTGTATATTTAAAATATACATTGTACAAATTCAAGGGAGTTTTCTTTGTCTCATGCTCACCGGTCTATAACATCTAGCTGTGCCCTTCAGGTAAACACCACTTTATAAATTTCTGAAACATATATGTAACTTTCATCATACCATTTCCTATTACACCTGCCTTGCATAGGTAGTCAAAAATCTACGTTTCACTCTCTTATTTAATTCATTAAAAATATGTGAAGTTGTTACTGGCGCTTTTACTTTATGAAGAACCCCAAACCACCTGTCTCATCGGCATAAGAAGCTGCGGCAGCGACTCTTCCCTGCGGGACTGGAGCGAGAGGAGAGCGTCGGCAGAGCGGTCGAGGTGGGCCTTAACAGTCGTTAATAACCATCAATCCGCACTGGGCCCGCGTGATGGTTTAAGGCCCGATCTCCCTATCCATCCATAGGGAAGGCCCGTGCCCCAGCAGTGGGGACGTTAATGGGCTGATGATGATGATATTTTTTTGTAGCAATAGATGAGACTTGTACAGGACCCGAAAGCATGGCGTGAAAGAGAGGAGGCCTATACCCAGCAGTGGGTGGATACAGGCTGAGTATCTACTCACTAAATATCTATCTATCTATCTAGATAGATAGATATTTTTTTGTACATTTTCTTGCTTCCCTTGTCTCCAGAAATGATAATGAATGCAAAATGTGTTGAATCTACCTTCAGAATAACAGGGAAAACTGAAAACTATGCCTACAACAAAAAAGATTATGGGCATGAATTTATAATGTTATAGTATAAGCACGTATTAAGAACAAAAAACGTACTTAATTAAAACATAATAACGGGTTCTTACAGCGTTTAAAGCAGGCATATGATCATAATCATCAGTCATCAGTCACAGTCTGTCATCAGTCATCCCGTGATCATGGCACTTGCAACTGTGTAGAAATATCGGGAGTCTCATATCCCTGCTTTAAACGCGGTAAGAACCCGTTATTATGTGTTTTAATTATGATAATAACTGCGTAAACTTAAAATAATGTACAAAAAACGTAGATTAGATAAACCAAACGCGTCAAATAAAGGTGTTGTAATAGAATTTCACTTATAGGTGAGTAATCGATGTGTGTTCGTTAATTACAGTCTCCTGTTTTGTTGAAATGTTGAAAGATCAAGATGTCATACATACGTAAATAAACTCACATTACGCTTATTACCCATCGCAGTAAACAAGAGACTATGGAATAACAAAAGTTTCGATCCTGACACACTTCTCTTGCTTCCTCCACAATCATCAATCGCTTATTGCGCGCCGGTTCAGAGTAGATCGTACTGAACCTTTTTTAAGGACATCCCCAATCAGATTAGGACTTCAATTCTAAATTATTACAATACGATTTGTAGGTTTTGGGAATTGCGTAGACAAACATTCTAAAAAGAACCAATTGGTAACACCCCAACACAAATTAAAGAAGAGTGAGCAATCTGTTTTTATAAAAGAATCTGTATATAACCGCTAACCACCGGAAATACTAGATGCAGCGTCCACCCAATCTTTTAAAAAGCTCATAAAAGAGTGGTTATTTAAGAACATATTCTATGAATTTAATGAATTTCTTTGCTATAATAAAGTATACATAAACATGTAACATAAACAGCCTATATACGTCCCACTGCTAAAGTAATAAAGTATACACTTAATTAATGTAATTACCAATGACATGTAGCTTACGTAACCAATAAAGATTTGTATTTGTATTTGGTAGTACGTACACCTGTGTAAATTGGCACACGTTTTTAGAAGCTCACATACAGAGTGTTAGTGACATCGTAACGAATACTGAGGGGGCTGATTTAGCTCATTATTCTGAGTTAATATCAAGTGGAATTTTCAATCGCAAAAGTCTAAGTCTAATCTAATCTAGCCTACAAGATCCCACTGCTGGGCAAAGGCCTCCCCTTCCTCTTTCCATTTTTCGCGGTTCGTGGTGGGCACGGATCGTCACGCATTGGGTGCCTCATGACATGACGGATACAGGCGTCGTGGCAGACTTCGAAAGAGATGGCGTGACGACTTGAACGCTTGCCGGAGGGACTGGCCGGAATACATTAAAAAAAACTAAAAAAGTCATGAATTTTGCGACGGAAAATTCGACTTGATATTAACTCAGAATCATGGTCTGAATTATCCCCCTCAGTATTCGTTACGATGTCACTAACACCCTGTATACTTGTGCAATTCTAAAAATATTACATGCATACGAGTAAAATTGATAACCTCCTTTTTAAACCGGTTAAAAATCATCGTAGATGTAGATACTAATTCATAATATAGCATCACGCCTACATCCCCTAAAGGGTAGGCAGAGGTGTACAGTATATACATCCACTCCTTGCTATGTTAAGTCCCGTGTAATAGGGCGCGAGCCTATCGCCAATAACATAACATAAGCTCACGACTATATCCTAATTGGGGTAGTCAGAGGTACAGTCATAAGCAATATAATGTATCCACTTTAGGACTCAGTCGCACTTACATATTTGACATTTAGTGAGACTTACAGTTCAATTTGTCAAAAAAGTTAATGTGACATGGTACCAAAGTGTATACATATTCATGCTCGTGACCGTACATCGCAAGATGGATTAAGTACCCACACCTCATCGAGCTTTCTGTTATACCAACCTGATAGGTGGTGAGCCGCCATTGATCGGCACAAACGCTAGAAACAACATGATTATGAATTGGGTTGTGTACTAGATTCAAGATAAATTATGAAATTCTGATTACTAAATAAAGACAGCTCTAAAACTAACGAAAAACATTTTCTTTTTTCTATTTACCTTATTTATGAATTTTAATCAAGAAAAACGTAATAATAAGTCCGACATTTTGTCACGTTTTTCAATGGCGCCACAGTGTGTTTTTTCACACAAATTCCTTAGTAATTTTGTGTTTTGACGTTTAGTAACAAGTAACATTGACTAGTTGGAAACTAGCCTATTATCTATGTTCCAAACTTGAATACAAACTCATAAAGTCGAATTCGGTTAGAGCCCGGGTACTAGTACGAGGATTATTATCCGTGCTAAAAGCGTCCTATAGAAATCTCATTTGCGTACAGAGGTTTCGCATCAGGCTGTAACGTATTTCAGCTAATTAATCCTGTCTCGGTGATTGGCGTGTTACATTGACAGCCAGACGGGGGCGGACTGAGGGCCTCTAATTAACAGATTTGCAGGGTCCGTTTCTAATTATTCCCCTGTATAGGATTTGCTATTTCAAAGCGATAATTTGCTTTTCATTACACGAGATTGTACATACATGTGTTAGTAAATCTATTTATTGGTGTTTAGCGTGTTCATCAGGGTTTCCTTAATTGGATGCTCATTGCTTTTAAACATACTTAATATGTATGTTGTTTTATGACTTACTAAACGAATTAAAGACGGAAGCATAGGGTGGATAAGGTGAGTATTAAGTTTCAGTTACTTTTGAGTATTAGTGTTGTTGTTGGTACTGTTGTAGAGCCAAATCAAAAACACTTTTCAGACATTTTAGGTTTCAGGTACACATTGGTGTTAATTCCTGTAAATACCATCTAATTTTATTTTAAGTTATATCTGTCATTTTCTTATCCGCCGAAAAGGAAAGGGATGGGTAATCGACAAGCATAAAATTTATGGAACACACGTCAATTTTAAGCACAAATCTAAACCAACCGTCTAAAAATTTTACATCAGTCAATAACCCGACACAGTTAAGTAGACAGCACGTCAAACGGATTGCATACCAGCGATATGCCTTTTTGATTCGCCCGGGTTATTCATTCATTTACTCATTCTTCCTAAAATTAAGAGCTGTGAATCATCCGTCGCTTTCCTTTTCGACGGATATGAAAATGACGGATATAACTTAAAAGAAAATTAGGCGGTGTCTGCCGGAATCGGGGCCAATATTACTAAAAAAATTAGTAAAATCATAATGTCTGAATATATTTTTGTACTAATGTTGTCTACAGAGATGTTGTGTAGAGCCAAATCAAAAACACTTTTCAGACATTATGATTTTTAGGTAGGTACAGTACAGTACAGTAGTACAGTAGTGTAGTGTAGTTGTGTGTGGTGTTGTCACACTACACACACCCATAATATACACACACAACAGTAGTAGTGTATAATATATACACTACTGTTGTGTACTGTATCTACCTAAAAATCATAATGTCTGAAAGGTGTTTTTAATTTAAGTTTTGATATAATATTAAGTTGTAACATAACAAACAACATAACAGGATATCATAAGCTGAAGACGATATTTCTAATAGGGCTAGTTAGATGAACTAAGTTGGTAAGTAAGTAAATTTATGTTAGACCAACGTGATGGGTGGTGAGCCGTATCACCTTCTATAATGGTCGAGCCAGCTGTGTTAGTGCAAATAACAACTAATTTCATGAAAAGCAGCGTCGACATTCTTTTGTCAACATGTAACTCTCCCTACCCAAATGGCGACTGCTTGCGTGAGTTAAAGTATTACATAATAAATATTTCTCATTAAAAAAATAATCTTAACTAAACGAGTTTGATTAATGATTAAATTTGAATTTGGAACAAAAACCTATTACTACTGTACCTATACCCACTGAAAAATGTATTTTTTGTTGTTATTCCTAATACTTGTATTTAATATTGCTTACATATTCATAGACCATGCATACGAAACGAAACATAAATTTGCGAGGTGTTAAGTAATATGCTTTTTGTGGGATAGGGCATGAAGGAAACGATTATTCTTTCTTTACCTTTCTTTATTTTATACGTTTTATAATTTTTTACGTTTTCTCTTACCGCCATTTCCCTGTCATTCCGCAATCCTATTAAGATTTTTTATGCGAGAGAAGTGTATATTTTTTTTATAAAAGGTCCGAATCTCACTAGTCATGCTCGTATTTATTGGCTAGTAATTTCTTCGTCAACTGGTCTGAATGTCGTGCAAGTTTTCTTCTGCCGTATGTTATCCTGAGAGGGCCCCGATTTGAATCTGAATGCGGGGCGATATTTCACAGGGGCGGTATGGCTTGTCCGCGAGCACGGGGAGCAGGGGGCGGTATTTCATAATGTGACGTGACGGGGATGCGATGGTCATGTAAGGTAAATAGTTTTCCTTGGGACCTTTATAACATAACATAGTAACAGCATCACGCCTGCATCCCCGAAGGGTTAGGCAGGTGGTTAAGTATTAGGTTATAGCTAATATAACATAACATAACATAACAAATACTTTATTGCACAAACAGAAAAACAGAGAAAAAAAACAAAATACAAAACAAAAGAGAAATAGAATCAAATCAAATCAAATATACTTTATTGCACAGAACTAAATTTAAACAATCAGACAACACATGAATACAGTACAATTTGGGCGGCCTTATTGCTGAAATTATTTTCAATTCCATATTTTTGCGATAAATACCAGCCTCATCAACCCTGGTGTCAGGGTTATGATTGAGCCGCCAAACGCCCCTGACATGGCTCACGTAACGATTACTCACTTACATCAATAGTAACCGGGACCAACGGCTTAACGTGCCTTCCGAAGCACGGATCATTTTACTATGTAAATTAAGAACCTTGCAGTGTTCAGAGTACCCACAATTATTAACAATAAAACTTTTTGATTTGATTTTTTGATTGATCAATACTACGATTCTAGTCTTTTGATATGTGGTAATAATTTAAACAGTCAGCATACAGTCGAAAGTACAGTCAACAGGGCACGACTGGGAACAATGTATTATGAAACTGTCATAAACTGAAGTTTACGAGCCCGGCCTCCCAGCGCTCTTGAGACCAGCGATCAGGATAAGTGCTGAAGGCCTCAAACTTTGTGTTGTACAGTGTATATGATATATTACTATTGAATATTATACTTTAGTGAAAATAATGTAAGCGTCTTTTAGAAAAAACACATTTTGATATGATTTTTGTTAACAAAACCTCGAAATAGACTCGCTAATTAAAAAAAATAATATATTTATTAAATCTCAATACTAAATATACAATAAAAAAGGAAAGAGTCTCTAGTAATAATTTGTATATCCAATAGTAATTTGTAAGTATATCACATTAATTAAATAAATTAACCAAATAAACAATTAGTAGCATGAATTAAAAACGAGTTTCAGTGCATGTCAAAATTTATGGTTTACATTTTTACCCAGATTTTTCGTCTATCGTGTGGGTTGTGAGGTGGAGTACCAACCTCATCAACCCTGGTGTCAGGGTTACTATTGAGCCACCAAAGGCCCCTGACATGGCTCATGTAACGACTACTTACTTACATCAGTAAGTAGTAACCGGGACCAACGGCTTAATGTGCCTTCCGAATCACGGATCATCTTACTTTCGGACAATCAGGTGATCAGTCTGTAATGTCCTAACCAAACTAGGGACCACAAAGTAACTTTTGTGATATGTTCCCACCGGGGTTCGAACCCTGGACCTCCGGATCGTGAGCCTAACGCTCAACCACTGGACCACGGGGGCCGATTTTACCCGGATTGAAATTAATTGAAAAAAAATCGAGGTTTTGGTGAAGAAAAGCACATTAGAGTGTGATTTTTCAAAAAGGCGCTCCGTGGTTGTGTGTCAACCAAACCTTTAAGCGTAAAACGTCTATTCACTTTTCTGGAGGGATATTATATAACACAGTACTATTTGTGGTGACGGTATCAAAAAGTACCTAATAGTATGTTGAGTTTTAATACAAATGATATATTCAAACAATAAATCGCATCGCTTCACCTCCTATGTTGATTGAATGTGTAATATCGGGCGGGACACGTAATTTATATCTTCCGTTCGCGTTCACAAGTTGACGTTAAGAATTCCCCGTCGGAAGGAGACGATACATCTTTGAACATCTTGTGCTACGAAATAACGTACAAGTGCTCCGCAAGCACGTCTGCGTTGGAAACTGCACTTAAGGCTTTTGTTGATGCAATTGTGAGCCCGTAGCAAGCTCGTAGCAAACCGTAGTCGAGCACCGCCATTTTCTTAAACAAATTTCAACCGACTACGAGCTCGTAACGGGTCTACGAGTGGATTACAAAAGTCGAAGCTTATTATTCTCAGTAACGTTATTATTTCCAAGTTAGCTCCGACGGAATTTTCCATAGCTTTGAAAGTAGACGGTTCAGATCTCGTTTCATAGACGAGAGGGTGTAACTTCTCATGTCACCTTGTTTGTGACTCTTATGAACGGGAGAAATATTGTACTTACATTTTGCGAATACGTTCGGAATTGGATGATTGTTTTTTTGGCATGTCGTGTTTTTGACAACGCGTCAAAGATCAAAGAATTAGAATGACAAATTATTTTACAATCTGTATTAGTACTGACTTGAGGAGCTCGGTGGCGCAGCGGTTAACGCGCTCAGTCTGTGATTGTTGAAGTAAAGCAACCTTCGCAAAGGCCGGTCATAGGATGGGTGACCACAAAAAAAAAGTTTTCATCTCGAGCTCCTCCGTGCTTCGGAAGGCACGTTAAGCCGTTGGTCCCGGCTGCATTAGCAGCCGTTAATAACCATCAATCCGCACTGGGCCCGCGTGATGGTTTAAGGCCCGATCTCCCTATCCATCCATAGGGAAGGCCCGTGCCCCAGCAGTGGGGACGTTAATGGGCTGATGATGATGATGATTAGTACTGTAGGTTTTCATGTAGTAGGTAAGTAAAGAAACAGTGAGTATTCATCTTATACAAGTTAATATACTAATCTAATCAGAAAAGATATGTTGCAAAAAAGACTTGTGTCAATTCAAAATCGTGATGATTAATTATTTATTATTACATTCGAAAGTAACTTTGTCTCTCTGTTATTCTGTTGCAGGCTTAAATCGCTTCTTCTATAACGTGGGTTGTTGTGGGTTATTATTGAGCCGCCAAAAGCCCCTGACATGGCTCATGTAACGATTACTTACATCGGTAAGTAGGAAACGTGCTTTCCGAAGCACGGATCTGGTATCGGACCTGATTAGGTGATCAGCCCGTAATATTTTAAGCAAACTAGGGATCACAAAGTTATTTTTGAGATATGTTCCCACCGGGATTCGAAAACGGGACCTCCGAATCGTGAGTCTACCGCTTATGATAAGGTTTAAAATCTAGGGAAGAAAATAGGATAGTTTTTATCTCCAAAATCATCCCTTGAGGGAATAAAAAGGTAGGTGTAAGAGAATATGTCGTGCAAATCCACATAATATATAATAGATATAGCTATATTTTACCAATAACTGCGCAAGGCGTGACATGCTCAATTTATTTGACTAAAATAAACACACCCCGACCATGACTGCATATATTTGACTCAACAGATTTTGACGGTCCATTTACGAACATTAAATTACCTCTCACAAGACGAAATTATGAGTGAAAATTGGCGGTGTTTAGAAGCGGGGTGCAGTGAATATGCTTCATAATGCGATGTGGGGAGGGTGGGAGGTGGCGGCCCACGCCGGAAGGGACGTACCTACTTCCTCGCTTTTATATTACATTTTTTCTCGGACGATGGAATTTCGAAAATATAAGCAACAAGAAATCCCACTTGCTCGCATGATAGAGACATTTTTCATAACTGATACCATAGAATACGTATTCTATGTATAGAACGGTAACTCTCCGGTCTCCACCAGCGGCTGAGCTAGGATTACCTCACCCCCCTCGGTTTTACTTTAGTCTTCAATCGTATGGGCGCTTAACGTCACACACACAGCTGCGTGTGTATTATAACGTTAATGTATAGTGTCTGTGGACACTACACATATGTAACGGCCTCTGTGGTCCAGTGGTTGAGCGTTGGACTCACGATCCAGAGGCCCTGGGTTCGAATCCCGGTGGGAAGATATCTCAAAACACGTTATGATTCCTAGTTTGGTTAGGACATTACAGTCTGTTCACCTGATTGTCCGAGAGTAAGATAATCCGTGCTTCGGAAGGCACGCTAAGCCGTTGGTCCCAGTTACTATTTACTGATGTAAGTGAGTAATCGTTACATGAGCCATGTCAGGGGCCTTTGGCTGCTCAATAATAACCTTGAAACCAGGGTTGATGAGGCTGGTATTCCACCTCACAACCCACTCGATAAGAGGAAGTGTCTGTGAAAAATGAGGTTATTTATATGAAGTGTCCGGGTTGTGCCGATGCTAATCGCTGGATATGTCTTTTGTACCGTTTTGACGGTAACCTACCTACGCAGTCATTGGTGTAGATATGGATTGCAAACAATGTAACATTATATTTTATTACTTCAGATATAAGACGTATCCGAAATGATTGATTCGATAGACACATTCATAACGGTAGCTACCTTGTCTCTCCGGGCATAACGGAAAAACAAAAGATCGATTTCTTTCATATTTACGATGAAGAAGAATTTCCAACAAAGGTATTTTTAGAAACCTATTATACCAATCGTCCAAAGACACAAAACTATAATAAGGTCATGCCATAAAAACTTATACTAGAAGTGGCAGTAAATTGCCTTCTGAAGATTTGTAGCTCCGTCTACTCCGAGTCAGCGCAGACCAAGAGCAGTGAAGAGGCACTTTCTGAAAACATTGAATAATTAACTTTATTAACATTATCATAAAGTGGTGCTCTCTTCTCCCTGGCAAATAAAGACTCGAGGTGCCACGAGTCGGCGCGAACAATTTGTTTTTGTCGAACAATGTGGCATTTTATGAGAATGGTCTTCTTCTATCGTGTCGGTTGTGAGGTGAATTACCAACCTCAAAGGCCCCTATCGTGGCTCATGTAACGACTACGTACTTACATCAGTAAGTAGTAACCGGGACCAACGGCTTAACGGTCCTTCTGAAACACGGATCATCTTACTTTCGGGCAATCCGGAAAAATCAACCAACATTTAATGTTTTTTCAGTGAAATCAGAAAGTAATTGCCTCATCGTTGCTCTGGGTCTGCCCAAAGAGATACCACGTCAAGCCAAGTACTTAAATGGTAAAATAATTCATCGGATGCAGAACGGGTGCGTTAGGTTTAACAATGTCAGTAGCTGCGAGAACGGGTTATAAATTATGTATGGAGCGGCGGCGGTTATCTCACTCCGAAGCTTCCGTCGGCTTGCGAATTAGGTGACCCATTATACTTTCTTCAAGAGCCCTCCTTTAGTTGTACGCAAAAGTTTCCAAAGACAAAAAGGTTGCGGATTATCCGACACGTTTTCTTTTCAAACAATAAAACTGTTAAGGCTGCATTTTGCTTCACGAAATCGGGGTCGGGCGTACAATAAATATTAGGTTAAGGGATGAACTAATATGTGTTTTGTTGAAAACAGTTTTTGAGCAGTCATATAAATAATAGCTGGAGGAAATTGATGCTTGAAGGAAGCAGCGTGGTCGGCGGACGTGCCCGGCGGCCGGCGCCCCGGATGACGCTGTGTACTCACCATAATTATGTTTACGCAACCTCCACGCCTCTGGCATTGCTGCCGCTTTTATTAAATTTCCCTTTGTTTTCAACCGGTATCCATATAAATTGCAATTTTCTGCGGCCGCAGGAAGACCCTACTAATAGCGTCATAATATCTGGAATACCGAATCGAATTGAATCATCTTGGAGATTACATAAAAACGGTCGCACCTAGCGCTCGTTCGAACAAAAAACTCACTCCCGGTGCGAGAGCAGGCTGTGCTGCCATCTCGCGCGTTGCTAGGAGACGCGGCGATCAATACAGCCTCCGCCGGGCCGCCTAATTACCCCCCGCCCGCCCTGCCGCCCGCGCCCCGCGCCCCCGCGCCGCCCGCCCGAACTTCTCGCCCGCCGCCCGCCCAGCGCTCCACACCAGATTTAAATATCCAATGATAGAATTCACATTCAAATATTTAACATTTCTTTTGTGAATATTTCTCTTACAAGCCCTTTGTTTTATACCAAGATAATTCTTTTGTCCGGTTTATCCATTTTGGGTATTGTTTGAGTTAACGTTTATCTTATTAAAATTATATCCATTTGAAAAGGCAAACTCGAAATTTCTTTAATGCTGAATCATTTAGGGTTTTATAGTCTTATTCAAAATTAAATAATTTGTCGGCATTGTCTTACACGTCCTAATATAATTTGTAAACGGTACTTACTTAGAATACTAGGTACTTATTAATTTTTTTGTTACTTCAATTTTATCTCCAATAAATAGTAAGGACCTAAAAAAAATATAATCGTCACTTGTTTACTATCGTCACTTGGACTTCCTTACTTCCACATAGGGAATGCAATTCCGACTGGAGATCACAAATTCGAGATCCCGCGGGATTGGAAATATCAATCCCGCGAGATCCCTAAATTAATAAAAGTTAGCATGGCTGAAAACAATGAAATCTGCTTGTTTGCGATGTGAGGTAAATGAAAACAAAATATTTTTTGAAAGAAAACAAAATCTTTATCATTTAATATTACTTACTAAATAATTCAGTATTCTTTGGAAATTAACATAATCAAAACAAAAAGTATAACTCAATGAGATTCGCCCAATCCCGTCAATCTCGAACGCGATCTCGTCATATTATTATGCTTCGAGATTGATCCCGAAAAATTGGACGAGATCTCGCGAGATCGGGATACTTCCACATAAAGTCGCCTGCTACCTCCGGAAATGTACGTGAAAGAAGCACGGAGTATGTAACGAGCAGGTGCGTAATCTCTCGCATAATGCATGCGGTAACGGTAATATGCGCGCTGATGTATTGGATATGATGGCGCCCATCTGCGACGAGAGTTGCCGAATAAACCGACGGACGTACCCAGGGAGTAAAGAGAAAATCTGAACAATAAAACAAAGGATATTTAGTTTCCAAATAGTCAAATCAATTACTTTTAACTAAACGTCACATCACGAAATGCCTATGCACACATACACATACAAGCATTTATAGATTTGATATTTTCTTTTTAAGAAATGTTTTATGATTTAGTCTGTGTTTAATTCAAGTTAACTATTTTCAAAAAAAAATTTTTTAAGTATATTTTGTTTTTTTTTCTTGACCATGACTTTCTGGGGGTGGAGGCCTGGAGTCTTAAAACACAGGGTATCCTAGTTTAGGCTCCAGCCTCTACAAATATTGTATTTTTGTATGTATTTATGTATCCATGTGTTTTTTTTTTGTAGAGGAAATAAAGACTTACTTTACTTACTTATGGTATTTGTATGAAAAAGCACACCGTGACGTCATAGAAAGACGTGGTAAGTTGCCTGACTTATTACTACGTTTTTTTAAATTAAATTTCATAAATAAGTTCAACAGAAAACGAATATTATTTTCGTTAGTTTTAGATCTAATTTCATAATTTATCTTTCCTAAAGACAAATTACAAAATGCAAATCTAGAAAAAGAAGCTGCCGTAAGGTGGTAAAAAATATTTATTTTTTTCTTTTTGTATTATTTGCGGATTTATTCAATAAACGTAAATAACGTTTACTAATGACGTCACAACTCAGTATTCGATAGATCGTTTTGAAATTCCGTAAAAACTATCTCGTTTGATTAGTTCCTCACCTAGCCTATACTATGCATCTATGCTGCTTTGTGACTCTCTAAAAGCAACTTCAGCGTTCATCCTGTGCGCACCCCTCGGACACTTCATATAAAAATTTCATTCTTTCCGTGTGCCGCATAACGCGTGAGTGCGAGTGAGACATAATCCGCGCGACCTCCCTCTTAATCCTTATCAGTTTACGGCCATTTATGACTAAAGTGAGACCCAGAGGGGGTGAGGTACGTCGGCGCTCGATACGAATTGGTGGGGGGCGGAGAGTTACCGTTCTGTATGTAGTATTATTCTTTATTCTATGCGCGTTGTATAAGCTCTCACGTTTTTCCGTTCCGTACAGTCATGAGCAATATCATGTACCCACTTTAGAACCCTGTCGCACTAACATATTTGACATTTAGTGAGACTTACTGTTCAATTTGTCAAAAAAGTTAATGTGACATGGTACCAAAGTGTATACATATTAATGCTCGTGACCGTACATCTCTGCCTACTCCTTCGGGGACATAGGCGTGATGCTATGTTATGTTATATAAATTCATTCCATTGCTACCCTTCCCCGGAATACCGTAAAACCGATGTGAGATACCATTTGTTTTATCAGCAAAAACATCACGTAGAATCGTAAATCCTTTCATTACGTTGATGACAAGTCAAATTCAAACTTGCAAGGACATCTAAGATTAGCTGATAAATCTGTTCCGGTATTATATTTTTTTGTATTTATCACTGAAATTTCGCTCTTCGCTGGGACTTGAACACATTAACCTGTCGAAAGATCCGAGAACTACTTAGTTTAAAAAATACAACTTTATTTTCACGAAGTTCTGTGTGTTCATCAATAACTTTACCGCTTTCACGCTTGAACGCAATCGTCTCGAGACCGGTTGTCTCTCCGTCTAGTAGCGACATTGATGTGGATCTTGACGGCATTTATTTAGGTCCCTATTCCCCGGATGCGGCCCTGTTGCCATTTTCTTCATTCAATTTCCCCAGGGGTGCGCACTTAGTACTCGCGTAAACGCCACGTCTTCATGAACGACCTACATAGCACGAATAGCACGGATATAACAGTAATTTAGCACGACTGCACGACTGTCGAGTTTCCGTGTGCAATTATGTTGAATTTGGATATTAATTATTATACTTATATTAAATCATAAACTGCCTATATACGTCCCACTGCTGGGCACAGGCCTCCCCTCAATCAACCGGAGGGGGTATGGAGCATTCTCCACCACGCTGCTCCACTGCGGGTTGGTGGAGGTGTTTTTACGGCTTAACGTGCCCTCCGAAGCACGGAATCATCTTAAATACTTATATTAAATACGAAAATTAAATGAAAGTTGCACAAGTAGAGGTGGGGATAAAAAATATGCAACTCGTTGTCAGAATTCCCTGAAGGAAAATATTGTTTATTGAGTTCTTACAGATCTTTATTTATGAGTCTCTCATTTAGTTCTCCTCTTCTTTGTCCACCCCTGTTCCCAGTTTAGCTGGGGTCGGGTCTCCTTACACGTCTGCGCCAGAGAGCTCTGTTCTGGCTTGTCTCTGTACTCAGATTTTCCAATAGAATCTCTTTCTGCATATTTGACCAGGTAGAATTGACCAGGTAGAAGGCGGTCGGCCTCTTCCACGCGGTCGATCAGGTATGTTTAAGGCCTTCTTGACGGAGTGGTCGTCTTCGCGTCTCAGGATATGGCCGTACCATCGCAACCGGCTTTCTTTCACTTTTTCCACAATCGATGCGACCCTAAACGAACCCCTGACATATTCGTTTCGCACTCTATCCAGTCGAGTCACTCCTCCCGCCCATCTGAGCATTTTCATCGATTTCATATGAGTCTCTCATTTAGTTGTAGTACTTAAATATTTAAATAGAGCTATCACGGATTCTCAAACAATAAAAATATTATAACATAGTCCCCTATTTTGTTTTTTTAAAAGTTCTTATACTAAAAATGACCTAACAAGAACTCGAATCAGAGGTCCCGGACCTCTGGTTTGGTGACCAGGGTATTTAAAAATACCTCATTGAAGCAATTCGCATAAAAAAGCAATATTTATATTTTGTCATTTGTTGATATTGCGCACTTACTTTTATATGCGCAAATGTCAAATTGCAATAATGCTTTTTAGATGAATCGCTTCGATGTGGCATTTTTTACTCCCCTGTCGTCTATAGCCATCTACAGAAAATATTTATCGAATCCACAAATAACTTCCCTCATACAACTTATCTACCAACTAATCATCTCATTGACAGATTCATTTAACTTCTCACCGCAATTCAATTGAACTTTCATTCAACCAAGATAGTCATCAGGCTCTATACTTACCTCGTTTTATACATAGCTATGTATGTTTCTCTATTTTAACTCCTGTTTTATCTACCGGTTTTTAACGTGACTTATTGTAGATTAACGCAAATGGCTGGAATAATCTTCATCTTCTATCGTGTGGGTTGTGAGGTGAATTACCAACCTTATCAACCCTGGTGTCAGAGTTATTATTGAGCCGCCAAAGGCTCCTGCCTTGACTTACATCAGTTAGTAGTAACCGGGACCAACGGCTTAACATGCCTTCCGAAGCACGGATCATTTTACTTTTTGGACAATCAGGTGATTAGGCTGTAATGTCCTAACTAAACTAGGGATCACAAAGTGATTTGTGTTATGTCCCCACCGGGATTCGAACTCGGGACCTCCGGATCGTGAGCCCATCGCTCAACCACTGGACCACGGAGGCCGTGCTGGAATAATGAGGAGCGCTGAGGGCTCGCACTCGGTACAAAATCTAAGACATCAGGCCTGAGGCTGCCCAGTTGGGCGCGAACCGCGGTTCAGGGTGTCACGATTTACAAACAAAACGTCGTCGTCCAATAGTCAAAGCCACAAAAGCGCCTTTTTGAAAAATCACATTCTGATGTGATTTTCCTTAACAAAACATTCATCACTCTAACGTTATCTCATTTTTCACAGGGTCCGCTTACCTAACCTGAAGATTTGACAGGTCCGGTTTTTTTTACAGAAGCGACTGCCGGTCTGACCCTCCAACCCGCGAAGAGAAAATACGGGCCCAATACGGGTTAGGTCACATACCTCCAAATATGCATTTCTCGGGTATGTGGGTTTCCTGACGATGTTTTCTTTCACCGTGGAGCACGTGATAATCATTTACTCAGCGCACGTGATAATCATTTGTATTGTTGTTTCTTCAATAAAACATTGATTCCAATTAGTTAAAATCCCGGTTAAAGTGAGACCACAATTTTTACCTGGATTTTTCTCCCTAATAAATACAAAATCTACTAACATAAGTGTCAACGAAAAAAGTAAAAAGTTAAAAAAAATACCTATTTGATATGAATATGTAGCAAACAGGGTACCTAGTATGCACTAGTTTGACTTTAACTTATACGACCATAACTATCTTATGCATTTTTACGTCGACCCCGCCCCCTAACCCCCCTTTCACCGGATTATCCGGAGCCTGGTTTATAACCGCTCTTATGCAAGAACCGACCGACTACACTGGCACGCTGGCGACTGTAAAGTCAACGTACCCTGTGCTAGACTCGTCTCTGTATTAAAAAGTTTCGAGAAGCGGTGGATGTGTCTACAGAACAGGGGTTAAAAAGGCCACATCGAAGCACTTCACCTAAAAAGCAATATTGCTATTTGACATTGTGCTGCTATTTAATATTTGACATTGAAGTTTTATAATTTAGTACATTTTCCCTTTTCAAAACAACCGAACGCCATTATCCTGTCATTCCGCGATCCTCTCTTCTCTCTCGCTCACTCCTCGCTCTCTCTTTAACACACTACGTTACGTTTCATTTGGCCTACCATTTTTACACTAGGGTATAACGTAGAACTCTTGTCCAAGGATACGGGTGAAGACCTCAACGGTTGCAGAGGCGGATATGGGAGCCACAATAAAAAATATCTTATCATCGGTATGGCAATGCAGGACGGGAAAGGCGAGTCACAGGGACTGTAACCTGTAACCTGACAGAGGGCAGCAGTAACTGTCAGTACTATTCAGAGGCGAAGGACAGGAGTCCTAGTACGGCTTTGAAATAGACTAATCTGGGCGCCATTACACTCGCGTCAGACAGATTACTGCGGAGCGGAAGGCACGACGGAAACCACTGCCCTATTTATCCTTAAAAAGGAGAATGGAGAATGCTACACCGACATTCGATGATGAATAGCAACTCTCACCATTTCTGCATATTGAAAATATTTGCAAGTTGTCTTGTGATTATTTGTGGTTGTGTCCACCCCATTAGGAATTACGGGCGTGAGTTTATGTGTGTATATGTGTGTGACCTGTCCGTGGAAAACCCTTTTTACTAAAACCACGTAGCTAACGGTCAACCCGTAACAATCTTTGCATCTCGCTTCGCTTTTCAAACTTTGCTTTCAAGCAGGATATTCAATAGCGGAGTAAAAACTAACTAGATTCCGAGCTGGCTTTGACGGCAGTTGTATGGGTCTATAGAGAGCGGACCGTGGTGTGCAAATAACGCGGTCTTGTTAGCGAACGAGAGTTCTCGAATGTTCCATGCCAACGTTTGTGCCGCGTTCAGAATGCTGCGGATAGGTATAGAGGGTTGGGAAATAAGGTTCTACCTGTCTAGGTCTCCCTTACTCCCCTCTTATTACGTTATACAGTTAGTTATAGTGTTAGTGACGTCGTAACGAAAACTTTGAGGGATGATTCAGGCAATGATTCTAAGTTAATTTCAACTGGAATTTTCCGTCGCAAAAGTATGAAACTGAAAATAATTAAAAAAGAACACAAAAATTTTCATGGATTTTCCGACAGGAAATTCCACTTGATATCAACTCAGAATCATGGTCTGAATCATCCCCCTCAGTATTTGTTACGGTGTCATTAACACCCATACCTACTTGTATGGCTATGTGTATGTAATTGCACGGGGTGTTATTGAATATTGAGAGGGATGATTCAACTCATTATTCTGAGTTAATATCAAGTAGAATTTTCCACCGCAAAAGTATAAAAAGTATTAAAATTAAAAAAAAAAACATGAGTTTTGTGATGGAAAAATCCACTTGATATTAACTCAGAATCTTGTTCTGAATCATCCCCCTTAGTATTCGTTACGATGTCACTAACACCCTGTATATATAAGTACCTAAGAGTAGTAATAGTGATTAACAACTAGTAAGTATGTATGTTTGATATTTTTATCATTAAACAGAACGACCAGTTCCGTACAATTAATGATTATATTTCAATAAGATAACATTCGACAATCGTCTCAATGCGCGGCACAGACTTAGATCTGTTAAAGTACGTAATCCAGGGTTGTGACATTTATGAGCATAGTGATGTGTCAGTCGATATTAGATCGATCGATTCTTTTCTATCTAACATTATTTAAATACTACTATTTACTACTTACTAATGTCAGTATGTAGTCGTTACGTGAGCCATGACAGGGACCTTTGGCGGCACAGAAATAACCCTAGTACCAAGGTTGAAGAGTTTGGTATTCCACCTCACGACCCACACGATAAGAAGAAGAAGATTATTTGAATAATTATTTTCTTTCTTTTCTTTCTTATTATTTTATGAACTCTCCGTCTCTCTCTAATTATGCACACGATTTAGAACCCTGTGACATTAACATAATTGACATTCAGTACGACTTTGTTTTAATTGTCAAATAATATATGTTAATGCGACATGGTTCTAAAGGGTAATATTCTTATTCAAGCTACCTATAATACTCGTAGCTGATTTCCACAAATGGGATAATCATGAGTATCAATCCACGCTTGATGAACACATGAAAACAATGAACAAGCAAGTACGACGTTCCCTACGTATACTAGTCAAAGTGAAAGAAAATTCGAACTGCACTGGCAACTGCATTACAATGTACACATTAAATCACATCTCCTGGCATTTTTATTTTTTCGTAATTCGTTATAGTTTAGATTTTAAATAGCCCGTAAATAATTCTAAGTGCATTCTAAGTGCATCAAGGAATTTAAAGAGTATTCAAATTGCCGCTTAGAATGGAGTACCGCGTATGCCATCCGTTTCACTCACACGCACACTACGACATTTGACACTTCGAACACTTTTGGCGGGAACACGTCGTTACAGGTTAGCTTACGAGAAAAATATTTTGTATTGGTTGTTTTTATGGCTAAAGTGTAAAATTCAGTTTAAATTTACGTATGATTAGTGTCTACGTGGAATAAAAATGGCGGGAAAAAGAAGGCTTTATGGACGACTCGAAAAAGAAGTCTCAAGTTTCGAAAACAGAGCAAGATCGCTTTTTAAGAAACCGTCACAAGGATAAAAGTAATGGTAAGTACCAAATTAAGATAAATTTAATTCATTTTAGCTTTAGGTAATCTGTAACTGCTTTTAATGTTATATTTTTTTACTAAAACAACGTACATTATTCTACCTGGTAGATAGAATAATATGCGTTTTTGGGTCTAAGTTATTTGCCAAACTACACTATTCGATCCGGTAGATAGAATAGTATGTGTTATAATATGTTTGTAGTAAATGTATAAAAAATAGTATTCTATCTGGTAGAGCGAATAGTTTACGTTTTTGAGATTTCACAGACGAGCGAGGAGCATTATTATTTCTGGTAAGTAAATTGAATTCTGTGCCTTATAGGTTCATATTTATATAGCCACATAAGTTATTCTAAGTGACAAATAGATTAGTACACACCAGGTTAGTAGGATTAGTATACAGGAAGTGTATTTCAATTAGACTCATTGCATACTCAGGTTACCGCATTGAACAATTCGTTACTTTGAAACGAAGGACAAAAAAACGCTAGCTAGCTATTTAGACCGTGGTACTGAACAATATTTGCTACGTAAAGTAAATTAAATGTATATATTTGTCCCATAGTAGAAACAGTTCAGTAAGTACTATAGGTAAGTACCGTAAACAAATCTGTTTCAATGCACTTCATACAAAACACGGTGTATGTAACGGAACAAGTGATAAATAACATGCACTATCAAAATACGTAGGGTAGTTTTCGAGAGATAATGCATTTATTTGAGACGGATACATTTTTAGGGTTTCATGACTTTCTTAATTTGTAGTCGTTAATAAAATGTTATTTATTTCTTGGTAAAATTGTAGTTTTTAAATAAGGACCTCCCCCACGTTAAGGTGTCCAGTAGAGGTATCTTCGTTTGATGCAGTCCTAAAAACGGCGGTTGAGTCCGTCCTCAACGTATCTTTTGATGAGATCAATGGGTGCAGGAGGCTCTTCCGATTCGTTATGGCGGTTTAGGAGTGCGGTGTGCAAGGGTTGTGGGTTTGCCGGCTTTTTTGGCGTCGGCGCATGGGGTTGCGGACCTTGTCGCTACTATCCTTTATTCTAATGGCGGCGGGGAAATTTTGCCTTATGTGTCCGATGCCTTGACAGTTTGGGGTGGCCTGAATCCGGGTGTATCGGCCCCTGTTATCTGCCCTATTCAGCGTGCGTGGGATGATGTTGGGGCAAAGCGGATCGAGCGTCAGCTCCTGGCACATGCTAGTGGGGCATATTTGGCTAGACTCCGGGCGGTTTCACAACCTGAATCTGGGGCATGGTTGCACGCATTACCCTCCCCTCATTTAGGCACTTTATTAGACGATGATTCGTAGCGTGTGGCGGTCGCTTTCCGCCTGGGTTGCAAGGTGTGTGAACCCCACATATATATGCATCTGCGGTTCCATGGTGGAGGCTGATGGCCATCACGCACTGAGTTGTCGACGTTGCGCGGGGAGGTTTTCACGTCACCATGCACTCAATGATATTGCGCGGAGAGCCTTAGTATCAGCGAGTGTTCCCTGCATGCTTGAGCCTCCGGACCTATGTAGGTCCGACGGGAAAGGCCGGATGGGCTGACTTTGGTGCATTGGAAAAATGACAAGTGCCTAGTTTGGGATGCTACCTGCGTCAATACTGTCGCTTCCAGTCACCTTAGTCGCACCGTCCACTCTCCTTCAGCAGCAGCTGAGGACGCCGCTGAGAAGAAAAGAGAAAAATACGCAGCACTGGCACCACTGTACGATTTTGTGCCCGTTGCTGTGGAGACCTTTGGCTGCTGGGGAGCAGACACGGGCGCAGGCTCAGGGAAAAAACGGGTGACTCCCGCTCCGGTTCGTTCTTGGAGCAAAGGTTCGCCATTGCTATTCAGGGCGGTAATGCGGCGAGCGTTATGGGTACCTTTGCACCGGGAACGGTCAGGGGCGGGTTATTTATGGACTAAGATTTTTTAATAATTTTATAGATAAATTGTATATTTAGTATTAAGATTTAATAAATTCTTATTTTTCATCATCATCAATTTAAGAGCCCCTCATCTACTCACACCACTTATTTTTACTTTATCAAAATTCATATATAGGTTAAATAGAAAAAAAAACGTTTTTTACGTTTTTTTGTCTATCCTAACAACCTATAACTATAATATGTTAGATTTGATTATAAAATACCTAACAAAAGAAGAGAGAGAAGTACAAATTATGTTACATTAATATTGCAAATTAAAATTTAAAGTAAAAATAGACAAGTAAGTATTTGTAAACATTTTTCTTGTCTCAAGTACTTTATACTATAAATAAGTAAATTAAAAAATAAACACCTGTAATTTCATGTTATTTTTGATAATGTTTATGTTTTCTACTTACTCTTTTTTAAACGTTATGATGGGTAAGAATTATGTGATGTCAAAAAAAATACTCTATACTTAAGAATAACTTTCGTAAAAAGACTGTTGGTATCTTTTTTCAATGTTACTTCTGTTTCTAAGAATAAAAAATATAACAAAAGCTTCGTGATTATTAAAATTGTTTTAATTTATAAAATTTCCCCTTCACCAACTGCGTTTTTATACAAATAGAATTGTTAGCATCTTAAGCCTTATTTTTATTTTTACAATGTATACCATTCTATTTACAGAAAATATTAGATATCTGAGTAATTATTTCATTCTAATTTATATTTAGTAGTAAAAAGTAAAAAATACACAGAAACTCACAATTAATTAATCACATCATGTAAAAATAAATGACTTGTTCAGTCCTATGTATATCAGTCTACGTGTCACATTGAATAGTTTGGTTAATAAAATAGTAAATTTATTCAAAGAATACTATTCTTTGTGGTAGATAGAATAGTTTACGTAAAAAAGGGGCACAAAAACCATCCACGTATAGTATGCTATGTGGTAGTTAGAATGGTATACACGCAATTTACTGTCCCTTAAAATATTCTATCTACAAAAAATCCAAAAATAATAAATTTTAGTAAAATATAACTTAACTATTCATCAGGAAATTGTTAAAAGTATACACTGTATGAGTTTTATGGTTGTAGCTCGATTACGAAAAAAGTAATGACTGTTTTACGGTTTTCTGGCTCTCCTGTAAAGTGACGATTTTTCAGTTAGCGTAGTGTACGTAGGGAGCGTCGTAGTATTGAATGATGGCTTGGCGCCTGTTGTTATTGGAAAGGCAATTAAGGCTGTGTTAGCGTTAAGTAAGCTCTGCCGTTGTTTTGCAGTTAAATTACACCTACAAACAAGCCTTGAGGTGTTAAAAACCTCACATCAAAGCAATAGGCTACTTGAAAACCTAGTGAAATGAGATACTTTTTATGAAACCTCAAAATGAAAGTTTTCTTTGGAATTTGTATGGATATACTGTCCTGTGACGTCATCAATAAAAGCGGTCAAACGTCGTACTCATTGTTACTTAATTCATAAATAAAAATACATAACATAAACATAAATAGCCTATATAGGTACGTCCCACTGCTGGGCACAGGCCTCCTCTCAATCAACCGGAGAGGGTATGGAGCATACTCCACCACGCAGCTCCACTGCGGGTTGGTGGATGTGTTTTTACGGCTAATAGCCGGGACCAACTGAAAACTAGCTGAAAAGCCTGAAAGTCCTTACCAAACAAAGGACTACTAAATAAAAATAAAAGCTAAAAACGTAACAACGAAATATCATAGCTACGAATAATTCTACAGTGAATGTTTGCGATTACGAATCATGTAACGAGAAAGGCACGCCATACCGAAAATCGTCACACCTAAACCACGCGGCCACGAATAATCTAACAGCTAATTAATGTCGTCACCACGAGTATTTTGCTATGAAACACGTAAGTACATCTTATTTTATACCTACTGTGTGTTTTGTTTACTTCAACTAGGTTGAAAAGGAAGTGTAAAGTTATTTATATTGTGTTAAATTTACACCTCATGTACTACATGTATTATTAAGACCATAGTATTTATAAGAATGCATTGACGAAGACAGAAGAAGAAAATTATTGTCACCAGTTTAACTCTTGTAGTATCGTGGGCCAAGGAAATCAGAATCATTTATTCAACGTAATTATCATAGGTAAACTTGTTGAAGGTCAATGTAACATTTTTGAATTTACGTCAGAAGACGTCTTACCAATAAATAGCTCTGTTTATTAACAGGGGTAGTTTTCGCTCACGCGAGCCCCTCTCAAATTCACCGTCTACAGGTAATACAAAATCGTTTCATGCGGAAAGCCACGGGAGCTCCGTGGTTCCTTCGCAATGAAAATCTGCACATTGACCTAGGTCTGCCAACCATTGCCCAATGGCTCAAATTAGCTTCCAAACGTTTTTTCGATTCTGCTCCGCACCACCCAAATCCCCTGGTAGTTGCGGCTTCCGAGTACATTCCGCTTAGGGACGGTACTGAAAAGTATCGGCGTCCGAAGGACGTAATATACGATCCCGACGACCCGATCACTCTAGCCATAGAGGCAGCCAATCAGCTCGCGACACCAAACACTTCAGGTCCCCGATACCGACCCCGCCGGCGTGGTCGACGATTTCCCTCATTCAGCGCTTATCGCTATCGACCCACTAGGGTCGATTAATTCTTTCAAATATTTTCCTCTCAGACGACGCCCTGAGCCGAGGTTCGCGCCCAACTGGGCACCCTCAGGCCTGTTGTCTTAAACGTTGTACCGGGTGAGAGCCTTCAGCGCTCCCCATTTGTCCGGCCAAGTAGTTAATGCCATCTGCGGCAAATCTACAATAAGTCACGTCAAAAAAAAAAAAAAAAAAAATCTGTTTATTAAGAATTAGTAAGTACACAATACATGTTGAGTCAGGTTGACACGCTTCGATGACGCACTACGCACGTAGCCTAATTCATATCTGCAGTTACAGTGTTAAATGCAGATTCTACGGACTCCGTTCGCCGTACGAAAACAAGACAGGATATTTAAATATTTGCTGGAAACGGAGAGAAGTCCCGACTACATCGTCTGATGAGGTTACGTACGTCATTTCTATACAGCTGTCGGTCTGCCAGCCCCTTTGAGCAAACTTTCATATAATTGGATTGCCCCGAGACTTAAGTAAACAGAGCCTAAGGGATGCAGTCATGTGATGGAGTTGTACTTAAGTATTTCATGCAGTGGAACGGTAAGTAATTGATGCTTTATAGAGCTGTGATGTGCTCTAGACTATCTTTTAGTTTCAAAGCACTGATTTTGTTGGTGTATTTTTTTTAAACCACATCTATCGGATTTTAAAAAAGCTAAGTAAGTCGATTCGTGTTTATCTACATTTTTCTACTTCATCCGACAGATATTTTTTTGACATGACTTATTGTATATTTGCCGCAGATGGCATTAACTACTTGGCTGGAAAAATGGGGAGCGCTGAAGGCTCTCATCCGGTCCGACGTTTAAGATCTGAGGGTGCCCAGTTGGGCCCGAACCTCGGCTCAGGGCGTCATCTGACAGGAAGAATATTTGAAAGGATTAATCGACCCTAGTGGGTCGATAGCGATAAGCGCTGAATGAGGGAAATCTTCGACCACGCCGGCGGGGTCGGTATCGGGGTTCATTCGACAGAGGGATTGCGTCTTTTCTAACATGATGGACGATTGTTCATAGAAGGTTCATATCCATCTTAGGACTTCTCGTGTCAATAGTAGCTGTAAGTTGTCTTTGATTACTTGTGGTTCTGCGCACCCTATTAGCGATTACTGCCGTGAGTTTATGTATGTATGTTACATAAACTATATATATAACATAAAATAAAATATACATTAGATCACGTCTATTTCCCGTTGGGGGCAGGCAGACGCCAAGCAACTCCACTTACTACGATCCTGACCATCCACCACCTTCGCTTCCTTCACTCTCATCGAAGACAGAATGCTGCCGAAAATGCTGTCCTGGTGGCCAAATACTGGGCTGAAAGGATCTGAATGCTATCGAAACGATAAGAAGAAGGCCAACGACTTCATTTATGTTCTACTTCACAATTATTTGAGTCATCGTCATCATCATCACCAGCCCATTAAAGTCCCCACTGCTGGGGCACGGGCCTTCCCTATGGATGGATAGAGATATCGGGCCTTAAACCACCACGCGGGCCCAGTGCGGATTGATGGTTATTAACGACTGCTAATGCAGCCGGGACCAACGGCTTAACGTGCCTTTCGAAGCATGGAGGAGCTCGAGATGAAAACTTTTTTTTTGTGGTCACCCATCCTATGACCGGCCTTTGCGAAGGTTGCTTAACTTCAACAATCGCAGACCGAGCGCGTTTACCGCTGCGCCACCGAGCTCCTCCGAATTATTTGAGTAAAAGTTACTATTTTAAATGCTAATATAACTTTAATATTCTAACTTGAGTCTATAAAGTGGTATGGGCACGTCAATAAACTACCGGATCAAGAGCCGGGGCGGTGCCAAAAACTTTGCATACTTCCCTTCAGACCGCGTTGAAAGAGTTCGCGGTGCCAAAGCCGCGGAATCCAATTGATTCTCCAACATTTCCAGTTCACTCGAAATGGAACGGAATACGATTTATAGTTTTTTTTTGTGTCCCCGCTGAGAGTGGAACGCTAAAATATTGGAAAACGGGCGCTCTCAATAAATTGTGGGAACGAGCTTTTACTTCCTTTGAAGGTACGAGTGGCGCGATGACTGCGTTTGATAAACACCAACGTCCTCTACGGGGACCAGCAAACGTTTCCACCTGACGAAACGTGAAAGATTTTCATTGAAATTGGCGACTAAGTAATTATCTAGCTGTTAGTCAAAGTTTATTACATGTTCGGACTCTACATAAAAAGTTACAGCGCTGTTTTCCTAAATTATGCCCTTCTTAACAGCGTTCGCTATTTGGTCCTTTGTAGATTCTTGTTAGTGTCGTTGTTAGCTTAAATAAAGACGCAATTACGGCACCAAAGAATTAGGTACGAGTCGGTAGTCCGCGAGGATGCAAAATCAACATAATTCTTCACGCCTGGCGCTTCGTCTAATGGTTATCTCTGAAAGCAGCTTTGCCCGGGACTTTCAAACGATGTTTTTGCTTTCATCCCGGTAAGTAAATTGCCTTTCAAAACAACTACAAATAAAGACGGAAACTCGGTTCGTTTCTGTAGAGAATGTCGTCGCAAAGGCTTCTTAGGAAATGGTTTCTCTTAAAGTAGCGGCAGGTAGCCACTTACTGTGAGGCTTGCCGATTGAGGACTTTTAATAGAATCGCATTACTGAACTACTGAGATGCAATTTCAGGGTTGCTTCGGAGGTTGAAAACATCTTACTATCACGAAAAAAGAAATCATGTTTTTTAAAATTTAAAATACGATTTAAAAAAATATTTGTATTCTTCTCTGATGCACCAGCTAAGGACGTTTGCATTCATTTATGACAAATATAGATCCCATCCCTTTCATTTATTCCAGCAACTCACTCTCCAGTCAACACGTTTTTCTCCAAGAAATGGCTCTGTAGGTAATATTTTGTAGGCTTCAAACTTCGAAGTACTCTCGTTATTTCATTTCTCCTGTAATATTTTTACTTTATTTTCTGCTTCTAGACGCAGTTGTGCAAGCTACTCGGTCGGAGAAGCTATTTTTAACGAAATTAAAAAGAAAAATCTTTTGACATCGTGATATTTGACGGCGTTACTTAAGACCATTGATATATAAAATTTGTTACTATAGTAATAGAACAGACTTCTATTCCTTTTCTACTGTACTTATTGATCTTTGTTCAGCCGAACATTCGGTTCGGTAATAGTCAAACCGAATACGGTTAAATCATAATTCGGCTTAGGGTTACTATTGAGCCGCCAAAGGCCCCTGACATGGCTTATCTATGTAACGACTACTTACTTACATCAGTAAGTAGTAACCGGCTTAACGTTTTTTAATGTTTATTTAATTTTATTTTATTTATTTATTTATCAGTCAATAAAATAATAGTTTAGTCAATAATAGTTTTTTATTTCGAAGTCCTTTATCGTATTGGTAACGGTTCTTACTGGAGGTGAGTCTCGAGTTTGTAAACTTGTATTGGTTGGGTCGTAGTCCGGACAAATTTGGGAACCACTGCGTTATGAAGTTAAACAATAATACGTTGGTAGTTGTTATCACGAAAGGGATGTAGAAAGCATCCTTCAAGTTTTTGTAAGTTCCGATACTGTATCAACTAGTGGATAAGAGTACATACTTGAATAGGCAATAATAATTACGTCGATTTCGTATGCCGATAATCCGCCGGAACCACTTCCAACCATTTTGCTTGATTGCTTTTACCATTTGTATCTGGAAGGCGTTTTGAGGCATAAGGTGACATGTCAATCCCATATATTTTCATCCTGTACAGGATTAACATAAGGTGTCATGTTAAATAAAATGTATAGAATTGTTAATGTCAATCCCACACATTTTCATCCTATATAGGTGGACATAAGGTGTCATGTTAAATAAAATGTATGAGGTAGAATTGACATAGGATGATAAGTCAACGCCCATACATTTTATTCAAGCACACTGTTGTTTTTCGTAATCTTTTGCAACTTGGCTAAGTCCCGCGATATTTTTGTCCATTATTAAGAACTGGCCAAGTGACGCATCACATGCACACAGTTTAATAATTATATTTCAGAAACGAAAACTTAACATTACGGTGATTTTTACTACACAGAACAATAGGATTATTTTATATCCTGTAACAATTACAGCAATTAAAATTTTGATAATAACACAATGACAAATGAGTTTAAATAACAATAAAGTAAGTTATTAAGGTAATTAGTGACTCATTCATTACTTATAGCAGGTTTAGAACTTCTGCAGAATTATTAGAAGTAGTATGTGGTAGATTATATTTGTTTCGTGGCTATTTGCGAGGTCATAGGCCCTTGCAATTAGTAAATGCTTCATCTTCTCGATTCTGAAGGCGGTGTGTATCGCTACCTACTTTGGGCCTTCTCTGGTATAATCATCTCTGGAAGAGCCCCACGCCCACCTGGGCATGTTGTCTTAAGAATATCCTCGAATCTTTTATCTTTTTTTGCAAATATCCAGTTATAACTTGTGTATATCTGGATATTTGTAAGAAGATCAAAGATTCTAGGATGTTTTTACGTTGCGTTCACGTAATGAGACTGACCATCGGTGCCCGAAGATTTACCATAGGACGCCATGGTTGCCAACATGAAAAAAGCCCCCATCGGGGTACTAAGTTCGAACCTCCCACACGGCTCTATGTGACTACTGCCACAACACGTGTCAATACGACAAACAACCACTCTCGTTTGCATATTTTTAGCATTTTGCAACATTTACGAGAAACAGGATTTTGTTGTAATGGCAAATAAACTATGTTAACCACTATTATTACCTATTCTTCTGAATTTGGTCATGCTTAGTTGCTTTTTAGCAGTAACTTTTTAGCTCATGCGATATTTTAAGAATAGGTATGTGTAGTGTATTCGCCTTAATATAATAAGATATAATATGTGAATCGATTATATCGATTCAAGTATTTTTATAATATACTACATATTTATTTATACATTTAACTATTATACCTACGTGTATTACAATAAGATGTATTTATGTATTTTGGTAAATACTACATCATGTTTTTTTGTAAAAACCGGACCTGTTAAATCTTCAGGTTAGGTCAGCGGACCCTGTGAGAAACAGGATGACGTAGGTAACCAAAACGAAACTTAAACGGGCACCTAATCTTTACTGGAATGGAAAAGAGTATTTAAGCTGTCATTTTGTGCACATTTAATTCTTCGATGGTAATTCGTGTCACTAAGAGTTAAAACTTATTCGGAGATTGCCCAGGGGCCTTAGTCGTATTGCAAACGATTACGAAAAACGACAGTGAAATGGAATAAAATGTATGTGATTGACATGTTACTTAAGTCAACCCTCTTCCACACCCCGGAATTCATGTTCATTTTCATACAAAAATCCTCGGTTTACACAGACACTACACATTGACGGTATCGTACAAGCGCACCTGTGTGTGTGACGACTGACGCCCGGGCCCACGATTGAAGACTCAACTTATTCTACATTCTATGTCTATACATCATTCGATTTCACTGTCGTTTTTCGCAACTCGACTAAGGCGCCAGGTTGCGAAGCAACTTCGGCGCGGCTGGAACGAAATTTACCATGCATGTCATAATTCAGAAAGTAAATAAAGAAGATTTAATAAAGTAAGATGATTCCGTGCTTCGGAAGGCACGTTAAGCCGTTGGTCCCGGCTATTAGCCGTAAAAACACCTCCACCTACCCGCAGTGGAGCAGCGTGGTGGAGTATGCTCCATACCCTCTCCGGTTGATTGAGGGGAGGCCTGTGCCCAGCAGTGGGACGTATATAGGCAGTTTATGTTATGTTATGTCATAATTCAGGATAGGTTTGATAAGAAACAATAGGCTTAAATTTCCAAATAGTTTAATGAATTAAGCTAAGATTAAGTACTTAGGAAATAATTAAAAATTAAATCTCAAAACATCAACATAGTTTGGCAACCGCTTTCCAAAGTTAAAATTTGACAAGACCAACAACTTCTAACGTTTCTCGAACTTAAATAAATAGATTTATTTTAGTATATAACTAACTTAAGAGATCAAACTTAAATCAGGTAACAAAACTACTATATTCGTTAGGTAGGTATAGGTACTTGTTTTGTCTTACCGTATCGATTAGAAAAATATATATAAGTACCAAATATGTAATTTGGACGAAGATTTTGACTACCTCGGACTTCGATGAAGTAATCATAGTTTCCTTGTATAAATAATGTAAAAAATGTGTGTCATATATCGAAGATCATTTCCATGTTTACGTTACACATCGAAGTAGCATCAATGACCGCTGATTACTATTATCAAAGTTGTTAATTCCGAGGCAGCGTGTTGACTGGGCAGTAATGATTTAACCCACACAATTTCCCTCTAGTCTCACCAATCACCATTATCACAATACTTAGCTGTAACCTTACATAACTTAATTACTTTCCGATGACGTCAATCGTGTAAGTTGTGGGTACCGCTGACGAATTGTGCTCGTCATTACATCATTTAGAAATTCTAAGTAGGCACTCTGTATCTGTATAAAATTTGGACATTAAATCTACTCTATCGTATAGTAATTTTTGTGCTAACGTTTTGAAGGTACGGATCATCTGCTGTAATACCTTCACAATAATGATATGTTCCATAAATAATCACCTCTCCATTATCACAGCCCTTAATTTAGCAAGTTATTGTTTAACATTAAATAACGAAATTTAAACTATAAGTGATGTAAATAAGTACTTGTTCCAATAAGTAGCGATTTAGATAAAATATACACAAACGGTAACAAATAGAGCTTGGCTCGAGTGGTACTCTGTTTACAGTATTTTAAAAAATATTAAACATTAATAATTTAATTATCGTGAGACGTGGCCGCTTACTATAGGTTTCGTGAGGAGGCTCGGTGTCGCTCAGCGGGCAATGGAGAGAGCTATGCTCGGTATTTCCCTGCTGGATCGAATCAGAAATGAGGAGATCCGCAGGAGAACTAAAGCCACCGACATAGCTCGGAGAATTGCAAAGCTGAAGTGGCAGTGGGCAGGACACATAGCGAGGAGAACCGATGGCCGATGGGGCGGAAAGGTTCTGGAGTGGCGACCACGTGTCGGACGACGCTCAGTGGGTAGGCCCGCTACAAGGTGGACCGACGATCTGGTGAAGGTCGCGGGAAGCCGCTGGATGCGGGCAGCGCAGGACCGATCGTCGTGGAGATCCTTGGGGGAGGCCTATGCCCAGCAGTGGGCGTCATACGGCTGATGATGATGATGATGAATTTAATTATCTACCTACTTTAGATCCCAACTACTGTACATACCTAATTTATATAAAAAGTAACAACTTTGTGTTTAAAATATTAAAACAAATTGGGTCCAATTGCATGGAATAGTTAAAACGTTCAAAGGTCAGTTGTCGACAACATGTTTTGGTTAATAAATATGTAAATAGACATCTATAATATTTAAAGTAGCGTTCACTTCCCTGTACAGAGGATTCATAACACCTCATTTAGATAAAACACGGGGCTACGTACAGTAGTTGGCGAGGCCCGGCTGGGTGGGTCGCGGACTTGACCCCCGCTACACGAGTCATGACAGCTGGCACATGAAGTGGTAGAACTGGTCGAAGTTCACCGGCTCCGTCTCGTACTCAGCCTTGTGTAGCAGATCAGGATTCCTCTTCAGGAAGCTCCTCACCCAATCCTCGCCAGCCATGCGAGTGTTTACATCAAACGGGTGGTTTAAGTTGTTGTCTTCCGCATATTGGAAAGCGAGCTCCCTGATGTCGCGGCGCGAGACGCATATGAAGTACTGCTGCATGCTCTTGATGTAGCCGACGAGGTCTTTCTCTTGGTTCTCGGTGAAGACGCGGCGGTACCAGCCCATGAGGGGTTTGGTGTCGTCTGCGGGCTGTTGGTAGCGGACCTTGCTGGCGCGGCGCTGCAGCGTGGACCGCGGGATGTGGAAGGTCCGCGCCGCCAGCTTGTAGCCCATCTTACCGGAGACCACGGCGGCCACTGCGCGTGCCATGTCCTCCTCGCTCCATGACTGGCGCCCGCTCATCCTCTCGTATTTTCTCACCATGGCCTGCAAACAATAACGTTAAGGAATCGCTAAAATTATTTAGATAGGTACGTCACGCGCGAGTGTATCATCTGATAAACTATGGATACCTTATGTACAATCAGTTTATCTGCTATTTTAAACTCGGCAACAAGACAGAATCGCAGAGACGTTTCTATGAATTACCTCACTAGTAGTTGTACAACTACAACATTGAGTTTTTGAGTCCGTCTGAAATCCATAAAGTGTGTTCTGTAAGTGTTTACATAATGAGGTGTTGTGAATACGTCGTGTGATGTGTGAGCGGCGTCGAAGGGCGCCTCATACCGGTTCTGTGCGCTGTCAATGCCAAGCCGAGGTGAAAAAATATGGCCAAAGACGTTCTAGAGGTTAACCTCAGCCCGTGTCGAATTATAAATATAGCTAGCGACGACGCGGCGGCAATTAAAACATTAAAAACTTACCTATGTCCTATCAGAAACAGTACGACGAAACTCGCGCAAATTTTATCAAAGTTCGTTCACCCGCGTGAAGAGACATAAACAACATAACAATAACACTAAAGTCACAGGCAGACAGATAAATATATGTGAATTCAGCCGCCTCGCGAATTGTTTCAGTGCAAAGGCCAAGAGATCGCCACAGTAAGTTTACAAATACTTTGGAGATAATTAAATGTACCGATATAGAGGCGAGGGTAACAGGAGTGCAGTACACCGTCGCATGTACTCGACTGCAATTAATTGTGATCCAGTTTCAAAATGAAACCACGAAAAGACAAGTTTCGCGTGAGAAGAAAGGTGTTTACTGCATTTACTGGTCCACGCAACGGACGGAGTCACTTTCGATTGGAAACAGTTCACCCTACAGTTAGCTCCATTAACTAATTACGACTGGGTAGCTCGGCCGGTGCCGCGGTGCCGGCGTGTCGGCCTGGCAAGGTCTGACGTTTCCTTCAGTGGCCCGCGCGGCTGCGATAGCGAATAATACGATAAAGCATAGCGTGTTTTTCCAGCGCGATAACTCTGGGAACAACGCGAACGGTCGGCCCCTTCGCATTTACAATGCATTAGCCCGCAGACCTACTCGGCCAATTAATCGCGACAATACTTTTATTTCGACCTCAGTAATGACAGTCGTTACGCGTCACTATTGACTTGATGACCTGGACAACGGGAAATACCGCTTGATAGTGGTCGACCGTCCTTGAGTGACCGCGTCATATTTTTTATCATCGAAAAAAGAAATACGTCGTCGCGCGGTCAGCTGTTTGTGTTCGTTCCATAACGCGTCTATCAACAAGTCTTCGTACCGAGTTACTAACGACCGTGTTTTTACTAAGCCGCTCGATATTTATGTTCGTGGGATATCGCCGCGCGAGTCCAATAGGCCGACGGAACGTTCCGAGTTCGAAGAGCAATGGATACCGCTCGCGCCAAGTAAGCCGTCTTGAAGAGATATCGCTCGGCAGCGCAGTAGCGGCGGAGTACAGCGTGAGGCGAGGTTACTGTGACGCGTGACTTGCAAGGTCCCCGCTGCATTGCACGATGCGCCAAGGTTGCTCCACTCCGTGTCGATACTAGAAACTAAGGGCTCACAAAACGAACAATAAAAAAACTAAAATGCACACTACGAAGAATCGAGGAGGCGGGGGAACCCCATGCGAGTGCAGCGGCAAAAGTGAAATCTGCAGCGGCGGTGCATCGGTGCAGTCAGAATAGACAATAGGTGTGATGTTGAACGTATATGGCGTGTGGTGTGCGATGGAGTTATAAGTAGATAAGGGACTTACAGGTCGGTGTTGTGCGAGGCTGGTAGACCGGCGGGGCGCGGGGTGGGGCGGGGCGGCGGCGGGCGTGCGGGCGTGCGGCGCGGGCGGCGGCGCGCGCGACACTGGCGCGGGGCCCGTCTTGCCCCGCCACCGGCCCTGATCTTCTGACGTCACCTGGCCCAGGGCCCGACTGCGACGACTATTTTTATCCACGACTAATTGTCTAGATCCTTCCTTTGTCCCACTGTTTATTATTATTACTGAAGGTATATCGGCTTTATCGGACGTTTAAGTATCAAATACCTATCGCATTGGAACATCGTACACGAGCCAGCAACACATGTATATTGTCTGTATCTCAGCACACATCATACGTCAGCAACGTTCCATTGATATACCGTACACCAATGACATACCTACGTGTATATCTATGGTTGTACCTACCTATATTACATTCGGAAATACTAAGTAGGTACCTATCTATTTACTTTATAATTACTAGTCTGTGAAGTTATACATAGAACACAAATCAACGTGCGGAACGATCTCTGATTGAACAACATAGTACACTATTACTTAATAATATACCTAGGTACTCATATAAGCAAATACAATATTACGGTCTAGGTTTGTCTCTGTCCTGTGTTCGCTTCCAGTTTTCCTTCACGTCATTTTTACCGGGTCTTTCATTAGCTATTGCCTGCGCGGTAGGTACGGTCACGAGTACTAATATGATACACTTTGAAACCATGTCACATTGTCAACTTTTTTGACAAATTAACCCGTAACTCTTATTGATTTTTTTTTTTAATTAAGATGGGTTTGCTCTTGACTTCGTTCTTCCACAAGAAGAACATGTTAAATATGATAGTGCGACAGGGTTCTAAAGTGAGTACATGATATTGTTCATGACTGTACCTACTTACCATCCAGTACTAATGAGTACAACATAGTTCTTGAATGATTGAACACGTATCAACTAGGCATTGACGTCGTCTGTTCGTTTTCACTTCTAATACTTATTTCTATACTCAGCATTTTATTACTGAATTCCTTTTTTTCACGTGACGTATTGTAGATTTGCCGCATCACATTAACCACTTGGCTGGAAAAATGGGGAGCGCTGAGGACTCTCCCGGTACAAAATTTTAGGGTGCCCAGTTGGCGTCGTCTAGTCGGCCGATAGCGATAAGCGCTGAATGACGGAAATTGTCGACCACGCCGGCGGGGTTGGTACCGGGGGATAATATTAATAGAAAGCCTATTTCAGTCTTTTCATCAGTGCTCGCAGATGCATTTATTTTGGATTAAGTTTACAGACTCACCACCTCCACCTTATCATGTTGGTCTACCAGAAAGCTCGGTGAGGTGATGGTATTTACTTCATCTTGCGATGGATGTACCTCTGACTACTCAATTGGGATATAGTCGGGAGCTCATGTTATGTTAATTATACAGAGTATCTGACTATCCTATTGGCAAGTTTTTAACTCTTAAATTAACCAAATAAGTATGTATAAAAGACGTTTCTATTTATACGGGTGTGACTTTTGGGGCGGAAGGCAAGAGGGAAACCACTGACCTATTTTCCCCTAAAAAGTAGCATGGAGAATGCTACACCGACAAGAGCGTGACTCTTGGTGGTGATGATGAAATTACGGATGTTGCTATGTATATTTGAATGGACTTATACGTTAGCCCCAAGTTTTTCCGTGGAGTAATTTAGACTCTACCATAGTATGAAGAATACTCCACACGCGGTAACTCTCAGTCCCGCATTAGTTGATTTCTGGGGTCGAGCTAGATTTACCTTACCCCCCCTGGGTCTTAGTTTAGTCTACATGGCCGTAAGCCGCTAAGGAGTAAGGGGGAGCGCGAGCGGAGTGTCTGTCTCCCTCAGACTAAGGCTGCGTTTCCATTAGCGCGAAGCTGTGCGGAGATGAGCGGAGATGTGCAAGAATCGACCAATCACCGTGGGGGAGAGAGTGACAGAGCGTCTTCGTTTTTCGCTCTCTCGAACGCTGTGATTGGTCAAATCCGCACATCTCCGCTCTTCTCCGCCCGTCTCCGCGTCAGTGGAAACCCGACGTTACGCGGTAAGCGGCAAACTGTAAGAAAAATATTTTTGTATGGATTGTCCGGGGTGTGACTGTACATCGGTGTTTAGAAATCGATAAAGTTTTACGTGCCGTTTTCACTGCGCTCAAATACTATCTAATCTGTCATTCCCATCACTGGCGAGATTGCAAGATGTGATCTGACGTCAATTATGTCTGTAGGCATCTTTGTAACGCGAACGTCACACTTCACTTCTCTGCTGCAAAGAAAAACATTCGTAAAATGTGTTTAGCTCCGTATAATTAAAGCACTATAATAGTAACGACGTCTGTGGTCCAGTGGTTGAGCGCTGGGCTCACGTTCCGGAGGTCCCGGGCTCAATTCCCGGTGGGGACATATCACAAAAATTACTTTGTGGTCCCTAGTTTGGTTAGGACATTACTGCTGAACACCTGATTGTCCGAAAGTAAGATGATCCGTGCTTCGGAGGCACGTTAAGCCGTTGGTCCGGTTACTACTTACTGATTTAAGTATGGTATTCCACCTCACAATCCACACCATAAGAAGAAGAATATCAACTATGGCTGCAAGTTGTATTCTGGTTACTCATGGCGCTGGTCATCTCGATACGAATGACAGGCGTGAGGTACGTATAAATCTATATACTATCATTTCAGCTCTGTCAATTGCGAATCTAGTTACGGTAGAAACGTATAAATATCGCTGCATTGAATAGCCGCCAACACTAGTGCGAACAAAGGAGAATTCCCGGGCTTGTGACTCACGCGCATGTGACGTCACCGGGCTCACTTCCCAAACCCGGTAAATGGAACACGCGCATGGCAAACAAACACTTGAATCATACATGCATTATACATAACTATTTATTGGCATGAGCCTCTATTTAACCCAATAATTCGAGCTTCTTTATAGTCGTCATTATGTAAGTTTTTAACCGACTTCCAAAAAGAAGGAGGTTATGTGTACCTATGTAAAAACCCGAATCAAATATATCTAATTATTGCACAAAACTAGAAACTTATAGGTATGTCTCATAATTAAGAAGTCTACCTTGCAACCCACTCGAAAAAAAGAAAAGATTAGGTCACCTTATCACTCTGCAGCAATATCTTCCATACAAACAAACTGCATAATGAATGACGGGTGAATTTTTAAGCTAATCGTTTTTAACACGCGGGATGTGTTGTATCGATTAAAATCGCGTGTATTATCAATATAGGCTCATCAAAGAATTATTACAAGTCAATGTTCTATTTTTGTCCTATCCTACAATGCGTTAGCTTTCACTGTTTTCGGAACATATTATGAATAAGTAAGTAGAAGAAACTTCACGAATTAATTTCCTTCTGGGAAACGCCCAGAATGCGGGACTTTCCAGGCTTCGTTCACCAAAAATAATATAGATGGCGTTATACAGCTTTAAGGTTTTAGGTAGGTCAATCAATCAATCAATCAATAATACTTTATTGCACAACGACATATACAAAGGACAAAAACATACGAATAAAAACATAAGTACAATAGGCGGCCTTATTGCTAAATAGCAAGTTAATGCATTGGAGCACGGGCTGGTGCAATAAACATATAATGACACGAACAATAATAGAAAGAAAAATAAAATAAAATAAGAAAATAGTAATAATAAAATAATAAATAATATATATATATTATACACACATACACATACATACATACAAATAGCCTATACAATATAATAATACATATAAGGAGAATAAGAAAAAAACACTTCCAAGTTATTCCTGCAGGAAGAGCGCCTTCACTCTTGCCCTGAAAGAGTCCAGAGAAGAAGCCCTCGGTAGGTAGGTTTCAGCTTTTAGGTATTGTCTATTTTCTCATTACTCGAGTAATTTAAAATTATTCCAAAATACAATTTAATGGCAGAAGCATATATAAAAATAATTGTAAGTAACTTGATATTTGGATCACATTAAGTATCTAGAATATGTTGCCACCTATATTGCTTATCTTTATTTTGTTCAGAATAATAATGGGTGGAAGAATTGCGCCTGGGTGTTATAAAAAGGGTCATCATTTATACCCAAAAACAAAGATAAAAGATGCAAAATGTCTGTTATCTATGAAATTAGAAGGTTAAACGAAGAGAAAACTATACAGCGCCATCTATACTGTTTTTGAGGAACGTAGCCTGGATAGTTCCTAATTTTATAATTTTATGCGGTAAAGTTGTTACGTTCATATCTTCACTCCTTGTTATTAGGTGCTTATGCACCTAATAAGCAAGGAGTGAAAAACAGTGTGATAAGACGAAGAAGATAAAAGATGTGGTGTAAAAGACGATATAGTGACTAAGATTGAGAAGGGAATGTTAGGTTGGTTTGGACACGTTGAGCGGATGAATGATAATAGCATTGCAAAAGCGGTATATAAAGCGAAAGTTGATGGTAGGGCTGGCAGAGGAAGACCGAGAAGGACTTACGATGACCAAATTGGAGATGTCCTTAGAAAAGGTTCAATACGATCTACTCTGAACCGGCGTGCGTGTATGAAGCGATTGATGAATGTGGAGGAAGCAAGAGAAGTGTGTCAGGATCGAAGCAAATGGAATTCTATAGTCTCTGCTTACCCCGGTGGGAAATAGGCGTGAGTTTATGTATGTATGTATGTAGCCTGGAAATTCATTATAAGCACCTACTAAGTAAGTGGTTTTCTTTTAATTTACTTGTTAGAACGATTAGACAGTGGATAAGTAGGTAAGTAAGTACCATTATCATTAAATCATGCGCGCTCGAATGACTTTATACGATTTAGATTTGCTCGAGTTGATTGTAATGGAAACTGACAGAGTTACCTTGGTTGGCATAGTCTGGGTACTGAGATGATATGATTGTCTATCTGAAAACGTACATCTGTCTTTAAAGTACATTTTGATATATGCTTTTGAATTCGCATTATATCAGATATGAAGAATAGAAGAATAAGAATAAAATAAATATGAACGAAAAACGGGCAATAACATAACATAACAAATACTTTATTGCACAAACAGGAAAAAAACTAAATACAAAACAAAAGAGAAATAGAAAATAGTGAAAATATAATAGTAGTAGTCAATAGTGTGAAAATATAGTCAAAATCTTATGTGGTAAAGATGGAGAAGAAGAACGAAAGAAGAAGAAGAAGATATGAACGTAACAACTTTACCGCATAAGATTTTGACGATATTTTCACACTATCTATTGCCTGTTTTTTGTTTATTACATAACACAACACAATGAGGGACTTAGAAGGATACGTTTCGCAAAAACAACATAGATGGCGCTGTACAGAGTTTTTCTTCGTCTATTAACAGACATATGCATCTTTATTTTTGTATTTGGGCATAACATGACCCTTTTATTACACCCAGGCTCAATCACATCTTCCACCAATTATTATTCTGATCAAAATAAAGAGGAACAATGTAGGTAGCGACATAATTCTATACATAATGTGATCCAAATATCAAGCAATAATTAGTTTTATATATGCTTCTGCCATTACATTGTATTTTGGCGAAGCTAGTGCGGATTTTTTGACGAAGCTTGTGCGGATTTTATTATGTATGAATTGAATATGCTTTCCCTTATTTTTTTAAATTTTTTTTATATGAATGTTGGTACTGACGAAGCCTGTGGTGGATTTACATTCTGTTTTTTTTATTATTGTTTCTGAATAAATACTTAATGATTTTGGAGTATTTATGAACCCGAGTAATGAGAAAATAGGTAATTATCCGTTAAAGCTGTACAACGCCCTCTATATTGTTTTTGGTGAAGGTAGTCGGGAAACTTCTTCATTGTCTATATACTTAGGTTAAGTAAGGTATTTATTGTATGTTGCCTCAGATGTAGATTTGTTACTAACAGATATATTATGATTAATTTACCTTGATTATTTATTTATTTATTTGTCCACAATAAAACAGACCCAAGGAACATACAAAGGAAACAGACAGTACATTACAGGCTTATTAAAACAAAGAGATTTCTTCCAGCTGACCTACGTGACGACAAAGATATTCAATATAAGTATAATACGAGTATAATCTTATAAGTACCGACATCAGTCAAATATCATGTACCCACTTTACAGGTAGAACCCTGTCGCACTATCATATTTGACATAATGAGACTTATGGTTGAATTTATCAAAAATGTTAATGTGACGTGGTATCAAAGTGTGTACTCGTACCGTAGATACGCGCACAAATTATTTAGTTAGTTTATGCATCGCAAACTACTCTTAAGCAGCAAGTATGTTTTATATATTTTATCGACATCGTATCAACAGTGGCTGCAAGTTGTCTTTGATTACTTGTGGCTCTGCCCACCCCATTAGGGATAACGGGCGTGAGTTTATGTATGTATGTATGTATGTTATATATTTTATAGGGAAACAAAAATTGCCCTATCTTATCTCATAACAAAAGCTCACGACTGTGTCCCATTTGGGGTAGTCACACCCACAGCTCACCGAGCTTTCTATTAGTTTGTATGTTTTTCTTCTAATAAAATGCAAGTATGTTTGTTTCAAATGCGCTTGAAACATTATTAGAGTTTTATATTCAACTTTAATAACCACATGAATCAGGTTTTAGTACACGTTACTTATTGCCTATAAAGTTTCTCGGATATGACTTTAGACGATCTTCAACATGCAGCGTTTTCCTTGTCATAACCATGACTGCATAGTGCACATTATTGACTGTGGTGTGTACAGTATAATAACCCTGACACCAGGGTTGATAAGGTCAGTCATCCACCTTAAAACCTACACGATAGAAGAAGTAAGTTTTTATATCAAACCGAGTATCGAGCACGGGGTTTTATGATACGTATTCTACAAAAGAAGAAAAATAAAGAACACTTTTACGATTAATTTTATTGTGGATTTATTTATTATTTATTAAAAGAATCATGCACCTTAGAGACAGTCCAAACCGTTACTACCTCAAAGTGAATCTCATAAATATATTTATTCCTTTGGTAACATAGTTACACTTTGAATCGTCAATTTTTACATAAATATACTTAAATATATTTTGTGTCGAATGTGAACCCACATTCTCGAGAAATGCATTTTCGGTGGTATGTGACCTAATCTGTATTGGGCTGATTTTCCCTTCGCGGGTTGGAAGGTCAGACAAGCAGTCACTTCTGTAAAAAATCGAACCTGTCAAATCTTCAGGTTAGGTAAGCAGACCCTGTGAAAAGCGGGATAGTGCTAGGGAGATGATGATATTTTGTGTAAAATGTCTCCTCCGCCTAAAACTAGTACAGCTTCTCACTACATGTGTAGCCGGCAGAAAAGTAGCGACAAGAAAAACCTCAGCACAGGGCCCTAGACGTTCTTAAAAGTATGGTTTTACGTTAGTAGGTACTATTCGGAGGAACTTACCATTATACTAAGGTAATACCCTAAGGTTTAAGTACCTACTTCATTCATTTACAATTTAAATTCCTTAAATCTTTATCCTCCAAAAGATAATCAGTAGAGAGAAATCTAGGGTCCTAAGTCCAACGCCATATTGACACCTACAGATATAGCTATCTTCTTCTATCGTGTGGGCTGTGAGGTGGAGTACCAACCTCATCAACCCTGGTGTCAGGGTTATTGAGCCGCCAAAGGCCTCAGTCCTGGTTCATGTATCGACCACTTACTTACACTAATAAGTAGTAATCGGGACCAACGGCTTAACGTGCCTTCTGAAGCACGGATCTGCTTACTTTCGGGCAATCTGTAAAGCCCTAACTAAACTAAGGACCACAAAGTAATTTTTGTGATATGTCCCCATCGGGAATAGAACCCGGGACCTCTGGATCGTGACCCCAACGCTCAACCACTGGACCACGGAGGTCGTTAGATATAGCCATAAAGAGACAAGTAAGTATACGTATTTCTTGCAACAATAGTTACTGGGTGTATTGATAAGATTGCACGTTATCGTTTATCAGAACTCTACTTTATCTAATAGACGTGACCTTTTCTCCTGGAAGCGTCGGTTTTTGCAACCGTTTCCTCAAACTCTAGTTTTTAATAATTTTCTTATCATATAACGCGTTCCTATAATTAATTATTATTTATTAACTAACATCCTTAGCAATAAAAATAAACCAGAAGCAGTGACCATGTGTTCACGTAGGTATTTGACAGCCAAGCAAAGTTCAAAAGAATTGTTTGATAATGGGCTATTTTCCAACTAGTCAAATCAGTCACTTTTTACTAAACGTCAAATACGAAATTACTACGGAATTTGTGTGAAAAGGAACACTGTGACGTCATAGAAAAACATGATAAAATTGTTGTACGTATTATTGCGTTTTTACATACACACATAAACTTATGCCTATTTCCCACCGGGGTAAGCAGAGAATATGGAATTATATTTGCTTCGATCCTGACATACTTCGCTAGATTTGCATTTTATAACTTTTCTTTGACCTAGTCAAATACTAGACACGTACACAAACACACACACACACGCACGCATTCTAGAGTGCATACTAGAAGTGTATCCATATACACTTCTAGCTATAACATTATAGCAAGAGAAAGAGTGTACAAGAAGAAGTAGCAGTGTATTAGTAGTCTACTACTTACTTCTTGTGGACTAGTGCGTTAGGATCGAAGCAAATGGAATTCCATAGTCTCTGCTTACCCCAGGAAATAGGCGTGAGTTTATGTATAAATGTATGTACTTAACTATAGGTATATAAAGGGGAAATTGTGTAGGTAATCAATACTATATGTACAAAATTAACCTTATTAAAGTATGAAAATATCTGTCGATGCAGATGGTTGGTATTGCACAATTAGCAAGGGCACAGATAACTGCAGTGGACCTTGATCTCGGCTGAACGTGACTTTCACGCGCGACGACGATTGCGCCCGCGCAGATGATACTGCCGCCATTGTCACACTCCGGATACTTCATACAAAATACCTTGTTTTACACAGACACTATACATTGACGTTATCACACGCGTATCTGTGTGTGTAACGTCTGACGTCCATACGATTGAAGACTTAAGTGAGACCGGGGGGAGGGGCACTTGGACTTTGGCTACGTTCCCTACAAATAATATAGATGGCGCTGTTCAGATTTAACGTGATAATTACCTATTTTCTTATTCCTCAGGGTAGGTACATAATTATTAAAAAATGTAAGTGCAGAGGCATATATAAAAATAATTGTTGGTTGATATTTGGATCAGATACGTATACAATTATGTTGCTACCTATATTGCTTTACTTTATTTTGATCAGAATGATAATGGATGTGTTGTGCCTGGGTGTAATAACAAGGGTCATCATTTATACCCAAAAACAAAGATAACATTTGCTTATGTCTGTTATCAATGAAATTAGAGGGTTAAATGCAGGAAAATCTCTACAGAGTCACTTTTTTTTTTATTAGCCACTTAACAGGTAGGTAGTAAGTAGCAAGTAATGAGGAAGTGCTAGTAAGAGTAAGGGAAAAGAGGCAAATATTAAGAGTTATTGAGGACAAAAGAGGTAGAATGATTGGACACTTAATAAGACTCGACGAATTTATTAAAAACATCACAGAAGGGAATCTACAAGGAAAGAGAGGAAGGGGAAGACCAAGAAGAACTTACATGGAACAGATTAAAGAGAAGGCGAACGTCGTGTCTTAAGAGAAAGTGAAGCAATTGGTCTTTGATAGACAATGGAGAATGCTACACTGACAAGAGCGTGGCTGTTAAATTAGTTATATGATGAGTAAGTAGCAAGTCTGATAAGCAAGCATTTTACTTAATATTTAATCATAAAATAAATAAATTTAAATATCGAATAAGTAAAAAGAATGTAAATCCACCACAGGCTTCGTCAGTACCAACATTTATATTAAAAAAAATAATAATAATAAGGGAAAGCATATTCAATTCATACATAATACAATCCGCACAAGCTTCGTCAAAGTAAATAAGTAAATGTCTATTTTAAGATCTTTCAAGTATTTACATAAGTACTAATAATATGTAGAAGTAAGTACTTGTACTTTTTAGATACTTGCGGTATTTTGTTTTCGTTCAATATTTATCAGTATAAGAATCTAAAATACATAATCACGACATCAACAAAATTTTATAGACTCAACTTCATAGATATACCTAGTGATTTGTGACTTTGTCTACTACCGATATGAGTTGGATTCGTCTGTGAAGAACTTCTCTCTTTTCGCTTATGGGCGGATGAGTGGCTTATGGCGTAAATTATCGAAATCAACATGACAATACATATATAATATAGCTGTGTTGTCACGTATGTTAGCCTACATAGAAGTATAAGGTATCAATTGGCGTCATCAATAATTTGCATAAATTGACTGTTGTCTACCGTAATGAGTTCAATGTCGACTCGGCAAGGACGTTTCTGTTTCTTTCTACTGTTTTTAAATAGTTTTAAAGCGTGACGATTCACCATCTGAATAAAATGAATTACGAGTATAATGTTCAATGTTAGTAGACCACAAGCCAGATCGACTCACAAAGCATAGACTTTACATCTTATTGTGTGGGTTGTGAGGTGGAATACCAGCCTCACCAACCCTGGTGGCAGCCGCTGACATGACTCATGTAACGACTTTACACTTGATGAGAGTTAGGTATATGTTAGGATTGAGGTGTAAAATTCCTAATAGCTGTGAGGGCTGGTTATCTGAGGCTAAGGCTGAGATGAAAACGTTCAGAAGTTTCCAAAACTCACTGAATTTAATTAAAGTTCGTACAAACAGTATGTTACAGTAGTTAAATAGAGTGCAAGAAGATCGGAAGTGAAGAGACAAAATGTTGCCACAGTAATGAAAATATAAATTTAATGTTGGGGTTGCCAACAGTGTAAACAATGCGCACATTGCGCATATCTAGCAATGGAAATAAGTATTTTATCTCAATAGGAATCTAAAGTTTTGCTTAGTTTTATGAGGTAGGTACCTATTTTTTTTTATGAACCGTGATTGTTCCCTCATAGCTATTTTTTTATTACTTCAGTTTCTTCTCGCTTCTTCACAATCTTGAATGTTCTGCAATCTTCTAGAAGTATGAGTCCGCTCTTGGCATTCACCGCGTGCCTTATGATTACAACACACACATAATGGCTCCCGCAGTGAACGCGAGGAGGAGGACTGCCATATTTATGTATCGCTTAGCTGCTTCTATTTCTTCTGGCTTGTCTTCTTTATTCTTGCTTCTCTTTTATCTTCTAGAAACTTCTTCTCGGGACACGACTTGATGTTTTTGTTGGTATTTGCGGAAAAATATAGTTACGACGTTGATTTTATAAGCGATATAATTAAAATCCATAGTCGTTTAATGTTTTTATTTGGTTAAATTACAATACTTTATTATAACAGATAAAAATATATTATAATTAAACTATGAAACACTCGCGTTAAACTGTTTAGATCCTGTGAATTTGATAACAGATTTCACGTTTTCGGTTTCCATTGCTATTTAAAATGACGCAGGCGCTAGTCTAATCAAGAGTTTTGTGTATTATTTTAGTAGACAATCAAACGTTCGTTCGTAATGACAAAATTAAATAATTTGAGAAATTACATATTCATCAACCTACCAATCTATTTATATTTTAAAATAAGCTGTTGACATGAAACGAACACAAGTAAGTGCGTCAGAGTAGGTACCAAACGCGTTGTCCTTGACACTAATCTAATGAGCGGAGTTTGGGTGTAAAAACACGCGGGGTCGTAAACCGTTATGTGTACGATTAGTGCTTACAAACTAGGTCACTAAGTTCAGGGTTCAATGTGGAAATCAGGCTGACGGACAAGTCACTTGGAAAATTCCGTTGCTAGTTGGTGTTAAGGAGAAGGGTCCTGTTGTTATTTGCTTTTGAAGGGCATCAATCTTGGTTTATGACAACAAATAGGTTCACGAGTCTCTACTAACCTAACAGACGAATTCTCTGAGCATCATCGCCTTAAGCGTTATTCCGTTTCAAGGGGTCCGCTTACCTGTTTTTTTACAGAAGCGACTGAATTGTCATTGAAATTTTTAAGTTAGTATTGTTCTTTTTAAACTGAATAAGTATCTTACTAGGGTCTCGGTCACAATTAAATAATGCTTAGGTGTCAGTTATCTGTTAAGTAAATAGATGTAAACAAACTTGTGTTTCACATTGCAAAGTTGGAGAGCTGTCTTACGCATCAAGTTCAAAACTCGTAAAAATACGACTTCCAGAAACATTACATTATATCTGCAAACTCGAAATTCAATAGAAAAGAGAATAGAGGGGTGTCAAAATGGGACACAAGTATCAAACAGTTCCCTTCCCTCTCGCCGTCGGTCCCAGGACGCTCGCCGTCAAAACTTCATCCATTTGCCAAACACTCACTTGCCAATTTTAAAATATCCCCACAAAAGTACTTAAAAAGTAATCAATCTTGCCTTAAAGTAGAGTAGAAAATAGACAATTATTTTGAGTGATTGATAGGATTGCCCAGTTTGTTTATAATTCATTTCTAACTCTGAAACTGAATCGGTCATCTGTATCTTAATGATACTGATGTTACAGTTTCAAAAATTTCTTCTCTCTTTTAAACTTCTATTTTTCTGTGCCTAAAACGGTCTGTGATGTGAAACTTACCAACTTGTACACCGTCATAGTATGCAAATAAAGAATATTGAATATATTTGAAACTGATTCCCCCTGTGGATTCTCCCTTCTCTTTTCCGACTTTGCTGAAACAGTAGGAAGTGAGAGTAGAAATAAAGTTGTGAACATTTGGGTGTTCGTGGTATCCGTAATTCACTTGGCATTAAGCCAGGAAAAGTTTAAACTAAGTGCCTTGGAAAAATATATTTTCAATTATTTGCAAGTAGACCAACATTGGTAAAAATAAATCTGTCGTAGGTTTCATATGGAATGAAATTCTTTGGTATTCATTCGCTCGTGGCACAAAGCTTTTGAATGGTACATTTTTGTCTAGTCTACTTTCTTAAAACCATCACTGGTGTCTATATATACTATGAAATGTACTTAACAATTGAAATTTTACAACACAATGTAGGATTTTTGAGATTTATCGGAGGCTTTAAACAAATTTTGAATCTACAAATTAAAACGAGACATGTCGTGACTCGTGACGCTATGTTTAAGTGACGGTACAAAATAACACGCGATAAATAATAAACGTTGCTCCCGACTATACTGCACTAAGTGTGTGAACGTGCGTGTGTGTATGATCTATGCGCGGCTAGATCAGGGTGCAGGGCGCAAGCGCATTGTGTCCACACAATAGACGCAGCTGTCGCATTGTCGAGTGCAGGGGGTACATCACCGCCGCTATCACATTGTTGCCGCGAGATTTGACGCAAGCATTCATCTGGACTAGAATAAAGTTGATTAACCCGATATTTGGTAGAACATAATTCTAAGTGACTTGTAAAAAGAGCTGAGTAGGTATTAATATTATGTCTATTCCACACTAATATTATAATTGCGAAAGTAACTTTTTGTCTGTTAGCTTTTCACGTTTACCAGATAACCCGTAACCGATTTGGGTGGTGTGTTAGAGCGAGTTTGAGCTAGGGAAGAACATAGGATTGTTTTGATCCCGTGAATCACCCCCTAAGGGGATGAAATGGGATAATAAAACTAACTACATAAAAGAAGTACGTGCGTGGATAACGGTAATAGAGGCATAACAAAATCGTAACATAAGCTCACGACTATATATCTCAATGGGGTAGTCAGAGGTAAATCCATCGCAAGATGAACTAAGTACCCACACGTCACCGAGCTTTCTATTATATTAGACCAACGTGATAGGTGGTAATAGAGGCAAACAAGATGATAACAAATTGGTAGCAAGTTCGGGGTATGTTTGCAAATTATATTGCAAAGCTAATTGCTGTGCAATAAAGTATTATTGATTGATTGATTGATTGAAAGCTACATGTATTTCCTTGAGCATCTACATATGCAAGTAGTTGTTATTGTTAAAACAATTAATAACTTTATTTACAACATAAACAAAACAGTTACAGAACAAAAATATCAAATAAAACAAAAATAAAATTAAATAAAACGAAAACAAATAAATAAAACTCAAAATAAAATAAATTCTATTTTTAAAACTAATGTCAATTAATAAAATAGACTCGTTCCAACCATTCAAAATTAAAACAAACTCGTAGTAGGTGAGTTTACTTAGATAATGACGTTTTGGTCGTTTATATTTCGTATCGATTGCGATACTATCGAAAACCACGTTCAGGTCGTTCACATGATTGCACGGACGGAACTATTAACAGTAATTTACCATGAATTTACCCATATTTACAGGGGAACACACTCATTTATCATTCATTACTATCAGTCAGTCATGCATTACTATGTATTCTTGATTATGAAAGGAATATAAGTTTGCTGGTACGACAGTGGGGCTTGAATTACTCATCATCATCGTCCTAGCATTATCTAGTCTCCCAGTCTCCTCTTCCTCTTATTCCTCTGCCTAATAAAGAATTGATTACAATTAGGAAACGTATCTTTTACCCTACACGAAAATAGTATGATTGTCTTACGATAGATATCTCTATAGATAGATAGATAGATACTATATATTATTATATATAGATAGCCTACGATAACTAGTGTGATCATTTACTGCAACTTGATCGTCTAACCTAACGGGAAAATTTGTCGCATAAATGAACAATTTCCGCGTAATATAGGTAAAATATTATACAAATATTTTAAATAGTCAACGATAGAAAATGTGTACAAACACACGCATAAGATTTTTTCATCTCACACTTTTTGACGTCTGTACAATCTTTCCCAAACTTACACAAACACATACCAACATAAACTCACGCCTATTCCCCACCGGGGTAGGCAGATACTATTAAATTCCATTTGCTTCGATCCTGGCATACTTCTTTCACTTCCTCCACATACATCAATCGTTTCATACACACACGCCGCCGGTTCAGAGTAGACAAAACTTACACAAAAGATGTATCAATACACGAAAAATTTAAAAAGCACAAATATTCTACATACAATTCGAACAACGTAGGTATCACGTTGGTCTAACAGAAAGCTCGGTTAGGCGTGGGTACTTAGTTCATCTTGCGATGGTTGTACCTCTGACTGCCCCAATTTGGATATACTCGTAGTCGTGAGCTTATTATATGTGTTATGTCAATTTAAACAACATGAACTATCTATTGAATGTATGTCTATGGTGAGGCAATACTTAGCAATAAACGATATACTTAGTATTCAACAGAAAGGGTAATTCAGTACAATTATTATAAAGAATATTTTCCTATAGCCTCAATTCTTCTACTATCGTGTGGGTTGTGAGGTAAAGTACTCATCAACCCTGGTGTCAGGGTTATTATTGAGCCGCCAAAGGCCCCTGACATGACTCATGTAACGCCTACTTTTTTTTCTTGACGTGACTTATTGTAGATTTGCCGTAGATGACATTAACTAATTGGCCGGACAAATGGGGAGCGCTGAAGGCTCTCACCCGGTACAACGTTTAAGACAACAGGCCTGAGGGTGCCCAGTTGGGCGCGAACCTCGGCTCAGGGTGTCGTCTGAGAGGAAAAATATTTGAAAGAATGAAGCGATAAGCGCCGATTGAGGGAAATCGGGGTCCTGAAATGTTTGGTGGCTGATTAGCCGCCTTTATGGCTAGACTACTTACTTACATTAGTAATATAATAATAGCGTTAATGCGCGGTAAGAATTAAATCTGTGACGTTCATAAGCATAGTGATGTATCAGTCGAGATTATTTCGATCGATTATTTTCTAACATTAGCAAGCTACGAATTTGCACTTAGTAAGGAGCTGGTACTGCCATTCATGACATGGTTGCTGTGCTTTGCCCTTCACCCGTCAAGCCGCGGGGTACCGTGTGGTGGTTAGCGTGCCTCCCATCATGTGAACGTAAGTTTGAGCTCCTCAGAATAATAACTAAAGCATAGAAGGAAGGCTAAAATAAGAATTCTGAAACTATAAACCGGCTCTCTTCTAGCTTACGACACAAACTATGAATGAGAAAAGGAAAAATGTTTCGCTCTTTGCTTCAGTTATTGTTCTTAGATCTCTCTCTCTCTCTCTCCTTGGCATTTATTATCCCGACCTGATGGTGGGGTCTGCCTTCTGCGTACTTACGAACTAACGTATTTCATACGAACGTACCGTTTGTTTGAGCTAATAAATAATAATAATAAGGAGAACCGCGGTAGCCCAGATGGTAGAACGCTTGCCTCTCACTTTAAGGTCGCGGGTTCGAATCCAGCACAGGCCTAAACCAATGATTGTCGAATTTGTTTTCATAAAGGATTATCACGTTTTCATCGGTAAAAGAAAGCATCGTGAGGAAACCCACATTCAAGAGAAATGCATTTTCAGAGATGTGACCTAACCTGTATGGGGCTAGTTTACCCTTTGCGGGTTGGAAGGTCAGACAGGCAGTAGCTTATGTAAAAACAGGACCTGTCAAATCTTCAGGTTAGGTAAGCGGACTCTGTGAAAAACGGGATAATGCTAGAGAGGTGATGAATAAGGAAATACATACATCTTTAGTTGTTTAGTGGTCATTTTGTACTTGTTTTGAGACCTCGTTGTCTGATTTAACATTCTAAGACCGAGTTTTCCAGTCATAATAGTTAAACTACGGGGTTTGGATTTTAAAACGACATTCGGTCTTGTTTGTAAATAAATAAATATCATTTCAACGGGTTGATAGCGTATCGATTCTTATGTAACACGTCAGTAAGCTTGAATGACTTTGATCACAGAGATTTTTTTTATATTGGAAATAATTTGATTAACGGTGTAACGAATGTACCTAGGTATTTAAAATTTTAAGATTACAAGTTCTTATAGCAAAAATTAAGATTTTGGTAATTGTGTAGGTAATAAAAATTAGTTTACTTTTTGTGTAGTGGCTTATGACATGGTTTGCTTCAAATTTATTTTATTTATTTAAATATAAACAGCTGTGAAGCTCTGAGGGCTCTCACCCGGTACAAAATTCAAGACAACAGGACTGAGGGTGCTCAGGAGAGCGCAGCACCTTGGCCCCGAGGGCGTTTGAGAGGATCATATTTAAATCATTATACTCGTCTATCGAAGTAAGTACTCAGAACGGTGGAAGTTCAATACACTGTTTTTAAAAACACAATAATTATAAAAATCCACAGTTTGGATACACATCACCAGCCCATTAACGTCCCCACAGCTGGGGCACGGGCCTTCCCTATTGATGGATAGGGACATCGGGCCTTAAACCACTACGCGGGCCCACTGCGGATTGGTGGTTATTAACGACTGCTAATGCAGCCGGGACCAACGGCTTTACGTGCCTTCCGAAGCACGGAGGAGCTCGAGATGAAAACTTTTTTTTTGTGGTCACCCATCCTATGACCGACCTTTGCGAAAGTTGCTTAACTTCAACAATCGCAGACCGAGCGCGTTTACCGCTGCGCCACCGAGCTCCTCAGTTTGGATAAATAAAATTAAATACAAACGACAAGTAGGTAACAACAATAATGATATACGTTGGATATTACTTTCTATACCCACTTATTTTGCTGAACTATTACAAAGCACTTATTACCTCGTTATTAACGGCCTCTGTGGTCCAGTGGTTGAGCGTTGGACTCACGATCCGGAGGCCCCGGGTTCGAATCCCGGTGGGGACATATCACAAAAATCACTTTGTGATCCCTAGTTTGGTTAGGACATTACAGGCTGATCACCTGATTGTCCGAAAGTAAGATGATCCGTGCTTCGGAAGGCACGTTAATCCGTTGGTCCCGGTTACTACTTACTGATGTAAGTAAGTAGTCGTTACATGAGTAATGTCAGGGGCCTTTGGCGGCTCAATAGTAACCCTGACATCAGGGTTGATGAGGTTGGTACGTCACCTCACAACCCACACGATAAGAAGAAGACCTCGTTATTCGGTTATAACTTGATCCTGTAGTAAATATAACCTCCCCATAAAATTAGTGAACATTTCTTGGCTAGTTGTAGTAGGTCATGGTATTAATATATAGGTAGGATAAAACTATGCTAAAATAAACTTAATCGACATGAAATAATAATGATAAATATTTAATACATTATTTTTTTATATAAGTATGTTTAATAATCGATATTTCCTGAACCTACCTATCCCAAATCTCAATTTATTTTTATTTTATTTTTATTTATTTGGCTCACAAAACAGGTTGGGATTACAACACTAAAAATAGGTACAAAAAAAGAATGTTTTGAACTAGATCCCAGCCCAATTCAATTGTATTGAATGCGTTTGATAGTTGAATATAATATAGGTACCACATAGGTAACTATCTGGCATCAAGAAAATGCAAAGTTGTAGTATTTATTTATGTACCCCCGAAAAGGGTTGGCAGAGATGTATAGTATATAATCTCACTATGCTACCTACACAGGCAACACCTACCTGCCTACCCACAGTGTTCATTATTTATCTGCGTTCAATACGAACTCTTAACAAAGACTAGTTTTTATGATAGAAACATATAAAAAACATTGTTTTAAGTTTACGCGGTTATTATCATAATTAAAACATATTTATAATAACGAGTTCTTACCGCAACTTAAAACAGGGATGGCTGCTACCCGTTACTATTTGTAATTATGTGTTTTAATTATATAAAAAAACATTACAAAATTACAATATTTTTAGAACTGCAGTTCTATTTATAGTATCAACGATAAAAGATACGAGTATTTTAGTTCTTCAGAAACAGCTTAGGGTAACTGGCCTAAATACGTACCGGCACTAAAACAAGTCTAACTTTTTACGGTGTGCGGCACGCCATAGCATGTCGGCATCGATCGCGATCAGCTGGCTGGTGACAGGGCACACACCCTACCCTACCACGTGTCTCTGCTACTTCAGATCCTAGCTGATAGTCCTGGGCTAGTGGTCTGACACTTTCCAGCGATATACGTATCGTGTAGTGAACTAAGGGAACATTTATTTAGGGTGATGCTTTAAATATTATGAATGTCTTTGAAAATGGTCGGCTTTGAAGATTGTTAGACTTAATTTGGAGTAAAAACTGACGTCAAATACGTGTATATTCAACTTTATTTAACAAAAGGTTCTACGAGCGATACGCGTGTTTTTTTTTGTAAGCTATACACAATTATGGTTTCCAGGACGTTTGAATAAGTATGTTATACTTAAAAAAAGTTTTAATTAGCTTCGTTTGTTATTGAGAACTTAATTTACAGAGCCTACGACAAATCATAAGGCTCGGTGAGGTGTGGGTACTTGGATCATCTGGTGATGGATGTGGATGACCTCTGACTAGCCCAATTATATAAGGATATAGTCGCTTGCCTATGTGTTGTTATAATTCACGCTTCCCATGTCCCATTCCCAAGAATTTCCTATTATTTTCTTAGAAACTTTTTTCATGGCTGACATGTTATCAACTCACTTCCTACTTTGTACAAATACGTCAGTTGTACAAAAAGGAATCAAAGTCAAAGCTAGGGGGGCGGTAAATACATCGCGGCTGACAGGTCTCGTGTGATTGATCGGAGGGGCGCCGGCGAGGGGGGCGGCGGGGGGCGACTGCACTCTCCATGGCGAAGGAACGTAAACACTACACCAATTACCGCCCTACGGTAGGAACCACGGAATATAAGAAAGAGGACGGAAGGGCCAAATCCAAGTATGAGCAAATAGTTCATATAACTTTACACTTCATTCGTCCACCATCTTTCTTTCATCTTTCTGATTTTATGTATTATAACCTGCAGCGCAAGAAAAAATATTGATTATCATGCAAATAGACCCCTCCTTATCACAGGAAAGCTAAAAACCTTAGTATGAATCTTCATGTTGTAAATGTATATGTGTGTCGTAGATTTTACCTAAATAAACTTTTTTATTATTATTATTATTTTTTTTATGATCGGCTACTTCTCAAAAAAATACTTTTGTATGCAGTATCTTACGAAAATTAACGATAAAATTGCAGCCTATCACATGAGATATACATTGCCGGTAAAGTGGCTATGAAATTTGAGAAGCAGTAGAACTATCGAAGTTATCTGTTTGCAGGAGTACTAGTAAAAGAGAGTGGGGTAGAACCGGTGACAGCGGTTCTCGTACAAAATGAGCGTTAGGTTAGGTTAGGTTAGCCTTTCCAACCTCTTTCTTCTATTCCGTGGTAGGAATCAATGAGCTCAAATACTAACAAGGCGAGATTGATGAAGCTAGGTTGATTGATTTTGATTTTTGTTGAATTAAATGCGTAACTCAAACAGGAGACATGCCAAGAGCATTCTTTAGCTCAGCAGAAAAAAAATCTTCCAAAATTTGCCTTGTCATCGTATGTGGTACACAGATTGACGCGTAAGACGTCTAAAAGGAACGTAAATATCCTTATTCATGAGCACTCCTCGGACTATTGGGTAACCACTTTCAGACCCCTAGTTTGGTTAGGACATTCCAGGCTTATCACCAGAGTGTCCGAAAGCAAGGTGATCTTTGCTTCGAGAGGCGCCATAAGCCGTTGGTCCCGGTTACTACTTCCTGATGTAAGTACGTAGTCGCTACATGAACAATGTAAACGGGCCTTTGGCGGCTCAATAGGTAATAACCTTGACACCAGGGTTGCTGAAGTTGCTAATCCACCTCACTCACGATAGAAGAAGACTAATCTGCCGAAAATGTAGGTCTAGTAATGAAGGAAAGTGAGTAGAACGGAACGGAAGATTGATAAGTAAGAGAGAATACAATGGAAGAATAAAAAAATGGGGATCTGGTTGTTTATGGTATGAATTTAAAAACGATTGTCTATGATTATTGGGGTTGGAGTGTAGAGGTGCATTTGTTTTTTTGTAAAGAAGGCGAAAGTAAAAGATAAATAAAATATCCCTTTTAATTCTAAATCCGACAGTAATTTAAATGCCATGAACTCAAATATCAAACAAAATAGGAGTGGTGACTACTATACTAAACCATAAATCAAAAACTCACGGTTTTATGTCAATCTACTCGTCCACTCGGGCAGTTACTGAATAAGTAAACCTAAAGAAACATTGACTGACGATAGCTCGTTTGTTATTAAGGCTCTTTGTGTGTTCTGAGAAATTATGAGTAATAGACAAATCGATTTATTTGTTTCCATCTAGTGGGTTATACGTGTATTGTTTTAAATTTTACTAGCTTTTGCCCGCGGCTTCGCTCGCGTTAAATTCGGGGTAACACGGTTCCCCTTTCCTAATGTACCAATTTTTAGCTTCCTACCTTGAAAACTGCGAAAAATCGTAAATATTTTTTCTCTTTGAGGGGTTGGGGGCAGATATCCAAAAAAAAAATGAGCATGATTTTTTGTTAGTCAGAAAAAGTTCGCGTACCAATTTTTATTTTTCTATCTTGAAAATGGCGGGTTGCTCCATATAAACTTTACTTCCTATTTTAGGGAAGTGGAGGGTTAAGTTAAAGAGACAAAAAGTAGTCTATGTCACTCTCTATCACTTCAACTATCTCCATTTAAAAAATGACGTTGTAGCTCCGTTTTGCCGTGAAAAACGAACAACAAACAGACACACACACTTTCCCATTTTATGATATTAGTATGGATTTCCCATTTTAGTATGGGTAAATAAGTTCTTCGTCGTAAAAAAGAATCCAATTTTTTACGAAAATAGCGAGTTGTGTTCTGATGCGTTCAAAGAATCTTTATTCTCAATAAGAATACAAATTCACTTACTTGAGAATTCAAAAACTAAGTAAAGGTACGTACAAAATAATTTTAAGGGTATATAATAAGGAAGAGCGACAATAAATACATTTTTGTTTCGAGTTCTGATCATTTGTGGGTCAGTTATCCCGGTAGTGATGCAATACATGGTATAACAAAACCAGGAATGCTCAAAACTGACAGCTAGCATTTTAAGGTTAGCCCAGCTGACGTCATCCGGCCCTGCGTTGCCACTTAGTAAAAAATAAATTACCCACGTCTAATGTTTTAATTTACTTTGCAAGGAAAGTACTTTTAATAAAACATTTACAGTTTTAATGATTTTTATATATGTGACAAACAAAATAGTAATTAAATACATTAATCAGTCAATAATAAAATCGTACGTCCATGGAATGTTGGAGATACCAATTTAATGTTAACACTCGCCAAGGGCTAGCAATGGCGGTTTGTCATGGGATTGAGCATACCTGGTTTTCCTATACCATGATGCAGTAGATATCTATCGGGTAACATTATAGATATTAAATGATTTTTGTTTTTATAGTAAGTATACCCGTGCTTAAACTCACAGAACTAGAGAGAAACTCACAAGATTTAGTAAATCTTTTAAGGGGCAATACGTATATACGTTTTTACAATAAGATTCCCATTGACATTCAGAATTTGCCTTTCAACTGTTTTAAGACAGTAGTTAAACAAAAACTTTATAAAAAAGGTTGTTATAAAGTTAGTGATTATTTAGAAGATATGAATGCATGGGATTAACTGTCTGAGAACTGATATTAGGCAGCTACATTACTCAATTGTATACCGATATTTTATGTTTATTTTTTTAAAGAACGTCTAGGGCCCTGTGCCGAGGTTTTTCTTGCAGCTTCTTTTCCCCGGCTATACAGGTTGTGAGAAGCTGCAGTAGTTTTAGGCGGATCAGACGTTCGTTATGTAAAAATTGACGATTCAAAGTGTAACTATGTTACCTACTGAATAAAGATATTTTTGAATTTGAATTTGACCTTTTTTATCGATTTAAATTTTCTCGTTGTATCATAGATATTGTATACAATTATAATTCGTTTTTAAATATAGTAACTTAGCTACCTAACAATTGGATAACACAAATAGCAGCGATAGTAACTTTTACGGAAGCTATAAATTATAATTATAAAAACTTTCGTAATCGACCAAATAATAATTGCCTACCAAATTTATTTGGTTGTGTTTATAATACCAGAGGCTTTCTAAATAACTAACTGGTTCTTCATTGTCCATCTTAGGAGATCTTATCTAATGTGGCTGCAAGTTGTCTTCGCTTTACTTGTGGCTTTAAACATCCCATTAACATTACGCACAGAGCTTTAATTTTGTGTAAGTACTTACACAACAAATGCAAAGTGCACAAACAATATAACGGACACATCTTAATATTGTGCAATGGATAGAGTCTTCTTCTACCGTGTGGGTTGTGAGGTGGATTACAAACCTCGTCAACCCTGGTGTCAGGGTTACTATTGAGCCGCCAAAGGCCACTGACATGGCTCAAAGGCCCCTGACATGGCTCATGAAACGACTACGTACTTACGTCAGTCAGTAGTAACCGGGACCAACGGCTTAACGTGCCTTCAAAGCACGGATCGTCTTACTTTCGGACAATCAGGTGATCAGCCTGTAATGTCCTAACCAAAGTAGGGATAACAAAGTGATTTTTGTAATATTTCCCCACCGGGATTCAAATTCGGGATCTCCAGATCGTGAGCCCAACGCTCAACCGGACCACGCAGACCGTTTTGATAATAGAGTAAATATTTATTTATAATTATATTAAGAACATTAAAAATATTTTTTATACAATATAGTTACTTATATTTATAGCTAACTAGAACCACTTAGTTCTGTTGTATGATTCGTTTTTATTTTTATGTGTAAGTACTTGTTTGTGACGTAATTAATTCATTAGATTTATCTTTTTCTTTTTTATAGAGTACGAAAATAAGTAAAATAAGCAACTAATATCAAAATTTGTTTAACCGTTAAACTATACATCAGAAGGTCGATTTCAGCCAGGAATCGCACGCGTGGGTTCTATCTATATTCACAACCATTACTTTTGCGCAGTCAATGCTTTTATCTTAGTTTCACACTCGGTTAGACATTGCAGATAGACAAATAGATAGGGAATGGATAAAGTAGATTGTGTGATTACAACACTACGTATTGAGGGTAAGGGAAGCCCCGCGGCGCTTCCGTTCACGTCACACCACCCTTCGCCGCCGCTACCATTGAACACTATTGCAAATATGCTACATTACGCAATGTGGTATTATACTTTAGGAAGACAGAGCATAAAAAGTTGTTCTGATAAAATAACATAACATAAACAGCCTATATACGTTCCACTGCTGGGCACAGGTCTCCCCTCAATCAACCGGAGGGATATGTAGCATACTCCACCACGCTGCTCCACTGCGGGCTGGTGGAGGTGTTTTTACGGCTAATAGCCGGGACCAACGGCTTAACGTGCCCTCCGAAGCACTAAAAAAATACCGAGTAAAAAGTATTCACATTATAAAACTGACTCTGAACCACCTAAAGGGGAATCTAACAACAAAGCAGAAGAACCTCCGGCATCAGAGCCATCAGCACCAGTGCATCCAGAATATGAGAGATTTGTCAAGATGGTACAAGTAGGAGTACCACTGGAAGCTGTCAAGTTAAAAATGTCATTGGAAGGTCTTGATCCAAATGTGCTTGTTAAAGTGCTAGGAAAATAATGGGAGTACAGGAATCTATCTAGATGTAACACAAAAATTGAGATTTAAAAAATGTCGACAAAAGTTTTTTGAACGCGCATTTATGTAATTGACCTTTTTATTTTATTTTGAACAACAAATAATTTTTGTATGTTACAAAGTAATAAATGAAGGCAATGAGTGCCCAAAATGTCACTTACCTCTCTTATAGAACGCGGTATAGAGTTACAAATTGTTAATATAAAAAGTACTCACTTCACGTGTTATATCACCTTTAAAATAAATGGGCCAATGTAACAATGATACAATGTTTCAAACCCAGCACTTACTTCAATTTAAAGTTACGTGCACCTCGGTTCCCTGAGTGAGACCCTCTATCGAATTGCCACCCAATAAAATCATACGTCCAACCTACATTTTAATATCGCGCACAATGGGACCCTTCCCTTGCACAATTAAAAAACAAACCGGGCGACCTTAGCACACTTTAGAGCGGCATTTTATTTTTTATTTTTTTTCGTTGATAATAATAATATGGCGGGAAAGCAAGGGGTGTGGGCTGTCGCGTGGCGCAGGACGTTGAACTCGCTCGGATACACGTCGTATGTATCAAACTTTAATCTTTTAATGGCTTTTGAGGGTAGTTACAGTATTGTTACTGAGAATGTTGTCTTTAGTACTACTCAGTGGCAAGTTAGGACTAATTTTGTTGTTATACACAGGTACGGAAATGTTTATTTCTTTACGCAGGTCTGAATTTTTCTTCTTTATTTCATGATTTGCAATGTCATGTAAAACTATTTCCATTAAAACTTTATTAGTTACAACGTACTAATTTCTGCTTGAAAAAGTTTTATTTATCAACGAAATTCCACGCGAAACTGGCAAAGAATTTTGGAGGTTGTTGAACTTTCAATGCCAACCCCAAGCGGTCGAGTAAACACAGGCAACTCGTTTGGTCTATTAGAAATTTGGACATGGGAGCAAAAGCGGGGGCTCACCGTGGGACTTGGGACCCTGTCTTACTCAGGACCCGCCCTGTGCAGCTGTCGCCTAATATATAGAGTCGAATCGATGCCATATATTATTCTTCGATTCACAAACTCATATTGTTCTGTGCGATTGTTCGTGACGACTTTTTGTCGAGACGTGTGAATCGCCGCAATATCTCGTATTATTATTGGGGACCGTTAATGTCCTCAATTAATCCCCAAGTCGAATATGGCTTTACAATCCGAGAATTATAATTAATATTTTAGGAAAAATATACATTTGTTAAACTTTTTTTTAACGGCTTCAGAACCTTTGGCATCACGAAGAGAGTTGCAATCGTTGAAACATCTTTTGATTACTTCGCGGTAGTGACTTTAGACCCCAACAGTGAGTACTTACTGTGACTTAATCACTTTATATATATTAAAGGAAAAGTAGCTTAATAAAGACGCTCATATGTATAAATTATTATAACAATTATAACATAAAAACCTAGATTTATTTGGCTGTAGATATGTACGTATTTTAACTTCTCTATTTTTTAAACAAGCCAAGCCTATGAATCAAAGCAGCATTTCACTAGCTTTTATAAATTACGGGCTTTTATTTATTTATTATTCAAAACACTTAGAACGGGTTTACATCCAACAGCAAGGGATTAGTGAATAATAACAGAGATTAATTACCGAGCCTCATCTAAATAGAACTCGCGTTTTGGTAAAAAATATTAATTTCATACGAGAAACCAGTTTCTGTCACGCTCTAGCAAATGCAATGTGTGCATGTGCAAGCGAGAACAATAGAGCAGCTTTAATATCGACTATTACTTATGCAGATAGTCGGGTAATGCTTGCAGTCTGCTCCTAGACAAAGGTTGGGATTAATCAGCCAAAATACGAGGGTTTTGGCCGAGTTGAATGGCCGACATTGGCTCTCAAACTGTGTAAATTGTAATAATATTCCATTGCACAATTATATTATATCATACAAAAAGACCAAGTGCGGTCACGAGCATTAATATGTATACACTTTGGTACTATGTCACATTAATTTTTTTGACAAATTGAACTGTAAGTCTCACTAAATGTCAAATATCTTAGTGCGACAGAGTCCTAAAGAGGGTACATTATATTGCTCATGACTGTACACGTGTACGTTCAAAAATTCGAATTAGATTTTGACACCTAGATTATTTTTTAGAACGTTATGCTTAGAAAATCTTTACGCGATTGTTTAGAGATAAATTGTACTCGGAAATGTTTTCATAAAACTTCAGCATAATAAATACATAAATAATATTTTACTACTACACTTCCAATGAGGGATCATTTGTTTCCTAGCTGCTGGATAGATGGTGCTGAATTTGGTAGGCTACTTCAAAGAACGGAACGTTATATTATTTCTGATGTTCTTCGATGTAATTTTGAAACATAAAACAGACATACTTGTCGCACAGAACTTAATTATGTTCCAAAAGTGTATTATTAGTTTGTGGCATCTAGGCAATGGCCCAGTAACGTACTTAGTTAAGCGCCATCTAGCAAGTTCTTGAGAACTATTTTTATATTATTTAATTGTAAAACAGAAGGTCTCCCGTGGTTAGAAGGAGATATAGCCATCACACGACTAGCTTACCTGTACTGTTTTCTTCGTATGTTGATTTTTATTGTGTACAAACAAATTACACAATTAGTTTCACCTAGCTTATCTAATACCATATTAGACCACAATATTAGACCAACGTTATGAGTAATCACAATACCTACACATTATAAGATGTTTTCATTGAGTTATTTCATATAGAAGCGATAAGACGGGTTATTTGTTTTTTTGCAACTGTGTTTTGAAAGTGACGTGATAATATAAAATAATGTCTGGTAAAGTTTGAACACCGTTAGATCGCGCAGGGGTGGCGCGGCAGCTGCGGATCAATTTGATACGTCCCGCACATGGCGCGACGCGTGCGCCGGTGACGTCACAACAGTGGTCGCCCCGCGGGTGTTGCGTATGGTTAGGTATTAATGCCAATTCGATTTTTGAAATGTGTTTTATTGCAGCTTGAGAGTATGGAATTTCATACTTATCGAAAATTTATGTTTTTTGGGATACTTATTTGGTTCAGCATTAGGAGAAATATTTATTACCATTATTAAAAAAAAATACAAAAAAAAAATATTATAGATATTTTTTACAAAACAAATATTTGTAATTAATTACAGATAATAACAAACAAAGTGATCTCGTTGATGTCTTTTATATGCTGTTTCTTTGTTATTGTTAGATAGTAATGCTACTGAAAGTAATAATTATTATTACTTTTTTATAATTTTTAAAATATAAAATATTTGAAGTAAAGACTAAACAATAATATAAGTAGAAAAAGTTCAAAAACCAAAAAGTTTAAAAGCAAATCCGTCCGTTCTTTCATTGTGTATGCTTGAAAAAGTAGAATTTGGTTATACCTACTATTTTTATGCAGTGTAATCTGCAACCTAACCTAACCTAACCTGAATTCATGCAACAAACGTTTTATTATTATTATTAAATGCATATTGTATCAGTCATTTTATCAGTATCGTATTCAGTTCTAGTTCCTAATTAACTTTTTTATTTTTTAAGCAGTTAAAGGTGCTCTATGTTGTTTTGTTTACCCTCAGGGTTGCAGAGAAGTGTTCCTCTAAAGCCTCTCAAAAAAAAAGTCAAGGTCGAAAATATTTCATTTTCATTAATAGAAGTGTAGCATTTTCACCGATGCAATACAAAGAGGGGTGTTAGAAGTTTCATACCTTTGACTGTATGTTTGTTTGTACCATATTAACACCATCATGGATCACGGATGGTCCGAGTTTTATGGGTTTTTATTTAATTTATTTATTTAAGGAGGTACAGCCATGTAAAGAGAAGAACGGATAACCATGTCGTGAGAAAACTCCTTTCCATGGCTACTAGAGGAAGGGAGAGGGGAAGTCCTGAAACCATGTGGGTGTCCAAACAAATGTCCAGAGTCCAGAGAGACATGAAGGCGCTGGGTCTCGAAGAAGACGATGCTAGACACTTGGCGCCGCATGATAGGGAAAGCCGACCCCTTATAACAGGAAGTGGGAAGGACAAAGAAGAAGAAGATTTAAGGAAAACCAACAGTTATAAAATGCAAAAAGTACAACAAACATAATAGTTGAAAACTATTAATGTTTTGCAATTGACACCACAATTGCAATATTGCATTCTTACATGAATTGCTTCAATGTGGCTATTTAACCCCCCAGGTTTCCACTGATAACCCTATACTAGTTAATATGATATCAGTGAGTTGAGCACATGCAAATTAAAGTTGGAAGTGAGAAAAGAAAAAGACTAAGTATCAAAAATCTTTTGGCTGAGTCATCTCCTCGCTGCTGCAAAGCTGGTGTTATACAAACCTATGTTTTTTTTCTGTTACAGTCCTATCACTTACTACTTGTAATCAGATGGCCCCTTCGCTTGTACGTAGTTATCAGTGGATCGATGTGATTACTGATAACAAGTCAGCTGTACCGTATTGTGCATCGTGTTAGTTGATAATTAATTATTATTACACATAATTTATTCTCTTACGTATTTATAATACAAATATATCTTTTTGGCAGTTAGTATAAAATACTACAGACTGAGTTGTCCTCTTGCCTAATAAGATTATTTTTATGAAACTGTTCTAGTCTGGGTATTTACATTTATCCACCAAACTGCAGTGGAGCATCATGGTGGAGTATGCAGAAAATAACAATGTTTATTATCACTAAAATTACAGTAAATATATTTAGTATTTATTATACGTAATATACCTAGATACCAGATATTTAAATCACGCACATATTTTATTTTTTTAATTAACGATACAACAAAATTAATTTAATATTTGTACACTAGTTTACGTTGTTTGAATTGGCTTAAAACTAATACAATTTCAATGATTTGTTTATATTTCAACGGTGCTACGAGGACGGCGTTACGAACGCGCTACGCCACACCTACGCGCTACGCGACTGTCTACGAATGAAAACTTTATCTGCTTTTATTATTATCAGACACGTTGATAACGATAATTTCTGATAAGATTATTTTTATCATTGGAAAATTTTGTTTTATTTTTATTAAGTACATTAAAATTAAAAGCTTTTATTTGTGAATCGTTCGACAGATACAGTCTGACTAAAAATTTGTGTATTATTTATTAGTAACGCGGATAGCTTTCGTCATAATTAAATGTTAATTAAACATGTTCTTACTTTAGTATAACATTACTTTGAATATTGTTCACGAATACACATACATACATAAACTCACGCCGGTAATCCCAAATGGGGTGGGCAGAGCCACAAGTAATCAAAGACAACTTGCAGCCACTGTTGATACGAAGTCCTAAGATGGATATGATGAACCTTATGGTGATAAGGGATCAGCCTATCACATTAACGAATACTTTGTGTTTTTACGGAACTATAGTTTTATTCTATAACTTTTCTTTCATTCAAGTACTTAAATTCAAGTTATCTAAGGATGATCCATCTTATCTAATATCACGAAGAATATTATGTAAGGGTTCATGTAAACGAACTACTGTGATATATGTGTTATGACGTCACAGTTCTACAGAACTGTACCGAGTTATCGTTTTTATGTACTCGCCGTCTACAATAAGGTAGTTACCAACTAGTCAAATCAGTTACTTTTTACTAAACGTCAAAACATGAAATATGTGACGTCATAGAAAAACGTGACAAAATGTCGCACTTGGGTGAATATCAAAATGTGTCAAGTTTAGTGGCGACTGTCATATAATTTTTTCGTGAAAAATTGGGGAAATTGGGTCGTGTACTAGGTTCAAGATAAATTATGAAATTCTGATTATTAAATAAAGGCAGATTTAAAACTAACGAAAAACATTTTCTTTTTTCTATTTAACTTGTTTATGAATTTTAATCAAGAAAAACGTAATAATAAGTTCGACATTTTATCACGTTCCTCTATGACGTCACAGCGTGCTTTTCCATACAATTTCCCTAGTAATTTCGTGTTTTGACGTTTAGTAAAAAGTAACTGATTTGACTAGTTGGAAACTAGCATATTGGGAATTGAAAAATTCCTTTTTCATGTCGGAACCGAGGATCCTTTTTGATCTTTTTCATGTCGGAACCCAATTTTTCACGAAAAAATAATATGAAATTTCGCCACCAAACTTGAAATTTTGAGATTCACCCACTTATTACTACATATTTCTTTATTAAATTTCATAAATAAGTTAAATGGAAAAATGAATTCGTTTTTTTTCAGTTTTAGATCTGTCTTTATTTAGTAATCAGAATTTAATAATTTATCTTTGACCCAGGAAACTACCCAATTGTATATAATGACAAGTGATATTGAGTGTAAGATCATAAATAAGGGATCACGTAGGCATAGAGCCCGGGTACTGGCTCCTAGTACGGCGGATGTAGGGGGCTGGCAGCGCGCCAGCCGCCGGGGTGAAGTGACGGCGCCAGTGAAAGTCCCCGACCCTACTCTCTCCACCCCGTATACCTACACGGGATATACTGTATATCTACTCGGGGTATACTGTATACCTACACGGGGTATACTGTATAACTATACAGTGTATACTGTACACCCCGGATACTTGTACCTGTATGAAGGTTTTAAAAGAAGATGAGAGCGATTACGTTTAAATTCGCACGGAATTATATATCCCTTTCGCACCTGGTTGATACGATCGTGAGTTCCCACTTTGAAAATTCGTATTTTGGCGCGAAGTCTGTTTATCCGGCCCAAACCGAGCTCGCTCGATCGTGCGTTCATCGAATAACCAATAGAAACGCGCTGTGGTTCAAATTGGAATCAGTTGCGTCGTGGCAAACGTCAACATGGCCACGTTCCATGACCCCGTGACCGGACGGCGTAAGTAATATTACAATTTTGATGTTTTTTTTGTTTTTACACTGCTTTTTTTGCAAAATTAGTTAGCTAGGATTATAAACTAACTTTAGAAAACAAAAGTTCTACACTAGTTGTCGCATTTGCTTCTAAATGTTGACCTAAATTTTGTAACGCACGCCCGTGAGGTCCAGGTTGCAATTGTCCAACTCACGGTCATGATTTGTGTTATTTCTCATAAAATTAATGATATTTCAGGAATGCAATTAACAGATGATCTCGTCCTCGAACTGCTTCAAGATGGAAATTGTTCTGATCTGTACTTGGACGAAGATTTTTACCGGTGTATGGGATTATCACGTGTAGCTACTACCCCGTACACGGCCGCTGTCCATTGTCCACTGGCCCTGGGTTTACTTTGTCAGAATTTGTTTCAAACTTCTGGAGAAAAGTAACAACGAAGTCGCGTGGGCGCACGAAAAATAAAAAGTTTTCTGAATAATCCCAATAATAATATTAATTGGTTCACAGAACTGTGATATAATGTACCTTGTTAAGTGTTAAGTACAATAAATAGTTGATTTTGATTTAAAATGTGTTGCTTTTACTTCTATTTAAAAATAATACTAATTGAGAAGTAGTTTAAAGTCCATTACCATTATAATTTTACACATAATAGACAAACGCACGTTCGTGAATTGGTAGAATTGAGACCTAGAACTCACGAACGTGATACCCGTTTTTCTAAATGATGATTGCACTTAGATTTTTTTCACTATTTTTATAGTTATCTGTGCGTTAGATTTAATTAATTTTTGTCATTATTTTTTTCAAACTGAACAAAAAAAATCTCAGGTGCGAAAGGGATATGCAAGCCAAATGTGGTCACAATATCCTTTAAACAAACGGTGAACTATTTGATTTGGGGTGGCTGTGGGTCATCTTATAAACTGCCACTGTCTACTCTGTTAGGCATACTGACTACTTATATGTATAAATGCGGAATTCAACGCAAATATAGTTTTTTTTCTTTTTACAAAAAAATAATTTTAATATTATTTTGTGAGAAAAAATTATTCTGCTTTAGCAGTATTATTTATTTAATATCAAAGGAGGACTGTAAATTCTTATTTGGGGAATAATAAACTATAATGGTACTATTTAAATTATAACGTCACGGATACTATTTCCATACAAACTCCAAAGAAAACTTTCGGTTTGAAATTTCGTAAAATTTTGACTGGGTTGTTGGTTTTTGGTGAATGATCAATTAAATTAGATATTAGACTACTTTTTAACCGATTACAGCAAAGCTAAAAGAAAATATTATGATTTAGAAGTCCATTTTAATATACGTATTGTAGAAATGAACTTAAGTAGATAATAGTTGAATTTGCGAATTATGTAGTGTCGATTTTATGGGTATTTTAGGTATATATGCCATCAGTTAACCCGGTATAAAGAAAATATACTTGTAAGAAGGTTATAACGAATCAATTACAAGACAAATATACTACACTAGAATTAAGTAGAGCGAAATGAGACATTCGCTAGCAGTGATAAATTTTATATAGATTTATTACCTGTTAAGGAAAAGTTCAGTGCCCTCATTATTTAAAAATATTTTAATATTTAAATTCATATCCTTGATTATAGTATTAAAATTACACTCTGTAACTTATCGAAGAAATCGAAAAATATTAATAATGGCTACCCGCGAGAGAAGAACCGATTTAAGAAAAACGAAATAGAAAATAATTTCAGATTAAAAATAATAAAATATATTATTGGCTACATGACGAAAATATTTTTCCAAAATTGCATTGGAACCGTATATTAAAAATAATTAAGTTTGGTTAGTTACTGGTATTTAAAATAAATAAAATTATGTTTTATTTTACGACTTATCTCATTTAAAAGATTTTAACATATTTGGAAAATCTTTTCAATTGGAAAGTAGGTATATTTAATTTGATGTAGAGAGAAACGAGCAAAAACAGTTAATAGTTAAGAAAATGTAGATTGAACAATTAATTTAAATTAAAAGAAAGAAAAGATGGAATGGGTCAGTAGAAAAGATAGACTTTTAAAACTTTATTTCAAAAATACCCTTAAGTTTAAACATTTAACATAGAGATACGTTCCACATAACATGCAAAATAAAATGCAAATGGAAAATAAAAACATCGACATTCGACATAGCAGACGGGGTACGAAGCAGTGCATAGTTCACATTGACCGAGTGTTTTAAGTTTTTGAAACCGAATTGAATTGTGCCAATTTTTTTAATGTATTTTTGATGTACCGGAAATTTGAAATAAGTATTTTTTAAAACACCGAACACAGATTATGATTTTTTTTAAAGTGAGGAAGCCGGGTTGTTTCGTTGGAAATGTGTAGCGGCAATCACAATAATTTCACTGGAAATGTATTCCGTCACGAGAGCACCGCGCGCGGCGTGTGCGGGCCCCGGGTCGGCAGTGGTCGCGGAGCATGCTACATACCTCGGCGGCGGCGGCGCGGGCACGGCACACTCACAGCACGACTGTCACTCGCGGAGCGCGGAACGATACGTGCAAACACCAAAAGCAAAATGGACATACCTGAGGGTGGCGGCTGGCACAGTGCGCGCTCGCTACTTGAATGAGGCCGGGCGGCGCGGCGCGCGCAGGGGGCGCGGCCAGCCCGCGTGGCTCCGGCGCCCGGCCCCGCCGCCGCCCCGCGCCTCCGCCCCGCCTGCACCGCTCAGCTGAGCCCTGATTAGCCCCGGCCGGGCTATTCAATTAAGGGTTGTTCGGTGCATCTCCATGTTGCCCGGGCCGCCCGGCCGCGTCCGGCGCGATGCCTTTGAGGGCTCTTCATTACGACCTCTCTATAGTCGGTCCCATTATTCTTATTCGACCCCGGGGATTTCCGCAGCTATAAGCTAAGCAAGTTGCTAGCCTTCAAAATTCATCTAGTACAAATCATAGTTTTGCTTCTAGGAAAGGAATATATAAAACTACCATTTTGACTCGCAGAGTCGAAAAAAGCTACATCAATCTCGATTTGCTTATTCGCCGGAATGAAAGGAAGATTTACCAAAGCTCCGGCTTTAGATGCCCTATGTTTGCGAGGAACAAAGAGTTTTATTGGGGCACCGGTGCAGATAGCTCCACGTTAGCTTGACACTACTGCCTTTTCTTATTGCTCTTTGTGCACCTGGGCGTGTTCGTAAGATACTATTACTTACATAGCTTTAGTTACATTTCGGGACTTGAATATTGTAAATGCACTTAGGCTCCGTGTGTGTACATATTTTTGGCGGACTGCGAGGCTCGTTTGAATTGGGAATGAAGCGCGCTGGCGGTGCGCGGTGGAGCTGCCAACAATGATATTACGTCGTTTAGCGCAGTAATTGGACGGGATGAGGGAAATCCTTTCAATTGAATTCTGAGAGGTCATGTCGGACAAAGAAGGCGCTGTTACAGCGCGTACAATACCGCCCGCCGGGATTTAATGACGTGCTCGTACTACCCTCGCATTGAACTAAACCAGCTTCCGTCTGCTCCTATGAAAATATAGTTTGCAAGTCTCCACGTACCCTTTTACAAGTCCATACAGGTTTTCTTCAAAGTCAATCCAGTTCTATTTACTTTTCGGTATTGTGGTTTCTGTCAGAGGCGACAATTCATTTGTCAAAGTCTCGATTGGAGATGAAGTTTTTCTTTTCTTTCCGCATGGCTTCACGCAGTGTGTCTTTGACAAAGACGACATTTTATTTAGAAATCAATCGGAAGGCAAAGGGAAGTTTTCTCCCGATAGATGGCGCATAGTTCCTGGTACCTAAGGTCAATGTCAGAATGTAGTAAAAGGACAGATATCGTTGATAAATAACAAAAAATCTAAATGCAATATAAAAATGCCACCTTGTAGGTTCGTTTCAATGAAAAAGTTAATCATAGGAAAAAAAACGAGTTTTAGCAGTCAGATTTTCATTTACATCATCATCACTTCATCGTTTTTTATACTTTGGTCCGCTAGCCGTACTGTCAGCATTCTTAACTTAATAACGCCATCTATGTGATTAAAAAGAAATCTCATTTGAATAAGAAAAGCAGTCGGTGTCGTTGTAAATTCTGACATAGGAAATCGTACTCTGGCCCCTGCGATACAAGCTGAGCTTAGTGCAGGGACCGCCGCATATCTAGAGTAATTGGTCATATTATAGTTGTCTATATTTTTATAAAGATTATTATTTATTACTTTAGTTTATCTCCTCTTTCGGAGGGTATTTGCCAGAGACACGGGTCGCAGACCAAGTGCCAATTTATTATTATTATTATTATTGTATGTCTTTTTCATATCTCGGGCCTATGGAGGCCCGGACTTTTGGAAGGCGTGCGTGGGGCCGAAGCCAACATTATTATTATTATTATTACTATTGAAGAGATTTTCAAAAAAAACATTCCCACCCACATATTTTGTTTGTTTGTTCTTTAGAGATACCGAAATATCTAAATTTAGCTCGAGGTACTTATCGCCACACAATAATAACTGCAATAAAGACAAAGAGCAGCTTTGAGTTTTCACAGTTGCTTCCCGGATTTTTTACGAGGTTAGTTTTTCCTAATGGGCCATTCTGTGGAGGTGGTCGGCAGTTCGGGAGGTTCTTAACAAAGTAAAGTAGGGTAGAATTAAATGCAAGCGCAGTGGGGCGGCAGTAAACGGAATGGGCAGTTAGTGCGAGTTGGTGTGTCGTCTTCATTACAATGCCGACTTCAGACACAATGTTGCCAATACGAGTTAGGAAAGGTAATAAAAATAATAGCTCAATACCTACTAGGCAAATAAAAATTTTATAGGTATTAATTTTATTGACTCGGGCAACAGTTGGATTTAATTTCAGTTAAGGCTGCAGTCTCCGCAAAATTATGTCGTTGCGAGTTTTTGGTGACAATTATTTTGCTGTTTTAAACAATGTTACGACATTTCTTTGACTACCGTTTATTGTACATAAATATACATGATATAAGTTTTGTACCTACTTACATTCAATTCCAGACCCTATTTCGCGAGCATTAAGTTTACTTATCTTTCTTTACCGAATATTTGGAATAGTAAAGTAGAGCAACTTCAGGTAGAGGGGTAAAAATATTCAACTTCTGATTTCTGCAACCGGAGACTGGGCCTTAAGAAAATAATTATTCTGTTCTGGAACAAAGCACCAAGAGACGAGCATAAAAAAGAACTGTCGACGATATGGTTTGAGAATGTATGACACAAAGAAGGTAGTGATAATACTAAATATAGTAGCATACCTTAGTAGGTATGCACGATACTAGTGTATCGTGTGGGAGATATTGGCGCGTTGTAAGTGACACATTTCCAAGAAATATTGGTGAAAAATGTATGGAGAAAAAATATGGAAAAATTCATGATGTGCTATTTGAAATGGTGTTAGCCTAGCACTTTTTGGACGCTTTATCCCGGAACGTGATAATTGACTTCCACTTCAATTCAAAGACATGATTAGTATAGGGTCCTTTTTTGTCGTGTGTATGGCTGCCCAGTTGGGCTAGTGTTGAATTCAAGAAGCAAATGTTTTATTAAATCAACAGACGCTTACGTAATAATGTAGTTGCTATACCTAGGTCAAAGATAAATTATGAAATTCTGATTACAAAATAAAGATAGATCTGAAGGTGACAAAAAACCTTTTCTTTTTTTCTATTTAACTTATTTATGAATAAAATAAACTGTCGCACTTATTATTACATTTTTAATAAAAAGCGTGAAATTTTGTCACCTTTCGTCAATGACGTCACAGGTTGCTTTTTCATACAAATTCCAAAGTAATATCGTGTTTTGACGTTTAGTAAAAAGTAACTGATTTGACTAGTTCAAAACTACCCTATTATACTCCCTTAATTAAACTCTTTTGTAACTTGAAAGTTTAAAGGCAGACAAACAGACAGGCACAGGCATAAGTTTGAAGTTGCTATTATCCAAGTATTATCATAGCACGGGAAACTTTACCGGCGAGCTCATCATAATCTGCACGTGCGCTCAGAACATTGAGCAAAACGTGCAGAGGATAGCATCTACGGCAGGTTGTAACCTACTGTAGGCACGTGGTGCAATGATAATATATGTATTATCTGCTTTATGGAAAACAGAAAGTTGTTTTAGTGATACTGTCGTCACCGGGATTCGAACCCGGGACCTACGGATCGTGAGCCCAACGCTCAACCACTAGACCACGGTGGTCGTCAGGTCAGTAACATAACACGATATATAGTATCAAGTCTGTATCCCCGAAGGGGAAGGCAGAGGTGTTTAGGTGTTTAATTGTTAATATGTTTTGTTGGGTAAGTTATGTCCGTCCAAGTAGTTAATGCCATTTCGTCAAAACTACCATAAGTTATGTCTAAAAAAAAATTTGTTACGGAGCTCCTTGAAAATGGCATGAATGCAAGGAAGATGATGATGCAGAAAATCTACGGAAAAAGAATAAAAATTATTCCCTTCCTATCCTGTTTTACGTCGTGATGTTTGATGTACCGTACTTAAGGAGCACACAATTTGGAACAACATTCCCGTGACTTCGTCTGAATACAATTTGCATCTTAATACGATCACGAAGACGACAGAGTTTAGAAATGGGGACTAGAGTCATTCGAAAAAAATTAAAGAAAAGTGCATTTTATCTAATTGGAATTTTGAAATATTTCCGTTTCGTATGGGTATTCGAAGTAGGATTTTATTTCCTAATCTAATTAGATTAAATTAAAACTGTATTATTTATGGAACAAAGAATCGGACATGTCAATAACTGTGTTCTTGGTAAGGGATAATGTCTTCTTCTTTTGTGTTTTAGAACAGTCATCCGTAACCACTAAGGGTGGTATTAATAAACTAATCTCAGCTTCGAGACTGCCCTGACGATCATGTCAATGTGACAGTTCTTATATAAAAACATGGACTTGAGCATGATCTTGAGGGCAGTCTCAGCTGAGATTAGTTTATTAATACCACCCTAACAGTATGGACAGAGCTCTCTATCCGGTTTTTTATACCGAAATCCCTAGATGGATATGATGATATGCGTCTTAGCATAAAACAAACGCTTTTTCTGTTTTTCGTGTCGCCATGGGACATTTTCAGCTGTATCTCCAACAAGCGGTAATTACCCGGGGAAGTAATTCAGTTACGGTCCAAGTTACCGGAATGGGTCTTGAATGCCCGTTAACGCGCTCTTAGGCCACCTTGCGATGTTATAGCACCCACTAATTTATTCACGGACCCTCTTAATCTCAGGTCTCCAGCAATAATAATAAAGATAATTTCAACTTGACATTGATGTTCATGGTGATTTTAAAAGTATATTTATTTTTATATGTAATGGCTACTTCAACCTCTACAAAAAGGTCCGGGTTCGATATCCGGTTTAATCTATTTCTTCTTTTTCTTCTAATCCTTTTATCCCCTGTTGGGATATAGGGTTCGAATAACAGATTTCCACTCCTCGCGGTCTTAAACTATTTTTAATCGATCTTAATCTATTTAACCCTAGTTAAATATCTAGATAGATACCTAATACCTACTTTCCTAGGTTGGTTGGTAACTTATTAGGTACCTATACCTAGGTAATCTAATTATCAAATGAGTTGTCGTAGTTTAGTTTTTGCATTGGAGCAGCGTGGTGGAGTATGCTCCATACCCCCTCCGGTTGATTGAGGGGAGGCCTGGGCCCAGCAGTGGGACGTATATAGGCTGTTTATGTATGTATGTATATAGTAATGAGCGAACTTTGAAAACACTGAATTCAGGATTCATGTTTGAATAATAGAAAATTGATATCACATAGGTTCCAGGATTAGTGCCCCGTTAAAGGCAATAGGTTCACCCCCTATAGCATGGGACCTAAACATAGCTGGCGAGGAGTGGAAGTACTGTACATCTCTGCCTACCCCATAAGGGTTATGTTAATCATTGAAATATACCATTATAATTTAAGTACTAAGAGAGAGCCTTAAGGAAATCGATCATACTTATAAGATTTTAGTCTACATTTTATTGGAAGGTGGCCAACTGGGAGGACGATAATTTCTGACAAAGAAGCTTCATTTGTAGATATTATACTAAGTCGACCATATAAGTAGTAAGTAAGGTCTATTTGAAATATAGGCTATTTGACAACCTATTCAAATGAGATACTTTTTACCGTGTTGCTCTGTGACTTTTTACGAAAAGTCAAAACGTAAGTTTCCTTTATGGCCTAAAGGTCTTTGTAACCAGGCCACAAATTCCACAAAAAAAGTTTTCTTTAGGGTTTGTATAGAAATACTATCCTGTGACGTCGACAATAAAAGCGGCCAATTTCGTACTCATTGTCACTTAATTCATAAATAAAATTCCAAAATAAATCGTCATGTAAAATGAGATTGATTTTTGATCAAGTTATATTGGCTTCTAATTCTAGATTAGCATTCATAATATAACTTTGACCCAGTCAAATACCCTGTTATATATAAAACAAGAAAAAAGAACTATGTGTAAAAGTATATTTATATTAACTACCATTATTTATTTGTATTTTTTTTGTAGAATCTATTTTAAAAATTGTATAATATTAATACTTATTATCTATATTTCATTAAAAAAGCTATTTTATATTTCACATGTTCTTTTTATATAAACAATTATTCCACAATTAACTAATAACAATTACCGAATAAACAAAATTCACATCTATTTAAATTATTATACATAAAATCTTCATAATTGGGTAGTTTCCTAGGTCAAAGATAAATTATGAAATTCTGATTGCTAAATAAAGACAGATCTAAAGCTAAAAAAATTAATACAAGTTCCATAGTAGTTTCATGTTTTGTATTGTAGTCGAAGCATTTTTCGCATATTTTTCTAAGTGTTGGCTTCAATTAAGGGTCATTCAAAACTATCGACAAAGAGATCGCTTTATTAATATACTTATTTACTTACCTCATATACACATAAAATGACTTATTAACTATTAACAAAAACAACCGCGGTAATATATTTAAAAAATACAGTAAATGTACAACATTAAGAGACAATTTTATACACAAAATTTATATATATGACCACTCCTATCCCTAAGTTCTCTTATACCATTTACTACAATATATTTCATTTTAGAATAAATAAATCATTCTATTATATAAAAAATAAATAATTAAATAAAATCGAATTAATAAAATCTAGATAACATATATTATAATTTAAAGTAGGAGGTTGCAAATATGGAATTGTAAAATTTTATAATTCCTTTAATTCTTATTTTAAAATTGAATCTCACTACTTGAATCCACTACTTGAATTCCACAAAAGATTAAACAAACCAATTAAAAACTTTCTATTTCGAAATAAATTCCAATAAGAATACAATCTAAATAGAAACGTGGCACGCATATTGAAATTTTCGAATTGGGTTTCCAAACACGAACTTCGAATGCAACTGGTGTCTGATGGTAAACGAATTGCACGAAACCGGATAAAAAGTAGGTAAAACCGGGTAAAAGAAGGGTGTAACTGGGTAAACACGAGCAAAACCGGGTAAGAGGGTGAAACAGCTGGCTGGTCGCAGTCCCAAAGTGACCGTCGGGTAGTTGCTTCGTTGCCGTAATCAGCTGCTTTACACACGCTTACCGAATGTATCGTATCTTCCATGTTTTCACAGCATCTTGTAGACTGCAGCTTTTCTAAAAATCGAGCTGACCATTACATTACGTTAAGCGAAGCAGTCGATTTTTTCATTCACTAATTAGTTAATAACTAATTTAATCAAAAGCTCTAAGTCGCGCTAAGCTTGAGTTTAATATTAAACTGTTTAAAGCAATTCAGGGTTGAAATTATCATTCGCAATGTTATGATTATGCGGTAAGGTTTATGATATGAAAATTCGACTACTTCACTAGACGCATGGGAACTTACCTTGGTTTCCTGGGCATTGTTGTAGTTGTATGGTGGTGGAAGAGCGTAGCACCGCGGCAGGGCGCGGGCGGAGACTGTGCTTGCAAGCTGCACCGCCGTGCACTCGCTTGTATACTTCGGCTGCACCTACACGGCCAGGTATTGCTCGGTCACTTAAATCATGACTCGATGTCATGCGCATTGATGATATGGCCATAAGCCGTTCATGTAACAGGTGCAACTATGCAAGTGTGCATGCCTGGTGTTACTACGCTACTTTAATGTGGGCGCCTTCCATACGTTCGCTTTATTTTTAACGAGACTTAACGCGTGTGTTTTAAGAATAAATTACTAACTGACTACGAACATTTTTAGATGGATACAAATTTAACTAAACCCGTTTTTTGTAGTAGCTTGTCAAGAGAAAAAATATGTCTGAAATATCCTTAAGATTTGCGCTTGACATCTTTTGGAGGTTATAGTACAATTAGCAGTTGATACTTATTCGTAGTGAGAAACTACGACTAGTGTAAGTTATTGTATCGGAAACTAACAGTGCTCGCTAGGTCCGGAGTAGCCGCGTAGCATTAGTTGGTGTGTGCGTGCGGGCCCGGGCGAGCTGGCAGACCCGGCCGTCTCCATGGCGACCCGCGAACATGCGCGAACAGCGCCGACTGCGCCCGACGGTTTCAATCATTCCTGCATAATATTTAGTAGTTTATTGCCAGGTAGTAAGGTATGAAAGTGCAAGCGCACATACTGGTACTGCCGGCCGGCACCTCTGCCCGGGCCCGGATAGCTCGTCGTCATGACAACCGCCGAGTGCGCGAACAAAACCAAAACAAGGGTGTTCTCTCTCCGCTTCCAATTTTCAACGTTGTTTGATTTGCGCTCTGTAAAGTGGAGCGGCGTAGTTGCATCATATTTAGTACTCACCCTGTATTGCAGCGTCTGGTTCCGGGAATCAGGCTGTATTGATCGCCCCTGGATGTTTGTCACTTTGTTCTTTGTCCTCAATTACGAGTTTGTTTATCTATATCGAACGTTAATAACGGATCTGCTTACTCTTTTAATCAGTCGCTTGATTTCTAAACTAGACGCCTCACATGAGAGAATAACCTCTGTATCCAGGACGTATACCTATTTCAAATCAATTACTTACGATCAATTATTAATACAATCAATTATTAATTATTATTATGAGGAGCTCGGTGGCGCAGCGGTAAACGCGCTCGGTCTGCGATTGTTGAAGTTAAGCAACTTTCGCAAAGGCCGGTCATAGGATGGGTGACCACAAAAAAAAGTTTTCATCTCGAGCTCCTCCGTGCTTCGGAAGGCACGTTAAGCCGTTGGTCCCGGCTGCATTAGCAGTCGTTAATAACCATCAATCCGCACTGGGCCCACGTGATGGTTTAAGGCCCGTTCTCCCTATCCATCCATAGGGAAGGCCCGTGCCCCAGCAGTGGGGACGTTAATGGGCTGATGATGATGATGACTTACAAAAGAAGTTCGAAGCGTCCATTTCAAGCGCGTCCCAGGAATTATTCTGATGTCACATATATATGTTAGACTTATAATAATATTTTATTACGGATGCGGCAGAGACTTGGTTAGGGGAGCTTCAGCTGGATATATGATCCACGCAGGATATTTTATTTTTGTCTGCCATAGGCAATAATAATAATAATATATTATCTAACTTACGTTGAAGCCCCACCACGTTTCTGAAGTGCACTCTGTAAAATGTAATTACGACGCTGTCCACCGCTCGTTACTGCCTTCTCTATCTTAGCTCCACATACATAATTATAACGTGTTTATCTATGTATGATGTATGTATTTTTTTGTACACTCGAGGTCGCAGGTCGCAGGTCTAAACCAACGATTTTCGAATTTGTTTTCGAGTTCATGTTTGGATCATAAATGATTATCACATGCTCAGCGGTGAAGGGAAACATCGTGAGGACGGGTGTCTTCACGGTGTTTAGGTCACATACCTCCGAAATCCATTTCTTAGGAATGTGAGTATATAACCTAACCTAACCTATATTGGGCTGATTTTCCCTTCGCTGGTTAGAAGGTCAGACATGCAGTCGCTTCTGTAAAAAACAGACTTATTAAATCAGGTTAGGTAAGCGGACCCTGTGAAAAAAGGGGTGACGCTATGTATGTATGCATGGAGATGATGAATTTTAAGGTACTTTACTCCACTAAATCTTCTTATCGTGTGGGTTGTGAGGTGGAATATCAACCTCATCAACCCTGGGGTTATTATTGAACAGCCAAAGGCCCCTGACATGGCTCATATAACGATTACTCACTTGCATCAGTAAATTGTAACCGGGACCAACGGCTTAACCTCTCATCTGCCGGAACGCGGATCTCGACCAGACACAATGTAAAATCTATTGTGTCTGGTATCTCGGCAGACGAGAGGTTAACGTGCCTTGCGAAGAACGGGTCATCTTACTTTCGGACAATCAGGTGATCAGCCTGTAATGTCCTAATCAAATTACGGATCACAAAGTGATTTTTGTGATATGTTCCCACCGGGATTCGAACCCGGGGCCTCAGGATTGTGAATCCAATACTCAACCACTGGGCCACAGAGGACTCCACTAAATAATTCTGAGTTACGTTATAGAATAAAGAATAATACTGCGTATAGAATGTTCCACCAGTTCGTATCGGGCGCCGACCTCACACCCTCTGGGTCTTACTTTAGTCGCTTAGGAGCAAGGGAGAGCGCGCGAACTGTGTCGATCTCGCTCACACTTACGCGATGCGACGCACGGTAAAAATGAGATTTTTGTACGGCGTGTCCGGGGTGTGGTTACGTGACAACTTTTTCGATATTATGCATGACATAAACTGACGCCTGTAATCAGTTTCGGCTGATTAAAACTACACATTGACATAATCGTCTTGTTGTTGTTGTTGCTGTTGTTATTGTTGTTTGTTCTTAGACAAAGTGTTTCGTCGCTACCTATGTAGTTACTTTTGAACCTACTACACAAAAATGCGATACAAAGATTAGGTAATTCAAGGCAAATCCCATCAAGGCTTTAAATGTAGGTACAATGCCATTAAAATATACCTACGTTCAGTAGACTTCAGTTGGCGGAAATGAACGGAACGAGATTATCTACACCCTGTAGGTAAATATTCGAGTCATTTTGAAAGAAACCGCCGTGCATCGACGACATAACCTCTAGACTCCTAATTACAGACGAATGGGTTCTGACAACATATCTGATAAATAGGTCAGATATAAAATACTTGACAAAGCTCAATTTAAAGGGACCACTTATGAGCCCATCAGAATGCAAAATGTCGCTTCCTTTGTCCCTCTCTTAGCTAATATAAGTAGCTAGTTGACAAAATGCATTCTTTGCAAAAAAACAAACCGATTAAAAAAATTATTCAACAGAAATGTAGTAGAAAAAATATATCTGAGGGTACCTATAAAAGTACAATTAAAGCCTTAAATGTAAAGTTTCACACATTTTACCTTTTAGATCGTATACGAAGATAAATAACTAATTAAATATTCACGGCTAAGGTAGGCTTCTTTTAATCTGTAAGTAGGTTTTTACGCGTCTATCTGGTTGTATCGTCGATGGTCTACGCCCGGTAAATATTGGAGTCCTTTTTTAAAGAAATCTCCGTGTAATGAGGGGAGGAGCGGATGTAAGCCGGTTATTAAGATTCGAACCTTGTCTTAACGAGATAACGGGAGAAATGAGCACTTCTTCAATAGTCCTCTTATTTAACGTTCGACAGATCTGAAAGAGGGTATTCATGTCTCATTGGGAATGAATTACTAATATTAAGATGAAGAAATAACAACGTATAATTAGAAAATGAAAGTTCCTTGATACTTTTTTGAGTGGTGTTATAGCCTACTGGGATTTTTGCAAACCCAGTACCGAACTTGCACCAATGAGTTATTAATTTATCTTAAGTGCAGTTTTCACTAACACGATTGGCTCGACCGTTATAGACGGCGGTAAGGCTCACCATCTATAACGTTGGTCTAACAGAAAAATCGGTGAGGCGTGGGTGGGGTAATGTTTTTGTTGATCTTCGTGTACTTAAAAAAGTCCAAAAGCAGCAGAAAGAAGCAGAAAGAAAACCAAGTTAATATCAACTGGAATTTCTTGTCGGAAAAGTCATGTCAATTTTAGTATCTTTTAAAATTATTTTCAGTTACATACTTTTGCAACGGAAAATTCCACTTGATTGCCTGCATAATTATCGGGGCATAACCGGTCCTCGTGGAACACCGAACCTCCGGCCCATATGGTATACTCCTTGCACTTTTCTGTAGCATTATTTTATCTTGGTCATCCGTTTTGTTACATTATTTATCAGATGAGATCTGCACAAAAACATCGACGTTGCTCGCTCTTCGACAAACTTGTACTTAACTACATTTATAAACAACTAGACTTAGCTGTTACCCCGCCGCGACTTCGTTCGCGTGGAAACCTACTATTAAAACTATAGAAGTTTCATAGAAACTTACTCTTTTTTACCCTCTTAGGGGTTCACTTTCGCAAATTCCCGTCTCAGGGAGCACGTACGTCCCAAAAGGAACCACCATACAACATTTGAAAATCCTAACACTTGTAAGTTCTGAGATTTCGTGATGAATGAATCATTCAGTCAGTGAGTCATTAACAAAAAACCATTGATGTATGCGTTACAGGCCATAAGAGAGTGAAAAATCATGCAAACTTAGCGATGTTTTGGAGATAAAATGAATTCTTATTATAATTATTAAGTACAATGAAACTGGAAACGGAACAAAGCCAGCGGGGTCTACCTAGCCGCGCTCGGCCTTTGTTCGCGTTAATGTGTAAACATTATGTTACTACGAGGGGAAACATCCTGTAGGTATATATCATAAAAGAGATAAACAAGTAATTAGTTAGATTCTTAACAGTCGTATATATTACTTTTATATAGGCATTCTATTCTATGCGGAGATCGGAGCCATCGATACGGTAATGAAGGACGGAAGGGGCCAGTCACAGGGACTGTAACCTGGAACTGTCAGTACTATTCAGAGCTTTAGGACAGGAGTCCTAGTACGGCTTTGAAATAGGCTACTCTGGGCGCCATCCCACTTGCGTCAGACAGAGTAATGCGAGGCGGAAGGCAAGGGAGAAACCACTGCCCTATTTTTCCCTAAAAAAGTAGTATGGAGAATGCTGCACCGACAAGAGAGTGTCTCTTAAATAAGTGAGTGTGATAGACTTTTAATATAGGGACTCTAATCTATGGGTCAGGCAAAGTATAAAGTTTCGCTGTAATATTAGGTATGAATAGGCATTGATTCCTAGGCCTCTGGAATTGTGCCCTTTAATGACAACAAGGCTTTAAACTTGTACTGAAAGTAAGTTTAATAAATCGGCTCTGCTTACCCCATTAGGATTACATGCGTGAGTTTACGTATATTTTGTAAGTATGTTATATTCAGGGTAGCAAAGCAATGGTCGAGTACTGTACAATTGGTCCATAGTCACAGCGGTGTGGTAACTCGCTGTGACTATGGGCCAATGACTAGGGTAAGGTGGTGCAGGAGTGCGCACTTAAAGTTCAATTAGTTCTAAAAATAAAACAAAAGCAATTAGGAAAATCAACTCTATTAAATATTATACAGTAACTAATAGACTATTATTTGGAATATATTATTTTCATCTATAATAATTATCTTTGGACGTATTTCAATTAAATCACAAAATGAGATTTGCGCACTCTTACACTCAGGTGTGTGTAAGAGTGCGCTATGAGACGGATAAGAGTGCGCAGTTTATTTGTCCACGCAAAAGGCACATATGTAAGCTCCTACGCCTGTATACGCTGTACATTTTTCATGCCACCAGTTGTTGCATCCGGAGCACTCAATCCAGTCTTCATCAATAGGTTTTTTATATATTACGTCGCACCCTCCACATTTCCACTTTTTTATTTTGGGAGCATTCTTAGGCTTTTTAGGCGCCTTAAAATCTAATCGAGGCTATTTTGGGGTTTTTGTTCTACTTCTATCGGAAATGTAAGATCATATCTTCCTGATTTGATTGCAATTGAAGTTCTGAGCAACCTCTTTCTTAAAGTAGATACCGCAATTCCAAGAGATTTAGCAACCGATCTCTTACTTCACCTCCATTGACGCATTTACGAGCTTCTTCTTCTAATAACGAAAGTGGACAATTTTGTCGGTCAGTTTTCCTTTATCTTCTGGTAATGCTGCAAGTCAATAAAAATTGCATAAAAAATAGAAATCACTAAAATTTCCACCGTAGTGTAAGAGTACGCACGCGCCATCTTACACACCCTCGTAGTGCGCACTCTTACATTTTTTCTCAAATCGCAGTAATGACTTTACTAGCACCATCTCTGCGCAGCGATTATAATTATTTCTTTCGAGCGGCAAGTTGACAGGTTAGGTTGTTTAATAATAATTGTAATCAAATACTTGTAGTGGGTTGTTTTTTGAAAAAATCACACATTGAAATAGTTGATATTTAACATAAAAAACATTAAAAAACTTCGGGCTTACCTGAGAGACACAGTTTTCACTCAATCGCGATTATTTTTGGGGAGTGTAAACCGGCATAGTAGGTGTTCAAAACATGATTGAAATTAGCAGCAAATATCTTTCAGTTTTTGCACAGAGCCATATGCGCACTCTTATCGCCTGCGCACTCTTGCACCACCTTACCCTATGGGAAAATGGGTTGGGTACAAAACTGGGTTGCTGACGATAAGCCAGCCCAGTGCGGGACGTACAACGGCTGTTTACGTATTCCCTTATCTAAAACAAGGTTGTGGTACGTCCCTGTTTATCCGGCGGTATTATTTTCCCTTTTGGGTTATTTACTCAACCGGAGTTTTACAAAAGTTTATCAACAAAAAAGGTTCGAGTGGCTGTCCAAATAAGGGCTCGTTGTGGAGAGCAGTGGCGTGTGAAACGCGTGTGATCATCCGATAAGCAAACGGCGAAAGCCGCAGGTCGCCTCGCGTCAAACGTCCGCCGCCCGCCCGCGCCGCCCACGGCCATGTTATAACCAAACTTTTTTTTTAATTTATTTATAAAAAAAGTTACATACATTTACACTTTAATACTATCGTTAAACTACAACCGTAGTTTGTTGGCGTCGCGCTCATTTCCTAATTTTATTTAATAAGTACTTCCCAGCATTTACAACAACTACCCTCCACCCAGTAAAATATTAAAAACTGACTTATACTACACGCAATTAAGCTTACTTTAGTAAGAAACACACGCACATGACACAATTTACATGTCATTGCCACTTTTGCATGATAAGCTCAGAAATCAGAAATCAGGATCATTTATTCAATGTAATCATCATGGATAAACTTGTTGAAGGTCAATGTAACATTTTTGAATTTACGTCAGTTCGCAAAGCGTTATGGCTGAGGAGAAATGTCAAGAAACTGCAACAGCAACACATCTTTCAAATCAATGAGGGTATACATTACAAGTTATTTAATAACTGGAGGAACACATTCAATACTTACCAGATATTTTTATCATTTGGGTAATCATTAATCTTTATAATAAGCTTTTTTACATAAAGTAAGCTTCACATGAGCTTTAATGAGCTTATTAAATACTGTTTATGAAATATGGAAACTGATTATTTTTATTGAAACGCGAGGGCTGCGGCCGGTCCATCTGGATTGATAGCTTCTGAAATATATCATCAATTTACTATTAGGAAAATTCAATATTCTTTAAAGGGTGTTTAGATAATGGAGTAGAAATACTTTTATAGGTACTATAAATCTCCCGGCAGCCTCCGTGGTTGAGCGTTGTGATCACGATCCGGAGGTCCCGGGTTCGGATCCCGGTGGGGACCATGACAGGCTGATCACCTGATTCTCCAAAAAGTAAGATAATCCGTGCTTCGGAAGGCACGTTAAGCCGTTGGTCCCGGTTACTACTTACTGATGCAAGTACGTAGTCGTTACATGAGTCATGTCAGGGGCCTATGGCGGCTCAACAATAACCCTGACACCAGGGTTGATGGGTTGGTAATCCACCTCGCAACCTACATGATAGAAGAAGAAGGTACTATATTACATAAGTACTGCTCTTGGGAGAAATAATATAGGAGCAACAGATGGATTAACTTGAGAGCTGTACCCTATACAATATAACAGAATTAGCGTTGCAATCATTCTACGACTTAGTTTTTCAAAGTGTAACTGGAAAATATACGTAATTCGTATACCTACGTACTTCACTAAGCGTAAAAAAAGTGAAAATCATAAAAAAAGCAATCACCGTAATAACAAATCAATATTAGGTTTAAATCTGTAGGGCAAATTGAATTGCTCCGGGTTCATCAACGTTATTAATAATTGAAAGCAGAGCTTAATACAGATTAAGCAATTACCGGAATGGGAATTCTGTCTCCGTTGAGAGGTACAAATCAGGTGGAATTACAAGCGTTTGATGCTTTTGATCACTCTGCGTCGAGCGGCCGTCCCGAACGGTCGTTTGTTCAGAGGTCCCGAGCTGCGCCCCGCAGCTCCCCGCGCTGCGCCCCGCAGCCCCCCGCCGCGCGCCCCGCGCCCCGTGCCGCCATTGTCTGCCGGCTACCTGCTGGCGTGACCCTGTCGCCATTCATTGAGTCAACAATAGTTCTTCTCAGAACTTGCTGGCTTATCTAAGTTTCAAGGATAAAATAACGACTGTTATTTTACAGTTGCATCGATTTTAATTTTAAAACCACAGTTTCGTGGTCCTCAGTGGATACCTTGCGGTGTTAACTAAGCTGAGTGGGACGTGGCCCTGGGGCGTCCGCTTGCCTCACTTTGAGGCAGGCACATTACCCGGACGGGGCTAGAACCACCGGCCTTGGGGTCTACCCTAGTCGACCCTAGCTGTCACCCGGGGTAGAGTGACCAATCTCTACCCCTTATATTTTTCTCTTCGTGTTTCGGGGTGTAAAAACCCTCCGCACTTAGAGCATAGGAACCCTCTTGCACAATAAGATCGGCAAAGGGATACCAGCTTAGGGCACACCATAAGCACACATCTTCTTTGTTAACCCCAAGCAAAGAGGCAAAACTCACTCTTACACACCCTCGAGCAATCCCACTCGAGTTGCGAAAGTTAGCCAGCGATCGCCTCAGAGTTTCTTGCGCCGCTTATTCTCTGAGGAACGCTTTTGCGAAGCGGTAGTAATTATTATATAGCAGATTGGCCGTCCCTTAAAAATGGCCGACAGCTCCGAGCTGTGGGCCGAAATCGGTAAAATCATTTTGACGCATATCCTAGCGGATAAAAGCAGCGCGCTTTACGCTGAGATATGTCGATTAGTACCGCAAGTTGCGGCGTTAACCTTGCCTTCCGCGCCCCGCATTGATAGTGCTCGTGCCGACCGCGCGTCGTCACCCTGTCTCCCCGCGACCCCCGGCCCCGCCGCGTCTCTCGCGTCGCTTCCCGGCACTGACCGGCCTACTGCGTCTGCCCACCCCACCGCGTCTCTTGCATTGTCCCAATCGCGCGCTTCTTCCCCTTCCCCTGCTACCCTCCTCACCGGTGACGATGAAGAATCGTGCGATGTTCTTATGGACGTTGCCGAGTCCGATTCGTCGTCGGAGTGTGTGGAGTCGTCCTCTTCGGAGGACATATTCACGCTCGTGGAGGGCCGTAAGGGAAAACGAGCCCGCCGTCACCGCGAATCTGAGCCTGCTAAGGTCCAGAAGACGTCCTCGGGAACGTCGATTCCCTCTTCCATCCCCGAGGCCCGTAAGGCCCCTTCCAGCCCTTCTAAGGCTCCCAATGGTAAGAGTGCCATCAGCGGCACTCAAGTACAAAAAGGTCCCACCCCTCCGCCCTTGTATATGAGGGACAAAAATAGGTGGAACGAAGTCTCCCTTCGGGCGAAAGAGGAGAACATCGTAATCACCAGCGCCCGCACGACCCAAGATGGGATCAAAATTCAAGTCCCGTCATCTTCTGAGCATAGAAAGCTCACTACAATTCTGAAAGGTAGAGGAATACAATTCCATACCTACGCCCTCCCGGAGGAACGTATCCTCCGTATCATCATAAAAGGAATCCCTAAGGAGTGGGAAACCACTCTTGTTAAGGAGGACCTTGTTAACAACGGTTTTCCGGTGCTTGAGGTGCACCGTATGCATCGCGGTCGTGGCCAGGTCCCGTATGACATGGTCACAGTCATATTAGAAAGGACGGATGAGGGCAAGAAGATCTTCAACCTGAAGACTTGTTGCGGTCTATCTGGCCTTAAAGTCGAAACTCCCCATAAGGGAGGCCCCCCAACGCAGTGTCATAGATGCCAACTTTACGGGCATTCTAGTAGGCATTGCCATGCCAAGCCTAGGTGCGTAAAGTGCCTAGGGGATCACGCTACCTCGGATTGCCTTAGAGGCAAAAACGAGGTAGAACCCCCTAGTTGTGTGCTGTGTGGTCAGCAAGGTCATCCTGCGAACTATCGCGGATGCACCAAGGCTCCACGCACCCACCACAAGGTAGCCCAACGAAGGGCAGCCCGAGCTGCAGCTTCCCAACCCGGTCCCACTAAAGCCCATATGGCCCCTTCCTCGCACTCTACTCGCGATTTCCCGGCTCTGCCACTCACGCAGACCAAACTCGCGCCGCAGCGTCCATCCGCATGGACTCGTCCCCCGTCAATCGTCCGACCCACAAATCCGCCCCGCGCCCAACCTAGTAGCAATTTAGGTATTCCTGCAGCCTCTCTCGCGCCTCGTCCGGTTCCTGCGACGGCCCCTCAGGCCTCTGCATTTCCTGTCAACCAGTTTAGGGAATTTAGTATTCTCTTTAAGTCGGCCCTTAGTCAACTTGACAATTTATTAGACTCCCTGTCCCAATTTAAAGCCTAATAATGGATTGTACGAATAAAAGTAGAGTCAAACCGCGTTCCCTTACAATAGGTTTTTTCAATGCTGATGGCATCTTAGGTCAACGTGCAGAGATTCACGAGTTTGTAAAACATCATCAGGTAGATATTTTATTAGTGCAGGAATCTTTCCTCAAACCCTCTAACCGCGACCCCAAGATGGCAAATTATAATCTAGTGCGAAACGACAGGACCTGCGCGCCCAAAGGGGGCACTCTCATTTATTATAAAAAGTCACTTCACTGTATCCCCATAGACCCACCTGCCCTCACTGACATTGAGGCTTCGATCTGTCGAGTAGGCATGACAGGACATCAGCCGATCACATTAGTGTCGGCTTATCTATCTCCTAATAACTCTAAGAGGTTACTTAGAAGTGACCTCGAAGCCCTCTTTAATCTCAGTAATTCAGTCATAATTGCAGGCGATCTTAACGCTAAACATCTTTCTTGGAGTTGCTTAACAACAAACACAAGAGGCAGGGTATTAGAAACTCTAGCCGAGCCCCTCTATTATGATATAATAACACCATTGCAGCCCACTAGATATCCCCCTGACTTGAACCACAGACCAGAAATACTCGACTTGGCGCTTCTAAAGAACATAAACTTACGTTTATGTTCTATAGAAGTACTACACGAGTTACAATCCGACCACCGACCTGTTATATTAAAACTAGGCTCCCGTTTAGACGCCCCTGATAATCCAGCACCCCCTAAGACAGTGCTGGACTGGGAGAAGGTGGCCGAAGGCCTCCAGTCTTCCAGTTCAGTGTACTTAGATAGTATCCCAGTAGAAATAACCTCCTTAGAGGAGGCCTCGACAGCTATTAACTCCCTCACGGATCACGTGAGGTCGGTTTTGAACGAAAGCTCAAAACAGGTTCCGGAGATGGAAGACCATCGCTGGAAACTGCCTACCGACATCCGTGATCTGCTAACGGAGAAAAACGCAGCCACCCGCGCATATGATTCCAATCGCACCGAGGAATGTCGCCGTCATTTGCGTCTCTTGCAGCATACTGTAAGAAAACGTATTAATGACATGCGACAGAATCGGTGGGACAATCTTTTGAGCGGCATTGAGCCCCACCACCAGGCCATCTGGCAGCTGTCTAGGTCTCTTCAAAAGGATACGGTTGTTCCTACTCCTCCTCTCAATAGGCCTAACCAACCCCCCGCTTTCGACGATGACGAAAAAGCCGAATGCCTTGCCGACAGTCTCGAAGCCCAATGCTCGCCCAGCACTCTCCCTATCGATCGTAGGCACCTCTCGACGGTGAACTCTGAAGTTCAGCGTAGGGCTTCTGTACCTCCCACCGATCCTCCTCTTCCACAGGTAACTGAGGAAGAGGTCCTAGGTATTATCAAAAGATTTCATACCCGAAAAGCCCCTGGCTCAGACGGTATCACGAATCGTGTCCTTAAAAACTTCGGTGCTCCCCTCATCTGCTTACTAACGGCAATATTCAACGTCGCCTTGAGCAACTGCGTCTTTCCACAGCAGTGGAAAGAAGCAATTGTAATTGGTATACCAAAGCCTGGGAAACCTAAAAACGAACCTTCGAGTTACCGCCCCATAAGTCTCCTCAATTCCATGGGGAAGGTTTATGAGCGGCTCATATTTGCTAGATTACGGGACTACGCCGAATCCAATAGTCTTATTCCACCAGAGCAGTTTGGTTTTAGAACCAAACACTCCTGCGTTCAACAAGTGCACCGTATTGTTGAACATATCTCTAGTAGATTAAACTTAAAAAAACCTGTCGCTACGGGAGCGCTCTTCTTCGATGTGGCGAAAGCGTTCGACAAAGTCTGGCACAACGGCTTGATCTACAAGCTTTATTCACTGGGAGTGCCAGACCGTCTCGTGCACATCATACGAGACTTCCTCTCAAATCGAACCTTTCGCTACCGCGTGGAGGGGACGCTCTCGTCACCGCACCCGATACATGCCGGAGTCCCACAAGGCTCCGTCCTCTCCCCTTTACTATTTTCATTATATACTAGTGACATTCCCAAATCCCCTAATACCGAATTAGCTTTATTTGCGGATGATACAGCCATCTATTCTTCGTGCCGTGGTCGAGTTATGATGACCGGAATCCTCCAACGCGCGGCCAATGCCTTGGGCAAGTGGTTTCGCAAATGGAGAATCGAGGTAAACCCGGAGAAAAGTGCAGCGGTGTACTTTTCAAAGGGCTATTATAACACGCCACGGTCACGCCGTCAACTTAAAGTCATTACGATGTTTGGCAAGCCGATCCCTTGGGAGGAGCAAGTCAAATATCTCGGCGTAGTCTTAGATAGACGTCTTACTTTCAAGGCCCATATCAAACGAGTGCGCGATCGCGCCGCGTTTGTAATGGGCCGTCTTCATTGTCTCCTTAACAAGCGAAGTAAATTGTCCCTTAGGAATAAGGTGAAAATCTACACGACTTGCATCCGTCCGATCATGACCTATGCAGGGGTAGTTTTCGCTCACGCGAGCCCCTCTCAAATTCACCGTCTACAGGTAATACAAAATCGTTTCATGCGGAAAGCCACGGGAGCTCCGTGGTTCCTTCGCAATGAAAATCTGCACATTGACCTAGGTCTGCCAACCATTGCCCAATGGCTCAAATTAGCTTCCAAACGTTTTTTCGATTCTGCTCCGCACCACCCAAATCCCCTGGTAGTTGCGGCTTCCGAATACATCCCGCTTAGGGACGGTACTGAAAAGTATCGGCGTCCGAAGGACGTAATATACGATCCCGACGACCCGATTACCCTAGCCATAGAGGCAGCCAATCAGCTCGCGACACCAAACACTTCAGGACCCCGATACCGACCCCGCCGGCGTGGTCGACGATTTCCCTCATTCAGCGCTTATCGCTATCGACCCACTAGGGTCGATTAATTCTTTCAAATATTTTTCCTCTCAGACGACGCCCTGAGCCGAGGTTCGCGCCCAACTGGGCACCCTCAGGCCTGTTGTCTTAAACGTTGTACCGGGTGAGAGCCTTCAGCGCTCCCCATTTGTCCGGCCAAGTAGTTAATGCCATCTGCGGCAAATCTACAATAAGTCACGTCAAAAAAAAAAAAAAAAAAAAAAAAAAAAAAAAAAAAAAAAAAAAAAAAAAAAAAAAAGATGCTTTTGATTCGCAGTCCTCCGAGATCGAATGTTGTTTAAATATTTAAAGTGAAATAATTGCAGGTCGGTACCTTCATTTTTATATGCTCAACTGGATAGTGACAGGCATAAATTACAGCTGTAATTTGCTTAGTAAGTAAAAAATAATACATTTATTCCAATGAGGATAAAACAAAGGATAAAAGCTAGAAGCTCAAATGTAGGTGGCAGCACTGTCGAATGTTCCTAAATTTTGACAGTTCTCCACACTAAAAGGATTGAAGATTAGGTTTTCTAAGTTTTCTTCTTTCCGATCTATAGGGAATAAATATAACGAGAGAACGACACGTCCGATAGAGCGAAGTGGAAGAGAAGTACGAAGAAGGCAGACCATCAGATGGGAATAATAAATGTCAAGGAGAGAGAGAGAGAGAGAGAGAGAGAGGGAATAAATATAACACTATGATTTTGCAGTTAAACGCTGTGCAAAGGGTTATAGTGTAAAAATATAACCAACACAATATGTTTGTTTACTAAAATAGTATGGGGATCTGTCTAAATCTAAAAAAACTCAACAGTAGCGCCACCTGATGGGAGATATAGACAGTTTTTATCCTGATATAGTAAGAATGGTAGTACAATAGTAACAATGACAGTACAAGTATAGTACAAGTGAGTAGAGTAGTAACAATGACACTCATCTATGGATTAGTAAAAAACGTACATACTATACAGGGTGTTAGTGACATCGTAACGAAAACTTTAAGGGGTGATTGAGGCCATGATTCTGAGATGATATCAAGTGGAATTTTCCGTCGCAAAAGCATGGAATTGAAAATAATTAAAAAAACACAAAAAAATTCAGGAATATTCAGACTGAAAATTCCACTTGATATCAACTCAGAATCATGGTCTGAACCATCCCCCTCAGTATTCGTTACGGTGTCACTAACACCCATACCTACTTGTATGGCTACCGTATGTACTTGTGTGGGGTGTAAGTGACATCGTAACGAATACTGAGGGGGATGATTCAGCTGATTATTCTGAGTTAATATCAAGTGGAATTTTCATCGCAAAATTATAGAATTGAAAATAATTTAAAAAAAACTAAAAAAAATCATGAATTTTGCGACGAAAAATTCCACTTGATATTAACTCAGAATCATGGTCTAAATCATCCCCCTGAGTATTCGTTACGATGTCACTAACACCCTGTATACTATATTAAGATCGGCAATCATCTTCAGAGTAGCGGGGCAGCCCTAGCACCACCCTGAAAGCCTTATTGAATTGGACGCGGAGGGCTCTGTAAGCTTTTTGAGTTTAGTAACGATAAATTAAACTAAAATTAAGTCCACGTACCTATTTAGATGTAGAACATCCTATCATATACTTGGGTACCTACGCGCGGAATGACCTTTAGTTTGTCGTTAGGTGGAATACCAGCCTCATCAACCCCGGTGTTAGGGTTACTATTGAGCCGCCAAAGGCCCCTGACATGGCTCATGTAACGACTACTTACTTACATCAGTAAGTAGTAACCGGGACCAACGGCTTAACGTGCCTTCCGAAGCACAGATCATCTTACTTTCGGACAATCAGGTGATCAGCTTGTAATGTCGAAACCAAACTAGGGATCACAAAGTGATTTTTGTGATTTGTCCCCACCGGGATTCAAACCCGGGGCCTCCAGATAATAAACTTTATTTTTCGTGAGCTTAACGCTCAACCACTGGACCACAGAGGCCGTTAGTTTGTCGTTGAAATATAATAATAATTATAATAATAATAATATGTTATTCAGATAAAACGTTACTTATAACTATCTATAATCTATTTTGGGAACAAGTATAGATAGATTGCTGTTGTGAACAGAAATGTGCTTCCTGACTTGTGTGGTACTGTGCAGTCCGATGCGCCGGGGGCGTGCAGCATTGATCCGGCCCGGGGACCGCCGGCCGGAAAATGGACGTGTCGGCTTTAATATATTGCCGGCATTGCCGTAAGCACCCGCAGCTCACTTCATACTACGATGGGTTTGTTCACTTTGAATCAGGGGATAGTGATTATCTTACTGCTCTCCCTACGATAAAGAATATAGGAAACATCTATCTACGTTTGCAGAAGTGCAGTTGATCTATTTTTATAATCTAATCTAGCCTACAAGATCCAACTGCTGGGCAAAGGCCTCCCCTTCCTATTTCCATTTTTCGCGGTCCTGTGCCCAGTCCAGTCCCTGAAGAGGCCAGTCCCTCCGGCAAGCATTCAAGTCGTCACGCCTGTACCCGTCATGAGGCTCCCATTGCGTGACGATCCGTGCCCACCGCTCAGGATGCATGCGACAAACATATCCGGCCCAAACCCATTTGATTCTGGCGGATTTTCGTCCCACATCATCGATTCCCGTTTTTGAACGCAGTGTTGTGTTTCGGACTCGATCAATGCGTTTGACACCTAACACACTACGCTAACTAACTTTTTATAACCATCGGGAGGAAATTTACAAAAATCTTCATTTCAGATTATCCATATCCACGCATATTTCTCGTTGGAATAGGCAGAGACCAGGCAATTAAAGAAAGAAAATATTTATTTTATTATTAGAAATATTTATTTACTATTAGACCACCCTCACCTTTAGTTAGTTAGTAACAGTAAAATTAGTAGAGTGGTAATACCATGATCATTTAACTTGATATTTTCTTTCATTTTTAGGGTTCCGAATTGCAAAAGGAAAACGGAACCCTTATATAGGATTACTTTGTTGTCCGCCCGTCTGTCCGTCAATTACCCTTTTCTCGGAAACAAGGAGGTATCAAATTGAAATTAACAACTAACACTTATGTTGGGTTCCCTTAAAACTATAAAAAAAAACAAACTTCTAAATCAACGCAATCGAAAGAGACGTTAATTTGTAATTTTGATTTTGCAAAAAATATTTACAGTTGGTATACTATTCGCGATAACAATCATTTTTGCAAAGCCTAAGTTTTCCCGGAACTCTCGGTGCGTGAGTTGAACTTGTACTTGACTGGCTTATTTTATTATTTTTTCTCCAACAAGACATGTCCTGGCCATTACATATAAATTACATAACATGACACAATACATAACACATCACGCAAGATGTCATTGATGACAGTGGGTCTGAACATTTCGGCGTTTTAAAGATATTTTGTCCCAAGCGAGCAGACGCTGACCGTACCTATATCGGTGACGCGGCGCGGGTCGGCTGTGAGTGCACCCGAGCGACAGCACCAAGCCAGCCGGAATCTTTGCATGAATACCACAGTTTTGTACCAGACATATTGAAAAGAATTCCAATATGTTTTCACGCTACGACGGTATTACCACATTCTTCCAATTTGTTAGAACGCAAGAAGTATATGCCAGCTTCATTGTGCTGGCAATGAACATAACTCGAATGGTCCTTTTTTCTATACAGACAACTGTTTTGTTCTATTTTGCAAAGAACCGAAAATTGAGGCAAAACATGACGTGTTTTATTGGCATGAACTACTTTGCTAAACTACTGAACTTACCCGCGCTGATCTCGGCTCAGGGCGTCATCTGAAAGGATTCTATTTTGAATTAATTAATCGACTCTAGTGGGCCGATATAACGCTGAATGAGGGAAATCGTTAACCGCGCCGGCGGGGACTGAAAATTGAGGAAACTATAAATGATGATAACAACAGCTGTTCTAGTTGAATTGGAACATCTATTCAAGAAGACACAAAGGCGCGTTTTATACAAGACGCTGCAATATATTTGCTGGCAAATTCAAATTTCTTGGCGGTAACGTTGCGAGGCACGATATATTGTTACGGTAAGAATATTTGAAGCATGCAGTTTTCCTGCGATGGCTTTTGTGAAGATCGCGGAAGGTGCCGGGGCGGGTGCCGAGCGGGTGCCGGGCGGGTGCCGGGCGGGAGCCGGGCGGGTGCCGGCGGGTGCCCCTGCTCACATAAAATGTACCGAACTTGTCAGAACACGGTTACACCACCCAGCTCCCGGCTCTTGTTAAGCTTCATGCACTAAATAACTTTTACCCGGAACTAACGTGCACATGCAGGATTTTTAAAAACTCTTCTTTAGGTATTTTGAAATTCGCCCTTTTTCGTTAATCGTACACCCATATGGTGTATTTTTTTTCTGCTAAAACGTGAAACTGATTTCCCGCGCACCTGGCAAAGTTTAGTGAACTCAATGTTGGATTACTACCAACAATTGTTTTGTGTTATTTATCACAGCGACTCGACTCTCGTATATTACGCTCCTTGGCCCCAGTTTCTGTAATCTACAAATTTGGCAGCTTTCTGTGGTTTCGACAGACATGACCAACATCTAATCTTTGATATCACACTCGTTTTGAAAAGGTGCCCTTCTTCCCAAAGAAACAATCTTTTAAGGTCTCATAATCTGTCTAAAATAATACTTTTGAAAAATATCTCCGATTCGTATTCTTTTAACAATAGGATTTTATTCCCTGTATGTTGGCGGAATTTATATTATATAGATGGAGGTAACATGACGGGTGTAGCATTCAAAAAGCCGGCGGTGGCGCTGGCGGCGGTGGCTGTGGTAGTACATATACACAAAAGTTGACGGACATCCGGCGTGATTGAGTGGAGGGCCGATACAGGCTCTAATGGGTCTCCCGGCGTAGTGGGCGGGGATCAACGAGGCTTCCCGCGGCTCGGGACGTAAAGAGCGCCCGGGGAATACGTGATTGCGACGCCGACAACACTCCGCGCCATAATTACTTCGCCCGACTATCATATTAAACGCTATAAATACTATACCTACTAACCATCAAATAATCTGAGAGATCATTTACAATTTTAAAAGTAAAGTGTTTGTATCACAGCTGACTTATGTCTCTGATTATTTTATTAGATAAACCTCTGAGCTCTATATAAGGAATACTACACTACTTGCAGATGTATACCATGTTTTTCGTGAGAACTAAGCATATTCTAGACAACTAGGGAACCTAGAATAGAGATAGGTTTAGGCATTTGCTTGCCTAACCTAGCAAGATAAAAAATACTTATATATGAATAGCGAACTAAAGGAAAGAACTAACAAAAATGGGAAATACATATTCTTGATAACTTGTAGAACAGTTATACAGGGTGTTAGTGACATCGTAACGAAAACTTTGAGGGATGATTCAGGCCATGATTCTGAGTTGATATCAAGTGGAATTTTCCGTCGCAAAAGTATGGAACGGAAAATAATTTAAATAAGCTCTAAAATTTTCATGACTTCTCCGACAGGAAATTCCACTTGATATCGACTCAGAATCATGGTCTGAATCATCCCCTTCAGTATTCGTTACAGTGTCACTAACACCCATACCTACTTGTATGGCTACTGTATGTACTTGTATGGGGTGTAAGTGACATCGTAACGAATACTGAGAGGGATGATTCAGCTGATTATTCTGACTTAATATCAAGTGGAATTTTCCATCGAAAAAGTATAGAATTGAAAATAATTTAAAAAAAACTAAAAAAATAACATGAATTTTGCGACGGAAAATTCCACTTGATATTAACTCAGAATCATGGTCTGAATCATCCCTCTGAGTATTCGTTACGATGTCACTAACACCCTGTATAATAAAAGATCCGTCAATAACGTACAAGGTGTTGATTAGAATTTCGTTTCTAATATTGCAAACTGGGAAAGCTCGATAGATTGAAGGAGCAGCTTTGTCGACAGTGTATTAATCTGCGAGTGGCGAACATTGTGTATTAACGGTTTGGGCGGACCCTGGCGTAACGACTATTGACGTCACAATTTATTCAGCTATGAATGCTGTGATCGACACGCAAAGAAAATTCTTTTTTTTCGTTATTTTTTTAGTTATTCAATATTCTTTGTAAAAAGGCCGAAAAGAATTGAAGAATCGAGGGGGGCTCAGGAGGTGGAACGAACAGTGGGTAGGTGATCCTTCAAGCTAACTGGAATATGTGCTTGGAAATACACGAGCTAAGTTTACACTGGGATAATATCCGCATCTAGCGCAGTTAATCGACGTAGAGCAAAACGGACTTGCTTAGAAAATTATATTATTATATGAACGTAGGTAAGGGAGGAGCTCGGTGGCGCAGCGGTTAACGCGCTCGGTCTGCGATTGTTGAAGTAAAGCAACTTTCGCAAAGGCCGGTCATAGGATGGGTGACCACAAAAAAAAGTTTTCATCTCGAGCTCCTCCGTGCTTCGGAAGGCAGGTTAAGCCGTTGGTCCCGGCTGCGTTAGCGGTCGTTAATAACCATCAATCCGCACTGGGCCCGCGTGATGGTTTAAGGCCCGGTCTCCCTATCCATCCATAGGGAAGGCCCGTGCCCCAGCAGTGGGGACGGTAATGGGCTGATGATGATATGAACGTAGGTAATGAAACGCGCACGAGACAAAGATGTGTATGCTCCTGTTTGAGGGTGTAAACACTGACAAAAGCGCTCAGATGAGCAATAAAACTATGTTCACTAGCAGCTTCATGAATAATTAAAATATTTGAAACAAAATAAATAAAAGTCGACGTTTCGTAGCTCGACGTTGTCCTCGCTTTGAGCGTAGTATCTTGCTTGTTTTGTTTCGCGATGAAATTAAAATCTAGAGAGCGTCCTCAGAGGCTCCCTTCCTAATTTTCACAGAACGTTGGTCGCCTGAGAGCCTTTTTCAGTTTCTTTGTTTTTAGCCTTATGTGCTGAGTGCTCAGTTTGGTGCATCCACGTTTTGATGCTCATAGTGTACAAAGTAGCCGTTGCAGTGACCACACACGTTACAAAAGCTTAGAAATCAAAAGAGCATATTGTAATGAAACCGTAATAAAAGCTATTTGCCTGAAAATGGAGTAGATGGATACCTTTTATGTTGCTTCTTTGTGAAACGTGAGCACGGGTTATCTGGAAAATAGAGGGACGACGACCGGTGCAGAATAATAATTTTTAACATGAAAAATCTTGTGAAGGTTACGCATGTGATCGTATAATACTAAGATTTAAAACTGGATACGTTTCTTCTCTTTACTCAAGGACCTAAGGTATACTCCATCTTCATTTTTGAAATGTAAAATCTAATTTGATGTTAATTATCATAATCTTTCCGCTCAAAGTTTGATCTCTACAAATGATTAAAAGTTGAGGAACAATCTGTGTAACTTTGGCGAGAACATGACAGCGAACAGAAGGGAATACGTGATACCCTCCAAGTGTGGGTTCAAACTTTGTTAGGCAGTGGAGCAGCGCGTGGCGTGGCGTGACATGTCGGTATGATGTACGAGGGCCATGATTCAGCCGAGGCTGCGTCGGTCACGGCTCAAAGGAAATCTCATTTCGCACCCCCCTCCCTCCACGCGCCCCACAGCGCGGCGGACAGCTATTAAAATTATTTGAGAAAACCCAACACTCGCCCGAGGCACCAGTCCAACGCCCGCTACTCCAATTTTCAGCATATTTCATATTTCTCAGCTCTTTTGTGTTTTAAATCAATGGGTTTATCGTCAAACAAAGACATTGAAATATTCTGTCCTTTTGTTGGTGCGTAACATAAAAATTGATGGTCATAAATTACACAGGTGTATTCTATTGTTATTAAAATGACAAATTCATATTTAAAAAAGTATAACATAAACAGCCTATATACGTCCCACTGCTGGGCACAGGCGTCCCCTCAATCAACCGGAGGGGGTATGGAGCAAACTCCACCACGCTGCTCCACTGCGGGTTAGTGGAGGTGTTTTTACGGCTAATAGCCGGGATCAACGGCTTAACGTGCCCCCCGAAGCACGGAATCATCTTACTTTTTCGGACAATCAGGTGATTCAAGCCTGAAAAGTCCTTACCAAACAAGGGACAGTCTCACAAAGTGATTTCGACAATGTCCCCATCGGGAATCGAACCCGGACCTCCAGATCGTGAGCCTAACGCTCTAACCACTCGACCACAGAGGGTGTTTAAAAAAAACATGAAAAGATAATTGTTTCAATCTACACGTTGTACATGGTTCGTAGCTTTGCTACGGCGTAGACGCGTAGTACTTACGCTACCATTCAATCACAGAACGAAATCGTGCGAAAGAAAAATAAACCGCTTGTTTAGTTTCCACTTTCAACCTCCACCAAACTGCAGTGAAGCAGCGTGGTGAAGTATGTTCCATATAACCTCTGGTTGATTGAGGGGAGGCCTGAGCCCAGCAGTGGGCGTGGGACGTTTTAGCCTGGTTTAGTTTTTATACAATCGTCATTTTGGCATGCCATATATTGCTATGCCATGAGTGGGTACCGGAAGAGATGAGGAAATGTACTATTTTTTTATACCGTATCCGTTTTTCTCCATACCTACTTTATTTTTGCATATAAGTTATTTTTTCAAACTGACAGGCTCGTCCATTGATGTTATAATATGTTAGGCTCGTGAATTTACGATCTCAGGCTACCAAGGTGCTACCTGCATCCGGGTCGATTCATCAAATTCTTGCCGCTTGACGAGCACCATTATTCGACGGCCGCAAAACAAATGATTACAAATGAATCAGGCGGGGAGCGGGGCGGGGCGGGAGCGTTGCCATGGCGACGGGAGACGATCGATGCGCCGCCCCGCCTGCCGCAATTAAACAATGATTCACACAGCCGATGACGAGCACGCATAATGTTACACTTACACGAGTTTCATATTAATATCAAGCGTCACCCAAGTTTCAGCGAGCTTTTGTTGGTAATTCACAATGCCCCAAATATTTAATTCACGGATGGGTTGTTTAAAGGTTTCGTACCTGAATGGTTACTGTTTTATCAAAAGCTCTTTTAATAAAATGTTCCTTTTTGCATTACTTTTAAGGTGCCATTTATTTGTGAGGTACATCTCTTCTTCATCCAAGGCGACTCGCGCTAGCGCTATTGTCAAAAGTAACATTCCACTACCCGGGATATCTGTAGCGCAGTGTATTCAAAAGCTATTATTCACTTCCTCTGAGGCGTGTCCGCTTTTATATTGGGTTTTCCGTTCTCGCTTCACTGGGTCCAGAAGTCCCTTACTCGCGAAATCGGAACACAACATTATTTTTACTAAATATTATTCTTTTGATCATTTTTCCGGCCTTTTTAACATTGAGACTAGTACTTGCCAACTTGTTGGTTATTAATGTTTGTTATATAATTACCGATGGAATTTCCATTTTAATTAAAGGTTAATTTTGAGTATATTAACATAAATAAAATGTTCATATACTTAAACTAATTCAACCCAGTAGTTAATAAATTTTAGATCAATACCTACTACTACTTTAACCTCTATTGGAAATGTAATTATACACAGCAATATAATTTTGAGTGAAACGATTCAAAACTGCAAAAGTGCATTTTCAAGCTTAACTGGGTTTTTAATTATGGCAGGCCAAACCACAACTCGTAATACACGATTTCAAAGCAATATTTATTCGAAATTGGATGTTGGAGTGAATGTTTGAACAAGCGGTGAGGCGCGGGGGAGTGGCGTGATGCGAATTAATTCGGTTCAGTTACATTATATTAAAATTGGAAGGATCTGGCTGGCAACCGCAGCACCGGAAGCTCGCTTCCAATCATAATAAACGATTGGTTCACTGCAAACAAGTTAGCCAAAATAGCTGGTATAAATACAGAGGCACGGGAACAGGTCGGCCGCAACATTTGTCGGTTCCGACGACCTAAACCTCAGCCAGCCCCCCTAAGCCTCCTACGTATCTGTATCGCCAAATATCACCTAGAGCGTATAATTACATTTATATATTCCTTTCATAGAAAGAGGACTTCAAAGACTTGTTGAAATAACAAACGAAAAACGAGTGTAAAGCCAGGCGGAGTGTTTATCATTTAATTAGGAAGGACCGCGGCGGCGCTGGCGCGGGCGGCGCGATGTACGGTGGCTGCGCGGCGCGGGGCCCACCCGGCTCAGGCACATGTAAGTGCTGCATTTTAATTAAATCCTCATCGCAGCGAGATAGCTACGAGCGGAATTTTTCCTTTTTTCGAGCGGTTAACTCGCGCCCTGAAAATTTGAAGCAGAGTTTAAAACTCTGAGCGAGCCAACGCGCTTGCCATGATAATGATAATGCGCGCTATGCCTGCATTTTAATATAACAGACTCTCCGAGATGCTCGCCATCTGAGAGTTTAATGCGCAGAGAATTTTTATTCTCTTATTGAAATTTTGATGTTGAGTGTTTAACGTGATAGGTAAATAAAACGTGGGCGAAGTATTAGCATAATTTACACAACGCCATCATGCGTTCATCACCTATAATTGAAAAAATATTTGATTATCCGGTTTCATGTCAACGATACTATTATGTATTTGTAAATTACTTTGTTCTTTATTCACACGAATGAACTCGCTGATGGAACAATTTAATTAATTGGGAACACGGTTCTCTGATGCGGATTGTATTCCGGCGAGCAGTTGTGAATAGCTTGTCTCTCGTCATGGCAACGTGGAAATTAGACAATGAACTGGGAGCGCGAACAGGCGGCGCGAGCGGGGAGACAACGGCGCGACCTACACACACGCTATGTAATTAAAATCTCTGACCAGATTGGATATGAAACTGGTATACTTACATAGATATAGCTCTAGGCCCGTATTTGTCTCGAACGACCATCAAATTACCGGTACTTACAGGCCTTTGAACAATTGAACATGTTACGTGCTTTTATCAGTAACGTAACTACCAACGATATAGACGCGATATTTTTTTCTTCTACATTGTATTCGAACTTTGGAACTGAGACGTCTTGGACGGAATAAGTATCAAGTACCTACTTCTTTTCGTAAATATACTAAGAATATTTTATGCTTGTTCCCAGGATATAAAGTAGCATATAAGTGTACTTCCTTATAATGAAATCCTATAGTGAAATATTTATTTTGTAATCTGCAAGCAAACGGCTACTGTGGCAATAGGTCCACTACAAGACAAATCTCATTCTCTCGAGTTATTTATTTAACTGACTTCATCCTGCGTTCTGAGGGGCATGAAACTCTCCCCCGACATTCAATTAATGATGTACCCTTGCATGATTTGTATTTGCACCACTCATTTGGATCACGAATAATTTATCGCGACGGGCCGGTAACTGAAACCGTTTTAAACGATATTGCAAACTAAGTTGGTATAAGGACTTGTAAAGTTGTAACTTTGAAATACTTAAGTCACTCTTTGTAACTTTTTTATTACATTTAACCATAACCAGAGTCAAAAGTGAATCCCAACATGAGGTTATTTCCCCCGCTGTTGGCAAACTATCGCAGGTGTGCATTATTTAATCAAGAGCCCGGTTAGCGGCGCCGTGATTGTGTAGCATAAGTGAAATTTCTTCATCGGATTACGTGGAGCATGTAGTGCGAAGTGTAATAAGTATTTGTGGGGAGGCGGGAGGTGGGTGGCGGCGGTCGAGCAGAATCAAGGGCGCCCCCGTGGGTGGATGCTGCGCGGACCTCGGCGCGCAGATCAATATCTCGCGTTGCCGGGGCGACGCCGCGCCAGACCGAGTGCCTCCCGTACTACGTGTCTCCTCCTCCCCCTCGAGCCCACTACTCGCTTTATTTAATACATGCCGTATCTGGGATGTGAGTTTTTTTATGCTAAATGACAGCGCAGCGTAATATGGTGAAGTGTTTCTGAAGCATCTCTTGTTGGCTACCTGCGAGGCTGTGAAGCCTGTGAGATAGTCGGTGGTCGCAGCTGACCTCGGGCGTGACATTGACCTCGTTCTCCAAAATCTTCCATTTCCACCTCTCCTCATTTGTCACAATAAATATGTCGGCTCCGCAGAATACGGGCTACGGGCTCTCCATTAGGTCGATGACGTTATAGACGATAAGGTATTACGCGACACACAAAGGAGCTTCGCTCCCGGTTGCGACAACAAATAAGGAGAAGTGCTCTCGTATCACAAACGGAGTATTGTTTCACGAGGAGCGGATCCGTGCGATGAATTAATTCGGGGTAGTATTGTTTGTTATACGCTGTGAGGCGAGGCGTGACCACCACAACTAATAGCTGTGTGTCGTCTCTGAAATATAAATCAGATTCAAAATATTATAAACCGTTTATGAATACTACTTTTAAAATGATTCTATTTCGTACTTTAACATTTATTGAGAAACTTGAGACATAATTGTTAACTTAAATAAAATAACTTATAATGAAGAAATATTAAATTAATGAAATAACAATAAAACACTACCTTAATGCATTCATAGCTCTGGCTCTAAATATAAAAACAAGCCTGTTCATGATAAAACACTTTGATTATTTATATATCCCAAACAAGATTTTATAAAACGAATACCAAATAAGTATTTAGAACTTTAAATAATAGACTTGCTTCCATGATTAATTGGTTCACAACGAACAAGTCGATATCAAACTTCAAAACTATAGCTTGATACCATTTTTTATCATTATAAACCAAGAGATTTTTAATAATAATATAATGCCACCTCTTGGAATTGTGAACTGAGGCCAATAAATTACTTCAAACGACCATTAATGTAATGAATCTTTGTTACTCGTTTCAATTCAATGGGTTTACCACCAAAGGTCCTAATAACTACTTACTGGGATGCTGAATATTGAACGAAAGAAAGAAGTATGTTTCAACATTGAGCCGTAATTAGCGTTAGGGAGCTGTATTCATTCGTATTGACAAATAGAAATCCGATGATTGGCTAAAATGTTTATAAATTGACAGGAGTTCTCATGTCTAGCCAATCAAAATTGAAGAAATTTTGACTGTAATACAAGCTAAAACAATTAGACCTCTCATTTAGGTTATTATTATTCCTTAGTTACTTTAGAATGGAAGCTGAGTAAGCAGGGCAACTCCTCGCATGACCCAGTGGTCAGGCTCCTTCTGCGTGGGTAGTCTGACGAAGAGGATGTAGTTGGTGGAGTGTCCGGTGGTGGAGAGCACCCCGCGACGGTCGCCCGTCTTGTACAGTGGGCAGTTGTAGAACACGTCTGTCGGAATATCTTCGCGCTTCAACGGGATCAGCCATAACTAAACAGTAAAACGGGTTTGCACTTAGTAGGGCACACCTTGGAAACTTCATACAAACAACCTCGTTTTACACAGATACCACACATTGACGTTATCGTACACGGCTATCTGCGTATGGGTCGTCTGACGGCTTAATATTGAAGACTAAACTATGTCCGAGGCCCCCCTGAGGTAAACCTAGCTCAGACGCTGGTGGGGAGCGGAGAGTTGCCGTTCTATACGCAGTATTATTCCTTATTCTATGCTTAGGTTAGGGGGTTGAAATAGGCTAGTAACAACTAGTTAAATGAATACTTTTTACGAAATGTCAAAACGAATAATCCCTATGGAATTTCGGCAAAGGTACATAATAATAAAAATGGGATAATCTTTTTTTGTAATTTCAGACATACAGACTTGTATTTCAAGATTATCTCTGACCTAGTGCGGTAAGAAGTAATACCGAGAAAATAGATCATTCACAATGTGTGACAGGTGATCACAAAATGGCGAATGATAGCTGTCTGAAACACCAGAACTGCTGTAACTGTAAAGGAATGAACTTACGATGGGGAAATCGTCATAGAGTATTTTAGGGAAGGACTCGTCCACACAATACTCGTCCATATTCCAGCGAGCACCCTCCAAGAACAGGCCTTTAATGAACACTCCTTCATCTGGCGGCGCATCTTTCTGCTGCTCTCGTTGAACCTATAACCACAACAGTCATTTGCAATTTGTCCTTGGAGCTGCCGAATTGAACAAAAAATAATACGTAGACATTTTATAATAATTTAGCTTTTCATTTTATTTAAGTTAACTAAATATAAATGTACCTCTAGAAATAACTCACTTCATAATGAAATGCAAGTTGATCGATGGGAATTTTGTACTTTCTAGCAAAACTCTGTTGAGCCGCTGTAAGGAAAGCTTGCGGGAAGTAAAAGCCTGATAGCCAAAATATTATTGGAGGCCCGTACTGATGCCAATGCTGAAAGGAAAACAAACATGACATGTACTTATTCCATTCTGTATTCAAATACAGTTAACATGTAAGTAATAATTAATGAGATATTTTCGTACCTGCAGAAATTCTAATCTAGCCAGTAGATCATTGACATACGCTGCCAGAGGCTTGAGGGAAGGATAGCTCTTGCCTATCCACAAAGTGGGGATACGACCACGCACCATGCTGGTCAACACTTCTTCCGTGACGTCAGTCAACACGCTGATACCTGCACAAAGCAATCAAGACTGTGGTAGCAGTCAGCTGATGAGGCAGCGAGTCGGTGAGTTATGAGGTAGCGAATCTATTAGAATGAAGCGGTGAGCCAGACATGTAATGAGACCGAGATAGAGGAATGGACTGAAGGCACCGATACAGTTAGGCTGTGAGAAAATAAAGCGGCGAAGGAGGCAGTGAGCCAGTTAGACATTGATATTGCAGTGAGGTGTATGTATAGCGATGCAGTGATGCAATGGGCAGTGAGGAAGCGAAGTAGTGGGGCGGTGGGGCAATAAATGAGGCAGTGCGTACCCTGCACGGCGCCGATAACGGCGCGCGAGCTGGAACGCACCACGTCCACGAGCCGCTCGTATCGCGCCGCCTCTTGGATCACCACGATGGACATGGGCGTCATGTCGGCCGGCCGGATATTGCCCTCGTGGGACGGCCCTGTCAGGATCTTGTTCGGCAATCGGTTCAGAACATCTTTGGCAATCGCCATTGCTTGCTCCTCTGGGGTCTCACCCGTACCTCCAGACGCCATCGTGTCCTGTTACATGCACATAGATAATATATAAATAGTTTATTCAGTCAGATCACAGATTCACACAAGCGAATGTCATTTGATTGCGCTACCTATTGAAGCAGAATAATTCATTCACATAACGTTCACTCAGTAAAGGTGAAGCAATCACGCAAACTTTTATGAAAGATAATAATATTGCAACAATTAATTAATATTTCTTACCAAATATTTTTTGAGAAGGTCCTTTAAGCATGAAAACGACAAATTTAAATGATGAATGATAACAGTTATTTAATAACTATATTTCAAACAACTATATGGATTGTGAGTTAAACTTACCTTTCTATCCTGGAGTCCAGATGAATGAAAAAAATAAAATATCAATGTTAATAATCTACTTCTACCTAATAACACAAATTACGGAACGAATAAACTGACATGAGAGCTAAAACTTTCTAATTAGTACTAAAAGAGTATCCTAAAAACAAAACACATTTCTTCAGCCTTCGATGTTACCTGAGTTAGTATGGCAGTATCAAGTAACTCATTCGCTTCACGGAAGTGTTTAGTGATGTCTGCATTGGAATGAAAGCCAAACACCGACGGCGGGGTTGCAACAGGTAGAGACAGTGCAAACGCTATAAAGTCTGAATGCTCCCTCAGATTGGGGACGAAGTAAGCATCTAGAAATATATTCAATCAATTAGATATAATTGGGAGAGCAACACGTAACCAGATGATCTCAACTGATGTTGTTTACCATCTGGAGCGAGTTTGTAATGAGGTTCCTCAATGGCTTTGGGGTTATAGAACTTATAGAGAATAGTGTTGAGGGTGCGACGATCCCAGTCATCAGTGACACGGCCGCCGTAGTTGCACTCGCCGGTCAGGTAGCGGAGCGCCACAAACTGAACGTCCTGTAGACAGAGCAAGTGGTATGAGTACACCGGCATGACAAGGAATGGGAGTCGTTGCAGTTGCTGTGAACACTTACATCGTATTGATTTAGAAACATGTAGAGCTGTGCAACACTGATCCGTAAGTCAGTCTCATTGAACTCATAGCGGATGTTCCACCCTAGAGGACCGAACTGTCGCCGCTCTTGCACCACAGCGTGGAAGAAACACAAGCAAAACAGCAGCATTTTAAAGTTTTCAGTTTGCTTGTTGCCTTCAAACCATTCCGGATCGTTGATTGGATCATTTGAATATGATCGCGCAATATTCGCTCGCAAACCTGATGGGAATTATTACAATTAGTATAATTGTAAATTGTTCAATTCATAAACTATTTGATACTGACCTTGCGGTGGCTCATTGGTCATTTTCACTCCGTTTTGTAAGACATATACCGGAAAATGATCCGCGGGGTACGACGTCAACCACAATCTGAAGTCAGGATGTGTTGAATCTGGTAATAAACCTTCGCAAATCTATAAACATAGGAAAACAAATAAGTACTTATACACTCTTTTCTGAGTTTGAGATGGAGTGCTTATTACACAAGATACTTAAGTATAATATTTATGGATACCTTTTCAAGCATGGGCATCCAACTTTTTGCCAAATGGCAGTTTTGCAGCACAACCCAAGTGCCGTTACGAATACCATCATCGACCAATTTCACCGCTATCGGTCCTTGTCCTTGACCAAGTGATAGTGAGAACAAACGTGATGAACCAAAACCCTGTATATTGATGACAGAAAAAATAATGAGTTTCGTATTTTCCTTATCGCTATGAACTGTATGATAATTATAGAGCTTTGTGGCGCGCCTTCGGAGAGGCCTATGTCCAGCAGTGGGCTGCAATGGGCTGATGATGATCGTAATGATGAATAATTATAGGTTTTACTTACTTGATCATCTGCAAATTTAAGTAACGTTCCCATAGGATCTGAGCCAGGTGTTAACACGAATAATAATGGAACACAAGAATTCGATTCTGCGTATGATGAAACCAAATCAAACAAAGGGGGTTCAATGAACTGTCGTCCCATTTTCTCTGTAAATATTAAATATAAATTAATATATTTTTTTTAAATTATGTTTAATATATTCTATCAAATGGCATAATAGAGGAATTGACTTATACCTTCAATGAAGTTTTGTACTGCTGGAACCATCATGTCTAGCCGCATACAACGTAACACCATGAGTTTCTAAAAAATAATTTATTTTATTTAAATTACTGGTATTTATAAGGTTCGCTATAAAAATCAATCGTTCATTTAAAATCTTACCTCAAATTTAGACAGTTTATTGCCCCAGGGCGCGGGTAAGGGTTGATTGTGGGGGTCTGGTAAATCACAGTAATCTTCCCATTGTTTTAAGTTGGCCATAAAGTGGTCTAAAATTCCATGGAATTCTGGGATTTCATTGAGTCTGGTAAATAAAATGCATTGAATCATTATAGAGCTTAAGCTGCAATTATTTCATTATATTACAGAAGTCGTCATGTCTTCGACGGCCTAAAGGCATAACGAAGTGGCAAATATTCTTATTACTATACACGGCAAATCACACATATTTTCCGTTGGGGTAGGCAGAAACCACGGAATTCTACTTACTATTATAATCTTGACACACACACACCACTACAAAACATAATCCGCGCAAATCGAAACACGATTCATCCTAGACGACACGCAAGGTGCATTTGTTTAATTCGGACGGGTTATACGTATGGGATTGTAGAAATAGGAACATTTGCTACTTGTTTAGGCCCTCGGATTACTGAGTGGCAGACGTTACTTAGAAATGGGCCACAGATTCAAGTAAATAGAGTGAGTACCCGCAAAACTCGGACCAGTTCTGTGGCGTGAGGAAGTGCACGGGGTTGGGGGGTAAATGGCGGGGCTGCGCGCCGCCCATCAGGAACAGCACATGTGACTGGTTCAGATGGCCCTCCGCTGTCATTATCGTCACCGTCAGCAGCAGGGAGAACACCATCTTGTCCTATAACATCAATCATCATCATCCGGATGTCCCAGGTTCGATTTCCGGTGGGGACAAATCACAAAAATTACTTTGTGGTCACTAGTTTGGTTAGGACATTACTGGCTGATCACTAGATTGTCCGAAAGTAAGATGATCCGTGCTTCGGAAGGCACGTTAAGTCGTTGGTCCCGGCTACTACTTACTGATGTAAGTAAGTAGTCGTTACATGAACCATGTCAGGGGCCTTTGGCGGCACAATAGCACCTCACAACCCACACGATAGGAGAAGATAATCATCTAGCGTTATCCCGTTTCCTCGGGGTCCACTGACCTTTATCGGAATATTTGACTAGTCAGAATTTTTACAAAAGCCGTTATTTCCCCAAAGGGAAAGCCAGCCCAATTAGAGGTTGAGTTAGGTCATATACCTGTAATCTCAGACACTTCATACAAAAATCTCGTCCTTACTGTGTACCGCCTTATCCCGTGCGTGCGAGCGAGACAAACAATCCACGCGCGCTCCCTTACTCCTTAACGGCTTAATTAGACTGAAGTGGCCCCTATTGGGAGGCGGTGAGGTAATTCACGGTCGTTTCAAGCTCGTAGTGATGCGGAGGAGAGAGTGCCCCTACGCTAGTATTATTGTATAATCTGTTCTATAACTTAACATAAACTGCCTATATGCGTTTGACTGCTAGGCACATGCCTCCCTTCAAACAACGAAAGAGTGATAGATCAAATTCCATCACGAACCTATACCCAGTTAATACTAGTATATCAGCTCACCTTTTCAAACAGACTTCGGCAGATATTGGCGTACAAAGAATAGGTGAAATATGTGCGTAGTTTTTCCAGTCGCTCAGGGATTTCCTCGGCTTTCTCAGTGTTGTCTATCGCGTTGGTGAATAGAACTTCAAACCACCCCAGAGAGTATTGGTACATGGGGTCGATGTGGGCCAGCGACGCTGTATCATGCAAACAATGGGAAAATTACTAAAAATACTGAATACAGTCACAAATGTCTTCAAGACAGCCTATAGCGGCAATGGGATGTCACCATTATTATTTAGTAACAGTTCCTACTTCCAGACAATATTATAAAAAGGGTTGGTACTCCATCTCACAACCTACACGATAGAAGGAGAAGAATATTATAAATGCATAATTCTGTCTGTTACCTCTTTACGCTGAAAGCGCTGAATCAATTTAGATGTGTGATAGGTATAGTTTAAGATCCAGGAAAATATAATATGGTTTTTATCGCGATAATCGCTATGTTTGTATGTTTTGTTTGTGTTCAATAAAGTACTTTTAGTTGATTGATTGATAAATAAACGTTTGTTCATAACTGTACCTATGAGGAAGAACAAGTTGGTAGAGTGTTCAGCGATCGGGATGTAATCCTCACGCGCCACATCAATAGCCTTTTCAGTCACCACAGCTACCTCTTGCTTTTCTTTGATCTCATTCGATATATCTTTTGCAGAATTCAGGATCTGTCATAAAATAGGGCTTTGTTAAATGTATGTGAAGTAACTTGATGTGCTTAATTGAGAAGTATCCTAGGTCAAAGATAAAATATGAAATTCTGATTTAGAAATAAAGACAGATCTAAAACTGTCAAAAAAGTTCTCTTTTTTTTCTTTTTAACTTATTTATGAATTTTAAAAAGAAAAATGTAATAATAACCACATTTTGTCACGTTTTTCTAAGACGCCACAGGTTGCTTTTCCATACAAAATGTTTAGTAAGTAAAATGTAAGTGATTAGACTAGTTGGAAACTACCCTATTACACAAATCAGTCACCGGCCACATTAGATAGATTACACAGACACAGACACAGTATCACAGTGTTGGGAACAGATTAGTTTTTAATGTAATAATTTCAATAGGTTGCCGAGAGCTGTAGAGCACAGGCTGCCCTTTGTATTTAAAGTCACAATGTTGAGTAGTAAGTTTCCTGTATTTGTGTAATATACTTCATTTGATTTGACTCACTTGTACAGCTTCTTCATCCTCTAACAAATGTTCCGATGTAGAGAGCACGTGGAGTATCTTCTTCTCTGTCTCCTGCAGTATCCGGCGATGCTCGGCGCCCTGTGTCGTCAGCTCTGTCTTTGCCTGTGCAAGGTCAGGTCTCTCGCGGGCCACCACGCGCGTTAGTAGTTGTGCCTGCAGTCCGTCTCGTGCCAGCATGAAGTTTACTAAGGTGACCCGCACGCTCACCTCTGGCAGATAATGGGGGTTCGCGAGCTTCGTGCTTATGTACAACCTTTTGACAAAATTAACACTTTCAAGAACAGAACATCTACAGGCGATGTCACGATTCCAAGAGTTTATTAATGAAAACGAAACGAGGTCAATGACGTGTAATCTGTAGCCGAACTTCATGTGACGTCACGAATCGGGGATCGCCATCTTGGCTGCTTACGCGGTACGACATAATTAAATCGATGTTCGATTTGCTCCAATCTGAATCGGCTTCGTATTACCCGGTAGGGTAATCCCTGTATCCCTGAAACTGGTAGCATGGTGCCTCCTCGCCCATACGTATAATGTTTCAACTTGTCCCTGCCCTATATGATAGCACAAGTAAGTGAAAGCATACTAAACATAGGCCTACTTCAGCAGAGAAATCAAAATTAACATAATTTATTAAAACTGTTTATTTTGTATTTCACTTCCAACAATGTAAGTTGTGTCAACATCTCCCTAGCATTCTTCCGTTTTTCACAGGGTCCGCTTAACAAAGTTAGTTGTCTACTCACTTGAAATCCTTGTTATATTCAACTATGGTATCACCGATCTTGATACACAGTGCACCTCCTTGGCGGAACGTTTGCTGTTGTAGTAGTGGCTCTAACATTGGATCTAGTTCCTCCAACACATTTTCTAATAACACCTGTTAGATTAAACATAATCATTATTAAAGGTACTTGTTTTTCACCGCAAAATGAAAAACACGGGTTCTTACCGCGTTTAAAGCAGTATACGTATATTGCTTTCATATCCCTGCTTTAAACGCGTTAAGAACCCGTTATTATGTGTTTTAATTATGATAATAACCGCTTAAACTTAAAACAATGCAAAAATTAAAGTTTTTTTTTAATTACTTACCGGTTGTCCAAATTGCACAGCATTCTCCATAATTCTACTAAGGTCCGTTTGCGTTATGCGACATATGGCTAGATTGTTTGGTTTTTCCATATTTTTGACCCACCGATTCGCTTGGCCCTGAGGATCGATCATCAGAGGCCATCTACGGGCCGACCTACATACAAATTAATGAGAATTGAAATCATGTCATGCTCCTTTAAAAAACCGTTGAAAATGTCTGCGAATTATCTGTCGAAAATGCGAGAATTATGAATATTATTAGGTAAGTAAAGCAATAAACTTACGTTATAATAATACCACTTTCAATGCTGAAATCATCAGCAGGCAAGCCATCAATGTTCCATTGTTGAATAGTGACCGGCTCACCAAGAGTTTGGGTCAGACTGAAGTTCAATGTGCATACTATACCACAATCGTGAGTTGCTTCCGCCCACGATGCGACCTGCATTAAAACGTCATACAATATTGGATAAATAGTGCACTTACAGAAATAATAGAATAGAAATTGAACAACACACAAAACAAGCCTGTAATTGGCTATTTGTTTGTATTTTTTAAATCTAAATTGCTTTGTCTTGTTTTGTTTTCCAAGAAATAAATAAATAAGACATCACTTAAAATGTTCACAAAATAGCATAAAGAATGTTCATCGAAATGATCATAAGGTGGTGGGGGACGTCTGGAAATAAAAGGGTGTCACTCAGCACAAGTCGCGGCGTGAACCACGACGCTGGTATTATGTGGATCCTTCTGATTGAGGTACAATCGTTGTGTTCCATAAATATGCGTTAATTGTTTAAGTACTTACATAGAATATATAAACGAAACACATTAATTAAGGTGTACATAAACAAATATCACAAAAAAGTTAGTATAATAACATTAATTAATGTAGCTAAATACAGTAAGTATAGTAATATAATAAGTTTCTAATATATTATTATACCTGCTCGATTCTGAACGAAGCTGTGAACGGTCCAAGATAAGCTATCACGCCAGCGGAAATTAATATGTCACCTATTAAAAAAAGTAATGTTAATTAGATTGCTCATTAAGTTATAAAAATACAAAGTTAAAAAAGTGATTTAAACCTGTTAGGGTATTGTAAGTCTCTCGTAACGTTTTCGCAATCTGCGTCCATCTCGTTTTCTCTCCTCCTAAGCCAGAAATAAGCATTTCCGCCCTTTTTAACTTGTTCATACAGTTGGCGACCTCATCATCCATTATTTTCTGCTGACGATTTTGTTCGGCGAGTGCTTCTTCTAACTTTGCCAATTTCGCTTGGATTTCTCTCAGCTGGGCTTGCTTGATAGCAAGTGCTCCCATGGCTTTATCGTAAACAGCCTGTGCCGCGGCTAACCTCTGCTTTTTAGGCGCCACTACTTTTGCTACCTTGTCATACTTCGTCATGGCAATCACCCATTTACACATGCCTGTTTGAGAAATAGTGCTTATTTGAATTCATATTTAAACTGATATACCAGTTAAAGCGGATACAAACATAGCGAGGCACGTGCTCCGCCGTAAGCCATGCTATGTGTAACATGCGTAGCATATGCCTCGTCATGAATATGAAGGAACAAACATTGCGAAGCGTGCGACATATGCCTCGCATTTTTTTTATCCGGTACACATATCATAGTCAACTATTTTTTTTACTGAAAATTTGACTTTAACCCTTTCCCTTAACGCGGCCTCAGGCTTATAGACAGTAGTGTCGAGACTCAAAAGTGTTACCTTCAGCAGCAACAGAGACGGTACGAATCTTCTCTGGCACGAATCCCTCGTCCAACATGACAGTCGTGGTCAGTTTCTTCATCACAGCGGGCGGAATATTGTCCTTATCATAGTTCTGCAGTGACTCCAAGAACTTGATGTCGCTTAAAATTTTCTTAGACGGACCCCAATAATCTTCAATAGTTCCCACGCCCGAGGGATTCGGAACTTTATCGGGTTTTACGTCCTAAAATTTTACAAATTGTTTTAGTTTTTGCACCTAATGTAGTAAACGGATGTATAAGCGTTAATATGCGCGTGCGCGCTGCCCTCTAGGCACTCATACAGTCACATCGTGCACTACCATCACCAAAGACCGGCTAACTGTTATGTAGGTATTTATTGATAGTAAAATAAGTCTCAAGTTAAGTAAAATAAATAGTAAGTCTCACCTGCAGCAGGTATATGTATTAGGAATATTTTCATACCCAATAAATAAGTGAACTAGACACTAAACAATGAAGTACAAATCAGGTGCTCAGAAAAGGAGATCATCGGCTCTCCATACTTTGGCCGGCCCAAATTCGAAAGTGCCGGCCAGAGAAAAAAAATGTGTCGAACCTTTCGAGTACATTGCTGTGAACATTTTTTACTATGACACCAAACGTGTATGACCATTAGTTTGGCTTTAATTGGATTTTAAAAATCTCGATTTTTCATACATTTTGTAAAAAAAAATATTATGTCCGTTGGGAATAAAAGGGATACAGGCGTATTACAAAGGACCGTTAGAACATTTATTAGTATGGCGCCAAACTTCTATGACCATTATTTTGACGTTTATTGGACTTTCCGTTTTGGTTAATATGTTAAAATGCCGGCCATCGAATTAAATACGTCAAATCTGTCTAATAGTTGCTTCTCAATATTTTTTAATATGACACCAAATATCTATGACCATTATTTTGACTTTTATTGGAATTTACGTTTTAGTTCAAATGTGAAAAGTGCCGACCACCAAAAATACCATGTTGAGAGTATCGAGTAGATGCCTGTTAACATTTTTTTCTATAGCGCCAAACGTGTATGACCATTAGTTTGCATTTTATTGTATTTTAAAAATCTTGATTTCTTTTTTGTTTTGTTTAAAAATAAAGTGCTTTAGGCAAAACTTGCGGTACGGCGGATTACAAAGGACCTTTAGAACATTTAATAATCTAGCGCAAAACATTTTTGACCATTATCTTGACTTTTATTCGTCTCTCTTTCCGTTTTGGTTCAAATGGGAAAATGTCAGCCAGCGAAACAAAATAAGTCAAATCTTTTGGTAAACGACTTGAAACGTATTTTTTTACTATATTACCAAATATCGACTTTAGCTTTTATTAGACTTTTTAAAAAAAATCTTTTTTTTATATACATTTTAACAATGACAATAAGCAGAGCTTTCCCTATGACTAGTTATTAGTCAGATAAATACTTTGTGTTTTTGTTTTGTGTGTTGTTAGGTGAACTTCTATATTAATACTATCTGATTTTAGATATGACGTTGGCTGTAGTTTTTGCATTCGACTCAAGGTTACGGCCTAAGTTTAGGTCGAATTATGGTATTGATTCATCTTGACCGTAGATGGTTACCACCCTCCAAAGATAAGCTTGCCATCTAGTGACGTATTTTGGCATGACGTCTGAAGTAGCTGTTAGGGAAGACAGGAGTCGGGCAGTTGTACTTTGCATGTATGCCGATCACAATGTCCTGGTGCTACTCGGCCGACATAGCATCGTAACTCACTTTTCTTTAAAAAAAAATAAGCTTCTAAAGCGTGTATCACCATCAGGTGAGATAGTGGTCAAACGAAAACCTATTTTTGATTAATAAAAATGTGTCCAAAGACTACCACGATATTACGCCTTTACCTGCATTATCGCCAGATAAAACGTTTTTCGCCAAAGTGTAGGTATCTATGAAAACTCCAGATTTTTGAGAAATCTAATTGAGTTCAAAATAGTGGTCATAGACGTTTAATGTCATAGTAATAAACATTCTGACGATCCTTTAAATAACGCGCCTGTCATATTTTATTTTATAACAAAATAAATCAAGAATCGAGATTTTAAAAATCCAACAACAGCCAAACTAATGGTCATACACGTTTATTGTCATACTGAATAATGTTTACAGGTATCTTCTCGATAGTTTTGACATGTGTTTTTGCTGACCGGCACTTTTCACTTAGAAACTAAAACGTAAAGTCCAATAAAAGCCAAAATAATGGTCATAGACGTTTGGTGCCATAATAATAAATGGTCAAAGGGATAAGTTTTAACGGGATATACCAATATTGTTTCTTGGCCGGCACTTCACATTTTCACCAAAATGTATGAAAAATACAAGTTTATTTTTTAATTCGAATAAAAACAGAAATATTGACGCTACGGCTTTGGTGCCATAGTAATAAATGCTCAGATGGATAAGTTCTAAGGATATATACCATTATTGTTACTTGGCCGGCACTTTACATTTTCACCAAAAATGTATGAAAAATACAGTTCTTTTAATTCGAATAAAACCGAAGATATTGACCCTACAGCTTTGGTGTCATAGTAATAAATACTCAGACGGATAAGGTCTAACGGAATATAGCAAAATTATTTTTTGGCCGGCACTTTGACTACTGGGCCGAAATCCGATGATCTCCTTTTATAATTTATAACACTATGGTATTATGTAAATGTATCATGCGTAAAGTGACGATTTGAAGGCATCACTCCACTCTTGGTATAAATACTTTCTAATAATTACTTAAAAGTAAGATAAAAATACTAACTACAAACATCCAAGTAAAAACTAAATAGTTAGTTATACGTTTGTTAATTATGCGTTTTTTCACTTACCGGATCATCCCACTAGCGAATTGCAAAAATAATAACAAACGCTGATAAAGCTGGCAACTTAAGACTCATTCATGATTCAATACAATATGTACAAATGTCTATAATCTCTTCAGTCATATAATGAAAGTTTCGTATTTATTTATTTACATAGATGTCTGTCTACACAACCATCATGTTTGTAGTTTGATATGATTAATATTTATTTACTTAGTCTGTTTAAATTTTAAAAGGGTACCTTTACTACGAAACCACATAGTTATATACTTACTAAGGTCTAATTAATAAAAATAAACTATCTACCTAAAGGTCAAGTTATATTTTTAATAACTTTTAATCACGCATTTCTATTTATTCTGGCAGGCACCAACTTAATAATATAAAGTAATTTGACAGTTTTAAAACGAACTCAATTTCTTAATAGTCTTACATTATTATTGTTCTATCACGTTTAAATTTAAATTAAGTTTGTGTCTGCGTGTGCGTGTCTGAATCTGCGCCATTCTGTTATTATACTAGCCTAGAAGAGAAGCCAGATATTAAAATACTGCCCAACCTTTAATATACAAATAGCTTCCATGACGATTCTGATGCCCCTCGGTGGACTCTTCATAGTCTTGATAAAGGTGATGTCTTGAGGTGTGAGCGTGTCCAGAGCCGCCAAAGCAGAGTTCAAGATTGGCATGGCTTCAGCCAAGTCTGCATCGCATTCATCCTTGATAGCTTGGGCCGCTGCTGCCTAAAAATAATCCAATTATTTAGCCAAGGCAACGAACAGAAGCCTTGAAATCTAATATCTTTAAAATACAGAAAATAAATCTTCGTACCTGCTTCTCCGCAGCGGTTTGATCGACCAGTACATCAGCTTCAATAATAGCGACGTCTGCCTTTTCCTTCTCCACTTTAGCGGTGGTGAGGGCGACGGCAGCTGCTCCTGCTGCCAACTTGGGCTGCAGAATCTCTAACGCTTGTTGAAGCGCTGCCACGGACTTTGCTGCTATCGCAAGCTGATCTAATCCTCCAAGATAACGTTTCTCTCCTGTTAATAGCTCTCTGAAAAAAGGCAATTAACAGCATTATCAGTAGTATTGGCAAAAAACAATATACACCATGTGGTAAATCTTAAATACTTACAGTCGCTTTTTAGTAAGCAATGACTTAAACATGCTGATAAGCTCAAGATAGGCAGTAGGAGTAACGTAATTGTAACGTTTCATTCGCAATTGGAACTGCCGTGTCAGCTCCTGTGTGTCGGTGTGGAATACTTGGCACAGCTTGATAGCTGTCTGACGTTCTAATTCTGTCAGGTCGATATCTTTCAGGAACCGAGTGGCTACAGCCAACAGCGCGTCCGGAGGCCATTCCTGCGACAACATGTTAATTCTTATCATTGAAGATCGGCTTCTTGTTCAATAAGTGAGATAAGTACTTGCGAATTCGTACTTGGAACCAGTCAATGGTGCAGCAGTTGACTAAGCTAGGGAACTTGCGTATGCGCGTGCGCAGCGAGGTGCCGGCGGGTGACATGGCCAGCACGATGTGCAGCTGGTCGCGCACGATCGACACGAAGTATGCGTACAGCGCCGTCGGGCTGCCGTCCGTCTGCAGGGACTTGTCGCGCTGCCTGTCGATCTGGAAGATACGTATATCTCACGTGTAAAGATCGTTTAGATTACCTACAAACAGGGTCCTATATCGTGTCAATACTTGTCATAAACTGATATCTACCACTCGCATCTTTTCACAAAGTTCCGCTTTTTCATCTGACCCAAAAATGTTGGGTACTTCTCCAGAATTCAGCATATTGTTAACATCTTCCAAAAATCCTTCCTCTTTAATCTGAAAACAACAGGTAGATATTTGTAAAACTACTTTGGTCACAAAGAAAGGTTTTCCAGATTAAAACAAACCAATTAAATTATGTAGGTAGTAAAGTGGTTTACCTGAGACTCGATGAATAAGAACACCATGTGCAATTCAGGGGTGCTTGATTTCTTTAGCAAAAGTTTTAAATCTTCTCGCCATTCGTTTTTCCCGTATGTACGACTCATTTCAACCTAAAATCAAAGTCTTTGTTATTTTTTTTTCATAAAACATCTTGTCTTTATTGTGTTAATTGTTAGTGACTTGCCTGGAAAAGGTCGTATTCGTTGATATGAGCAGCGAGCCGTGTAAGCGACTGACGACCAGAGCCTCCCAAGCCGACCAACAGGCCATGCGACCGCGGCTGCGTCAGCACGCGGCAGATACGAGAAACATGCTCTATGGCGAACCTGAAGAATATACGGACACGTGTGAAGAAGGAACCATATTTTATATTTTTTTTTAATCATATTTTATTCATATTTTGTCAGTTAGGGTAAATAAATACTGCTTTGTTAACCAAATTACTAATTTGTAGATGCTATTTACACTATAATGGTCTTGTACTTACATAAGTTTTAATTTTAGTACTTGTCTAAGTTGTTAATGTTTTATATACAGGGTGTTAGTAACACCGTAAGGAAAACTTTGAGGAATGGAAAAGTCCACTTGATATTAACTCAGAATCATGGCCTAAATCATCACCCTCAGTATTCGTTACGATGTCACTATCACCCTGTATATATTGTAGTAGTACTTAATAAATAAATAATAAATCTAGTACAGTACCGATTACTATCATGTACGCTTAGCCGCACTAATATAGGTATACTAATGAGAGGAAAGGAAGCAAGAGGGAAACCACTGCCATATTTTACCCTAAAAAAGTAGTATGCAGAATACTACAACGACAAGAGCGTGGCTCTTAAATTAATGATGATGCATAGGTATATCAGATTTTAAGAATTATACAAACTTGTTCTTTGTAGACTATCTATACTGTATGAGGTACTTGTCGCATTAACTTATTCAATATATGATTAAGCAGCTAGTGTTCTAAAGTACTTATGTGCTTGTTAGCGATCGTGCGTGATCTTACCATCCCTTTCCATTAACAATGTAGTTAATACAATAATAATCATACCTAAATAGCACCAAGTTCATTGGTTTTTTCGACATGTTGTTAAACTCAACGAGGAACGCGTCCACTGTAGAGTTCAAGTGCTCCATGTTAGTTGTTTCCATGTAGAATCGAGTATCCACTTTTGGATTCGCAAAATCACAGTAGATTAAGTTCCGCAAATGTGAATCTGTAATCTGTTGAGAATACGAGTTAGTGGTTATATCATCATCATCAGCCCATTAACGTCCCCACTGCTGGGGCACGGGCCTTCCCTATGGATGGATAGGGAGATCGGGCCTTAAACCATCACGCGGGCCCAGTGCGGATTGATGGTTATTAACGACTGCTAATGCAGCCGGGACCAACGGCTTAACGCGCCTTCCGAAGCACGGAGGAGCTCGAGATGAAAACTTTTTTTTTGTGGTCACCCATCCTATGACTGGTCTTTGCGAAAGTTGCTTAACTTCAACAATCGCAGACCGAGCGCGTTTACCGCTGCGCCACCGAGCTCCTCAGTGGTTATATAACCATCAATATTCCTTATAGGGAAAAATATTAGATTTCACTACTTGGCTTCTGGAGTCTTAGTTACGGGATTATTTTGTTGGTGATCAGTAACACAAGTCACAATATAGTTGCGCAACTCGAGACGTACCTAACTATATCTAATCTGAAGTTAACCAAGTTGCACCCGTTTCGATATATACTTACTTTATAAAGTTACCGATGGATTAAATGAAGACCCTTCATACAAGTAACGCAGGAAGTAAGCCTTACCTTTTTCTCTGTACCAGAGAGCAGCCTTGAGAGCATGCCGTCAAAGTTGTCATTGAGATGTTTGGCTGTGGCTTCTCGCAGACAGCGGACGAACCACTGTCGGTCAGACTCCTCTACCAGCCGGTCGGAGAACACACGCAAGTTCTCATGCACCCAGAGGCGCTTCATTGACTGCAGGTCCGGTGTCACTTCAGGTACAGATAAAAGTACGCCCTACAAGAAAAAAAAGAGTGAAATAATCTCTTAATATAATTTTACTCTATATTAAATTTTCAGGTTTTAAATATTAACCTCAATTTGCTGCGTACATTGCACTTAGGCCAAAAATCAACATTATTATAGATCTGTTCCTATGTACTACACTGGACTGTATGTTATTAACCTACGCAGTTTTTACAGACTTCATTACCAGAATGACCCTAGAGAAATCTCGCAGGTTGAACGTGTAGTGAGACTTGGATGGCGTCGGCAATAAGTTCAGCCGACACTGTTTGTACACTTCCAGTGTCCCATTCACGATCTCTTCGATACATGGGTCGAATTCTTTTGAGAACCCTCTGAAATAAAAAAGTATATGTTAAGAAATTCAAAATTTGATTAAGTAATACCTACTATCAGACTCAGCACATTGTCCTACCCAGTTGCCACTTACCGGGTTCAATTGTGAACCTCAGCCATCCTTGAATCCACTCAAAAACACATTAAAAAAATCATCAAAATGCTAATCGCATTTAGATAAAATTCACTGCATTAACATATAGATCGGGTACTTGTCTTGGACAGAGATACCGAAGTAATTTCCAGGGTAGTCACTGGCGAAAAGCGCAAGTACGTAAAATAATGATATCAAAAGCGTTAAGCATTCTTATAACCAAGTAAAATATTTACCTGCAATCTAAGTGCCACAACATAATCCTGCAGAAGATGACCTTAAGTGTGTCATCGTCAAACTCATCAATACACAAGAAGGAGAAGTGACGGGTGAACCGCGGCGTAATCAGCTTAGCCCCCGGCGTCGGCTTGCCCATGGCGCACATAAACTTGACAAATAAATATTAAAATGATTACTCCGTAATTATTATAATTTTTTTCATTTCAGATAAAAATTACCCATAAATATAATCAATCAATTACGTGATGTGTTGTATGCGTATGTTGAAAGGATTAATAATGTAGAAGTGCTACAAAGAGTAAGGGAATAGAGACAAATATTGACAGTTATCGAAGACAGAAGAGGAAAGATGATTGGGCACTTAAACACGACGAATTTATTAAAAACGTCATAGAAGGGAAGATAGAAGAAAAGAGAGGAAGAGAAAGACCAAGAAGAGCTTACATAGAAGGAATTAAAGAGAAGTCAATGGTAGGGAAATCAAAGAATTGGCCTTTGATAGACATTAATGGAGAATGCTACACCGACAAGAGCATGGTTCTTAAATTGGTGATGATGATGTATGCGTAGCTTATGCCTATCTGTAAACATAGATAGATATGAGTATAGATACGTTACCTTTAAGAACTTTCTGTGTAAGTACCTAGTTAGTCTGCTATTGCCGCCCTTCTGATAACCTCACATGTAGTCGTCACCAATACATCCAACATACCATTATATTGGCAAACTATTTAAGGATCATCCGTCCAATGACTGAAAGCTCTCGACATTGCTTAACATTGTTGGTACAACTGAGCTGCGGGCTCTGCACTCTACGGAACTGAGCCACGCCAAATCGTCGAACATAGAATAATCATGAAGCCACGTTGAAAATTCTAGCAAATGTTGGCTGCTAGCCTAATCACCTCCACCAATCCGCAGTAGAGCAGCGTGGTAGAGAATGCATTTTTTTAAATAGACTCTTAATAAATACTTTCCTACCTGCACATCGATGAGGTGCATAGCCACGTTGATCTTGCGGTCATACCAAAGACCAAGGTCAATGCCCTGCCTCAGCACTTCTATAGGAGGTTGTGCTCCATACGTCTCAGCTTGCGGCATACTGACGTCATCGACAAACACAACAGCATAACATCCGATTGGTGGACCGAATACACCTGAAGGTAAAATGTATTTAATGTTTTATAGGAGAGATGTCGCTTTAGGTGACCTACTTAACTGTCAAAATGAGTTTCCAGTGAGTTTGACAAGAATACCTGGTTATGACGTCATCTAAAAACGTCGTACTAAATGATTCAATAAGTAAAATGGGATTGATATTGAATCATTTCGAATTTACCTATTTGAAGATTAGAATTTCATAATTTATCTTTGACCCCATCAACTGTTACCTACTTTATAAATGAAATTTATTTGGTTAAGTACCTTTTCTTCTCTTGTCGAGTTTGCCCATGATGATATCTTGAGTTTGATTACAATTAGTTTGCGCTGAGAAAGCCATTATAAGTGCTTTGTATACTTTAGTGTCTATTTTCTTCACTAGATAATCCTGAAAAGAGAACGTTTAATAAAAATGAAAACTTTACAGTCGCTCCCGCTTCGCTAAGTAGTAATGGATTCACAACTGTAATCCTACTTGAAGCACAGTCCATAAATGCAAAAACGGCTAATTTGTTTTAATACTTAATATATTTTTTAGCATAAACATTGGTATCTGTGCATAATTTCTGAAGTAGAGATGCCATGACACAGACAGTCATTCAGTCAAGGAAACCAGTATTGTAGTTCAAGTTCTGAATCGTAATTCTTGTCATTTTTGCCTTTACTATAGTCGACTGCAAAACATTTGGTTACGTCAGAACAGAACAGTTTAATATTTTATTGGGTGACTCAAAACTAAGCATGTATATAATTACTACAAAGCCAAGTGACACTGCTGTCCGTTGAAAGTCTTTAACGTTTTGATTTGTCAAATTTACAACTAACTGATTATGATGGTGTCAAATGAAAAAGTGCTGGAAAGAGTTGAAGAAAATAGAACCATATTGAAGACTATAGAGAACCGGAGAGGAAATATTATGATTGGCCACCTGATACGACACGATTCATTTATAACAAACATTATAGAAGGAAAAATTGAAGGGAAGAGAGGAAGGGGTAGACCTAGGATAACATTTATGAAACAAATAAAAGAGAAGGTGCAGGTCGTGTTGTATCGGGAGGTGAAGGTTTTGGTTTGGGGAAGAAGAGAGGAATGGCGATTACTCCACCGACAAGAGCGCAGCTTTTAAATAGAGAGAGAGAGAGAGAGAGAGAGAGAGAGAGAGAGAGAGATTATGATGATGACAACATTCAAGTAAAAATCATAATATTTATATTCGAGTTTTTATAAGTCACTCAGTCGGCAGCCACAGTTCTGTACTATAATGCCGTGGGCAAATTATATGACCTATATTAGCACAACCACGTCATTCATTCATTACATTGTGGTAAAGTAGGTACCTACTCTAGGTTACTACAGCCTTGAACGCATGTGTAAACACAAGTATAAATTGGCTACTTGACAGTTTTTGGATAAATATGTGTTTAAAAATTACAAACGCTTATTTTATACCTCTTAAAAGATTTTATTTTCTCAAAAAAGTTTTATATACTTAATACTCAAAAAAAATATATTTTTCTTAATTTAAAATTTCGCGCGAAAACAGTTAGTCACGTATCATTTTGCCCACTGACGTCACATTTCAATAATATACATAGATAAAAAAAATTGTAAAAATAAAATATTTTAAAATGGTCTTGATGAAAAAAAAACTATTGGCTAGTTATCGTTAAATAATAAATTACCAAATCCTACATATTTCATATTTTGTTACAACTGTCAAGTATCCAATTATGGTAATGATGTTGTCGACTTATTTATGGCTGTAAATAATATAAATGTTAATATATTATTATGGTAAAAGTTATAATTCTTGCGTTACTACGTAGGACGTCCGACGATATGCTGGTGTCAGTGGGTCCGATCCTCATGAGTAATTTCTGATGCGTGACGATCAATCGGATCAGCCAGGTAGCGCACGCTGCGCGCTGTCCAGCGTGGTCACAAGATCTGATTACGCGGAGTATTCCTGCTTAAATTAAGTAGGACATACCACGATGTAGGATGATTTTCCAGTGCCAGTGGGTCCGACCATCATGACAGGCTTTTGATGTGTGACGAGCAGTCGGAACAGGGCCAAGTAGCGCACGCTGTCCAGTGTGGTCACCAGGATCTGGTTGGGCGGAGTATCCCTGCTGATGGGCGGCGCAGACACCACGTCGTCTTGCCATGGCTTCCATTTACCTTTACCCTAGAGCATCGAACTTGTATTATATTCTATAAGAGATACTTATAAAGATTCATGTAATTTAATTTTATTTACTACTAAGTGTAACATTGTGTGAATTAAGCTGTAAGCTCCCCAAACAAAATAAAATAAAATAAAATAAAATAAATAAATAAATTGATATATATTTTTACAAGTGACAAGTTAGAGTTCCGGTCTCTCAGTTTACAAAAGGGTTTGTCTTTCTTATCGCAGTCGTATCGTTTATTAATAGCACCGACTTAAAAAAATTGATTTAGAGATTCTCTTTCTACGGCAAAATAATTTAACTCTCAATTTTTTAGATATTTTATAAATCAGTCTAATTTATTAAATTATTTTTAAAATGTTACCTATTTGGATAATTTTGGTACTTAATAATAAAGTTACAATTCTCACCTCTTTGATATATCGATAGTCATACACGAGACCCTCCTTAGGCAATGTGAATATGTACGGCTTATCTGGTTTTGATATCGGCTTAGGATATCCAAGGGATAGTCTGACCTGTTATTTACAAAGGTATTTTTATAAGTAAGGTATATTACAATTAATAGTGCGTTTTTTTAAAATGATTAATGCTCTCTTTAAATCGTTCATGCAAGCTACAGCCATCTCGCGGATTTTTGGAATATTACTATAACGTTTTACCAGGCATACTCTGAACACCACCCCACGTTTGAGTTTTTCTGTCTCTACTGCTCCGCCATCTAACGCTTCGTGGAAAATCCTTACAAACTCGCAGTTGCCTCAACTATCTTCAAACAATACTGTTACATATGAATGATATAAAAATTATAACCTTCTCTGGGAATTCCTTTTCCAGCAATCCACGAAACATAATGTCAAACTTGGGTCGACCGCTAGCTTCCAAGGTAGCGCCCATAGACCAAATACTTGAGAAGAAAAACACGCCCTAGCAAACAAAGTTTACGAGTCAAAATGTATACTTATTATTATATTATTATTATTAGCCTATATGATCCCACTGCTGAGCAAAGGCCTCCCCCATATTCTTCCAAGTATTAAATGTATACTTACATTTAAATAAATACTTATAAAGACAAAAAGAAAGTAAGAAAACTACTTACATCTAGTTTTACTGTGACATCTCACAGTCACAAAAATATCAAAAAAAAGTACACGAAATTACATAACATAAAAAGAACAAAAAATAAAAAATATAACGTTGGTCGAAATAGTCATAAGGTGGTGGTGGACGTCCTCAATAGATGGACCTCATTCAGCTTAAGCCGCGGCGTGAGCCACAATGCTGGAAGCTTAATCACGCTTTTAAGTCCAATGCACGCGGATGCCCGGGAAGCGAGAGTTTAATATGAAATAGCGCTGTTAGAGTGAACGAGTGCATCATAAAGGTGCATGCATAATATAATTTCCAGCCCCGGTGCCGGCCCTGGGTGCATTCAGCTTAAATTCCTTTTTAATTTATTATGATAATAGCACTGATGTATGCTACAAGTGCGCTTGCTTTGTTTGTGCTATTATTGTGTATATTGACAGGACATGTAATCGGTAGAATTTTCTACATTTAAACCTTTGTATTAGAAATTAAACATGCTATTAAAATTGACATTTATAATCAACGTGGACAGTAACAATATAAAGATTGATAACATCATAACATAAAATATAGCCTATAATTATGTCCCGTTGCCGGGCACAGGCCTCCCGTCAACCAAGCGGAGAGGGTATGTAGCATACTCCACCATTCTGTTTGGGCCAGCAGCCCGAGATCAACATCTTAACAAAAGAAGTTGGTTAAAAATATTGACAAACTGATAATTTAAATAATAACTACTTTATTATAATATACTATAGATACAATTTTACCTCAATTTGTGCCCTGATGTCGAGATCATTCAGGTTGCTAACGTATTTCTCATCATTATAGTCGTCTAAGAACGTATCGATCAGCTTCATACACGCCACTATTAAGTTGCTGCGAGATGTTACATACATTTGCTGCAGCAGAAACGTACATTGTAATAATGCATTAATGCTCGGACTGAAAGCTCAAGAGGTTCAAACATAATTATCATAAATGTTTGTGTCATGCTTAGTCGTACATTACAAGCCATAACACCTTACGAAATAACGTAGACTCAAAATATAAAAATTGTCCTTCAACAAGTTTATCTAAGATATTTACGTTGACTTTTTGTGGAAATAAGCAAATCAAAATCTAAGTAAGTAATAATTAATGATTGATCAATATGCATTTTTTTATGCAACACACAGATTTATTATGGCTTTTGATGATTTGGAATCTCATTGTATGGTAGTTTTTATGAACGATACAATTGTGCCAATATTAAGTAAATGGGTTGCTTGCCTTCACAAGTCCAGAGTACTCAACAAGCCAAAGTATTGGCGAGGTGAAACGATTGAACAATGCAGTGATCAGACTCTTATGCCAGTCATTTAAGGTCTTCGGCAGAGTGTTCAACCAAGACTCCATCAAGCACTTCCAGCCCAAACCTTTGGGCTCCATGTAAATCATGCCGCATCTGGACACCTGTGTACAGTGGACACATTAATAATTTGTTACAATTTATTACGTCCTCCGTGGTCCAGTGGTTGAGCGTTCCGGAGGTCCCGGGTTCGAATCTCGGTTTGTGAAAATTTGTTTCCCGGGAAATCTGTTTGTGATCCCTAGTTTGGTTAGAATATTGCAGGCTGATCACCCAAATGTCCGAAAGTAAACTGATCCGTGCTCTGGAAGGCACTTTAAGCCGTTTGGTCCCGGTTACTACTTCCTGATGTAAGTAAGTAGTCCTTACATGAGCCATGTCAGGGACCTATGGTAGCACAATAATAACCCAGACACCAGGGTTGATGAGGTTAGTAATCCACCTCATAACCCACAAGATAGAAGGACAATTTCTTTTGCATGGGATGGACATAAAGATAAATAGATTACGTATACGGATGTAAATTATGTAAGTTTGTATGTAGGAGGTAAGTTCTCTGACACTCATCCGATTTCAAAACATACAATAATTATTTACAAATATATAGAATGTACCTTCAAGGTAGACTAGTACCTATGCATTTGATGAAATCCATAACTAGTAAATTTGAAAACGCTGATAAATAAAAATAACCAAATTGGAATAGGTAAAATAAGAATTTAATTACCTATATCCCGGCTGGTTGGTCTCGGTTACTACATACTGATGTAAGTACGTAGTCGCTACTTGAGTCACCTCAGGGGCCTTTGTCGGCTTAATATATAATAACAATGACACCAGAGTTGATGCGGTTGGTCATCCACCTAACAACCCACACGATAGAAGAAGAAGATTACCTATATATATTTTATACTTCTGAAGGTCTACATAAATCTTGTACATACCGTAGCAGGTGAAGCGGCTTCGAGATCCATAGGTTCGAATACCAGGTTAGTAGTAGGCGCCAGCTGAATGATCTCGCCGCTCATCAAGCACAGCTTCTTATTGTCATCCAACACTGTGTTCAAATTTTCTATCCAGATTGCGTCTACTGGTCCGTCAAATATGAGCCACTTCCTGTATTGTATGCAGTAAAAAACTCAAAATCGAGGAATTTATTATATTTTTAGGGTTTGCAACAAGACAACAGGGACAAAAAGTAATCATATAAGTAATAGTTTTACCCTTATAGGAATAAACTTATTTGCAGTTAGTAAGCTTTTCGCGATCTATGTCAATGTATGGAGGCAACTATATTTCAACGGTAAAGTAAAAGTTTCCTCGGGACCCTCGGTGCGCGGGTGCGATATTTTTTAAAGTACGTAGTCATTGATGTATAATATGTTACTATATGTAGTCGTTACATGAGCCATGTAAGGGCCTTTGGCGGCTCAATAGTAACCTTGACCTTCTCATGAGAGAAGAACAATATTTTTGCATTATTCTACACAATTTCGCAATAAAATAATGTTGTATTTTGTTTTCATAACATTTACCCATGCTTAGAGAATTCTGACGTTTTTTCAGTACAATACGTAGTCTTCCCTAAATGTTTTGGAAAAAATGTGGGTTTTAGACTATTTCGTTTCGTTGTATACCTGTTATTATTTGGTGAAACGGCGAACGCTCGGTAGCTGACAGCCAATATCCCATCAGACCATTCGTGGGACACCGGGTCAAACTGCCCGTACAGCTGGCCCATTGTTATAGATTTCGGATTGATCACTGTCCATTCTACTGCATTCTCAGCCATTAAAGACTGTGGAATAGCAAAACATGATCTATTAGCTCGCAATTGATCATCATCTGGCCTATTAACTGAAGAATAGGTATCAAAACATTATGCTATTTTCAAATACATAATTAAACCAACCTGCTCTGACACTTTCCCCAGCGCTCCGCCGAGAGCGTGATAGCATTTTGTTTTCCCAGCAAATGGGAAACCAACCAGCATGAGACCATGGCGCACTAAAATCATCTCATACAACTGGAGAACCTGCAGTTATCAAACAAAACCACACGTAAGAATTTGTAGTCTCCAATTACGCCCACTGTTGATAATCGAACATTAAAAATGGTGATAGTATTGACCACTTAAATGTAACAAAACTCGGTGAAACGAGTACTTTAGTTTACGCGACGGGCGATATAAGGTGTGAGAAAATCTAATATCGGACCTTCTCTATGAAGAAGTAATTAGCTTGTAAATTGAGAGGGCCGCACGCTTGCTTCAGACATTCGACCAAGAACGGCAAGCCAGCAGCTGGCAGAGGCAGACCAGGGAACAAATCTCCGATAATACCCTGAAATAAAACTTGAGATGAGTATTTCTGTTTTAATATCTCAAAGTACCACATCAAAGCATCTTACCATAAACAGCGGTACATCATGTTCAAGAAATTTGGGTAGGTTGACATCCTTGATGGACCGAAGCAGAATAACTTCCTCATCTTGGTCTGGATACCGAAGCTTCAGAGAACCGGCTGCCCGAAGCACTGATTTCACAGCACGCATACCTATCCAAAAACAACATTAAACTATGTCCAGACTTATGCATTCATTTATAATATACTTAATTTAAAAAGCCTTACCATAGTCATAGTGGCATTGTGACGAGAGTTGCTCAGAACATAATTTGTAAGTGGCCACAATCTTAACAGCGAGTGGCTTAGCGTTCAAATACCCAAAGGCGTATAATTCGATCTCAGAGATCAATACGTAATCAGGTACCATCATGGCTACGGAACGGAATAACGCCTGCGAAATATCAAATTACTTTAATTATAGTATATTGATACCAAGCCAAAACCAAAACAGTATAATAATAACCTTCAAGTTATCAGGCAGCTCCGAACGACCGGCATATCCTGGGTTCATGGTAATAAAGACAGCACAAGATTTATCGAGTTTCAGCAGTGTTCCTTCGAACATCAATTCTGTAGAGCCAGAGTTGATACCGCGCTGGATGGAAAGGATCTGTTGTGCGACCACGGAGAGTACTTCTAGGTCGATGCGGTTGAACTCGTCAAAACACGACCAAGCACCGCATGATGCTAAACCCTGGATAAATATAAAACCATTTATAATAAGTAGTTGATATTTTTAAAACTGTTTTTTCTACTATTTCGCTTTTTATTTTACCTTGAAGAACTTTCCAAGCGCAATATAATCCAAACCATCTGAACAATTGAATACGACGCACTGTTTGGCCACCGCTTTTGCCAAGTCTTTAGTGGTTTCTGTTTTACCTGTACCAGCTGGTCCTTCGGGGGCTCCACCTAAATTTGAGTGATTTCAATTACTTATCTATATTTCTACCAGGAGGAATGATATCTAGGCAGATATGAATTAGGTACCTAGGTAAAATATGTCGTGTCGGTTCTTACCCAGATTTAAGTGGAGAGCTCCAAAGAGAGTTCTAAAACAACGATCGGTTAGTGGTGTCACCACAAGCCTGCCCGTGTTGCCCAGATATTCGTAGCCGTACATCAGTGTTGAGTTGATCATGCGAGTAGCGCAATGCATTATTTTAGTCTCTGGCTGTTCCTGTTTTACAAAAGATAATAGAATGAGATTACTTACACTTTCTAAAAAGCTAATGATCATTTTTTTGTTACACTATATGTGCACTGACCTCCCAATAATATCGTATCTGAGACAACCAGTTGAAGTCATTGTCTACCCGCACCTTACACTCGATGAGTAGCATAAGCACATCACGTGCGTGCACGTCTAGTACTACTAATGCACCTGTTAAAGCAATTAATATCGATTATATGGCTGAAACGAATAGTGGATCCTAGTAGTGAACCGCGTTGTTAAATCATCTGAAATCATTTATCACACCGGTGGTGTCTGATTGTATAAAACTTACATAAAAATATTATTTAAGTAAGTAACTGATGGAATGTTGGATAGAATACACATTATTATCGTAGAAACAAATAAGTGCTTATAATAAATGTTACATACCAAGTGTAATTCTGTTTTGTAAGCTCAATTCTCCACGCACCAAATCGACGATTTTCGAGATCTGGTAATTGCATTTGTCCCAATATTTATTCATGGCTGCAATGCTTATATGAATCGCTTCTGTGACTTCTAAGGTCCAATAAGTCATTGCTATACATTGTACCTACAAAAATATGAATTATTGAATATTTTCAATATATAGATACGTGGTAAAGTGGTGTGAAATGACACAGATGAAGATTGATATTATTGATTATTCGAGGTTAGATACCATCAGTATGCACATTCTTGGGATATTTTTATATCTTTCATATTTGACTTGAGTTATATCTTTCTGTCCTCTTCTCACACACTAAGACTAAGCACTTTCTAAATACGTACACACTGGCCCGGCCACACGAGCACCCACCACTCGCGCCTCTTCAGCGTATAGTCATCGAACGACAGTGCGACGCCGTTGTGGACCGAGTCTTTCATTGCTGATTCCAACTCCACCAACCATCTCTCCACCTGTTGTTTTAGTTTGTTTAGTAAGTCAAAGTCTACATTTTCATATATTTTTACTGAATCAACCAGGTATAAATCTGTAATGACCTTTCTAGGCATTTTTTGATCTTCTGCATTGATTTTGATGTCATAAACAACAGAATTTAGATTTACCTGCCCTTTAGCAGCAGCGGTGTCGATGGTCATAGTGAGTGGCACAACTTCGCCCTCTGAGGACTTCATATGCGTCACCACAAGTTCGTCTGTGAAGGTTAACTTTGCAATACCTTCGAAGCACTTCTTCAAGTGCGGCTGTACACTAAGAAACAATATAGAATAATAAATATTTACTTGATGACGAGTGCAGAACGACAAACACTTGAATGTACAGTGTTTATAGATAAACGACTATATGAGTAGACAAATTATTGATTACAACTAGCCTATAAATTATTTTGATCGTATTGAGGATCAGTCATCTTAAAACACATATTGCTACAGAATACATCATTTTCACTTTAAAATTTATTACCGGGTAGGATCCTTGGTCTCCGATAAAATTTCCAGAAGCTCATCATTCGACAAGAAGAAGAACCTTGGGAAATATAAGCGTTTCTTCTCCAGATACGCATTGAGGCCTCTCTGTACCATTTCCAGCAAGTTGTTAGATTTTTTCAATCTGTCTAACATTTTCTCTATAGTGATGACGTCAAGGACTTTTGGTTCCAAAGCCGCGGCTTTCATTATCTCACGCCAGGTCTAAAAGAAGAAATTCATTACTTGGTCATTACACACTTACTGAATATAATTCGAATGACTGAAATCATATACTTTAGTTAGATGTAACTTTTTTAAAAGATATGAAATTATAAAGGCTACATTGACTGTGCTTCGGAAGGCACGTTAAGCCGTTGGTACCGGTTACTACTTACTGATGTAAGTAAGTAGTAGTTACATGAGTCATATCAGGGGCCTTTGGCGGCTCAATAGTAACTGTGACATCAGGGTTGATGAGGTTGGTAATCCACCTCTCAACCCACACGAGAGAAGAAGAAGAATATTTACTTTATCGACAGCAGAGAATCTCCTTCCTTCTTCAGGGATTTGTTGTTGTATATCTGGAGACGAGAAAATTGGTTCAAGGTACATCCACGTCGCTTGCACTTTCAGCCATTCGTCCAGGATCTCTTGAAGAAGTAACAATTTACTTTCCCACATTCTGTAAAAAAAAAAAAATCTCAATAACATTCCAGAAGTTTCGAGAATGTTCTAGATGTTTCATATCTATATATATGTTATCTCTAGTGAATATGAAAAAATCAATAACTTTTAACATTCATTATCGTTATTAGCATACCCAATTGTTTCCTCAAATGGTTTGATATATGGAGAGTTTTTCATGGTCTGTGTCTTAACAATATGGTCATCCAACAGCACCTGTATTTCATCTACACTCGACAAAATAAAGGTTCCAGTATCCCTGAAAATTTTGTAAGATTTTTTTTTAGAAAATTAATTAAGTATAGTTTTACAATTCTATGTATTCTTTTAGAAATAAACATTAAGTTACTTACTTGTACATCAAAATATCGAAGCTGAGGTCCGCCCATTCTTTCATCATCTTATCCAGTGCTTTTTCGAGATTGCTCTCCTTAGTGGCAGCTTCTGAAATACTTTCGAACTTCTCTACGTAATCATCTAGATGGAAGTCAATAACTTTTTCCAGGCTTAATTCATCATCAACAACTATTGGGAACCCAACTATATCAGAAATTTTATCCCAATGTCGGGCTTTAAGACCCGGGTTACCGAGTGTCTGAACAATACCCATGTGAGTTTTGAAATCGTCCATTTTAGCTCTGGAATAGAATAAGCAGTTTAATTTAATATACCTTTATGCTCGGTAAACTCTAAACATAGAGGTAAAACCACTGATGGCTATGAGGTGGAAACCTGTGAACTTTTGCTGATTCATGGAAAATCAGCATTATTGAAAGTAACTTTAACAAGAACAAAGTAGATACTTTACCTTACTGAAGAAGCAAGACGAAAAGAATCCGGGTTATCTGCGAATGACTTTTCTAGTTTGTATACTATTTTGTAATAGTACCCGACTTCACCTTCTATATCTTCGGGATCATAACTGCCAATCTACGAATATTTAATTTCTATAATAAATTCTATGAATTTTGTATAATTTAACATTTTGTGCCCTCAATAGTTCAAGAATACCTTAGAAGTCATCCAGTTGTTGTACTTCTGAAGATAATCATATCCAGCATCGAAAAGTTTCTTGAAAGGCACGACTCTATCGTAAATTTGCTTTCTCTTCGGATATTGAGAGAGTTCATAACCAAACGCAGCTTCTTCTTCGTTGAATTGGTCTATAGTTGTCAACGCATCCGATAACCTGATATGGATATTATATTTAAATTATCGATCATAATATAATAGGGAACTTCATGAGAATGTAGGTAAATACTAACTTGTCATCGAGTCGACGAGTTCGACTCACATATTTCGGTAACTCTTCGATGTCACCCCAATACTGCAGTTCCATCGCTTGTTTTTCTAATACATCTAGGGACTTGACGAACTTTTCAATTCGGGACTGAAAAACGAGTTGATAAGTGAAGTAGAGAACGGATCAACATCTCATCAGCGATCATCCCATTTTCATAGGGTCCGCAAGTGTAGGCTAGTGGTTAGGTCACCTGTCTTCAAAAAACACATATTCTCGAGTCAAATTCAAAAATATCTTTATTCAGTAGTTAATATACACTTCTCATCAAAAAAATCGAAACACTTCCGTTTTCATTGTTTCTGTCCGAATTTAACACAAAAAAGAATTCATACGATGAAAAAAAATACATAAATGTATAGCTGGCAGTTTGGCCATTACAGTAATAAGAGAAAATTCAAAATTCAAAATTAGAATTTCATTTGTTTATCTTATAAACGAAATGAATCACTGTTTTGAGACAAATGTGTGTTTAGGGTTGGAGTACATTTAGCGTTTAAAAAATAAAAATTGGCGCCTATCCTTAAACTTTTTGTTTTTTATTTCAATACTGTGACTTTGGGACGTCTGAAAAAAGGTTTTTTTCTAAAACGTATGGATACTTCGCCCACAGAAGCCGCCCAAGTTGTGGCATTGCTGGATTCTGGCCTTAGTCAGCGTGTTGTGGCTGCAAGACTGCATCTAAGCCTGTCATCTGTTCATAGAGTCTATAAACGTTATCGGGAGACTGGTTTGTTCACGCGCCGTTCAGGATCTGGCAGGAATCGGGTCACTTCTGAGCAAGATGATCGATTTATTGTAACAACTTCTTTAAGAAATCGACGCCTTAACGCTTTTCAACTGCAGCAGCGGCTTCGTGTTGTACGAAGGGTGGCTGTAAGTGACTCTACAATTAGAAGAAGGTTGAAGGATCGTGGACTGGTACCGCATAAGCCAGCAAATGGGCCGAAATTAACTGCAGACCATCGAAGAGCGCGCCTTAACTTTGCACGTGAGCACCTAAATTGGTCATATCTACAGTGGAGCAAAGTTCTCTTTTCTGATGAGTGTAAAATTATGCTGTATGGTAACGACGGAAGGAACAAGGTCTACAGAAGAGACGGAGAACGCTATGCACAATGCTGCATTGAAGAAAAGGTCAGCTATGGTGGCGGTTCGTGGACGGTTTGGGGAGGAATCAGCGCCGACGGTAAGACAGAGCTTGCTTTCGTATCTGGGCCACGTCTGCCTGCACTAAACTGTCATCGGTACGTCGAAGAGTGTCTCGAGCCTCATGTGATGCCCTATGCACATTTTATTGGCAACGGCTTCATATTCATGCACGACAATGCTAGGGCTCACACCGCGGGCGTCGTACGAGATTATCTTAACGAAGTCGATATCTCTATTATGGAATGGCCAGCAAGAAGCCCGGACATGAATCCCATTGAACATCTGTGGGATGAATTAAAGAGACGAATTCGAGCAAGAGATCCTGCCCCAGAAACACTTAGCCAGCTGCAAGATGCAATCCAAGAGGAATGGGACAATATACCACAGCATGTGATCGTGACTCTCATCCGATCGATGAAGAACCGTATGGAAGCAGTAATTAGAGCTCGGGGAGGGAATACAAGTTATTAAATAAACGTTTTTTAGCTTTTTTTTTCATTTACGTGTGTTGTTTTATCCATTTCCTTTATACTCCATACGGAATAAAAATGACTCATTTAACAAAATACGAAACCTATGAAAAATTCATTTAAATTTAGAACATTAACATTAAGATTTGATAAGCTCATATTACTCACTATTAAACGACATTTAACATTTATTCCTAAATGTACACATTTTTCTGATAATCCTGACAAAACGTAAACTTGCAAGGTGTTTCGATTTTTTTGATGAGAAGTGTATTTGCACTTTGAATCGTCATATTTTACATAACGAACGTCTCATCCACATCAAACTACTGCAGTTTCTCACAACCTGTATAGCCGGGGAAAAGAAACTGCAGGAAAAACCTCAGCACAGGGCACTAAACGTTCTTTAAAAAGAAAAAGTCCATTAGATTCTTCACGAATTGTAATATTATATAAAACCATAGTCTCATATCACCATGTACCTTCAATGTCCTCATGAATTCCTGTTTCTTCTCTTCACACATGGCCTTGCACTGTATTATGACGTCTGGTATTTGTGAATACCTGTAAGTAAATAAAATTGAACAAAGTTTTACAAAGCTAAAACTAGTCGGATATCTGCCGCCAATGCTTAATGGACATTGTTCACTGCCGAGTTCGGTACTACAAGTTGACATACCAGTGGAATGTCTGGTTATTAGCTTTAAGTTCCAGTGGTGCGAAAGTAGTATAGTCTCCCAAGAAGATGATGTATCGCATGACGTCACGCAGCTTATCCTCCATCTCTCTCACCATAAATTCCTCCACCTTGGCGCAGTACGCAATCAATTCCATCAAACCTGCTGTGTTTTCAGGCGGAGTCAATAATTTGTCTGCGATCCCAGCATATTCGTCGTAAATCCTAAAAAGAAAAACATGTTAAATTTATAAATGTTTATACCTTTATTTGAATAGATGGATGAAGTAGCTTCCTACTCTCTAAATCATAAATATCTATACTAAAATAATAGTAGTTATAAAAGAAAGTTAATTTGCTGCAATGCATGAAAGGTAAGTAAAATGTCAAACTCAAAACCAAATAAATAAATAAGGAATTGGAATAACGGCTCAGTCAAAAATACTCCCCTCTATCATCTCCTGGCTGAATGTGACCTTCATGCTCGCAGCAGCGTTAACCCGTTGGACAACGAGGGAAATATTTTGCGCGTAATGCCTGCACCGGGAGTCGCCACCCTGCTCCCTTAGCCGCTTGTCCAGCTCGCTGATAAATCACTTATCTTCAAAAGCCCAAGTCGATTTCGACAACTTTAATAATATTATACTTATTTAATAAAATTAAACAAAATCTCACGCTTTGATTATGGTTTGATAGTCTTCCGTCATCCGTCTGAGCAATGTGTTGGCCATCCTCGAGGCAGCTGATCGCAGCGAGTTGATAAGGTCCGCCCGCTGGATGCGGTACATGCCAATTTCTACCGTCATATCCAACACTGCTGGAATCTCCTTGGCCAACTCCACATACTTCACAGACTCTTCACAATATTCCTCAAACGTTTTATCAGGTTTAGCATTGACAAATTCTTCAACTAACTTTGCTGACTGTTGATTTTAAATTATATTATTTACGTTTTAGTGTAGAAAACATAATAATGTAAGTACCGCATACGATAATTCACTTACTGTTCCATTCAGTAAACAAACATAATCATCGAAGTCTTGGATTCTCAATTCCGGGCCAATTCTTTGTTCGTCTATCATTGCACGAACCTGACGCTTGTAGTCTTCAACTAAATCATTATCTATTACAGGCTAATAAAAAAAGTAAGTAAGTTTAACATAATAACATTCATTAAATATTATTCAAATAAAATGACTAGGTAACTGTATTTATCTTATTTATTTTGGAGAAGTCCGAAAGTAAGACGATCCGTGTTTCGGAACGCACGTTAAGCCGTTGATCCCGGTTAGTACTTACTGATGTAAGTACGTAATTGTTACACGAGTCGTGTTAGGGGCCTCTGGCGGCTCAATAGTAACCCTGACACCAGGGTTGATGAGGTTGGTAATCCAGCTCACAACCCGTACAATAGAAGACGATTCTGGAGAAGTTTTCATTCAATTCCATTATAAAGCAATTTATGTTCTTCAGCTAAATGTTAAACTCATAGATACTTTGAGAGTGTATAACAGGCAACTTGACAACCTAGTCAAATGAGATACTTTTTTCCAAACGCCTAAAGAAAAGTTTTCTTTGGAGTGTGTATGTAAATGCTGTCCTGTGATGTCATCAATAGAAGCGGTCAAACGTCCTACTCATTGTTACTTAATTCATGTAAGTATATAAAATTCGAAAATAAGTAGAAAAGTAATATGAGATCGTTTTATGATCATAGAGACTGGCTTCTATTTCTAGATTGGCGTATTATAATTTATTTTTGATCCAGACCCTATTGTAATTGTATTTCTAACTCGTAAACATTATAGATTTACTACAGCTCTATACATTCTAGAAATTATACGTTACCCTGAGCGTTGCTTTAGTAGTGATAACGTGGTCTTCATATAACAAGGTCTCCAAACGAGGACACTGCCTACACGAGTCGATGAGGAGATCGTACACCAGGCAAATCTGGTCCTTAAAGTTTTTAAAGCTGGGCTCAAACTCAATCGTGTCTTGTTGAAAGGCTACATTTATTAGAAAACCTTGGTTTTTACCCTGAAAACAAAAGCACCAAAATTCTACTGTAAATAAAGTCTGTAACAACACAACACACAACATTTAACATTTTTATATTTTAGCTTAAATACCTACGTTAGGACTTAATCCCGCAGACAAGTTTTAATTTATTCTCCAGGAACGGAGTCGTCTACCGTTGCCTAAATGTAGTTTTAATAAACATGATACTTACCCCCATCTCAACATCCAAAATATAGTCTGTAAATTCTTTCATAGATTTCAAACATAAAGTTTGAAGATTGTACGTCATTATACAAGCCAAACAGTTGTAAAAGTGCTTCGACTTTTGCACATTTTTAGGATCAGGAAGTTGCCGCCTTTTTATTCCCTAGAATTACAGCAAAAGTAGAATCATTTACAATAAATTGAATGCACCTTTTAAGGCTAAATATTGTATTAGTTTAGATACCTGCTGAAACACAGCCTTTATAGTAGGTATCCATTCGGTAACAAGATCATAAGCAGAGTCCGTTATTTCGCCGTTACAAATTGTATTGAAAGTAGCTAATTCGTACGCGTTTCCGTAGGACATTAGATCTTCTATCCTAATTAGTCGCATATCGCTGAAAATGGATGTATGTACTTATTATAATAAGTAAATAAACACATTATCTAATAAGGATGATGTTAAAACAAACATTAGCTTACTTATAGTTGTTCCACCATATGTGTAGCACTTGCGCGATACATGGGTTGACCGTGAACAGATTTTTACTTATGAACTTCCTGGCCAACACGTAGCGGTTTCGCCATGCGTCGTCCTTCATTAAGTTCAATTCTGTTTTTATTGGAGTCTCCTCTTCCTCTTGTTCCTCTTCCTAATATTGAATTGATTACAATTAGGAAAAATTTCTTTTAACCTATACGAAAATAGTATGGTTGTTTAACACTTTCAAGGACAGAACGACAGACGATGTCCCGTTGCCAAGGGTCATACTAATGGAAGGTCAATGACCAGTCGTTTATGTCTTTTAAAGTATTCGTCCTGTCCCTGTCCCCGTTATTCCGTTTTTTACAGGGTTCGCTTACCTAACCTGAAGATTTGACAGGTCCGGTTTTTTACAGAAGCGATTGCCTGACTTTCAAATCATGTTTGACCTTTCAACCCGCGAATGGAAAACCAGCCCAATACATGTTAGGTCACATACCTCCGGAAATCTTGCCGTTTAAAATGTTAAATCTACAAAATATTTCACCGTGTTAGGATCCTTCATGACGAAGTCAACAATAGCCCTTTTCATGCTCATCATAAAATCTTCGCGCATTTCATCAGTACAGACGGCGAGGGTATCTTTCCATTTCTTTAATTTTGGAGAGACCAGTCTATAAATTCTGTGGAAAAGGACAATGGCATAGAAATAATAAGTACGTTATCTTTGCCGTGACATATTGCAGATTTGTCTGTGAAAGATGGCATTCACTATTATGTTCGGATACAGAAAGAGAACACATTACTATTCTCTTGATAAGTTAAAGAAATATGGTCTTTTTGAATAATAAAACAGAATAATCATTTGTAAGAATATTTTACCGCTTAATAATGTTGTTATCCACAGGCGCCACGTGAACAGAATCTATGCCGTATCTGAGGTAGTAATAGTATCGGAGCATGTTCTTCTCTTCTCCAGTGAGTGTGCCAACCGCGTCGCTGTCTTCATCAGGATCCGATTTACGTATCATTTGTATGAGCTTCTCTCTAAACTCTTCTCTCGCTTTCCTCATTGCGGTAAAGCTTTGCATTACTGTAGGAAACCCATCGAAAACATAATTTAAATTAAAAGATACATACATATATAAACTCACGCCCGTATTAGACGAAATCCTAAGATGTAGGCATATGATAACCCATAATGGTGATAAAGGTCAGCCGATGTAAGAAAGGACACAATCCCTCTGGCCCTATGCCCGGAAAGATGTTTTATTCCCTTCCAGTCTTGCATAGAAGAAAATGAAATTCTGTTAAATCCTTCTACATTTGAACGGTTATTACCACTAGATCTTCTTCGGAGAGGTGTCGCCGCGGCTTTAGCAGCACGGACTTGCTCCGCATTGCTAATTGGCTTAGGTAGTTTCAGCACCTCCTGTGGTAGGGAGAACATCGGTCGGGTTCGTATCTTGTACTCTTCTGAAGTCTGCATCTTCGGCAGTTTCGGCAGCTTTACATCTGAAGACGAAGGCGCCGGCTGACCTTTCTTCTTTACCGGTGCTTTATTTTTTTGCATGGTTGTTTACCTTATGCAGCAACAGAAAACAACAAATTTTGCTATTTGAGTTTATGTACGACTCAAGTTGACCCTATGACTAAGGCGATGGTGATGATGACGCAAGAGTTATACGAGAGCATAGTTAGTAAGTAGGCACCAAGTTTTAGTAAGAGTCTGAATAAAGAGGGTGAATAGAGCCACAGGTAGCTCGCCTATAACATAACCAAAAACACTTCCGATATTTGTTTTATAGTGGATCGATAGATTTCCCTAAAACCTATACTTACCCGATTTTACCCGGTACACCGAGTCCTATTCACAATATAAAAAAGAGTTTAATTATGTATTAATTTACACTTATAAAATATAAGAAATAAAGTATTTTCACTATTGACAAAACAATATTTTGAATGTTGACTGTTACATAGCAACCATAGTTATGGTAACTAGATTGTCACCGGAGACGCGATCTTCATGATTTTGTTTTTCCTCATTTTATGGCTATACCAAGCTATGGCTAAATAACCAGCCAGGAAGGATAATTTTACTTATAATCAATTCTTTTTACGTAGATAAACCAATGTTGGACATTTTTTGGGTTTTTTTTTGGACTGTGATCGAACTTTAGACCTTCAACTTTACCTCAGAAAAGTTTTCAAGGCTAAACAGTTATAAACCAAACGGGCCTCTGGTGGAGCGGAGATTTAAGCTAAATCAATAAAACAACACTATTCTTATATTAAGTAATTTATTACTAGAAAAAATAAGAATAAGCATAAACTTAAAATAAATAAGCTCTGTCCGACTGGATCATAGGGAACATCAACATAAACAGCCTATACGTACTGAGTATACGTACGTTTCATTGCTGGACACAGGCCTCTCCTCAATTAGCCGGAGGAGGTATGTGTGGAGCATACTCCACTACGCTGCTCCACTGCGGGTTCAAAGGAAAATACAATAAAATTAAATAATAAGTAATTACTAATTACCTCAAAGATATAAAACACTTGCAAACATGATTTGATATAATAATAATCTGAAAAATTACTTTATAAATAATCAAAACGTGGCAAGATAAATATAATGCAATAAAAGGCACAATACAATTATTTGCTTGTTCAAAATATTGGTTAACCTATTATTATAGTTTGTAAGTAGTTTAAATAATTATAATTGAATTAATGTAAGCATTGTGTATTGTCTTGTGTCTTTTTGATGTCCTAGACACATCTTTGCATCGTGGCGTCATTAGTAGAAATAAATCATTTTTCTTTTTTTCGAATTACTTAAAAGTCTATTAATTGAAAATCACATTAAATAAAAGCTACAAGTGGCAGTAATAACTGGGTAGTTTCCTAGATCAGGGATCAATATTATGAAATTCTGATTACTAAATGAAGACCGATTTAAAGGTGACAAAAATCGTTTTCATGAATTTTTATCGTAGATTTTAATAAAGAAATGTGTAAAATAAGTACAACATTTTGACACTTTTTCTATGACGTCACAGGTTGCTTTTCCATACAAATGCCATAGCAGTTTCGTGTTTGAAAAAAAGTAACTGATTTGACTAGTTGGAAACCACCCTATTCCCATATAAAATGTAAATGTCAATAAAAAATGTTAGTAGCCTAGAAGGGAAGCTGTGTAAGAAGCGCAACTCCTCGCATGATCCAGTGATCAGGATCTTGCTTAGTGGGTAGTCTGACGAAGAGGATGTAGTTGGTGGAGTGTCCGGTGGTGGAGAGCACGCCGCGACGGTCGCCCGTCTTGTACAGTGGGCAGTTGTAGAACACGTCCGTCGGAATATCCTCGCGTTTCAACGGGATCAGCCATATCTGCCATATAAATCATCTTCAAAATATGCACATTATATAGAAGAACAGTTAACGCTACTAAGATCTTGTAAATATAGGTATACTGTGGAAATTAGGTGCTTCATTGGAGCTGAAAGACCTATCTACACAAATCTGTAGGGGCAACTTTTTGAGAGAACACACTATTTTAAAAAGATAACGCGTTCCGGGCTATCACTTAAATAAAAAGTATGACGTTAAAGTTTATTTAAATACTAACTATCGGAAATTCGTCGTACAGCACTTTAGGGATAGATTCATCGACACAATAGGTTTGCATGTTCCAGCGCGCCCCTTCCATGAATAAACCTGTCACGTAGACGCCTTCAGGAGGTGGCTTCTCCTTGTTTTGATCTTTTTGGACCTGTTACATAACATTTACTTGTAAATATAATACACGAACAGAATATTGATAAATTACTTGTATATTTTTTTTACCTCATAATGAAATGCAAGCTGATCGATAGGAATCTTGTACTTCCTGGCATAGCTCTGCTGAGCCGCTGTAAGGAAAGCTTGCGGGAAATAAAAGCCTGACAGCCAAAATATTAATGGAGGCCCGTGAGTATGCCAATGCTGAAAGCAAAATATATTGTATTTATACATGTTAGACGTAAATATATTGTACTTACAATTAAAAATAAACAATTATTTCGTCACCTGCAGAAATTCCAATCTTGCCAGTAGGTCGTTGACGTAGGCTGCCAGAGGCTTGAGAGACGGGTAGCTCTTGCCTATCCATAACGTGGGGATGCGGCCGCGCACCATGCTGGTCAATACCTCTTCTGTGATATCCGTCAGAACGCTGACACCTACACATATTAGCAGAGGTTGATTGCAACTGATAGCATGGCAGTGACACAGGGACAGAGAGAGACAGCGACGATGTCAAATGGACCATCATAAAATAATGAGAGTACGAATTCTGAAGAAATAACTGACACTTCAAAATTTAAAAGTCTCTGATCTATTAATCAACCCAGAAATCAAAGTATTAATAGTATGTACTTCCAGAGATTACTTTCAAAAGAAATAAAAGTATGCAGTGATGCAGTGAGATAACAAGACAGTGAGACAATGAAATAGCGAGGCACTAATGTAGTGAGGCAGTGAAACAATGAGTCAGCGAAGCAGTAGTGTACTCAGTGACACAATGAGTCAGCGAGACACAGGGCACGAGGTAGCGAAGCAATTAAGCAGTGAGATAGCGAGGCAGGCATACAGTAAGGCAGTGAGGAAGTGAGTGAGTGAAGTAGTGAGGCAAATAGACAGTGAGGCAGCGAGGCGCACCTTGTACGGCGCCGATGACGGCCCGCGAGCTGGAACGCACCACGTCCACGAGCCGCTCGTATCGCGCCGCCTCTTGGATCACCACGATGGACATGGGCGTCATGTCGGCCGGCCGGATATTGCCCTCGTGGGACGGCCCCGACAGGATCTTATCCGGAAGCCGCCTTAGCACATCTTCGGCGATTGCCATTGCTTGCTCTTCTGGTGTTTCGCCTGTGCCTCCGGCCGCCATTGTATCCTATAATAAGGATCCCAATTTATTTTAATTTACTTACTTATATTAAAATCATTCCTGCCGGACTTTATCTTATTGAATAATTTTGCTGGCATTTGTGTAAACTTCTTACTTTTAGACGTAGTAATGTTAAAAGTGCTTAACCTTTAAGTATTATTAGGTATCAGGCACATTGCAAGAGTAAAACAAATTAAAAAAATAACAACACCATAATTATGATCGAAACAAGTATTCTTACCAAATATTTTCTCTCGAGATCCGGAATATGGAGTAAGCAGTAAGAAGATAATTTGTTATATTATAGTAGTTTCCACGGCAATGATAAGTGTTTTAGAAAGCATAAAACTCAACTAGCAGTAGCTAGACACACGTTACTCCCATCAATAAAGTTACATTATAATCAATTAGTAATGCTACACTTACCATTCGGTCCTTTAGTTTAATTGAAATAAATATATAATACGTGGTTATTAAAGTATAAGTATATACTCAAATATATTCCTATATTTAAATTAAATAGTCAATATTACCTGAGTTAGTATAGCCGTATCAAGCAACTCATTCGCCTCACGGAAGTGTTTAGTGATGTCAGCATTGGAATGGAAGCCAAACACTGCCGGTGGGGCGGCGACTGGCAGTCCAAAGGCAAACGCTATGAATTCCCCGTGTTCATTCAATGTTGGAACATAGTAGGCAGCTAGAACAAGTCACAAAATTAATAAGTTATTTATGTAAACACACATATTTCACGAACATATTTTGTGAGTTTATAGGTAAGTACTTACGATGCGGGGCGAGTGAGTACTGCTTTTCATCAAGAGCAAGCGGGTTATAGAACTTATAGAGAATAGTGTTGAGGGTGCGACGATCCCAGTCATCGGTGACACGGCCGCCGTAGTTGCACTCGCCGGTCAGGTAGCGGAGCGCCACGAACTGAACGTCCTGTAAACAGAACGAGTGGTATGATGATCACAACTTAGAAACTGGAAATCGCAGCAGGAAATATGGATTCACTTACATCGTATTCATTGAGGAACATATAAAGCTGTGTTACGCTGATCCGTAGGTCAGTTTCATTAAATTCATAGCGGATGTTCCACCCTAGAGGACCGAACTGTCGCCGCTCTTGCACCACAGCGTGGAAGAAACACAAGCAAAACAGCAGCTTTTTGAAATTAGCTGACTGTTTATTTCCCTCGAACCATTCGGGATCGTTAATTGGGTCGCCTTGGTACGATCGCGCGATATTTGCTCGCAAACCTGAAGATGAATCATTCATAATAATGAATAGGTATGTGCCGTTGCGCCGTCGTATACCAATTAATTATCTTGTTTTCATAAGTACGATAGTTTTACCTTGAGGCGGTTCATTCGTCATTTTTACTCCATTCTGCAATACGTATACAGGAAAATGATCGGCTGGATATGATGTCAACCAAAGTCTAAAATCAGGATGCGTCGTATCTGGTAACAAACCTTCGCAGATCTAAAAAGAATTAATAATAATGAAGTATTTGGTTTAATTATATGAATCTTTATACTTAATATTATAATCTAGGAATATTATAGATATACCTTTTCAAGCATTGGCATCCAACTTTTAGCTAAATGGCAGTTCTGGAGTACCACCCAAGTTCCGCTGCGGACACCCTCGTCAATAAGTTTTACTGCTATTGGGCCTTGTCCTTGACCCAAAGATAAGGAAAATAAGCGGGAAGCTCCAAATCCCTGAAAAGAGAAAATCATTGTTATCATAAATTATGTAGGTGGCTACCTAAGTGGTCAAAAATGTTGCATGGCATACCAACCTGATCATCGGCGAACTTGAGTAAAGTGCCCATAGGATCTGAACCAGGAGTCAGTACAAACAGCAATGGAATGCAGCAGTGAGATTCTGCGTATGAGGAAGCCAGATCGAATAACGGAGGTTCAATAAATGATTTTCCCATTGTCACTGCAAGAAACAATAAAATGACAGTATAGTATAGGTACTTATAGAGTAGAATATACTTACTCAAAATTTACAAAAATATTTGACAATACATGAATCAAAATACCTTCAACAAAGTTTTGGACAGCTGGGACCATCATATCAAGTCGCATACAACGCAAGACCATCAGTTTCTAAGAAAACAGAGAAACAATCATTATAAGGAGAATTAAGTGCCACATTACTTATTTAAAATTAATTACGCACTCATTACATAGCATCATACCTGTATTCCCAATAGGAAAGACAGAGGTATATTGTATAGTAAGTATATAGGTATAGATCCACTTCTCGCCAGCTATGATTAAAATTACTTACCTCAAATAAAGTAAGATTTGTGTTCCAAGGTGCTGGCAAAGGCTGATTTTGAGGATCTTTAGTATCGCAATAAGCTTCCCAGGCATCCTGGTGTTCCATAAAGTGATCATATATTCCGTGGAATTTCGGGAGTTCATTAAGCCTGATGAAGTAATAGTACAGCAAAGTTACATGAAGTACCTGTTACAGGATTTTTAGGTGTATTAAACACTTCTTCTAGTCAGTTCAGTATTGAGGTAAGTACTTACCCACAAAACTCTGTCCAGTTTTGGGGACTAAGGAAATGAACAGGATTAGGTGGGACATGACGAGGTTGTGCTCCACCCATCAAAAACAATACGTGAGGTTGTTCAAGTTCACCTTCCGCCAGCATTATTGTTATCGTAAGAAGCAAAGAGAAAACCATTTTGTCCTGAAAACCATTTTCTTAGCTTAGGATCAGTCATAGGTTATCATTTCAATATAACATCAAATGTTTCCAAACTTGCCTTTTCAAAAAGACTTCGGCAAATATTGCTATACAGTGACAACGTGAAGTAAGCACGCAGTATTTGAAGCCGATGAGGAATTTCTTCTACTTTTTCTGTATTGTCGATGGATGCCACGAAAAGCCCCTCGAACCACCCCAGCGAATACTGGTACATAGGATCAATATTTGCCAAGGATGCTGTGAATACAATTCTAGTAAGTATATTTGTGTCCAAAATTAAATGTTCTTCTTTGAGCTAGGTAGTAAAAGGTAGAACTTTACCGATAAGGAAGAACAAATTTGTAGAGTGTTCGGCGATAGGTACATAGTGATCACGCGCCTCGTCTATAGCCTTTTCTGTAACCATTGCTACTTCTTGCTTTTCTTTAATTTCATTTGACATGTCTTTCGCTGAGTTTAGAATCTATATTATAAAGTATTATTATTAATAGTTGGTAAAAATATCACAAATATATCATGTATTTCAGATATCTAATACCAAATCTTATACTTTACCTGGACTGCTTCCTCATCTTCTAGTAAATGCTCTGATGTGGACAACACGTTCAAAATTTTCTTTTCAATTTCTTGTAACAATCGACGATGTTCAGCACTCTGGGTAGTCAAGTCTAATTTGGCTTGTTGCAGATCTGGTCGCTCACGAGCTACCACTCGTGATAATAATTGTGCCACTAATCCATCTCTGGCTAACATGAAGTTTACCAAAGTCACTCGAACACCTACTTCGGGCAAATAATGCGGATTTGCTAGTTTCGTACTAATATATAACCTACAAAAAAACAACCATGTACAAACAAACGACGTAAGATAATATATTATATTTACCAAAATTCCTTTTAATTCCTGATTATTTTACTCACTTGAAATCCTTGTTGTACTCAACTACAGTATCACCAATCTTGATACATAGCGCGCCACCCTGACGGAAAGTTTGTTGTTGAAGCAGAGGTTCTAACATTGGATCCAGGTCTTCCAAAACGTTTTCTAGCAAGACCTGTAAAAGAAATAATAGAATGCAGTGCAAACATAACTTCATGCGGATCAAAGTAATTAAAATACGTGGGTAAATACCGGTTGTCCAAATTGTACAGCGTTTTCGAGTACTCTGCCGAGGTTAGTTTGTGTCAAGCGACATATGCACAGATTGTTCGCTTTTTCCATAGTTTTGATCCATCTATTCGCTTGTCCTTGTGGATCTATCATAAGTGGCCAACGCCGTGCTGCCCTAGAATGTAACACAATTAAAGTGAATAATATGTAAATTCATGTTTTGATTTTCCAAGCAAACTATTCAACTCACATAATAATGATTGCGCTTTCAACGCTAAAATCATCCGAAGGCAAGCCGTCGATATTCCATTGCTGTATAGTTACTGGCTCACCGAGAGTTTTGATAACACTGTAGTTTAACGTGCACACTATGCCACAGTCGTGAGTGTCTTGCGCCCAGCTTTTTATCTGGTGATGCAAAAACATAGTTCCACTGAGTATGCTGGGTTTTCTAATAACCTTATTTTCTTCGTCTAAAATTTATTATAACAGAAAGAACAAGAAAAGAAATAATACTAAAGTCCGGTACCAAGTAGCTTGCTACTTTCCGTCGCGTGTGTGAGTGTGCCAGTGCCTTTCTGGGTAAGCTCGTTCCACTGTCGATCTCTTCTTCTCCTCGTGGAAGAATGAAGTCAAGAGCAAACCCATCTTAATTAAAAAAAATACTTTAAATGTATCACAACATACTCCTGTGCATATACCTGTGTATTTCTAAATGCGGCAGTAAATGGTCCAAGGTATGCAATAATACCAGCAGCAACTAAAATGTCACCTGAAACGATATGTTATAAAAAGAAACAGATTGGATAAATTGTCAGAGACAACATTTTTAAAAATGGCTTTATTAACAACATTGTCAGTAACCAAATACAACCTGTTAGCGTATTGTAAGTTGCTCTTAATTCTTTAGCTATTTGTGTCCATCTCGTTTTTTCACCTCCCAAACCGGAGATAAGCATTTCAGCTCGTTTTAGTTTGTTACTGCAATCTAATACTTCATCGTCGAGAAATTTTTGCTGGCGTTTTTGTTCATCAAGGGCCTCTTCTAATTTCGCTAATTTATCTTGAATCTGTCAAAAAAGATATTAGTGATATTCTTATGATAACAACATTTTCAAGTAATTACATTTACTTACCTCTTTCAGTTGAGCCTGTTTAATCGCGAGCGCTCCCATGGCCCTATCATAGACAGCCTGTGCGGCAGCCAATTTTTGCTTTTTAGGCGCAACCACCTTCGCGACTTTATCGTACTTTGTCATTGCGATAACCCATTTACACATACCTTTTTGACCGGAAATAACAATTGTGTTAAAATTAGTATTGTAAAATATATAGATGAGTACATTTTCTATTTTATTTAGGTTAACAATATAACAAACCCTCAGCGGCTACAGACACAGCTCGAATTTTCTCTGGCACAAATCCTTCATCTAACATAATAGTTGTCATCAGTTTCTTCATGACTGGGGGAGGGATATTATCCTTATCATAGTTCTGAAGACCCTCGAGAAACTTGATATCGTTTAGCAACTTCTTTGACGGACCCCAGTAGTCTTCTATGGTTCCAACCCCGGATGGGTTCGGGATTTTATCTGGTTTCATTTCCTACATGTACAACATAGCTATCAATACTGGTAACATTTGACAAAATACGTTATATTGGTGCAAATACAGTGTCAGCTTAACACACTGGATTCCATTGTTCTTTAGCAGACCTTGAGCTTGGATTGATGAGATTCGTCAGTTAGGTAATAATAAAAGCTAGGTAACATATATTCGTCAGTTAGGTAACAATCAACAAGCAACAAGCTCAAGCACACATACTCACTGGATCATCCCACTTTAAATAGGCGTGAAATAAATAATATAAATTATAACAATGCCATTTTTTTTTTTAAAAATCACCGACACCGTCATTCAATGTCATAATTAATTCTTGTTTCTCACCTTTAAAATACAAATCGCCTCCATGACGAGCTTAATACCTCTCGGTGGGCTTTTCATGGTTTTTATAAATGTGATATCTTGCGGAGTCAACGTGTCTAGCGCCGCAAGCGCTGAATTCAAGATCGGCATAGCCTCAGCTAGATCAGCATCGCACTCCTCCTTTATAGCTTGAGCTGCTGCTGCCTGTTAGGTTAGGTCAACTACTGGCTTACAAATGTAATGGTTTACAAATGATTTGACTAGTATACCGGTTTAATCCTTCTATTTTTAATAATAATAATTAACAATATACCGGCAACAAGTTTATGAAAAGTGCGCCTACTCATTTTTTATAATATCATCTTCCCTTGTATTGTATTACAAGGACATACATTGTTATTACAGTGGCATTTTACTATGTCTATTCAATATTCTAATAAAGATGTTTTAAAATTGAAACTGAATTGGATAAGATTTATTAGCTCATGTGTACTAGACAGTTACTAGAATATTTTTGACATTATACCCTTGCGTTGTGGCCTTAATAACATACAGTGCAGAGGGAGTTGCGTCCTAACATGGATGTGATAAATTTTGCTAGTGATTCCATTATTTTGAAGAGACATGGCACTTACGTTTTGATCTTATGTAGCCTACTTGCAAAGACCTCGCTTGATTCCTCCACTCTTCCTTAAAGTAACGATCGCTTACTAGCGACTTAATAATAAATAAGTTAATCCTATAACTCTCCAATGCACACCTGTTCCTCAGCAGCGGCCTGGTCCACCAATACATCTGCTTCAACGAGAGCGACTCCTTCCTTCTCCTTCTCCACCTTAGCAGTGGTGAGCGCCACAGCCGCGGCACCCGCAGCCAATTTAGGTTGCAGTACCTCCAACGCTTTTTGCAATGCAGCCACTGATTTAGCTGCGATAGCAAGCTGATCCAAACCGGTAAGGTAACGTTTTTCGCCAGTTATTAATTCCCTGCCATACAATTCTGTTATTATAAATTAAAAATATTAATTAATATCCTAAATACAATACCCAGTACTTACGCGCGTTTCCTGTTCAATAATGACTTGAACATGTTGATGAGTTCCAAGTAAGCGGTGGGCGTCACATAGTTGTATCGTTTGAGTCTCAACAAAAATTGCCGCGTCAGTTCCTGTGTATCAGTGTGAAACACTTGACAAAGTTTGATGGCCGTTTCTCGTTCCAGGTTTGTCAACTCAATGTCCTTCAGAAACCGTGTAGCTACAGCTAGCAATGCGTCTGGTGGCCATTCCTGCGACGTGTAATAAAAATATTTTGTGTTTATTGTGAATGATTTTGCAGATTAGCTTTTTATTTGACAAATATTCCAAAATACCTGGAACCAGTCGATGGTGCAGCAGTTGACTAAGCTAGGGAACTTGCGTATGCGCGTGCGAAGCGAGGTGCCGGCGGGTGACATGGCCAGCACGATGTGCAGCTGGTCGCGCACGATCGACACAAAGTACGCGTACAGCGCCGTCGGGCTGCCGTCCGTCTGCAGGGACTTGTCGCGCTGCCTGTCGATCTGGAAGGCACAGACTTCTCACTAACCAGTAACTGGTTACTACGCTATTTTTTCACGAAGACTTTGTTATTCATTGACATTTACCACTCGCATCTTTTCACATATTTCCGCCTTTTCATCTGACTCAAATATATTAGGTACTTCGCCAGAGTTCAGCATGTTATTTACATCTTCCAAGAATCCTTCTTCTTTGATCTATAATCAACAAGATAAAAAATCAATGTTTATTAACAAAGATTGCGGACTTTATTTCATCATCATCATCATCAGCCCATTAACGTCCCCACTGCTGGGGCACGGGCCTTCCCTATGGATGGATAGGGAGATAGGGACTTTATTTACTTATAATTAAATGATGTATATTCAATAAAGATGTTTAACCTGAGATTCGATAAACAAGAACACCATGTGCAAATCAGGTGTGCTGGACTTTCTCAATAACGTCTTTAAGTCTTCCCGCCATTCCGTCTTTCCATATGTTCTACTCATTTCAACCTGTAATACAATATTAACTTTCATTAGTTACCGGAGCTACATTTATACGCCGATTACTCTTCTTTCGTTAAACCCCGTGGTGCGTCTAGATATATTTATGGAAAATAATATAATAGACTGACCTGGAAAAGGTCATATTCGTTGATATGCGCGGAGAGCCTGGTGAGCGACTGCCGACCCGAGCCTCCCAGCCCAACTAGCAGCCCATGTGACCGCGGCTGCGTCAGCACGCGAGAGATACGGGACACATGCTCTATTGCGAATCTGATGATACGATACTTTTTAAAATTAAGGAGACACGTCTTAATAGGAAATTAAAAAAAACATCGAACAAACACCTAGATCAGTTAAGAAAAAGCCAAGCATATGCGGCGTAGGAGGAAAAAATTGTTAATGAACATAGAAATATTGCATATTATCTGCTTTATTCAATATTTTCTTATCTCTACTTGCACCATCTGCTTACTTGAAATGTAATGAAGAGGAAAACTTAAAATTGATTTATTTACGTACCTAAAAAGCACTAAATTCATTGGCTTCTTGGACATATTATTAAACTCTGCCAAGAATGCATCCACTGTAGCACTGAGGTGGTCCATATCGGTAGTCTCCATATAGTACCGAGTATCTGGCTTCGGATTGGCAAAGTCGCAGTATATGAGTTTACGTAAATGTACATCAGTTATCTGTACCAAGAAAGCACGTTATTAGAAGTCAGCATATGCAATAAATAGGATGACTCCAGAAGTGTCCAAATGTTATACTTAGTTAAATATTTGCACCTTTATTCCTTTTTCATTAGGCTCTAACAAATGCTGGAGAATAATATCGAAATCTTCATCGAGATAGGTAATCATAGCATCTCGAAGACATGTGACTATCCACTGTCTATCCGCATCCTCCACTAAACGATCGGAGAAGACACGTAGATTCTCATGCACCCATAAACGTTTCATTGACTGTTCATCGGGTATTGCAGCTGGTAACGACAGAAGTACTCCCTAGCAACAATAATACAAACAAAATTGTTATTTAATTACATTTCAAAGAAAATCTATTAAACATACACAATTTATTCATAATCATCATACTTGACGTGCACATAATCATAGTACGAAATTCAAAGATGCTACATTATAGTGTAGTTACTATGTTTTAGTGTTCACAAATAAACAGTATTACTGATGGCATTTCAGTCTACTTCAGACTGCATCTCATCAACAATCCTCTCAAACAAATACTGGAGAATAATATCCTGAAATTATTACCGAGTGAGAGCTTCAAAGGTCCATATTTGTCCAGTCAAGTATTAAAAAGCGTTGAAGCAAATCTGAACAAGAAGCTTATGATACGACATTGTATAAGGTTATGCATTCTTACCAAAATCACCCTTGAGAAGTCCCGTAAGTTAAATGTATAATGAGATTTCGCAGGCGTGGGCAATAGATTCAGCCGACACTGTTTGTACACTTCCAACGTGCCATTTACGATTTGGAATATACAAGAATCGAAGTCTCTGGGGAACCCTCTGTATAAACAAATATGGTGTTAATTTTTACAAGTTTCAGTGAAATTTAGGATCTGGAACATTTACTTAAGTACTTGAAGTAACAGAACATCAAGTGGCTCTACTTTGTACAATGTGTAAATCCGGAAATAGAGCATACAATTTTATTCTAACTTTATGAAATTATGAAAAGGAACTTTGTATACCTATTGAAGCGTCTATGTAAGACTTGCAGCGAATAAAAAAACGTAGAACACGCTCAACTACTTGTCTTCCCGTGGGGATATCCATCTTAGGACTTCGTATCAACAGTGTCTTTGATTGCTTGTGGCTTTGTCCACCCCATTAGGGATTACGGGCGCTAGTTTATGTATGTAGATATGTAACTACGTATATTGCCTAATAACAATTTACTTGATAAAATTCTGCGGACGTTTCAAAGTTGGAATTAATATGCAACATCCGGTATTTCGCGGTCCGCCTTCAGTGGTCCAGTGGTTTGAGCGTTGTGCTCAGGATCCGGAGGTCCCGGGTTCAAATCCCGGTGGGAAAATATTACAAAAATCACTTTGTGGTCTCTAATTTGTTGAGGACATTGCAGTCTGATCACCTGATTGTCCGAAAGTAAGATGATCCGTGCTTCGGAACGCACGTTAAGATGTTAGTCCCGGTTACTACTTACTGATGTGGAGCCTTTGGCAGCTCAATAGTAACCCTGACACCAAGGTTGATAGGGTTGGCAATCCACCTAACAACCCACACGATAGAAGAAGATCCGGTATACGTATTACCTGTTTTCAATATGCCATACCATGATTCTGTTAAAAATAACCTTCAACGTATCTTCATCAAATTCGTCGATACATAAAAAGGAGAAGTGTCGCGAAAACCTTGGTGTCACCAATTTAGCACCGGGGGTGGGTTTACCCATTGCACACATAAACTAGAACATAAGGAAGAAAACGTATTAAATAACTTCAAAATAATAGCACATAAGAATAGCACATAGAAAAGAAGTGTAAGTATGTGTTTTACCTGTACATCTACCAAATGCATAGCAACATTTGTTTTCCTGTCATACCACAATCCAAGGTCAATACCTTGTCGCAAAACTTCTATAGGAGGTTGTGCTCCATATGTTTCTGCCTGAGGCATGCTAACATCATCCACAAACACTACGCAATAGCAACCAATAGGTGGCCCGAACATACCTAAGATTTATCAACCATAAGATATTAAAAATATTTTACGTTTTATTGAAAATTAATAACATTTAGAATATAATTATTACCTTTTCTCCTTTTATCAAGTTTACCCATGATGATATCCTGCGTCTGGTTGCAGTTAGTTTGCGCAGAGAAGGCCATTATCAAAGCTTTGTATATTTTCGTGTCTACCTTTTTCACTAAAAAATCCTGAAGACATTCAAGATCAATAGTAATACATGGAAATGGTTTGAAAATTTGGGCAAATTTTCGGTGGCGCAATCATATCTTGAACTGTACTTTTGTCTATGAGGCTCCCATTTGTAGCCAACACTTTAGAAACACTTGCAAAAATGCGCCACCGAAATTAAGATTCACCAATTTAAATAAATCTTACGAACAAAAAAAAAAATTTTTTTGTCTTTGACGTTGGCTTGAACCCGCAGCTCTTGTTAAAGTCAGAGCGAGCGTGTTTACGATTACACCACCGGATCCTCCTCCTTCCCATGCGAAAATCTATGTAGCGTAATAAAGCCGACGCCGATATGAATTTATTTCCTACATATCACATACGTACGACATATCAACAGCAAGGTCCCATTGACCTTCATTGACCCAATAGTCTCCCATTAGGTTCATTTGACTTACGACAATGTAGGATGACTTCCCGGTCCCAGTGGGTCCGACCATCATGACTAACTTCTGGTGCGTGACGAACAGCTGGAATAGCGCCAGAAACCGTACGCTGTCCAGGGTCGTCACCAGTATCTGATTAGGCGGAGTATCCCTGCCGATTGGTGGGGCGGCAATCACATCATCTTGCCACGGCTTCCACTTTCCTTTTCCCTAATAAATGTTTATTACTTTTTACAGAAACTTTGTAAAAAAGGTTATTATAAGATTAGTGATTATATAGAAGATATGAATGCATGGGATTAACTGCCTTGGAATAGATATTAGGCAGCCAAACTACTAATTTGTATAACAATATTTTATGTTTACTTATTTTTAAAAGAACGTCTGGGGCCCTGTGCCGAGGTTATGAGAAGCTGCAGTAGTTTCAGGCGGATGAGACGTTCGTTATGAAAAAAATGACGATTCAATGTGTAACTATGTTACCTACTGAATAAAGATATTTTTGAATTTGAATTTGAACACGGTACAAATATTGTCAAAAAAACAAAGAAAGCATAACAAGAAGAAGAAAGAAGTATCTTCCAGCCAACACTGAATGGTGTAAAAATATATACTGTACCTCTTTGGTGTATCGATAATCAAAAACGAGTCCTTCTTTTGGTATTGTAAGTATATATTGCTTGTCTGGTTTAGCAATCTCACGGGGATATTTCAAATCCTCAATTACCTGAATAATAAAATTATAATTGAAATTAACTGTGCATAATGTAAGTATAATGGGTTTTTTATCAGGATTGTATAAAATATTTCAAAAACCTTCTCAGGAAACTCTTTATCTAGTAATCCACGAAACATCATATCGAATTTTGCTCTACCACTGGCTTCCAATGTGGCTCCCAGTGACCATATACACGAGAAGAAAAACACGCCCTGAAAATAGTATATATTATTAGGAAAACTGTACTCTGGTCTTTCTCATTTTGTTATACAATTAGTCTGATAAATAAGTCACCTCAAGCTGTGCCCTGACATCGAGGTCTGACAGCGAATCCACATACTTCTCATCATAAAAGTCATCCATAAAACAATCGTATAGTTTCATACATGAAGTCACTAGATTGCTCCGAGATGTGACGTACATTTGCTGGAAAACGAAAACAAATTAAACAAATTATTCTATAAATGAATAAGTGGGGATAGAAGTTACGCTGCTAGGCATCAAGCTTTCTTCTTCATTGGGGTAAGTACATAGCATACCAGTTACTACGTACTTACCTCTAATAATTAATTAAGTACATTTTATAACAAAACAATGTTACTGCTAGGGTGGGGCAAAGATTCACGTAGAAAATTAAAAAAAAATAAAAATAGTAGAGCTCATTGGCTACCAGAAACACCCCCATGGATTATCCCTATGTATGTTCAGCGATTATTTACGGATTAGGAAATAAGTATGACCCGTTTTGTACCTTTAGCAAGATTTTCTACCTTACTTCAATATTAGTTAGTTTTAACAGATGTAACAATTTTGGTCGATTTCTCACTTTGACTTCCAATAACTTTTTGATCTTTGATTTGGCTGTTTTTATTTTTTCAGGTAGTGGTGCACTTCCATAGGAATAAGTAAGTATGAAGTAAAATAAAAGATTTATTAAGAAAGAAATAGCGACATAAATGATTTTAAAAGTAAGGTAAGTACAAAATCTTGAAAAAGGTACAAAATGGGTCATACTTATTTCCTAATCCGTAAATAATCGCTGAACATACATAGGGATATTTCTGGTGGCTAATGTTCCCCTCTATCTAATTTTTCATTTTGAACGTGAACTTCTGGGCCACCCTGTATATATTAAACATACCTTCACTTGCTTAGAATACTCAACTAGCCAAAGCAGAGGAGAAGTAAATCGGTTGAAGAGGCCGCGAATCAAGTTTTTATTGACGCTATGCAAAGTTGGGGGTAACGTGTTCAGCCATGACTCCAGCAAACACTTCCATCCCAGGCCTTTTGGTTCCATGTAGATCATACCACAACGTGATACCTACAGTAAACATTTTACTAAATTATTTTACCTATATGTAGCCTTAAAGGGTAGGTATCCATCAAAAATTGCAGAAGAGATTAGACGAGCGGAAATGTGCAGTTATCGACCATTACATCGATGGAGAGAGTGAAAGAACATCATTATTTTATTTCATTTATTAATTGTGAATGATAGATTCTGCACGTCTTCGCTCTACTCGTCTCTTCGCCGATTTGGTGGAACCCACCCTAGTCGCTTATTTTTTGTTATTTTTTCTTTATTTTTTATTGGTAAGGCGATATTACCGTAGCAGGTGAAGCGGCTTCAAGGTCCATTGGTTCGAATACCAAATTGGTAGTAGGCGCCAGCTGTATAATCTCGCCGCTCATCAAGCATAACTTTTTATTATCATCTAACACGGTGTTCAGATTTTCTATCCAGATGGCATCCACAGGGCCATCAAATACTAGCCATTTTCTAAAAAAAAGTTGGAATTGTCATTTCCTTCGTCCATAGTGCGTAGCCCTATGTTATGATATGCCAAAATAATCTGTGTAAATGGTAGTAACCGTAATATTTACCTGTTATTATTGGGGGAGACAGCGAATGCTCGGTAGCTGATAGCTAAGATCCCATCAGACCACTCGTGGGACACCGGGTCGAACTGCCCGTACAGCTGACCCATTGTTATTGACTTCGGATTGATTACTATCCATTCCACTGCATTTTCATCCATTAAACCCTAGAAATGACATCCAACTTTATATAAAAACAATAAATCTAAGTACTTACCAAGTTTCATCAGTAGGTATAGTTACAGACATTACGAAACCATAAGGGTTCCGTCTTTTTGCCATTTGGAAGCCTAAAAAAATACAGATAAGTAAGTAGAAATTACCTTTTCTGAAACCGATGCTAGTGCTGCACCGAGAGCATGATAACTCTTGGTCTTGCCAGATAATGGAAAACCAACCAACATTAGCCCGTGTCTGACGAGAATCATCTCGTACAATTGCAGGACCTACAATGTAGTCACATTGTAAGAAATAAGTTATACAGCCGCTGGAATAAGGACCTAAGTGGAAATAGAGGCGATAGAAATCACGTTACTTATATGTTAACTTACCTTCTCTATAAAGAAATCATTGGCTTGTAAGTTAAGTGGAACACACACTTCCTTAAGGCATGCTACTAAATGCGGCAAGCCCGCTTGCGGCAAGGGTAAGCCAGGGAACAAATCGCCAATAATACCCTGTAATAAATTTAACCATTACTTAAGGTTACAAAACACTCAAAACAATGCCTTTATTTACGTAGGCTTTACAAATAAGGGCCTAATAAATAATTCGATTTAACAGATAAAAGGCCGCTTCATCGTAAAAAAAGTGAGTATTCAGTGAATATTCAGTCAAATTGCATGACAGTATCAATAATAGAAAAAGCTTTACCATAAATAGTGGAACATCATGTTCAAGGAACTTGGGCAAGTTAACATCCTTGATGGAGCGCAGTAGAATAACATCCTCCACTTCGTCTGGATATCGGAGTTTGAGGGCTCCAGCAGCACGCAAGACGGACTTCACCGCGCGCATACCTACAACACTCGCAGTTTTAAAGGTATGAAGCCTAATACACTGGTGATGCTAAAAAGGGCTATGATTACAATAGGTTTTATGTGTGTTTATATATAAGGATGAATAATGAGTTGAAGATCAGGGATCGCTGTATCGTGAAACCTAACTTATCTTTTCTATGTACTGTTTCTCTCCCGTAGACAATTTGATTAGAAAATAGAGACATAAAACAAGCTTAAAAGAGAAACAGATAATGACAAGACATTTACCGTAATCATAATGGCATTGTGAGGAAAGTTGTTCTGAGCAAAGTTTGTATGTCGCTACAATCTTGACAGCGAGCGGTTTAGCATCCAAATAACCAAACGCATACAATTCGATCTCAGAAATCAGAACATAATCTGGTACCATCATGGCAACGGAACGGAATAAAGCCTAGAAATAACGTAAACAACATTTAAATAAATAATGATTAAATTTCTTTTCAAAATATTGTCTATTGTATATTAGCAAAAACGTTACCTTCAAGTTATCTGGTAACTCAGATCGGCCTGCGTACCCAGGATTCATAGTAATAAACACAGCGCAAGATTTGTCAAGCTGTAGTAATGTGCCTTCGAACAATAGTTCCGTAGAGCCAGAGTTGATACCGCGTTGGATGGAGAGGATCTGCTGCGCAACCACGGAGAGCACCTCTAGGTCGATGCGGTTGAACTCATCGAAGCACGACCAGGCACCGCATGATGCCAAACCCTGGATAATTTTAAGTTTGCATTGCAGGATATAACACACTGACTTTCTATGTTAAATTAAAATTCAGCGTACCTTGAAAAACTTCCCAAGAGCAATGTAATCCAGCCCATCGGAACAATTAAAGACCACGCACTGCTTAGCCACAGCTTTTGCCAGATCTTTTGTAGTTTCTGTTTTTCCGGTACCAGCTGGACCCTCAGGTGCACCTCCTGCATTATAAATGACATTTATTTCAATTAAAACATATAATAACGGGTTCTTACCGCGTTTGAAATAGGGATATGAGACTCCCGATATTTTGTTATTATGTGTTTTAATCATGATAATAACCGCGTAAACTTAAAACAATGGACATTTATTTCAGTTTCCTTCTGTCTAAAATAATCTTTAAGTTAAGGTATTTACCTAAATTCAAGTGAAGAGCTCCAAAGAGAGTTCTAAAGCAACGATCAGTTAGCGGTGTAACGACAAGTCTGCCGGTATTGCCCAGATATTCATAGCCATACATTAGCGTAGAGTTGATCATGCGAGTGGCTAACTGCATAGACTTTATTTCATCTTCTTGTTCCTACGGTCATAAAGAATAACTTGTAGTAAGAAATCCCATGCAGCATATTTCATACCTTAACTTTAGTGCCTTACCTCCCAGTAGTATCGTATCTGTGACAACCAATTAAAATCGTTGTCCACTTCTACTTTTAATTCAATCAACAGCATGAGAACATCACGTGCATGTACATCTAAGACCACGAGAGCCCCTAGCGTTATTCTATTCTGCAAGCTAAGCTCGCCTCGAACCAAATCGACAATTTTAGAAATCTGGAAATTACACTTATCCCAATAAGCTCTCATAGCGGGGATGTTAATATGAATAGCTTCTGTCACTTCTAATGTCCAATAAGTCATTGCTATGCATTGTACCTGAAGAAGAAATATATTTTTAAACCAGTTACATAAATACTTTAATATTGCAGTCTCACTAAACTCCAGATAAACTCACCGCTTGACCTGGCCATAAGAGTACCCACTGCTCGCGTGGTTGTTCTACATAGGCATCGAAAGAAAGGCCCACTTCATGATGCACGCATGCTTTCATCGCCTTTTCCAGCTCCAAAAGCCACTTCTCCACCTGTGCATAAAATTATATTTCGTTCTAAATGTTTTAATTACGTAGGATCCTAAACAACGTATCAAGAGCAGATACACCTCCTCTAGATTGTACATTTTGTTTTTGAGTCTATCACACTACTTCTTCGCAGTGTATTAATGATGAAGTTCGTGTTTTTAAGCATGCAGAATTGATTATGTGTGTGTGTGTAGTATTCCATTTAATATGTTAAGTACTTCGTTGTTTATCGCGTTATTCATCAATTAATCCAAAAACAAATTCAGTTATAACTCTACCGGGATTGGAGACTTGTAACCAGCGATAAGAAGAGCTTCAACTAAATTGTTATTAAAATTACTTCACCTGTCCTCTAGCTGCTGCAGTGTTGATAGTAATAGTAAGCGGCACAATCTCGCCTTCAGATGATCTCATGTGCGTCACCACTAAATCTTCTGTAAAGGTCAGTTTCGCAATGCCCTCGAAACATTTCTTCAAATGAGGCTGTACACTGTATGAACAAAGATCTTTAAAGAATCTCTTATTTTATGTTAAGTACTTTACTTTTTTATTTCGGATCACTCACCGCATTGGATCTTTAGTTTCAGACAAGATTTCAAGCAACTCGTCGTTGGAAAGGAAGAAAAATCTTGGGAAATACAATCGTTTCTTCTCCAGATACGCATTTAGTCCTCTCTGAACTAAATCTAGCAGAACATTCGACTTCTTTAGTCTGTCTAACATTTTTTCTATAGTAATAACATCGAGTACCCTTGGCTCAGTGTAGGACGTTTTCATTATGTCTTTCCACATCTGTTGGTTAACAGCGTATATTTGATGTTACAGATCAAAAAATCTAATTTATCTTAATATTATTTTTATGACAGAATTTTACCTTGTCAACGGCACTGAAACGTCTTCCTTCCTCGGGAATTTGTTGTTGAATATCAGGTGATGCAAAAATAGGTTCCAAGTACATCCATGTAGCCTGTACTTTCAGCCACTCATCCAAAATTTCTTGTAGAAGCACTAACTTGCCTTCCCAATCCCTAAACAATAACAAGGATTCTGTTGTAATATTTTTTATTGGAATATTTTCAATAATAATAATGATAAAGTATGTACTCACAATATCATTTCTTCAAATGGTTTTATGTACGGAGAATTCTTCATTGTTTGAGTTTTCACAATGTGATCGTCTAACAACAATTGAATCTCATCCACACTCGACAAAATATATGTACCAGTTTCTCTGTAACATTAAAAATAATGATCGTGCTTTAAATATAGCGTAATGTAGCTTAAATTGAGTAACCTAAACCTACCAAAAGCCCGATAACAAAACATAATAAAATTTAAAACATTGAAAGCACTTGGCGTTAGTGGAAATTATGCACATCGTTCAACGAATTGAACTGTTTGTCGATGAAATTATTATTTAAGTGTAATGCGTTTAATCATTTTATTTACTAACTTGTACGGCAAAATCTCGAATCTGAGATCTTGCCATTCCTTCATCATCTTGTCCATTGTTCTTTCGAGGTTGTTCTCTTTAGTAGCTGCTTCTGAAATACTCTCAAACTTATCGATATAGTCATCCAAACCAAAGTCAATAACTTTCTTCAATGATAAGTCGTCGTCTACGACTATAGGAAAACCGACTATATCAGATATTTTCTCCCAGTGTCGTGGTTTCATGCCCGGATTCCCCAAAGTTTGAATAATTGGCATGTGGGTCTTGAATTTGTCCATTCTCTCTCTGGAAACAGATTAATCAAACATTAAAAAAAATATATTTTCAAATACTTATATCAAATGCAGAATGAAACTACTGTAAATATCACCTTATATTTACGGCAAGGTTTAAAGTATCTGGCACTTCCGCGAATGACTTTTCCAATTTATAGACAATTTTATAATAGTAGGTAACGTCACCTTCTATATCTTCAGGCTCATAGCTTCCAACCTATTTAACACACAATATTTTTATAATACAGCAACAAGATAATAAAACACAAATGTAATTTAATCTTAAAAAAATAGGGTTTTTTGTATTAGTAACCTTAGCACCCATCCACTTGTCATGTTTATCGAGGAATTCGTAACCCGCGTCATATAGTTTTTTGAACGGGGTAAGTTTGTCATACACCATTTTTCTTTTTGGATATTGCGAGAGTTCATATCCAAATGAAGCTTCTTCTTCGTTAAACTGATCGATTCTTGTCAAACCGTAACATAATCTGAGGAAGAATATTTTTAGTAAACACATCAATAAATAAACTATTTATTCCGAGCTATGATATTGAATAGAATATTACTGTTCGTCGAGGGCGTGAGCTTTGTCCACATATTCTGGCAGCTCGACAATGTCACCCCAGTATTGAAACTCTTCCAGTTGCGTTTCATACAGATCCAAGTCTTCGATGAATTTTGCGATTTTCACCTTAAACAGACATTAAACTATGTTGTAGCACACGAGTACGTCTGAGTACTACATACATATTGAGACCTAACTTGATAGAAAAGCGTGATAAATATTTGTTCGCGTCATAAAAACTTGGTCTAAACACCAGTTATCTCCGCAACCCATGTCGCGGAGGCATACTCATGAAAAAGCTTTTGGTATCTATGTGCATTTAGCTAGTGAAACACTGAATACGTTATTCAACTTTTACGAAATATTAAATTACCTTCAACAGCTCCTGGTATTCGACATTCTTGATATCTATAGTCGCCTTGCATTCTTCTATCACGTTCGGTAGACGGGAATACCTATAATATTTAATCATAGTTATTTATTTTGGTCTTAAAAAAACACGTCGACAAAATCAAAATATAACTAATTATAAAATTTCGTTCTGATTTTATATTCCAATGTTATATATTAAAACAATAGTGTATTGTATTGTACAATTGATCCCTTCGGAAGGCATGTAAGCCGTTGATTTCGGTTTACCTGAGTAAATGGTACAACAGTAAGTTCCTAGACTTGGCAAACACATGTACATGTGCCATGTACAGTAAATGCCGCATACGCCATGTCAGAGACTTCTGGCCTTACACCGTTGTTAGTGAGATTGGTCGTCGACCTTACAATCTACACCCGATACAAGAGTTTTACAACTCTACTAAGTTACCAATGGTAGGCCTGGTTGTTAGCCTTGAGTTCTTGCGGGGAAAAGATGGTGTAGTCTCCTAGGAAGCAGATGTACTTCATGGCGTCACGCAGCTTGTCTTCCATCTCACTGAACAATGTGTCCTCCACTTTCTTGCAATATGCTATCAGGTCCATCAACGCAGCCGTATCGGGCGGTTGGCTCAGCAGCTTGTCAGCTATGCTCTTGTATTCTTCATGAATACTGTTACATAAAAAATAAATACAGTAATACCTCATACTCTCCTGAATTCCAAATTATCGAAAGCCGCTAACCGTAACAAAATAATTTGAAATCTACTTTCAGATGGTTTCATGATTGATAGTGATGCGGTAGTAGCTTTCACGCGTCCATCACCTTAGTTAAAGATATACGTATGACTTTTTGAATTAATTTACGTCACACAAAAGGTATAAAAAACATTATCAGTATCACAACACATTACGTAGTAATGACAAGTCGGCCACGTGGTTGAGTGTTGGGCTCACGATCCTGAGATCCCGGGTTCGAATCCCGATGGCGACATATTAGAAAAAATACTTTCTGATCTTAAGTTTGGTTAGGACATTGCAAGCCAACCACTTGATTGTCCGAAAGTAAGATGATCCGTGTTTTGGAGGGCACGTTAAGCAGGCGGTTCCGAGGCTACTATTTGCTTAAGTATGTAATAGTGTATTTCATGAGCCATCTCAGGGGTCTTTGGCTTTTTGAAGGTCAGTCATTGACTAAACAACCCACCTGAGAGAATATGCCCAGACAAAGCGTTAATTTACACGCTGATAAACTGTCTGATAGAAGTCTCTACTCATTTTGGCGGATATAAGTTTTTGGAAAGCTTTTCAGATACCTTATCAGAAAGTAAATTTGAATATTTTACATCTTACCCCTTAATTTTAGCTTGGTAGTCATCTGTCATTTTTTTAAGAAGAGTATTAGCAAGTTTGGTAGCGGCGGCTCTCAATAAAGCTATAAGATCTGCTCGTTGCAACCTGAACATGCCTATGTAGAGAGTCGACTCCAAAACCATTATTATCTCTTTCGCCAGCTCCACATATCTTATCGACTCGGCACAATATTGATCGAACGTTTTCTCAGGTCGAGAATTTATAAAAGCATCTACTTCCTTATCAGACTGCAAAGTTATAAAATAATGTATAACTACTGACATGAGTCAAAACAAACACGAATATACTTTTTGATTGATTGTAACACTTACTCTTCCATCCAGTAGGCAGACATATGTATCAAAATCAGCAATTCGTTGTTCGCAAATCACTGCATGTTCATTAATCAAATCAAAAATCTGTTTCCTATAACGGTTAACTATTTCATCTTCTACTATTGGCTGAAAAAATTAACGCCCGTGAAATTCCAAAGTGAAATCCTTATGTTCTAGGCAGCGAGCGAAGATCTAGGTCAATAAATCTTAACAAGAATTCATATATAATTGCGTTTGAGCCAAGAAAAGCAGCACGGTTAAAGCTCTTTTAACAAGATTAACAAATAAATACCACGGTGCATCAACTTATTTGAAAACAAATAACAGTCTCACCAAAACTGCTGCTGCTATAACTGAAATTATATTCAATAAGTATCTTTTTCTTTTTTTAAGGACGTCTCCTTAGACCACATCTGCTTTATACCAGACTGGATCGTGGTCAAACACATTTAAATATTTTATTACTTAATAATAATAAAAAAAGAAACGTCTAGGGCCCTGAGCCAAGATTTTTCTTGCAGCTACTTTTCCTCGGCTATACATGTCGTAAAAAGCTGCGGTAGGTATAGGCAGATGAAAAAATTGCTTTTTTTATATAAAAATGTTGGAGTTTGAAATGACAAATACATATGTTAATGCGACAGGATTCTTATCAACATTATACCCTGTAAAACGTAACATGGTTAGACTGACGGTGGGACAGAGATATAGTACATCGCCTGGTGCGAAAGAAACAAAATCTGTAATTTTGATCATATACGTTTTACATGGTATAGTAATCAGCACGACTGTGCGTACAATGTGCTTACCCTCAAACTAATTCGTGAAGTGGCGATAAAATCCTGATACAACTGCGTTTCCAAGCGAGGAGACTGTTGACATGTGTCTATCTGTATGTCGTACAGAAGACTAATACTCTCTTTGAACTTCTTGAATTCCGGATCAAAATCTATTTTATTGTCTTTATACACCAAGTTTATTATAAACCCTTGATTCATCCCCTGCATTATTTAACAAAAATATGTGTTAATACAGTAATATGATTTAAAACGTTCTATTCTATGCACTTACGCCAACATCCAAAATGTATTCGGTGAACTCCTTCATAGACTTTAAACATAATGACTGCAGATTATAAGTCATAATACATCCCAGACAGTCGTAAAAATGTTTCATCTTTCGCACTTGTTTGGGTTCGGGAATGTGTTTCCTTTTGCTTCCCTAAGAAATTACACATTATTGTAGATTTGACAATCGTCAGAAGTCTGCACCTACTTGTTATACCTACTATATTATTATCTACATAATGACTCTAGTACATTGATATTACATCGCCCGATCCCAACGCCTCGTGCGCGATCAATCACGTAATGAGGCTTATTGCGTGTCCTCTCCTGACCGCTAGAGCGGTGAGGCGGTGCTCGTGTTAAGAAGATGTACATACAAATCAATAACACCTTGCCGGCCACTTCACCGCTACCAGAGACCGCAACCGTGACCAAGTCGTGTGATAACCGCTTTAAAATACGATGCGATAGGTTGACAATCTTAAGCCCTTAAAATCAAAGTCACCTGATTACTTTGTGACTCTGCTCACTGACTCACTCCATTGGGTGTGAGTTTATGTACTGTCACGTATGTATACACTTTGGTACCATGTCATATTAACTTTTTATGACAAATTAAGTCTCATTTTAAATGTGAAATACATATGCAAGTGTGACAGGGTTCTAAAGAGCATACATAACATTGCTCACGACTCTAGACTGTATGTACTCTGGTCAACAAACCTGCAGGAAAACAGCCTGAATGGTGGGTATCCACTGGAGTGCCAACACGTTGCCGGCGGCTTCGATATGCCGCTTGCATATGAAACTGAAGTCTTGCAGCTCGTACGGCTCTCGTGTCGTCATTATGTCTCTCATGCTTATCAATCGGAGATCACTGGGTAGTATAAAATTTGCAAATTACACCTATTTTGTATAGGTTATAGATAATTGCTGCTTAATTAATTGTAATCCACAAAGTGTGATGCATACGGAGCCGGTAAAGTGACATGAGCGGGTTCGGATGCGGTATTTTTATTTTGTGTCCCCCTGCGCACAATGTTACATAGGCGGGTCTCATACGACTAAGCGCTCGGGCACGATTGGCGGCACTAACTTGTATGTAATCCGCTGATGTAGCCATCAGCAAATTACGCCGCGAGGCCGTGTTCCTGTGTCCTAACACAAAGCAAACAATTATGTAGCAGTGCACCACTAAAGTCCGTGTCCTGTGAGAATCACCTTGGCGAAAGAAACTATCACCAACTTTGCTATTTCAGCTTCGTACTTTTCAATGAATTCGTCACCAATTTAAGAGCCACGCTGTTGTCGGTGCAGCATTTTCCATGCTACTTTTTTAGGGAAACATAGGGCAGTGGTTTCCCTCTTGCCTTCCGCCCTATGAAGTTGAAGAAGTTTCCCTCTTACCTTCAATGAATTACCTGACTGTTTATCAAAAGAAAATATATCAACGCGAACAATACTTCATACAAGTATCTTACTTGAACTGCTTCCACCATATCTGCAGCACCTGCGCGATACAAGGGTTAACAGTGTGCAGGTTTTTGAACAGGTAAGTCTTCGCGGCTACGTAGCGGTCCCGCCATGCCTCGTCCTTAGCTATATTCGATTTCTTTTCCTCTTCAATCGGCTGAAATAAGAACAACTCGTAGAAAGTTCCTTGACGTTGCCAATGTGAAAAAATTGCAACTTAAAATATTGTTCGAGTCTTTTATCAAACGCAAATACCTACCTGCACCAACTGCAGTTCAGCAGCGTGGTGGAGTATGCTCCACATCCCTTCCAGTTGATTGAGGGGAGGCTTGTACCCGGTAGTGGGACGTATATAATATGGCGTGAGGCCTGAATATGTTTATATTTCGTCTTTGTTATATCCTCGTAACGCCCGGATTTCCAGACACAATAGTTAAACAATGGGATTTGGATTTTAAAAGGCATCTGGGCCTTACGAGGTTATACATGTTTAACTTGGATGTTTAACATAACACCGAATTAAGTACTCTTGTCTCATCCTGCCCTATCGTGTTCCCTTCATTACGTATTACTGTCAGAGTTGTCTTCACACAAAAGCGATTGATCAAGAATTAAATTCAACTTGGATATTGCACATACCTTATTAGGATCGTTAAGAATAAAGTCAACGATAGCCTTCTTCATACTCATCATAAAGTCTTCACGCATCTCATCTATGCAGCTGAACAGTGTTGTTTTCCATTTTTTCAGATGAGTTGCAATCAAGTTGTGAACTCTAAAAATCAGAAATTTACTATTATTCAAAGTCCATGTATTTATTGCACACCTTGTGGTAAACAGTTTTTAGAAACAATATTATAGTGCCATATATTATGGATCCGAGAGAAGTAACAACAAACAAGAAGAAATAACGTAAGGAACCAAGCAAAAAAAAATAAGAAATCATTAGCGACCAAGTGCTACCTAAGCAGAGTTCTATTCGTATATCCCAGGATATACGAATAGAACTGGGAGCCTATAAAATACAAAGATAAAGGAACGCGTTCAACTACTAAATATTCCCAGGCAATGTCGTAAAATCCGTTAAGTCATTTCTATAAGATGGATAACATGACTCGAGCGATGGGCCGGTCATCTGTTACCTGATTCATCATATCCAAAGTGGCTGCAAGCTGTTTTCTGATACGTAAGCCCACCCACCATGATTTCATGTGTTAAGTAGGTACGTAATTCCATCGACAGGATGATTGCCGGCCATATCCGGCAAATTTACAATAAGCAACGTTAAAAAAAACGCGATGATAAAGATTTTACAGCTCAATGCAGATACTTATAGTCGTGTGTTCGTTTTCCATATTTCTATATAGAAAATATTTCGTGTGTGAGTTGACTTCTAATGTGATGTCATTATAATGTATATATGTGTAATCCGTGTCTGTGGTGTCCTAAATAATAAATCTTTCTTTCTTTTCGCTCCTTCAAATGATACTTTTACACTCACTTTAGTATAATTTTATTATCCAAAGGCGCGACGTGGATGGTGTCCAGACCGTACTTCAAGTAGAAGTAATAGCGGCGCTTATTCTCTTCTTCGGAGGCCTCGGCCTCTTCACAGTCTTCCGGAGCTGATTGACAGATCAGATTCATCAACGTAGCGCGAAAGTCCTCCCTCTTCTTCCGCATTTCCGTGTAGCTTTGCATCACTAAAATAACCAACTATTATGGTGAGTCGGTTTCTCGACAATTTTTTTTATAAGTATAATTGTAAAAATTGGACGACGATTTGTGAGAATTAGGTATGTAGGAATTTACCTAAAGTATGAGCAACCAAATACGCTGTAATATAACTCTTTAGATATGTATTGCACAAAAATATAAGAAAAGTACGATTAGGGATAACTAATAGGATAAAAAAGTACAATCGGAGGCTATCCGTAACGTCGTCTAGCGCACCACGAGCAATCTGCTAATAAAATATAAGCAAACTAACGAATCCATTCACCACGATGGAAATTCTAATTTCAACATACATATGTATTATTATATTAGTCATAAAAAAATAAATAATGAGAAGGAGAACTTGGTTAATAAATTAATGATTAAAGTAAGTCAATATTCCGTACATCCTGGCCTTCTCAATTTAGGTGCTATTGCTGTCTTAGCAGCTTGCAGTTTCGCCGCTCTGCTTGTCGGAGCAGGAAGCTGGACTATTTCTGGTGGCAACGAAAATAATGGCTCTGTTCGTATCATGAAATCCGCTGGCATTTTTATCTTTGGTATTAAAATACCAGTAGGTGGCCTTGACATCGATTTGGAAGTTGATGGCATGCCTGGCTTTTTACGTGTTGATTGATGTTTTTCAGTTTTCTTCATGGCGATTCTGTAAGATTTTTTTTTACATACATTTAGTTCAAAAACCTAGCTTAGAAGGATCGCGATTTTAAATATTCGCGCGCTTTGAATGCGAGTGATTGACACAGACATACCGTTTCGATATTGAAATATTGAAAACATTAGTTGTAATAAACTGATACGTTTTTCAAACACAATTTTTTAAACAAATCATACTTTTTTATAAGTAAATTAGTACAAATGAGATGTTATATTTAATTATCTTGTATTTTATCCTCATTTTATCTAATTACGTAATTCTGCACTGCGCGAAACAAAACGCGCGTATGACGTCTGACGTCAGACTGACAGTAAGTTGGCTGATCTTTTATTCTCGTATTGTGTAATTTTGTATTAAACCTTAATTACACCCATAAAATAGCTTTACTAATCTGTTAAATGATTCTATAAAAATAAGTTTGTGATATTTATATAATAAAGCATCTCCCAATCTTACCCTTCAGTCACGAATATAAGTTACTGAAAAAGAGGTAGGTTATGTCCAATGCCGCCGCATTTGCCTTTAATTTTTCTAGTTTTTTCACTTATTTGCTGTAATTTTAGTGAATAAACAACAAATTAAAGATTTATATCATTGACAAAGAAATGACACAATAATAGGGAAAGCTTTGTTGATTTGCCATGGCAACAATTTTCGTTTGTTTCCATGGCTATTTTTTACTTTTTTCTATATCTGCCAGTTTCAGTAATTGTTTTCCAAAGAGATTTTAATTTATCATGAGTCCTGAACCGTTTTAAAAAGCTATGAAGTTGACATTTGATTCATATTTTAGGTTATACATAAGTAAATGAAGCAAAAAGTTAAAGTTTACTCAAAGGTAACTCAAATCGCAATGATACGTATAGATACTGCTTATATCATGGGCTGTATACAAATGCCGTGCTTCTATGTTGATTTAGCCTTGAGAGCCAAATAGAGCTGTTTCTGTCCTACTCAGACTGTAGGTATGATGTCATCATGAGGGATTATTTTTTTATGAATCTGTTAGTTATTCTATACTGAGAGAGGCCTCCTGGTGGAAGTGCTTTCTGAGTGCAAAGTTGTTTACATAATACTTGTTATTGATATTGATAGTGTTTATAAAAATTGCTATCTTGCAAGTTTTGTGTTGTGTGAGTGTTGTAATAGTAATCTTACCTCCTAAAATACTAACTACATTGAAACATAAAAATTTGGATATTAAATCAGAGAGTTTTTGCAGTTTTAACAATAATCTTCATGTTTACAACCTATTCAAATGAATTGAAAAGCCTCTTCCCTCAATCTTTTTTTTTGCAATGAATAACCCATTTTCAGATGCTATTCCAGTTGGTCCGTCGCCTCCATACAAGCCCGCTGTGTCGAGCAGCAGAGTCATCCCTGCTAGCCAAACTCCGCAAAAAGACCGGCTACACCATAGCGAACTGCAAGAAGGCTCTTGAGATGCACAACAACGATTCAGACAAGGTATTTGAAGTTTCTTTTTGAAATCTTTTTATAACATAACATAAACAGCTTATATGCGTCCCACTGCTGGGGACAGGCCTCCTGATTGTTTGAGCAACCAGACAGGGTATGGAGCATACTCCACCACAATACCAATATAATCTTTTTATAAAAGATATTAATAAAAATAGCCTTTATTCACCGATATTACTTTATTACTTAATTATCTATATGTTTCATTTATATGTCGGGCTGTCCTAGGACATAGGCCTCCTCCTTATTGCGCCACGCCTGTCTGTCGCCTATTGACCTCCAACCTTGTGGTAGATTGTCTTCCCATCTATTGTTTGGTCTCCCTTTTCGCCTTTTACCATTTCTGGAGTACCATTCTGTGATGTCTTTAGTCCACTTTTTTATTCTAGATCTCATCATGTGTCCTATCCAACGCTATTTGAGTCTCCTTATTGTTTTCGTATTAATTATAGTGTGCTTTAAATTTTATACAGAAAATTTTATAGCAGATTCACTTCAGTTTATACATGTCAAACAATATCAACCAATAGGTTTTTATAAAATAAATGAAACAAAAACTTATCCAGAATACTGTATTAGCAATTAGCACTGATAATACAATTTTATTTCCAGTTTACATTCTCTTCATTCTCTATCCAAAACCAATGCTGTTAATAAATAATTTATTTGTACTAATAAAAGCATTTGTTAAATTGAATATACTAAACACAACTTCAGAATAGCAGGATGCTTCATTATATTTTTATTTTGGGTTCATTTATTTACAATTTACAATGCCTAATTATTTGATAGTAGTACAATGAGTTCCTCCTTCAAAGCATTTTTGGTGTTTGATCTTAACACTTTAACACGTTTGATCACGTATCCGAGGCACGCAATCTCGGTTTAAATTTCGATTCACAGTTGAGATTTCATAGTCATGTGGTCGAAGTGGCACGAAATTGTTTTTATAGGCTAAAAGTTTTGTACCAAATCAGACCATTTGTCAACACGGATATAAGAATTATGCTCTGTGAAACACTGATTTTGTCAAAGTTGAACTTCGGTTTCACTGTATACGGGCCTTGTTTATATGGAAAATCTGAAAAAATCATTCAGCGTGTTCAGAATGCCTGTGCACGTTTTTGTTTTCCGATTCCTCCTCGTACTCATATAACGCCTTTTCTCAACAATTCTAATTTGCTAAATATGCATCATCGTTTAAGTTTATATTTTGCTTGTCAACTGCACGATATTATTAAGTTTCAAGAACCTCAATACCTCTTTAAAAAACTCTTGTGGCGCAAATCTGCGAGGTCTTGCTCAATAGTGATGCATCTGCCGCGACATAGGACTGCCGCTTTTCGTGGAGGCTTCAGTTACCGATCTAATAAATGTTGGAACGATATTCCACCGCCCCTTCGGAAGCTTACTTCCAAAATTACTTTTAAGGTGAAATGAAATGAAAAACAACATGCTGAGTCAGTCCCTTTTCCCTGGCAGTGTATTTTTGATTTGTATACTTATCTTTATCTTCTCTACTATTGTACTGCACTGTTTTGGGAATAAAGTTATTCTATTCTATTCTATTCTACTTAATACACCCTGATAAAATGAATTGTTGTATGTTATTTTAAATTCAAGTAGAATTTAAAATAGTTTACACTTACGCTGCATTTATAAGCTTCTAATAACCACTATTGTTCTTGAGTAATTATTTTTTTCATCGCCATTGTTGTTTGAGGAAATTATAAGTATCCATAAATGAGTCTGGAATTCCTTACAAAATGTAATTAATAGTGCTGATTCTGGTACACACCACCTAAGTTTATTTTAAGTTATACCTGTCATTTTCTTATCTGCGGAAAAAGAAAGGCTAGGAAAGGGATGGGTAATTGACAGGTATAAGATTTATGGAACACATATCAGCCTCCTAAAAATTGTAGCGGCCTGGGCCCAGGGTTCATTTTTTAAGCACTGGACAAAGGCTCATATTTTGCCAAAACCCAGCTCTTATTTATAAGTATATTCTTAAGATAACATTAACTATTAAGTTGCCTTTCATACTAACCCCTATGGATGTGTTAATGTCTGATATAAATATATTTGAATTTGAATCAATGTTAAGCAGAAATTTAAAAAAACACTTCCAATATTTTATATTGGCCAATAATCCCACAGAATTAAGTTGATAGCACACGTCAATCGAATTGCATAAGAGCGAGATGCCTATTTTATTCGCCCGGGTTATTCTTTCATTATAAAATTAACAGTTGTCAATCATCCGTCCCTTTCCTTTTCGGCGGATAAGAAAATGACGGGTATAACTTAAAATAAAATTAGGTAATCAATTCAAATTTAAATTCTCTTCCAGGCGGAGTCTTGGCTCAATGAGCAAGCTCAAGCGATGGGCTGGGCGAAGGCGACCAAGCTGGCGGGCCGTACCGCGCTACAGGGCCTAGTCGCCGTCCGCTTCGACCACGGCCACGGCGCGCTGGTCGAACTCAACTGCGAGACAGACTTCGTCGCCAAAAATGAGAAGTTCCACAAGATGATGGAAGACGCCACACTCGCCTGCTTCAAATTCGCCCACACCCACCTTCAAGGCAAAGGCCCGATCACAAAGGTACGTTGTAATATGTTAATTGCGTTGATTACCAACATTCATTAGTGTATATCTTTCTAGCATTATCCCGTGTTCACAGGGTCCGCTTACCTAACCTGCTGATATGACAGGTCTGGTTTTATACACGTTAGGTCACATACCTCCGAAACGCATTTCTCGGGAATTTATGGTCGTCGCGATGTTTTCCGTCACATTTTGAGATCTAAACATGAATTCGAAAACAAATTTGAAAATCGAACCTACAACCTTACAGTAAGAGTCGTTATGGGCTGTCACGGCTCGCGAGTTACCAAATCCTCAAATAAGTACCGAAAGCTTATATTCTAGATCACTTCATATCTTTATACTAATCAAGCCTGTCTTACAGATGGAACTCGACAGCGAACAACTAGGCAACTTAACAGCAGATGGCAAGAAGTTATCAGAGATACTAGCGCTATTCATCGGCAACGTAGGAGAGAACGCAGTGCTGCGCCGGGCGGAGTGCTGGAAGGCCAACAGTGATGATGTGAGGATCGTGGCGTACACGCACCCCGCGCCCGCCGCGCCTGCGCAGTACTCGGCTGGCAAGTACGGCGCGCTGCTCGCGTACAGCCAACCCGCTGACCAGGTACGTTAATAACACGTATTACTTTAGTACAGTCACGAGCAATATCATGTACCCACTTTAGAACCCTGTTGCACTATCATATTTGATATTGAGACTTACGGTTTAATTTGTCAAAAAAAATAATGTGACATGGTTTCAAAGTGTAAAGTGTAGTTTCATATTAGTACACACAGTAGACTCATTCCGATAGTAAGGATCGTAGTATACTCCAACGGAAAATAGACATGATTTTATGTATGTACTATAAGTACATAAGTGTAGACAGATAAAGGGGAATAGACATTGCAAACGGTCACGTTCTCTTTTCTCTCTCTCTCTCTCTCTTTCTCTCTTTGTATGTCACTTAAAGCGAGATAGCAGCATGGTAAGACGCCAAGATGGACATATTTTTTTGTCCCTTATGTCATTGCTGGTGTTCAACGTTCCATATTTCCAAAGTACGTTGTAAGGTTTAATTTCCATAAAATTGGTTTTCGCATTTATTACTATTGGGCAGATCGAGCCTGTATAATCTGTGTACTGTATAGTGTGTATAGGTATGATGTAACAAAAACCAACCATTCTATATTTTATTCTATTCAGGAGGACGTTGGACGCCAGCTGTGCCAGCACGTCGTGGGCTGCGACCCCAAGAAGATCGGCAACAAGGACAAGGACAAGCCGGCCAACAACTCGGACGACGAGACCTGCCTCATCTACCAGGACTACCTACTCGACCCCTCCTACACCGTCGAGGAGATCCTACAGAAACACAAAGTCCAAATCCTAGACTACGTCAGATTCTCATGCGGGGAATTGCTAGAAAGCAACATGCCTGGTGTAGAAAAGCAACCGCTGGACACGGTCCAAACTCTGCAGTAGACTTAAATTCGTAGATCTAGATTCATCAATGTGATTATACTGACACCGTTACATTTGTTTTTGTTAAATATGTTTTAAAGTATGTATTTATTTTGCATTTAAGAAATAAAAGATGAATTCATTATTACACAGCACTTTTAAATATTCATATTTACAAATTTGGCACGAAATGAGGGTTATTTTTTATACGAATCGGCATTTATCACGTTCTTCTGTTTAGCTTTTCCTTTCCATAGGAACATACGACAGTCTTTTTTCCAAAACATGGCGATCTGGCTGGACTGGAAGCTATACCCGTGGTGTGTGAGCACCTCAGGCGGCACCACGTGCAGCGCGAGCGTGTTCTGCTCGCGCGTGCGGAAGGGCCCCGTGGTGGCGGGCCGCAGCAGGCAGCCGCACGGGCATATCGTCGCTATCTTCGGCACTGATATCACGTTCATCCTGTTACACAAATTTATCCTCTGAAAGTTCCCACACAGTCTCAGCTCCTCCACGGCCCCGGTGAAGGACTGCGTCGCGCGGATGGCCAGCGGCCGCGCGTTCTGATTCTCCGGATTGTTCCTGAACCCGACAGTCGATAAAGATTTCTTCGTCACGTTCGGGGTGTCGTCGGGACTTCTCTCCTCGTACTCGCTCTCTTTATCGGAATTGTCGTCTGTATACATAGCATTGGCTTTTGATAATAATAATTTACACAAGGTACCCCAATTTGAAAACAACTTTGAAATGATGATGACAGATACTTCGCATGCTCATTTGTTTCGCTCGAGGTCCGTTTAGGAAATGTTTAAAAGAGGATTAGACGGAAAAGATTTTATTGTTTTAGTGTATTTCAGTTTCAAAGTTTGAGTTTAGATAATGAAAATGAAAATTTCCGCTTACGTAAACCAAAACAACTTTAGGATTGTATGGGATAATCTATTGTACTTGACTGTATCGAATTGATTGTGAACAATATGTATTGTGATGCTGTGTATGCCAAATACCTAACGGTATAAATTCTAGGCCGTTTACTACCGGTGTGGTTTCAGGTAGGTATGCAATTTGTAGGAGTATAAATCACGTCGCCTGAAGAAAGCCGTGGATGAGAAAACCATTAATTACGGCTTTATTGGTTAAGATGCGCTCACTTTGATTTGTGGAAACTACTCACCAACATTATACTTTTCTCGCTTATGGGTCAACCTTTATTAGATTATCACAAGACAGACAATTCAGCTTAAACCAGAAATCTCTAGTAGAAGACCATTCTATTCTTCTGCATTGTACGGTGCAATTTTGCGGCAGCATTTAGAGGTTTATGTCGAAATGCCATTTATTGGATAACTAATATGATATCTTTGGTACTCACCACAGGGCCGATTCATATTTGCTGAAACGTTGACACTGCAAGTGGTAGGATATAATATCTGCGTATCGTCGACTTTAGTAAAAAACACGTTAGCGCCTATTTTGATATCACATTCTGATGTAATTTTCTTCAACAAAACCTCGATTTCTTGCAATTAATTTCAAACCAGGTTAAGTCACCGGCCACATTTTTTACGTGAATTGAAACTAGCTTGTCTATTGCGTGGATTTGTTAAGAAAAATCGTATCCGAATGTGCTTTTTCAAAAAAGCATTTATGTGGTTTTTACTATAACGCGACGATATAAATATATGTAAGTATAGCCAGGGTACCATGATGCCCTAAAGAAATGGTAAATAATTACGGTTTTAACCAGTATAAGAACGTCATTGACTCGAGAGTTAATTTTTCGTATTTATTTGCTAATATAACACAACGTAATAGACATTAGGTATGTAATTGTGAGGTAGGTACCTACTGTCATAATCATAACAATATTGTGTAGATGACGTCACACTGTGTATGGACGAAAGCGAGTCCGAGTAATGGACAAAGCACGCGTCGAACCGTGGATCCTGTCGCGATCCGCAGGTCCCGTCCACCATACCTCATCTCATCAGTCCAGCTTCCACCTTCCACCTACGTTGACGTGATTCGCCCATAGCCAAGGGTTACCTGGAAGAGAGAGCTTGTTAGTAATAAGGCCACTTATTGTCTCTTTTTGTTTATCTGTGAGCTCAAAGTATTTTGTATTGTGATGTGACAACCCTAGATTCCCTGTAATATTCCAAACGAAACTGAAACTACCTATTTCAAACTAAAAATGTTAATACCTATTACCTGTGTAGGTATATAGCGTCTAGGTACTAGAGAGGTACGTGCTTCTAGTTTCCAGTAACACGCCGAAGTGTTCAACCGTAATTTGATGTGCCAGGAGGCTGATCGAGATAAAATACCAGCAATAAGAAAGTGAGCCGCTCGCTGATGGATGGATATCAGGTGAGGTGTCTATTCAATGCATTTTAATTGAACGTGCATAATTATCGTTGTGTATTGCTGCAGGTTAGTTATATGTAAGAAGGATACGCTTACACCTGTCTCGTATAAGTTTCGGACCCAATTTCCAGCTATTCACCTAGGTCTCTATTGGATTTACTAACTAGGTACCTATCATTTGCGTAGTATTAAGTAGTTTATTGTCACTTGATGACTCCTGTTTTACTATGCGAAAGCGATGAAGTGACTGTTAAATAATAGACTGGCAAAAAGATGAATTTGAGATAATAACAGTCACAAAGGCGTAAGTAGGTAGCAATTCGCTTCAGGACACTAAAAACAAACAGTACCAGTACTTAAATTGATAATTGAGTCGTTACAAAGACGAGATGAAAACGCGATTGCACCCGCATCAATCGGACGGCCGCCCAGACTTTCGCGAGAATTAATTTATTCCTCTCTCGGTTTTATTAAAATAATGTAAGAGCAAGAAGCGTGAAACAATTTTCTTTTTTTCACGTGACGCGGAGACCGGTGGTTAGTCTGTGGGGACTGTACGGACGCTGCAGTCGTGTTGTGTCTCGCGGTAGATAGTGATAGCTGTTACGTTGCGAACGGGCGGCAGTGGCGGCGGCGAGCGGTGATGGGACCAGTGTGCCCCTGACCACACGAGAATGCATATCCTGGAGATAGGAGCTGACCAAGTAACCACATTTTTGTCTACAAACAGTGAGATAGTGCCATTACATTCGGTCCGTGACGTCCGCTAAATTTAAAACCAACCGCTGTTGTGTTTATCTCCATGTTAATCTTCCGGCGGTATCTGATATAAGTTAGAAGAGTTCTACAATTGTAATTAAGCAATTTTTGTTTTTGTTCCGTCTGTGAAAGTGCATAACTTATCAAGTTTTGTCATTTTAGAATAAATGTTTTTAAGTTTCTATTCCGTTGTTCTAAATACAATTAACTTCTCTTTTTTCATGTCATGATACCTACTTACTTACCAACGTTGAACTTAATTTTCAACGCGATTTCCTTACATGTAATCAAGAATAAGTAGATACCTTCATGTTTACAAATAAAATCAAATACAGGCATTCTTTAAAAAATCTAATCAATAAATTACACGGAATCTTTATTCAGTGACTACTTATCTGAATCGGGCGCACCCAGCATTGTGAGACTAGCCTAGATTGCGTATATCAATCGTTCTATTTGTCCGGCGAATGTATTGACTTGGCCAGCGGCGGCCTTGGCGCACCCTGCCGACTTGTATATTACTACACCATAGCAAGTGACCCAACCCTGGCTGCATTATCCTAATGGAAGGGTTTGTTCCATTCAATTCCAATCATCTTCACACACCGTTACCTTTACTTATAACTTTATTAGGAAGTATATTAACCATGTCACGCGTTGTTAACCCCACAGCATAAACCAAGTTTACATAGTAATTGGATTATCTTTGAACTAAACTGATGTCATTGTTTACTAAGGGCTAATCTTGATTTGTGGCTTATGGAGTCATGTTTACTAAACTGGCTACTCCCGTAAACAGATCAGTTCGTGGATGAAGGCTCACTAGCATGACGTGCGGACCGTTGGTCTGGCACGGAGCATTGCAATATAGATCCATCTCGCGGTCTGACAGAATAATGCATCAAACCGGGAAAGCTCGCGCTAAAAGTAGCAGTGTAGTGGATAAACATTTGGCAACGTTATCAAGTTTACTGAGCAGTGGTGGTTCGCCGAGATTACGGAGGGTTTCCAACGTGGTGGTTGTGTTTCCGCAGGAGGAGGAGGGCGGCAGCGCGCGCGCAGCGGACGCGGCCTTCCGCACAGTGCCGCGCGACCAGACCACCTTCCTCGTCTGGAGAATCACGGTATTTATCATACTTTCCTAACATTTTTTTTGCCTGCAACTCATAAAGTCAAAACAAAGCCAATCCTTTTCACTATTAGCATCACTTAGTAAGGGGTATTTCAGTTTTTGGCCGCCTATTGTGCTTATGTTTTTATTCGTATGTATATGTCGTTGGGCAATAAAGTATTATTGATAGATTGATTGACTGGATTCCTAAATTATTATGTCAAGTAAGGAAAAAAGTATCTTTGTGGTACCTATCTTGAAGATATTATTATTATTGCGTATGGAAAATATATATCCTGAGTTCTGAAACGGACTGTTTCGGGGATGCGTGACGTAATCGCAGGATAAAGCACTGGGAGATTTGTAAGGAACAATCCGATGAACCATTGGTAGTTCTTGACCTATTCTCACCCCTAGATATATTGGGATTATTATGCACTAGGTAAGAATTACGTATCAAGAAATTGAAACTGAATTATGTATTTCATGATCTCTCCGTAGCGAACTAGAGAAACTACCCCAATTGGGAATAGTTGTTAACTTTTGTTATGTTAGAGAACTTTCACGTAAAATCGTTCATAAATGGACCAACACGCAATCATCGTAATATTTATAGTCGTATTAAATAGGTACCTACATTGCCAATATCTAGGATCTCCTGTGTTAATTAAAAGAAAAGAAAGAAACATTTATTTCTTCAGGACACCACAGACACAGATAGACAGGTACATCACATTCAACACAAGACAGCGCGGAAATCATACACAGAAAAAAGAAAATAAAAACAAAACAAAAAAAAAGAAAAACAAGATCAAAAATCATTAATAAAAAAAGAAAAACAAACTAAAATCATAAAAATAATAATAATAACGGTTTCATCAATTAAAACAGGTACTTTTTCGGTGCTTGTTCTAAGCTTATAAACCATACAATACAATAGGTAGGTACCTAAGCAATTTAGGCACTCTCATTGCAAATACCGGTGATTTCTCTGTACCACACACTGACCTATCACGCGAAGAGCATTCGATTCTGTTTCATACTTTGCGTTTCGTTCGTAATCTTACTTTCACCGAGGACAAAGCGTGTGGTATATAGGTAATTAGGTACCTACAAACATACCTACATGTGTATAGTGGTAAAACTGCAATTAGCATGCGAATTATAGTTCTCGGAACACGCTTTATGTTTAGTAGACCACCTTCTAGACAGTCTTAACTACTCGTAACTTAGCGTCTGACAAAAATGTATTACTGAAGACAGAATAAAAGGAACAAAATTAACTACTTACCTAAGTTTCGAAAGATGCTACCTATGTTCGTTTAAGGACCAAGAATTATCTTATTATGTGCTAAGCGTTATGATAAAGTTCGGGTTTGAGTTTTGTACAGTCATGAGCAATATAATGTGTTTAGGAATCTGTCGCACTAACATATTTGACATTTAGTGAGACATACAGTTCAATTTGTCAAAAAAGTTAATGTGACATGGTATCAAAGTGTATAGATATTAATGCTCGTGACCGTACATTCCTCTACAGAGTGATTAACAATCTAAAGTAAATGAACCGCTACGTTACTAATCAAATCAGTCAAGGAGCTACTCCATCCACTGATCTGGAAAAACGTTATATAATATTATGTCTTTCGGAGTTATAGCTTAGCTAGCTTGGGTTAGCTTTGAGGCAGTAGTGCCTAGGGAAACATTGTCAGATGCCATGATTCAAGCAGCGTTCTTGTGTCTTTTGTCTTCACAAGACTTGTGACAGCTTTTAAAATGGCTGTACAGTCCAATGCGAGAGCGGCAGTAACAGACGCACGACTGGCATTTTAGTTGAGGGCCATATATAATGAAGCGACCCTCTCATTTCAATGTATTATATCTTTCAGTGCATCACCGATTAAAACGATAATAAAAAATACTGAGTTCAGATTGCACGTTCCGACCGAATAGCGGTCGTACCCCGTGACTAGGCTGCTTGTTGCTCGGTTCACAGATAAAATTAAACTAAAACAGTTACTCCATTCTGCAGAAAGCTACGCTTACTAAAAATAGGAAAAGGAAGACCGTAAAGTGCGATTACATATTTTATCATCCGGGGGAAGTCGTAAAAGAAAAAAGGCAACAGTAACTTAGGACTTAAACCCCCTCCAATATAATAGATCTACATGGGCAATAAGCCAGATTATGTCGTATGAAGACTGCAGGCCACGTATTGGTTATCGAACTGGAGGATACTTAACAACAGGAGGGTTAAAATGGCCACATCGGAGCAATTCATCTAAAAAAGCAATATTGCTATTTGACATTTGCGCATATGAAAGTAAGTGCGCAATGCAAACAAAATGTCTACTTACTTGCAATATTGCTTTTTAGATAAATTTGAGATAAATTGTTTCGATGTGGCCATTTTATTCCCCCAGCTGACTAAAGAAACATTAAATTCGCTTTATAATAGGTTCACGGTTTAGAAAACCATTTGTTTTTGTTACGTAATTCTTCAGCACAGTCTAGACTTAAATAGCCAAGTTGATGCAATAGGCTAATCTCGGGCATCTAGGTAGCCTGAGATGATAGTTTTTATTATTAAATCTAGTTCGACAATCGTAAAAAGATTTTGTTTTTATTTTTCATAACTAATATAAACTTCTATTATGTAGGTAGGTTAAGGTGGATTACCAACCTCATCAACCCTGGTGTCAGGGCCGCCAAAGGCATCTGGCATGCATGGCTCATATAACGACTACGTACATACATCAGTAAGTAGTAACCGGGACCAACGGCTTAACGAGCTGCGAAGCACAGATCATCTTACTTTCGGACAATCGGGTGATCAGCCTACAATGTCCTAACCAAACCAGGGCTTACAAAGTGATTTTGTGATATGTCCCGAACCCGGGACCTCCGGATCGTGAATAATAAGAAAACAAAATTGTATTGCATAGTTGCCTCATTAATTATTCGTGAATAATTTCGCAATAGCTGTTACATTGTTATTTACCTGTGTTACAACAGATTTTGATCACGTGGTATCAAATGGTTGGCGTGAGAAGCAAGCGGAACTCCGCGAACAAAAACATCTCATCTCCGGATTTCATTACTGTTCAGTTTGGGAATCGTGTGAAAGGTCGCACAAACTGACAAACCACTCGCTCATTCCCACGAAATATTAAATTTAAAATGCGGTTTCGGTAACAGGCATTTACTTAGGTAGGTACGTATAGCATTTAGTTTTAATTAATTTTATGGCCTTAGGTATTCACTTGTCTAATGTCACAGTGCTATGTGTGGCCAACATTAGGTACATAAACTGCCTATATATGTCCCACTGCTGGGCACAGGCCTCCCCTCAATCAACCGGAGGGGGTATAGAGCATACTCCACCACGCTGCTCCAATGCGGGTTGGTGGCCAACATTAGGTATAATCTCAAAATCGATGACTGATAAGAATATGATTATCTACATAGCTCACATAGAAAGCTCGGTGTGTCGTGGATATTTAGAGTTCATCTTGAGCTGTGACTACTCCAAAGAATATAGTAACCCCCTCCCCCATGCTAGCGCAATGGGTTCGTATTCTTGCCCCTAGTAAAAAAAATGTATGTTTTTAACACTATACTTATACCTAAGTTTTCCTATTACTACTACAATAATGGTCTGTTGTCTCGATATCGTGCCTACGGCGTCCCGGACTTTTAAAGGCGTTCGTAGGCCGATTATTATTGTTATAGTCGTGAACTTATGTAAGTAATATTATCTATATATTACAGAGATTATAATGTTGCAATACGTATAACACGCTGTAACATAAGACATTAAAAATTAATCACTCATCACATTTATGTCCCAACTAGATATTATAATTATTAAAAACAAAAGATCTATTTTTTTTAAATTTCGACAAATCGCCTTCTTAATTCGGACCCATTTATCGTCTTAAAACGAAAACATCGCAACCTCTAGTCATCTAGACCTATTGCACAATTCACGAGTACCATAACGATTGTTCGTTCAACATTTTAACACTTTACAAAGTGGAGAGTTTTGCGTAATCGAATCACGAGCGAGCTTTAGCGCTAACGCGATCGCCACGACAACCATGATTTATGATGGAGAAAATAGAACTAGGTATTATAGTGAAAGAAGAAAGTATCGAGCAAAGTGATTGATGTCATTTGACTGCAAAAGACGTTAAATTACATTAGTACAAAGCTTTTATTGTTAAAGACAGAATACAGTAAGCAGGAGTGGCTTATGTCGTCTTAGAAAGTGACACACTGCGAATTAGGACAAATATAGTTTAAATTAAAAAGTTTCTTACTTTAGCTACTTTATCAAATACCTAGGTACACAGGAGGTACTGAATACTGAATGTTGAGGGATTAAGATAGGCATGTCATTATCGAAGCAAATGGAATTCCATAGTCTGCTTACCACGCCGGTGGGATGTATCTGTGAATTTATACAGGGCGTTAGTGGCGTCGTAACGAATACTGAGGGGGATGATTCAGACCATGATTCTGGTATCAAGTGCTCGGAAAATTCATGATAATTTTAGTGTTTTTTTTAAATTATTTTCAGTTCCATACTTTTGAGACGGAAAATTCCACTTGAAATTAACTCAGAATCATGGTGTGAATCATCCCACAAAGTTTTCGTTACGATGTAGTGACATTAGAAAAAATGACATACATATGTATAATATTTTACCTAGCTAGTTAGGTAGATTTACCAAAATCACTTGCTAACTTTATAAGTTTACTAAAAAAGTTCAGGATCTATCTAGAACCAACATGGTGAAATCACCTACCTTTCCTAATAAACACATAACTTCTTCTTCTATCGTGTGGGTTGTGAGGTGAATTGCCAACCTCGTCTACCCTGGTGTCAGGGTTATTATCGAGCCGCCAAAGGCCCCTGACATGGCTCATGTAACGATTACTTTCTTACATCTGTAAGTCGGTAGTAACCGGGACCAACGGCTTAACGTGCTTTCCGAAGCCCGGATCATCTTACTTTCGGACAATCAGGTGACCCTGTAATGTCCTAACCAAACTAGGGATCACAAAGTGATATTTGTGATGTCGCCACCGGGATTCGAACCCGGGACCTCCGGATCGTGAGCCCAATGCTCAACCAATGGGCCACGGAGGCCGTTAACACATAACTACTGCAATGAGAATAAATACAATGATCCAAAGCTAAAACCTACAATGCAATAGCCCTAGTTTCAAACAAAGCGTCCAGCTGCACTGCCCTCATTAGCATAGACAAGACGGAGAGAAAGTCCCATGCAACCGACATGATATAAAACTGCAGCAAGATGCCTGCGTTACTCAGCCGATACAACCGCCTGTAATTACTAACTCGGAATGATTTGCCACGAATTTCATACATTTACGATACATTCAACCACTTTCTATTGCGATTTCTATATATATTGCTACCAATCAATGTAGTAACGGCCTCTATGTAACATTAGTTGAGCGTTGTGTTCACGATCCGGAGGTCCCGGGTTCGAATTCCGGTAAGGACACAACACAAAATTCACTTTGTGATCCTAGTTTGAATAGGATATTACTAGCTGATCATCTGATTGTCCAAAAGTAACATGATCCGTGATTCGGAAGGCACGTTAAGCCGTTGGTTCCGGTTACTACTTACTTACTGATGTAAGAAAGTATACTAATATAAGTGCGAAGTCGTTACAAGAACCATGCCATGTCAGGGGCCTATGGCGGCTCAATAATAACCTGGACACCAGGGTTAATGGGGTTGGTTATCCACTTCATAACCCATGCCCATAAGATAGAAGAAGAGAACGTATTGTATTGATCTGTTTGTTATATTTTATTGAGTGTGAAAGTAAATAGCTTAGATACTATCGGTGAAGTCTGCGTATTTGAAATTATAATTGGATAATCCTATGTTAAGACTCCAACAGTGGCTAATCGCAATATCCGTCTAATGAGCAGTATATACTATACTTTTGCTATGAAAAATTCCAATTGATTATTAACTTAGAATAATAAGCTGAATCATCCCTCTCAGTATTTGTTACGATGTCACTAACACCTTGTATTATATTATGTCACGCAGCTGGGTACATTCTTCCAATCTCTCCTTAATCAACCATGAAGACGATATTGAGTATACCACAGAATTGAATCAGAATCATTTATTCAACGTAATTAAACTTGTTGATGGTCAATTTAACATTTTTGAATCTACGTCATAAGGGCGATAATGGAGCATACTCAACTCTCTCTGCAGTGCAATATCCTATCGTTTGCATTGTTACTAACATCTATGGACCTGTGTCTGAAAATAAATAATTTGAATATCATAGATGATTTAAAAAAGGTTTTTTACAGCTTTATTCCAATAAAAAAAACAATTATGAATCCAACCACTGAGTCACTGTTCAATGAATCTAGCTAAATTTTGGCCTGGGCCGTTCAAAAAGAAGCATGAACATCTATTTGTGAACAAAACTGCAGGTTTTTTAGCAACCGTGACGGCTGCGCTGCGCGGCGAGAGGTCTGTGACGAATGGGCGCGAACAACAATCAAATCGTGTAGGCCAGGTTTACACTATTATCACAATTTGCTCTTTGTCCATTATTTTCATATTATCGTACACTTCTGTGCCGCGGTGTTTATTCACGCATTGTCATCACCTGTAACCGTTCTACATACATACATACATAAACTCACGCCTATTTCCCACCGGGGTAACCGTTCTAACTGTTACGTAAGCGCAAATTATCTATTTAAGTTAACTAAACGTTGAACATAAAAAAAAATGTTTATTGTCATAGAAAAAGATCCACACAACATTGGATTCTATAGCTAGGACACACAAATGCTACAGAAGTATAACCCTGCTACCTGAACTAGGAGACCTGTATCTCAGGGAGCAGGACACATAATATTTGGTATATGTATGTTCCTTCAAGCTTAAATAACAGTCAAATATAAGTCTATAAGTAGTTATTTTAGTATACGTAAGTAAAGTTATTATTAAATGTCAATGTAAACCAGGATTTAGCAAGTTCTAGACTTTGTAGAGGGCCCGGAAGATGCCTGTGACGGCTGAGTCACCTACATCGCGGTACCGCTAGCCGGAATAGGAACCTGCGCCGGCGCCGGCGGACCGCGACCGAAACGTTTTACCGCGCTTACTATACATTACCACATCTATACACTCCCATAACCGAATTGTTATGGAATTAATAATAAACAATTTGTTGCACACACATTAAGAGAACATTTCAAGGTTTTCACTAACACTGTCGGCTGGCATCGGCGATGCAGCCACCACTTATCACGTTGAACGTATTAATATAGTATTCGGTACCTACTGCATAAATTCTGTGACGTTGGTCTAATCTTTCGATGGATGTACCTTAATTGGGTCATGTACTGGGTTCAAGATAAATTATGAAATTCTAAAACTAACGAAAACCATTTTCTTTTTTCTATTTAACTTATTTACGATTACGATTTTAATAAAGAAAAACGTAATAATAACATTACACATACACACACATACATACATTACACATTATCATCATTATTATTAGTATTATTAGTACATTTTATCATGTTTTTCATTGATGTCATAGTGTGTTTTTTTATACAATTTGAATAATAATTTCGTGTTTTGACGTTTAGTAAAAAGTAAGTGATTAGTTTTTTTGGTTAGTTAAAGTTGGGTTATGTTGTTGTTGACACCACGGTTTCTGTGGTTGATTATCCGGCCAGCAACCCACACAACAGAAGATGGAAGATGCAGGAATGATGTAACGGGTCCTAGATCAGTATTTGGCTTTTGCACGCGAATTCATCCATGTAGCAAAAGGCACACCACGGACACTTCATACAAAAAACCTCGTTTTACACAGACACTACACATTGACATTATCGTACACGCGCATCTGTGTGTGTGACGTCTGACACCATACGATTTAAGACTGAACTATGATCGAGGGAGGTGAGGTAAACCTAGCTCAGCCGCTGGCGGGGAGCGGAGAGTTGCCATTCTATACGTAGTATTATTCCTTATTATATGTTTAAGTTTCCATTAACAGCAGCACTAAGTTAACCAGTAGATGCCTAACATACCTAGCTTGTCGTTCAATTTCTACTAGCAAATAAGCATTTTACCATAATCATAGGTAGGTATGCGCAAGGAAGATATATATCTTAGTAATTGTAAGAAAGAATGCCATCTCCACAGTGTAACAGCATCATCATAGTAAATAGACTGAATACTACTTACATATTCCGATAGTAATTGTTGCTGTTTTGCAAAACAATCGAAATACTTTGTAGAGATTGGACAGGACCACTTCTAGATTTGGTTTTATAATAAAAAATAGTCTATTTTAAATCGGTCTATTATGATATGTTATAAAAGAAAGAGTCCCACCTTATTGGCAGTGGTTGGGAACGATCTACAAAGTTTAGCAAATTAAATATTTCTTATTCCAATTCCAGTTACCGACAGGGGGCTTAAAATTATTGCAATTTGACATTTGCGCATATAAAACTAATTGTGCAATGCAAAAAAATGTCAAATTGCAATATTGCTTTCCTAGATGAATTGCTTCATTGTGGCCATTTTAACCCCCCTGATACTGATACAAAAAGTTACTTTTATATACTGGGTATACCCGGGTATGCTGAGAGTATGCTGGGTCTTGTTGTTAATGGGAAGGAACCATAACTGTGCGTCTGATGCACTTCTTCTATCGTATGTGTAGTGAGGTGCATTACCAACCTCATCCACCCTGACAGGTTATTATCTCATACACTGATAAGAAAACAATTCAATGTACCACACGATCGTATTGACTGGTACCTAGCTCCGACACTGACTTGTCGGTCTGTGGTCTCAGTCGTTACCGATGGGGCGCACTGCATAATTACTTCGTACGCCATAGACGCAGGCGCACACAGCGGTCTGTTACCAGATCTGACGATAACGTCCAACAGCACACTCACTAAACTCATAATAAATGCATTTTCGTAATATTATTATACTCTCCATGCAAATAAATTAACTATCTCTCGTAATAATGTTGTAAAAGTAAAACGTAATTTATTTATTTTCTCTAGGCCGTTTGAAATTAAGAAAATAAAAATGATTGATTATTGTTATCAAGATATCGTTTCTAGCAATACACTTTTCAGAACAATCTGCTGTGAAGACACAAAGCCTTGGAAAGTTTTGTGTCGTAAAGCCAATAATGATGTTACTTTGATTGACCGTAGGAATTATGAAGCACTTTCAACGACATTATTAAACGGTAACGTGACGTGAATACAGTCTAAGCCACCAGTTAAGAAATAATAGCGTAATTAATGATCGTAAGCAGTCGTTACTTTGTTATTATTTAAATGAGTCTTGCATAGTCAAACTTATAAAACACTCGAACGCTAGCGTCATAATAAGATTGAGATAAACTGTTGAAAGCGTGTGTGTATAAAAAGTAATAAATGTCGTGAGCGAACGCGGGCTTAATCCAGTTGTCGTGAGCGCCAGGGCATGCCTCAGTAATTGTACTCGGGTATGCATCAATGCATAGGTATAGGTATGCCTCGCCGCCTCATCTGGGCGAATCCAGTAAATCACTGTAAGTAATAACACACGATTCACTGTCGTCCGACGAACGGTTTTTGGAAGAAAAAGTGATTTATTTGCTAATGCGGGGCAAGGAATACAATACATGTGATTACGTGGAAAATGCACTCTCTATGAATAGGTATTACTTATACATTGCAATAATTTTACCATGATCCTTTTGAAATAAGTACCAGTTTTGGCGGGCCATGCTCTGATACTTATATTGTCTTATTTTGTTGTCACAGCCTCTGTGGTCCGGTGGTTGAAGGATAAGCTCACGATCCAATGATCCCGAGGTTACCTAAGGGCATTGCAGACTCATCATCACCAGCCCATAAACGTCCCCACTGCTGGGGCACGGGCCTTCCCTACGGATGGATAGGGAGATCGGGCCTTAAACCACCACGCGGGCCCAGTGCGGATTGGTGGTTATTAACGACTGCTAATGCAGCCGGGACCAACGACTTAACGTGCATTCCGAAGCACGGAGGAGCTCGAGATGAATACTTTTTTTTTCTATGGTCACCCATCCTATGACCGGCCTTTGCGAAAGTCGCTTAACTTCAACAATCGCAGACCGAGCGCGTCAACCGCTGCGCCACCGAGCTCCTCGTTAAGAAGTCGGTTTCGGCTATTATTTACTTAAGAAAGTATGTATTCGTTACATGAGCCATGTCAGGGGCCTAATAGTAACCATGAGACCTGCGTTCATCAGGTCGGTCATTCATCTCACAACTCACACGAGAAAAGAAGTTTGTTGTCTAATATTATTTAACTTTTGTCATCTCTCTCTCTTTATTTAAGAGCTGCGCTCTTGTCGGTGGAGTAATCGCCATTCCTCTCTTCTTCCCGCCAAAACCTCCACCCCCCTGATACGACACAACCTGCACCTTCCCTTTTATTTGTTTCATAAATGTTCTCCTAGGACTACCCCTTCCTCTCTTCCCTTAAACTTTTCCTTCTATGATGTTTGTTATAAATGAATCGTGTCGTATCAGGTGGTCAATCATATTTCCTCTCCGGTTCTCTATAGTCTTCATTATGGTTCTCCTTTCTTCAACTCTTTCCAACACTTTTTAATTTGACACCATTTCAGTCCAGCTCATACCCTCCATCCTTCGCCAACACCACATCTCAAACGCTTCCAACCTCTCTCTGTCTCTCTGCGTCATAGTCCACGTTTCACTTCCATAGAGTGCAGTGCAACTTTTGTCATAGAATAAGGAATACTAAGAAGATTATAAAATCATCTTGGGTAAGTAGTAGTAGATACTTATGTAAATCATGTCGGTTGAATTAGGTATTTTAGTTGGTAGCCCTCAGACGTCACACACACATGTCAATATAAAACGAGGTTGTTAAGTATGAAGTGTCCGGGGTGTGCTTTTGTGTAATACCTCATCCAAACCAAGACATACGTACTTGACTGAAATACCAAAGCGTAGGCGGACAACTGAGATGAAAGATTATCCACCGGACATCGCAGCCGCGTCGCTGATTAGTTGATAACGGTAGCCGCGCTCGCGCACCCGACAAGATTAATAGCCACGAGTCATTCGAACAACATTTGTTAGTCGATCATTTCCGCGGAAAAATCGTAATTGACCTAATTTTTTTAATTTAACTTTGCAGTAATTGCAATTCTTAGATTTATTATACACGTAAGTACTATTTTACCAACATGAAGCGATGTTATGTTGGTGGGCTTGGTTTTCCGTATTTAGACTCTAACTACCTTCTTCTCTCGTGGGGGTTGTGAGGTGGAGTACCAACCTCACCAACTCTGGTGTCAGGGTTACTATTGAGCCGCCAACGGCCCCTGACATGACTCATGTAACAACTACTTACAAGTAAGTAGTAACCGGGACCAACGGCTTAACGTGCCTTCCGAAGAACGGATCATCTTACTTTCGAACAATCAGGTGTTCAGCCTGTCCTAACGAAACTAGGGATCACCACGTAATTTTTGTGATATTTCCCCAGCGGGATTCGAACCCGGGGCCTCCGAATCGTGAGCCTAACGCTCAACCACTGGACTACGGAGGCCGTTACCACCTAACTCTTAACTACCTAAGGCACGAAGAGATGTATCATGATGGTGCTTCGTACTCGATATGTACGTATCGAAACGGCTTAAAATTAACCTCGTAAGAACCGGATTTCCAGACACAATAGTTAAACAATGGGATTTGGATTTTAAAAGGCATCTGGTTCTTAGGAGGTTAATGAGTCTAAACAGATTGTAACATACCCACATGCAAGATAAACAAAAGAATATGGTAATGAACTTATAAATCCATTAGAAAGTAAAAAAAACAGAAAACACATTTATTTTGTAAACAAATTGCGATGATTGTGTGTATTCATTTAAGTATAAATAATAATTTGTAAGTATCTAGTTATGTAGGTAATGTAATAGATAATTATGTTGAAAGTTTACGGTTTCTTATAAACTTTTGTAGGAACGCGTAGGTATAATATAATAGACTACTTGACAACCTAGTCAATTAAGATACTGTTAGCGGCATCCCCTACTCATATGGCAACACCGACGACCGAAGCTATATAAGGACGCTCCAACCAACACTTGCCCCTCTTTTTATTCTTTCGTTCGAAGCGCGCGCTCTTAAGATTACGTTCATTTCTTTTGTAAATTATAATTTTGTAAAATATATCCGATTTGTTTTGTGCCGTGTTTTGTGTCGTTTTTTTTTAAAATAAATTTGTTTCCACCTCTAAAAATACTTTATACGAAAGGTCAAAACGAAAGTTTTCTTTGGAGTTTGTATGGAAATAAGAACGTCGTACTCATTGTTACTAATATTAAATAAATCATAAATAAAATTCGAAAATAAGTCGAAAAAATAATGAGATTTATTTTTGATTATCTTAGATTACTTCTATTTCTATATTAGCATTTTATAATTTATATTTGATCCAGTCAAATACCCTTCTGTCATCATCATTAACTTAAGAGTCATGCTGTTGTCGGTGTAGCATTCTTGTCTATCTAACCTTTTTATCTTCTTCTTCTTCTGTATCTTGTGTCCATTGTGTTCAATAAAGTATTTTATCTATCTTCTTTATTCTGTAAGCTCTTCTTGATCCCCTTCCGTTCTTTCCTTCTATCTTGCCATCCAGGATGTTCAGCATAAATTCCAATATTACAAAAATATCCCAGCCGGCTTGCTCTTGTTGCTGGTGCATCATTAATCTTAATAAATATCTACGTATTTGTGGAAAAAATGTCACAGCGTTCAGGGTTCATCGGATTGCTTCTCAAACGGGAAGTGAACTTACGGACTTGCAAGTTGTACTAATAAGTTTTTAATTTTTCTTAAGTACAGTTTTCATTTCTAACACCGTTAGCTAGATCATTATAGACCGCGATACGGTTCACCCTCACCCCTATCACGTTGATCTAACAGAAAGCTCGGAGAGGTGTGGGTACTTAGTTCATCTTGCGATGGATGTACTTCTGACTACCTAATTGGGATATAGTCGTGAGCTTATGTTATGTTATCAAATCAAATAGTACCTAACTTCTTAGTACCTACCTATAAAAACCTCCCGCCTTCGGAACGCTCCCGGCTTGAAAGTGTTTACTTGATGTTGAATATTTGTAGCAAAAACGGCGAGTAGACTTGATTACAATCGGAGACTTCACCGTTGAGAAAGAGGTGATGGATGACGTCACGCCTTGCGATGGTTGTACCTCTGACTATCTTATTGGGATATGGCCGTGAGCTTATGCAATGCATGTATTTGTGATCTGCAGGAGACGAACACGGAGCTGCTGCCGCGGAACCACTACGGCACCTTCTACGACGCGGAGGCCTACCTGGTGTACTCGTGCTCGCTGCCGGGGCAGCCAGCGGGGCCTGATGTCATCGTGAGCTATATTAATAATAATAATATAACGTTTATTTCAGACCAACACAAATATGTATAACAGTCCATAGATTATTAGTAGGTTAATAACAATTGTGCTTAATAAACTATGTTAGTATTGTTAATTTAAAATCTAATTATTTACTTATTTTATCTTATTTAATAGTGTAGTGGGTATAGACCCATAGCTACTTCGACCCAGATACTTCGATTCATATTAAATGATTCTTCTCTTTTTGAACATAGAATTAAGAAGGAGTTTTGTTTTTCTCGCACTTACTACGTCACACCCCGGACACTTCATACAAAACACTTCGTTTTACACAAATACTAACACATCTGTGTGTGTGACTTCTGACGCCTTGATTCAAGACTAAAGTAAGACCGAGGAGAGGTGAGGTAAACCTAGCTCAGCCACTGGTGGGGAGCGGAGAGTTGCCGTCCTTTTTCTATGACTCCGTATAGAACGGACATTAGAACCTAGCTAAATTTACCAACTCGTTAGTCGTTAACAAGAAAAGGAGCATGCGCAGACTGTCTTGCTCGTTTGCTTGTATGAAGTATTCGGACTGTGTCGAAGTGTAAAGTTTCAACGATGTGCTGGTACGTCTCTTGTACAAAACGTCCTTCTTTACATGTTTGGGCTGCTAGCCAATTATGAAGGAATCATAAATGTGTGTATCATTTCAGCGTCGTGAAATAAAAGAGAATGGTAACGGCGAGTGTCCAGAGCGCCACATCCACGCGTGGGCGGGCGAGCGCAGTGGAACCCTGTCGGGCGTGGCGCTCCGCCGCGGCACGCAGCTGGCGGCCTACCTGCACGCGCCCGTCGTCATCCACAGGGAAGCTGCCACCAAGGAGACTCCACGCCTGCTGTCTTACTTTAGAGATGGTATCAGGTAAAATAGCTATTATACTCGCAGTAGTCCTAGGAGGCCAAATCATCAACAAAACAATCCGGAGCCACTCAAGCGCCTTCGGTACGGATTTGCTATCGCGCGCGGCGCTTAAGTATATTGTACGCTTTGCTTAATAGCTATGTAGATAGCATTTGCTTATCGATTAATTGAAACCCGCGGTATAATTCAACGCGCGCAATAATTCGCGCCCGTATAATTCGCGCTACAGCAAATCCACGCTTTGTACGTAGGTACACCTAGGGAATCGTCGTAACAAATTACATCAAGACTTAAGTACACTGAAGTTAAAAAACATAAATAATTGTTTAAAATCACAATGTAAAAAGCGTTCCACCAAAACACGCAAACACTTCTGAGTCATTATAACTTGTAGGTACCTATAGTTATCGGAAACTGGTTGCTAGTTAGTTCCGACATAGAAACTATAAAAACAATGTTCCCACCCAGGATCCTCCGTAGCAACTCAATGAACAGCGGCGCGCGGCTGTACGTGGTGCGCGGGCGCCGGCCGGTGCTGCTGCAGCTGCAGCCGGTGTCGTGGTCGCAGCTGGCGGCCGATGGCGTCTTCGTGCTTGACACGCCCGCCAACCTCGTGCTGTGGCTCGGACGTACCGCCAACCTCATCGACAAGATCTTCGGCGCTAAGGTTCGAACTATAAGGCTGTTATCTTTGAGCCGCAGCGGGTATTCGCCGTGTATCGAAGTTACCTAATACTTATCTATAAAGCGGTGACACGTTAGTCATAGAAGCGAGCGCGAGATATTTCACCAAACGGCTAAATTTCGCGAGCACACGATATTGACTTATGAAAAGGAAGCTTATGTTCACTGTGTGATTTTTTGTGTGTAAACATTGATTATAGGATTCCAATATACCTATTACGTAAAACTCACCTTCAAATATCAATGTAATATTACGTAAGTATTCTAAAATTCTGAAGTCAAAATTAGTTTCTTAACTAATTTGAAGCAATGTCTTCCTGGTCATTTTAGCTTTCCAGAGTATAAATATACCTGCCCCAAGTGCCCCATATTTCACATAAGCTCACGACTATATCCCAATGAGGTAGTCAGAAGTACATCCATCGTAAGATGATCTAAATAACCACACCACACTGAGCTTTCTGTTAGACCAACATGATAATGGTGAGCCGTAACAGGACCACAGTGACTGTTTGCTTTTACGTTTTTTTGTCCTACAGATAGCGTACCGCATGGCCCGCGGCCCGGATAAGGGCATGTCAGCGCGCCGCATCGCCATCGCGCACGACGGGTATGAGCAGACGCTGCCGGCGGGCGATCGCGCGTTGCTAGACGCGTTGTTAGAGCTGCGCGCACGCTCCGTGCGCCCCGCCGCCCCGCCCGCCGACCCGCCGCGGCCCGCGAGACTATACAGGGTAACGAATTCAGTAATATGCTGCACACTACGTCGAGGGGACCTCGAAATGGACGACTGTGGCCAGGGTATTTGCGGCAACGACTATTACCTATACTTAGGGTACAAACGAAGCGACCCAAAAGAAACTGGTGTCTCATTGTGACTGCCGCCACATCGACCTGTCTGTTCTGCTCTGTAGTTCCACGACCCGCTATGAGCTATAGCTACGCGGGTTAACCCATTAGTCTTTCGTTCATGTCTATTTAATTAGGTATTTTGTTAGGTTTCCCTGGTTGCGCTGAACATAAGTACTTATTGGCCTATCTTGCATACTGGTAAACCACCTTGTTACAGTAAACACCGATCCTCTCAAATCTCATCCGTTTCCAGGCAACCCAGCCGGCACGAGTGGCGCCTCTGACCATGCCTTCACAGAGGCCGGCGGCGCGCCTCGAGGAGATCAAGCGCGCGCCTCTCTACCGGGAGGACTTGGCTGACGATGTAAGTGACGCAAGGATCAAATCATAAATGGTTTATTTAACTCACTACTTACAATAATCCTTGTTACAAACGGGACAGGGTGCGAGGTTTTGTATGAAACCGCAAATCCCGCGCTCGAAAAAATTACAAGCTGGGGTCTTTGACTTTAGGGTAAGGTGGTGCAGGAGTCTCTTACTTCACCTCCATTGACGCATTTACGAGCTTCTTCTTTCTAATAACGAAAGTGGACAATTTTGTCGGTCAGTTTTCCTTTATCTTCTGGTAATGCTGCAAGTCAATAAAAATTGCATAAAAATTAGAAATCACTAAAATATCCACCGTAGTGTAAGAGTACGCACGCGCCATCTTACACACCCTCGTAGTGCGCACTCTTACATTTTTTCTCAAATCGCAGTAATGACTTTACTAGCACCATCTCTGCGCAGCGATTATAATTATTTCTTTCGAGCGGCAAGTTGACATGTTAGGTTGTTTAATAATTGTAATCAAATACTTGTAGTGGGTTGTTTTTTGAAACAATCACACATTGAAATAGTTGATATTTAACATAAAAAGCATTAAAAAACTTCGGGCTTACCTGAGAGACACAGTTTTCACTCAATCGCGATTATTTTTGGGGAGTGTAAACCGGCATAGTAGGTGTTCAAAACATGATTGAAATTAGCAGCAAATATCTTTCAGTTTTTGCACAGAGCCATATGCGCACTCTTATCGCCTGCGCACTCTTGCACCACCTTACCCTATCCTGGCCATGTGTGCTACAAGTAGTTATTAATAATGGAGACGTGGTGCTAAATGACCGATGCGTCGAGATGCTGTCGCGTAGGACTTCCGACATAAAACAACATGCAAAAACGTCCAATAAGGTGCGTCGTCATGCGCTATTTATTGATTATGTATCTAGATATAGTGCCGGAGGTCGCGATGCCTCAACGAACGATGCATAAACGAGACCTAGTTACCATCAAAGCGAGACACACTCTGAAGACGCACACGTCAGTCTCGCTCTTGAAGTAATTGATCGATTCCTGCACATCTCTGCTCGTCTCCTCTCCTTTTCGCGTTAGCAGAAACCATTTCTAAACACAGTATCATTCTTTTAGGGTGTGTACGTAGTGGACAGCGGCAGTCGCGGCGTGTGGGCGTGGGTTGGAGCCAACGCAGGCGGCGCGGCGGCGCGCGGCGCTCTAGCTGCGGCCCGCGGACTGGCTCGCGCACGCCGCCTGGCCGGGCCCGTGTCGCTCACTGCTGCTGGTCATGAGCCACTGGAATTTGCCGCGCTCTTCCACGGATGGCGCTGGTGTGACGCAAGACGCGACAGCAGACTGCGCGCCGCGAGGTGCGCCACTACAAGGCTCGATGCCGTCAGCCTTGCTTCCAATGCTTGGCTCGCTGCTGAGGTAATTGTAGTTACTGGCTGCTTATAATACTGATTAAAATGGTATCTGCCATGTTCTTCTTCGTTGTGTCCATGGCATTTCCTTCAGATTATTTTTAAACAACTTATAATCGAATAAAATATTCAATTGAAGACATCAGAAGAGTTATCACTTTTATTCGTTGTTTATACCAAAAATGCTGAAGAATTCTCTTGCCTATGTCTGCCTACGCCAAAAATACGTGACACCTTGAGATGATTATTAGGATATAACTCTGTCGTATGTCACACATTTACGAATCACTTGGTATTCCGACAGTAATCCTAAGATGTAAATGTAACCCATGTTCAGGCTCAGCTGCCAGACGACGGGTCGGGCGCGCTCCGCGTCTGGCGCGTGCGGCGCCGCGGCGAGGAGGGCGGCGCCCTGGCGGAGCTGGAGCGCCCGCAGAACGCCGCCTTCTACGACCGCGATGCCTACATCGCGCTCTATACCTACCACGCGCCCACCGGCGACCAGTCCATACTCTACTACTGGATGGTAATCATCAAATCACCAACAATTCTAATCTTTTTATGACAACAGGTATCTTCAGGTTAGGTAAGCGGACCCTGTGAAAAACGGGATAATGCTAGGGAGATGATGAGCACGACCTATAGAGACTCGGCGGTTATTGTCCACCTAAATAAACGACGTATGGTATTTGGTTGACTCGATGCCTGCCAAGCGCAATAGCGTTACCTAGCAGACACCGCATGAGACAATTGTTTGGTTTAATTGCAGGGTGGCTCTTCGCCAAATGATCTGAGGAATTTGGGTGCCAAAGAAGCCAAAGACCTCTACGTTAAGTTGGGGCGTCTTCCCGTCCAGGTAACTTCTCCTTTACTACTTTTATCCAATAAAAAAAACTCTTTTATTATCCAACACTACGACAAAGTAACGTTATCTACGTAATATTGTCTTTCTAGGCGTGGATTTATCAAGGCAAGGAACCGGCCCATTTCCTGCAAATCTTCAAGGGGCGCATGATCACTTACATCGGCAGCGCTACAGACATCGACCGTAAGAATCTTTTATTCCACTGCTGCTATATTTTTTATGAAAATAGGTAATTTCATTATGTTTCGAAAGGTAGCAGACATTTAGTCTTATGATTTCATCAACGTCATCATTTACCACAAATAATCATAAGGATAATAAGTAAGTATAGTTTTTGAAGCCTTTTAGGTACACTTCCACACAAGCACTACCTTTCAAGACTAGAAAAAATGTGTCCCCCGCCCCGTCTTCTTCTATCGTGTGGGTTGTGAGGTGGATTACCAACCCCGTCAACCCTGGTGACAGCCCCGCCCCGTGTATCGGTCCTCTCAGTGCTTTCTTACAGTCTTTTTTCTGTATTTTATACACACGCATGCTTAAAATATATTTGAAATCATTACCTCAGCGAGCGGCCGCCGTGTCCTAGCACCGTCACGTGCTCTGATCCGCGTGTCAGGACAGTATGCCCGCGAGGCGCGCGGGATGGAAGTGAGGCAGGGAGCAGCGAGCAGCGGAGGCCGGGGCTCCTGCTACATCGTGCGGGACGCGGCCAGAGTGTGGGTGTGGTGCGCCGCCACCGCCACTGGGGACGAGAGGGAGGTCGCCAAGAACATGGCTGCTGCTGAACACACGCTCGTCATGCAAGGTAGAATATGTTCTAGATCCTAGAACAATGCTCACAGGCTCTAGAAAGGAGTCTATATTCTTTTTTTAAAAGTTATCAGCTTCAGTTCCGCTTCGAGAAAGGAAATTGAATGAATTGAACCATATTTGTTGTAGTTTCGAAAAATGGGCACTTATGTCATTATGATAATCTGGGGTTTAAAATGTTCACATCGAAATTCGTCTAAGAAACTAGCAATATTGCTATTTGACATTTTGTTTGCATTGCGCACTTACTTTTATATGCGCAAATGTCAAATTGCAACATAGCTTTCTTAGATGAATTGCTTATGGCCATTTTAACCCCCCTGTTACCTACAGATTATCGTATAAGTATGACTGATTTTATTAACTCATATCGTGCATATATCCAGTCAAATTAGTACTTCGGCAATCTTTCCCAGTCCGATGCAGTCACAATAACCTTAGGTACATAATAATTATTTATACGAAGAAAAATATGCTTATCTTCTCCCACATGGAATATTATACCTATCTAAATCATCACTAGGATGTTCTATCAATTAACATTGCGAAATGTTTACAGGCAAAGAGACGACGAACTTCTGGGCGGCGCTGGGTGACCGGCGGCACCTGCTGGTCGCGTCTCCTCTCAAGGAGGTGGAGCGACCGCTGCCGCCGCGCCTCTTCTACGTGTCTCTTGGCGTGCCCGGACAGTACTCTTGTAAGTTACTGCTAGGAATAAGGTGGAAACGTAACAATTATATTTGAGTCAATAAAGCAGTTTAGTCAATCATTTCACAATCCTCAGGGACAGCTTCGTACGTCATCTTCTATCGTGTGGGTTGTGAGGTGGATCAACACCCTCTGCAACCCAGCGGCTTAGCACCGTAAGCACGCGACTCTTTCTCGCCTCGACATACGTCACCCGTCACTCTCTCACAGTACTGCACAGAAAGAGACAGATGATCTCTCTCGCGGCGAGAAAGAGTCGCGTGCTTACGGTGCTAGGCCCGCTGATGTCAGGTTTGCAATCGGGTTATCAGCCTGTAATGTCCTAACCAAACTAGTGACAAGGTGATTTTTGTGCTGTCCCCGCCGAGATTTGAACTTGGGACCTCCGGATCGTGAGCCCAACGCTCAACCACTGGACCACGATGGCGGTATTTGGTAATTTATCTACCGAGTGGCAGGCCTCAGCGATCCCCATTTGGCTGGCCAGTAATTAATGCCACTTGCGACAAATGTACAAAAAAATACGTAAAAAAACTTCAAAGAACATTTACAACTTGTCTAAAGCCCTCAGATTGTCTTGCTGGTCGATACTAACCAATATATATACTTACCAGTCGAGGAGATAATCTCGTTCACACAGTACGAGCTGGCGCCGGAGATGGCGGCGGTACTGGACGCGCACTGCTCCGTGTTCGTGTGGCTCGGTGCGCACTGCTGCGCGCGCGCCAAGGAGGACGCGCGCAACATCGCCGACACATACCTCGCGCAGGGTAACTAACTATACTGTTATATAATTTCTACACTGCCCTCAGGGAGATAATCTCATTCGTGCTTATGTTAGCATAACATAAGGTCACGACTATATCCCAATTGGAGTAGGCACATGTACATTCACGCTAGAGAACACCTCACCGAGCTTTAGTTAAGTTTGTGAATCGAACAATATGCAAGGATGTTGTCGGCTTGCGTTTCTCCCGCGTGCTTCATCCGTATGTCAACACTTTTAGCAGACATAGTAAATACCTACAAGGTATGTTGGAGACTAAGATTGAGAAGGGAATGTTAAGTTGGTTTGGACACTTAGAGCAGATGAAGGATAAAAGGATTACGAAAGCAGTATATAAAGCGAAGGTAGGTGGTAGGGCTGGCAGAGGAAGACCTAGGAGGACATACATTGACCAAATTGGAGACGTCCTAGAAAAGGTTCAGTAAGATCTACTCTGAGCCGGCGTGCGTGTATGATATGAAACGACTGATGAATGTGGAGAAAGCAAGAGAAGTATGTCAGGATCGAAGCAAATGGAATTCCAGTCTCTGCTTACTCCGGTGGGAAACAGGCGTGACTTTATGTTGTCATTACCGTGAACGCAAAAATATCTTAGAATCTTTTTGCAAATATCCAGTTGTCGCCATCTTTCTTACCTATGTTATATTTGTTAATTTTTCCACATACAGAAAAATGTTGAATACATTTTACTTCCTTGTTTGATTTATTTATCAGATCCTGCCGCTCGAGACCCCGAGACGCCCGTGCTGGTCTTGAGTCAGGGTCGAGAGCCACCCAACTTCACCGGCTTTTTCCCGCATTGGAAACAGTCTATGTGGAAGGTAAACCATCGCTTCATGATTTCCTTTCATTTAATTTTATCTTTACAGTCAGATTCAGATTCAGAGATTTACTCCAAAACCAAGGATCTTATTTCGTCCTTGTTCCCAACGGAATTTGGGCTTTTGACGAAAACATCCCATCTAAATAAGCTAATATTTTCACTGCGCGATAATAAGGCAAATTTCAAAGGTGATTCAACGATTGATGTCGACACAATGACTAAGATATAATAAAAATCATTCACTGGCAAACAACCCCATTGACACAGAGTATCTAGTTAATTCGTACGGGTTATAAAAAACCTTCTAGAACACATTTCCCTTCTCCACCAGGGTCATAAAACGTTCAGTGCGATAGTAAGCGCGCTGGAAGGCAAGGCGATAGTGCAGGGCGGCAACAGCGCACTGCAGAGCGGCAACAACGCCAACCGCTTCGACCAGCACGAGAAGTACCCGCTGGCTGTCCTACGAGGGCCTAAGGAACACCTGCCACCGGATGTCGACCCACTCGCCAAGGAGGTAACATGTGCAATTAACTGTTTATACTTTTCATCGAAGGAGCTCGGTGGCGCAGCGGTAAACGCGCTCGGTCTGCGATTGTTGACGTAAAGCAACTTTCGCAGAGGCCGGTCATAGGATGGGTGACCACAAAAAAAAAAGTTTTCATCTCGAGCTCCTCCGTGCTTCGGAAGGCACGTTAAGCCGTTGGTCTCGGCTGCATTAGCAGTCGTTAATAACCACCAATCCGCACTGGGCCCGCGTGGTGGTTTAAGGCCCGATCTCCCTATCCATCCATAGGGAAGGCCCGTGCCCCAGCAGTGGGGACGTTAATGGGCTGATGATGATGATGATGACTTTTCATCGGTCATAATTACGAAGTTATTGGAATTTTAATAATTTGAAGCTGTTTGTACTTCATTTTAAGGCTAAGGAGTGGTACCCACTCAAGCGGAAACGTGCTGATCAATAAGCTGAACTAACCACCTACATGTTCTTTATTTATTGTACCTATTTGTTCGAGCATGATATTATGTTGCAAATTGGAAGCGACGATGGTGAATGTCGGTGTACGGACAAACCAAAGTTGGTTTTTGTTGCACCGTCAATTGTAAAAAAAGTATTAAGTACTGTACTTATTTTTAATAATAAATAATAAAATAAATAATAACCCCTTTTTACCCCTTGTGGTACAACGCTCTGCCATCTCGCATTTTTTCCGTGCCGAGCACCTCTTCGATTCCACCGCGTTCGAGGATTGGCCCCGGTCATGTTATCGCAAATTACGGTTCTGTATGACAGAAAAGGATAGAAACATAGAAGTGCGATGCGGTGCAAATGTAGCTCAACCCTAACAGTGACTAATACCTGTACACTTTGTACTCCGCTCCGTGCAAAGATGTTTATTTATTTACCTATATTACTCATACACCCAATCCTATGAGCTATTCGACACATCTCATTTCTACTTTCGTGGACCAGATCCATGGGTCCAGGACCAGATCATCCTCAACCTTTCCAGGAGCCTCTGACCTTAACTCAATGTCTATTATTCCAGCTGTATCTAACTCACGACGACTTCGTGTCCACATTCGGTATGCCGTACAGCGAGTTCCGAGGACTGCCCAACTGGAAGCAGAAGGACCTCAAGAAGGCTGTCGGCTTGTTCTGAACACAACACATGCTTTTATATACCAACTGATCACACACACTGTTATCATCGTTGAATATAAGATAGTAAAAATGGTTATATAATGACCTTTTTTAGATAAGTCATTTCTATACAGGGTGTTAGCGACATCGTTATGAAAACTTTGAGGGATGATTCTGAGTTGATATCAACTAGAATTTTCCGACAGGAAATTCCACTTGATATCAACTGAGAGTCATGATCTGAATCATTTCCCTCAGTAATCGTTATGGTGTCACTAATACCAATATGTATTACTTGTAAGGGGTGTAAGTGACATAATAACGAATAGTTAGGGTGATGATTGCTCTCATTATTCTGAGTTAATATCAAGTGGAATTTTCCATCACAAAAGTATAGAATTGAAAAAAAAAATCATAATTTATGCGACGGAAAATTCCACTTGATATTAACTCAGAATCATGATCTGAATCATCCCTCTCAGTATTCGTTACGATACCACTTACACCCCATATTCTATAGTGTGGATTTTTTTCACTGTTTGACATATGTGCACCATTCCCATTACTGTACTATCGCCTAATTACAAAACGAATACTAAAAGAAGTTAGGTTTAAAATATATTCCATGTCACAAAAGAAGTCGCGCGGCTGCGTCGCTACTTTCGCAGAGTCTGCAAAGAACTATTATGACACAGACAGTTTGACAGTTGGGTTTCGTTAAAATCCGCCGTCTACTTTAGTGACGCGAATTATTTTAACCTGGTAAGGCCCAGCTTACCAGACACAATAGTTAAACAATGGAGTTTGGATTTTAAAAGAACATTCGGTTTTACGATATCTTTACGCTTCGTTTCGTGGCTAGATTCTGAGAATCACAGTAACTTCACTAAGATCTGCCCCAAAGCACATCATATTCAGTGGATAATTTTATACGATAAGTTAAATCATGTTGTTAGTTAAGCGTATGTATCAGTATTTTAACAATTAGAAGTAAGTTTGTTATGGCCACAGTGTTATGATATTGCCGCACGTCAACATTTTATCGTGATGCATTTATTATCACTTGTTTTGTAGTGTTACGTATATCAAATTTTACCACTTGTTGAATAATGAACGCATCAAATGTTATTTATTTATTGTAATTAAAAAACTATTGTGGAATTAATTGAAAAATAAAACAGTAAGATTTTTTAAATGTTATTTATTTTTCACAAATGTAGCACTTATTAGCTAGGCATTAATTTTATGATAAAATTAATAATCTTTACAATATACAAATTCCTTAAAACATCCATAAAATATTGGTTTATTTCAAAACATATGTACATTATAATAACTATTGATACATATAATATAGTATGCCTAGGTGATATGGGAGTGGGCCGTAGCTAAGGCACGTGGTATTAGTATATTGCATGACACAGTACGAATGAGCAAGCGTCGCGGCGTTGACGTCAGCGCGGTGACGTCACGCGCCTGCGCGCCGCTGCCATCATTCAATTACTACCATGATCAAATAATAGATTCACCGATATTATAATAATAGTATAAAATATACCCACTAAATGATAAACAGTTACGCCGAGTCGGCGTGAAGCTACTTGAGAAGATTTCTTTACAAATGAGAAGCTAGCTAGTTAGGAACTTACAAATTTAGTTCGATAAATAAAACGTTACAATAAGAAATGTAATTGAATAATAAATAATTTACATAATTACGGTTTTACATTGTCCATTATTGTTATATGTAACGAGACAATTTGGGAGTATTTCTGAACTGTCACCGTACATTGGCGCGACGCTTGGAAAAATACTCCCCAGAAATGTCACTATATATAAAAATCAGGTTTATAATTATGCATAGTAAATAACAGTATTATTATTATTACAGAGAATTAAAATTATTAATGACAAGCATGGAGAAAAATAAAGTGGACTATTAAATTCAAAATAAATTGCATTCATTTTGTTAATTTAGAATTTTAAATTTTCTTTGGTAAATAAACCATTTCCGAATGCGTTGAAACACAAAAAGTGAAAGATATTGTGGAATGAAACAACACGAACAATGCAATAGCTGCCCTAATAAAATATAATTTATAAAATGCATCTCAAAAATAAGCGTAAATCTACGATGAATTGCAATTTATCAAAACACTTAAGTACATAGATTTGAAATTCGTATGTCAGTACATGAATGGAGAAGAGATTTCGGACTTACATCTAATAAAAAACATAAAAGCAATAACTGGACAAGCGACAGAGCTGAACTTGAGTCAATATAAAACTAAGATAAACAAAACTCAACATAGCTTTCGTTGGAGGAATGTAAACAGTAGAGCAATAATAAAACAGCGTTTATATCTTTATCAACAAGGAGTGCAGTAACAACATGCGTCGAGGCCTGCTTCGCTAGCACCACGGGTGTTTAGACACGTCTATATCACAGCTATCCCGAGCCCGCGCCCCGCGCCCCGCGCCCCGTACGGGCTGACCCTCTACGTTATGTTATTATACACATTGTAATCACTTCCACTACAACTAAGGTCAACTCGCTAACCTTACAAGCCAAACGTAACTCTAACATTGATTGTTGCTTGACAGTTATCATATAAAGGCTTGTCAAAATCGTAAATAAACAGCTACGATGTAACAACGAGCTAGTTTGGTCCAAAGCGTCGAGTCGACCGTTACATCAGTGCATCACGTCTGGTCGAAAAGGGGAAGATGGACCAGATATTATTGCCGTTAGTTTTGTACTTTTATATCACAACTAAAGCGGTCTTAGTAAACATTACCATTTAAACACGAATTTCAATACGTTTCCTAATTAATTAATGTACACAATAACTCCCTACATTGGTGTCGATTCACACAACCATTGGAAATTGGGATACATTGAATATAACAAGTTATAATGTATAAGTTTTGTACATAGAATTTGGAACAACAATTTTGGAGGTTGAACAAATACGGAAATAACTTTGGCACCTAATTTTGTTGAACATTTTTAAATAAACACCTATACAACTTTGGTGTCATACATCCATGCATCCTATTGCTTATTACACATTGTTTGGAGTAACGAATCATTTTATGACTACTGGACAAATATACATAGATAATTGGGTATGTAAGGTATTTTTGGATGTATTTTTAATATTTTTTTTTTAAATATCTCCTAAAGTATGCTGAATGACGTTTATACCCTTGCCTTTGCTTAGTTTGTATCAAAATTTTAGTATTGACATTTTGTTAGGTAATGTGCCCAAACCTATGGACGGTCCCTAAGAGTATTCAGGCCCAATAAGATACATACAAATAATATTTTGTTACTTTTTCGTTTCTTGAAGTTTGTATAGTATATGGTTCTTCAACATGATGGGGTTCAGTGATCCTTATTATTATTGAAGTTATTTCATTAAGTTTGTTAACCGTACACTCGTAGGACACCCCAGTGATGACCACAGATTATATTAAATTTTATTTATTATATAAACGGCATTTGACAACGACAATTTGGGTAAACAGACTACCTTTACAGGTCACATGAAGGTCAAATGAATGCACGATTATTGCTAAAATAAACACCATCCAGCTAAAAATAGAGAAATAAAAACGCTAAATAAGACGAAATCTCGAAATGGTTTTAGAATTAGCGTAACTTTTGTTCCCTTACATACCGAATTAGGCAGCGTAGTTCATTGCGTAACCTACCAATTAGAATATAGTAAGCTCAATTTTCACTACTCAAAAAGTCCTATACTATAAATTGATCATGTGATTCGAGGAAGCCCGTCTGGAGTCTTATGTAATTAAGTAACATGCGGATATAAAGTCCTACTGATTGAGCAACTACTGGAGAAGATTCTCTACAAAGTTATGGCACTGTCGTTCGTTACATTAGCGTGCGAGTGCGTCGCGAGTGCGACAACTAACTCTTGATAACAAGTCCAGAACTATCTGGCTAAGTAAATTGTATACATCTTAGGAGGTTCAGCTCTACTGATAATTCTTGTTCTCAAGTCAAATGTCACACTGACACGCACTTTGCAGAGTTCGCAGCACTTAATGGGTCCCTAAATTGGTGTAAATCGTATCTAATGTAAAGTGAAAAAGTTAGTATTACGTGTTGATAAATTTCGTAACCAGTGCAATCGTGTAGACTTCAAATTTCAAAGTTCAATTCCTATCGAGTTGGAAAACGTTCCGCGTCAGTATCTAGCGTCGTTATAACATTTGAAACGAACTCACGAAACAATACTGACGCAGACACAATTCTTACAACTCTTCAACTACACAAAATGCTACTTGATATTTAATAAAGTCTCATTAAAAAACAGTGCAAAAACGTAGTACTAAAGTGCTTCAATTTGCCTAGTATATGTGGTTAGTCCCTGTTAACGTGTCAATCGCGACACATGCGACGTTTTGGCGGAGGGTATCCATAACTACTATCACGCTTCCCTGTCACTATTTAAGTGCCAGCTTAAGAGTGACGGAGAGAGGAGGCCAATCATTCAGTCTATAATAAAAGCCGAAACGTTCGCATGTGCTCGGCTCCTGTATATCCAGCTTACAAATGGATCGACGCCATGAGTGTCGGCTTTCTATGTAAATTATAACAAAAATAACTTCTAACAAAATGCTCATCTGGTTGAAAACGGTCGTACAAAAATAAAATTTATAATGCTAAATGAGAGACCATGTGTGTAAAAATGAATTTTATGCAAATTTAAGTATGCCGAACCGATCGAATTAGGTCATCGTCGGTAATTGTATTATCGTTATCTACTGATGAATTAAGTAACACTTGATTAAGAAAGCATGATTATAGGATTATAATCCTCTTCGTGATACTTTCGAATTTATTCAAAATTTCAGCGTATACAATTATTATGCCGTTTGCGGCGACATGTTTCAATGATGCACTAACATCGTACATACGTGAACAAGCTGATGATTCTCGCCTCAAACCCACCGCGCACTTATAACACAAGCAAAAATTTAATAAAATAGAAAATCATCATAATATCAACACAATAATGTAACTAGTATTTACACAATCCCAATGAAATCTAACAAAAATATAAACGAAAATGTTTACAAAAATATTGTTGATTACAATTTTTCACTCATTTTCATTTTGGATTCATTTTTTTTAAATTTCGAGTTATTCTAATGAGAGCGCATATCCAAATCGAATAAAATAATTTTTCAATTTTGTATGACAATGTGAGTATAAAAATTTTCTTTTCTTTCTAGTATATCTTTTCAATCAATGACGCTGAAATTGACTTAGCCGACTGAAATTTCAGGATTTTCTTTTTTACGAGTAAGGCAAGTACGTTTTTGAATTGAAACTTTACAAAAACTACACGCGTCGACGCGTACATTACGGTGTAGGTGTTACGACGTCTGAGTACTAACCGTGTAGACGACGCCACGTTTCGAGGTATCTCTCCGTAGAGGAAGTCTTGGAGCGAGGAGCGAGGACTGGCGGCCACTAGTGGCTACTATCAGCTACTGGCAGCCACTGGCGCCTACTGTCGCGGCAGTGACGCATTGGCCGGCAGGGTGGAGCTGCGCTGCGAGGCATTCATGTACGCCGCTTTCAAGTTCGACCGCATCGAATCCCTGAAAACAATACGCGTAAATTATATTTCGCCATCCATTCGTCCTGTTACTTCTATCGAATCAGGATTTACAATGGTTTCAATACTAAACTCCAGCCAAGAAAGTCAGGCCAAGAGAAATTACGTCAATGCAACCTTGGGTGATAAACTAATAAACCAAGATAAAAGGTTGCTACTTTTCACACGTCCTTAACACTTACCTGGTGTTGTCGAGGACAGTGTAGTGGTGGTAGGGCGTGGGGCGTGGGGCGTGGGGGCGTGGGGCGTGTGGTTACCTGGGCGACAGCTTGGTGTGGTCGTGGTTGGTGTGGTGCGCGGCGCGGTAGCCGTAGCGCTGCACGCGGCGCGCCAGGCGCGCCACCCAGCGGCGCTGGTCGGCCGCGCCGCCCGCCAGCAGCAGCAGCTCGCGGGCGCGGTCCGCGTGCAGCTTGCACGCCGCCACGCCGCCGCCGCCGCCCTCGCCCTCCGACACGTGCTCCGCGTGGATCTTCATCCGGCAACCTTCCAGCGAAACAATTCGTATTTAAAGTGGCCGCATTTTACGAGCAAAGTGACACTTAGTATTTCCTAAATTCAAACCTTGATGGAATTAAAGGTAGATAAGTGGTTATGTTTTCGATGCGTTTCATTTTGCATTATACACTTTAAAACAAACAAGAACAAGTATGTCACCGTTTATCCCCCAAGGGGGCAATAAGGGATGGTAAAGTTTACATAGTGCGAAACGTTATTGATACTCAAGCGGACACTTGTGAACCTTACGATACATGTTATTTTCAAAATGTATCCGCCCTAAAGTGATGATAGGGGATAAGTTGTTGTACAGGGCGGTTCTGTGGCATTTTTGCTAAAATGTAATTGGGCCAAATGTTAATACTCACGGCGACACTCGTAGGCCTGTGGCGGACGGAACATGTGCCAGAGCGGGCGCGTGCACACCTCGCACGCCGTCGGGATGTGGTACGTGATGCTCACCAGGTCGTGGCCCTTGTGCTGCACCGTGTTACCTGCGGGGGCACGGGTTACTTTAATAATTGAATAAACTAGTAAACCTATTACAAAAAGGCCGTCGAATGAAACGAAGTATAGTGGCACAGAATAATATAACACAGTTAATTTGATTTGTTTTTTTTAGATTTAAGCTAATATTTTTTTATATTTAAGTATTTTCTGGGGCTCAGCTGAAAATCAGCGTCGTGGCACTCCCTCAATGTCGGAGTGTCACATCATCTCGCTGAGCTAACGTCCCTTTTTAGAAATAAGGTTTAAATTTATTATTTTAATAAATAAATAAATAAATTTTGTTCAATATTCTACTCTGTGTACCTACCTACTTATTTCTAAAATAAATTATTTTCTTCCTTTGTTTCTTTGAACAAGGAAGAGTAATTTCGTCCCTGACAAATCTTTAAGTTAGGTGAGCACATGCGGACATACAAGCGATGTAACGCTAGGGACATGATAAAGGTGTGATCTCACTGGTGTGGTCCTGCGTGTCAGCGGGTAGGTCCTGCGCCTCCCCCGGACGCCGCGCCTCGCCCTCGCCCGCGTACAGCAGCTGGAAGATGCGCGGGATGTCCTTCGCGTCCGCGCGGATCACGTCGCCCTGCGTCACTGACCGCACGTGGAACACTTTGCTGGAACCGAAATGAATTTACTTAGACAAAGTTGCTCTAAAATAGATAATAGACTACTGAACACAATGACGCACAGTGATTTAAAGACACGACACACATACAACTTTTTACCTCTACCAATGTGATAAGTTTTATATCTAAGTAGAAGCGTTACAAGTTACAAAGTTCTCTCAACTCTTTTAGAGTAAGACAACTGTTTTCACACATTTTTTTTGCCATATAACAAAAATAGTTCAAATAAAGTTAAAAGAAAATTCTAATTTTAAGTTTACTTTTTTAAACAGGGGCCTTTTATGAATACCAAACTATTAGCGATATTCTTGACTCTCGTGCTATCCGTATCTTTGTCCGTCATTCATTAGTAAAACAGGCAGGGTTTCACGTTTAAAGCACAGACAATCTATTACAAACATAATGTATATATCCTATACTGTAAAACATGAGCTTCCATCACAAACCTCAAGTCCAGAATCATGACAGGATCCGTGGTATTCTGCTTGTCACTTTCGGTATTATAGAATATGATCTTCTTAGAAGACACCACGACATATTGTTTCTTCCAGCCGTGTCTACGTATATTCTGTTTGAAGGGCACGGACAGCCAGCCTTCTAGAGTCTGCTCTGTCTCGCCGTCCTCGGCGTCCGCTGACGACTGCGACGCTGTCTCGCTCGTCAAAGCTGCTAGCTTCTCTTTTAGCTGCTCGATTTCTACGTCTTTGCTGTCGACCTGAGAGAGGAAAGAGAAATTATTAGTTTTCGTTCAAGAGTACTCTTAACCGGCGTGCGTCTATAAAGACTTTGACGAGAGTGGAAGACGTGGAATTCCGTGATCTCTGCCTACCCCAGTCAGTCAGCCTATGCCAGTCGTGGGGACGCTATTGCCGCTCTCGTAATGGACTTTTCAGCCATACAAGACGATGCCACAGAAACGCCTTATAAATCATCTAATCAAGATGTAAAGGCCTATGATGATGATGTTCCTATGTATGTAAGAAAATTGGTTGAATGTAAAGTCTAAGAGAATTGATATGAAATTTGTGTTTAACACGAGTAAAAATATTTATTTCCTTGACGTGTCGGGATGCTTCTTTAGCAAGAACAGCTTATCTGCCTTTCCCTAAATAAAGTTATACAGTTATACTAAAGTTATACTTTTATTACGTGCAATATGTATTGGACCTACGCAAATGCCATTGTCTCGAAGCGCTTATAGGTCCCGGCAGACTTCTTGAGTATCGACCTTGACTGCGCACAACCGAATTTTAGATCTCTTTGGTGGTGCGGTACGGGGCGCGGGGGCGGGTGAATACCGCATTGACCGGCTATTGGTCGATCAGTCGATACTTCCCCCGCGCACTCTGTCTTCGTCCCTTTGACTCCCGAATACACTTGCGTGCAGTGAAACTGTCACGTTTTTGTTATTGCTCTTTTATTAGATTTTTTGTTATTGCTCATTTTTTTAAGTTTAAGAATTAGTTACTAGCACGAGGTCTATGTCTACAGATCCAAAACCTAGCACTAGCTCTGGTATTGCTGGTTTCAATCTCATGCCTCCTAACACAGACTTTGTAGTCTAAAAGGAGTCATCATCATGTAAAATAATATTGTAACTCTGTTTTAATTAATAAAGACATTTCATTTCATTTCATGGAAGGAATATCATACTTACCTGACGATTAGTTTTTTATTAAGTATAATAATATAATATAAGTTTTAATAAACTATAATAATATAGATAAGTTTAGTTTTATTTACATAATTAATAATATACTTAATAATTGTTTTTTTTTTAATGAAGTTAAGAAAATAATCAAAAGTTCATTTTTTTTGCACGGAAGTGTACGTGCGCGAACTTTCCTACGACAACAACAACTACGACACTCGATGCTCAAGAAGTTTGCCGGGAGTTATACTAATATCAAAGGCATTGCTAGTATTTGGTCCAATTTGCACCCGTATCTGTTAGTATGCATATAGTACGCCCCTCATATGTCCAGCAGTTAATGCTGCGAACCCTTCAGGTCGCGCTGCAACTTGTGTAAGTATAGTTACCTCCATAGCGAGCCGCAGCCTCGTTTGCTGCTCCTCCAGCAGTTGCTGCTGCGAGTCCTGCAGGTCGCGCTGCAACTTGGCCACCAGCTGGTCGAATTTCTCCTTCTCCCTCGTCAACTCTTGCTGCAACTTGCGGTAGTCCTTGTCTTTGCGCACCGACATCTTGCTCTTGGTCTTCGAGTTCGCTGGGTTCATGTCCTTTCTGTAAAGGCACAAAATAAAGGGTGAATAACATTAGCATTAGACGTCCTCATACATCCTACTTCTGGGTAAAATGTATCTCAATACATAGATAGCCAAATGTGCATGATTTGTGAGGTAATGTGTACCTTTGTCCTCGTAATGCTACCGACGTTAAATTCAACAAATACATTACATTTTTACACGTAGGCGTATCGCACGAAGGGCGTAATTTACACTAATTAGTTGATAACTTAAGCTTGGAAACGCACATTCATAGCTACGAAATAGAGCTAGCTAAATAACACTAGCCAGAATCTAATTTCCTGTAAATGCAATCAAATGTCCATTCATTCGTTTCTTCATTCATTCATTCATTCCTCCATTCATACTTTCGCTAGCTGTTTATCTGGTAACTACCAGATTCAACTATATACGGTACCTGTTCATGATCTCGGCGAGCTTGTTGACGGCCTGTTGTTTGAGCATGATCTCCGAGTTGAGCTTCTTGTTGAGCCGCTCCACCTCCTCCTGCATCCGCTGCATGGTGGCCGCGCGCTCCGCCAGCGCCGTGTTGCTGCGGCGGAGTTCCTCTACCTCCTGAGTAAAGAGTGATATTAGTTATATGACACTAAAGTGAAACCAGTGAACTGAAAAGGTATAACACCGAATCGACTAAGAGGGAATGTTCAGTTGGTTTGAACACAGAGCAGATGAAGGATAATGGGATTACGAAAGCAGTATATAAAGCGAAGGTTGATGACAGGGCTAGCAGAGGAAGGCCTAGAAGGATGTACATTGACCAAATTGGAGACGTCCTTAGAAAAGGTTCAGTACGATCTACACTGAAACGGCGTGCGTGTATGAAACAATTGATGAATGTGGAGGAAGCAAGAGAAGTATGTCAGGATCGAAGCAAATGGTATTCCAAAAAAAATGTTAGCTTGAGTAACAGAACCTGAGCACTAGTCTCTTCCCGTAAACTACATACATACAATACATAAACTCACGCCAGTAATCCCTAATGGGGTGGGCAGAGCCACAAGCAATCAAAGACAACTTGCAGCCGCTGTTGATACGAAGTCCTAAGATGAATATGATGAACCTTATTTTACTATATGCCCGGGAAGCAGAACGTGTTCTATGTTTTTTTTATGCGCTCCCAGTCCAGCGTAGAATACTCAGTCCCCGTAAAACTTATGAATCATATTCCATCACCCTGCAGGGCTAACATAAGCAACATAATCAATTTTGTCGAAACCGATAAGTTTGTTTTTTCCCTAACACGCGTGTCACGTGATTTTGTTCGTATTTTGACAGAACGACATGATTTATTTGAGTTCATAATATATGAACTCATATCGATTGGTGTTAATAAGCACCAATCGATAAAACGACAGAATTATATCGTCCGAATCGATAAAATGACCGTGACAAAATTTTATCAGGTTGCGCATGTTGGCCCTACTGGTGTTATCTGTCACTACCTTCCGCTGCAGGTCGACGGTGGCGCACATCTCATGGTCGCGGTCCCGCAGGTTCTGCACGAGCGCGTCCCGCGCCGCCAGCTCGCTGCGGTGCGACGCCAGCGCGTCGCGCATCTCCAACTCTTTCATCGTCTTCTCCTTCTCAAGCTCGCCCACCGTCTCTTCTGCTATCGACCTGTCCAAAGGATGCGGGTTAGAAAAAGACGGCTCTCTTTTTAGCCTTTAGGCAATATAATAAGTTCAAATTCAAATTCAAAAACATCTTTATTCAGTAGGTAACATAGTTACACTTTGAATCGTCAATTTTTACATAACGAACGTCTCATCCGCCTAAAACTACTGCAGCTAAGGAATAATGAACGGAACTGCTCCCCACCAGCGGCTAAGTTTTGAGTTTACCTCATCCCTCTTCGGTATTACTTTAGTCTTCACTCGTATGGCGTCAAACGTCACACACAGATGCGCATGCACCAGAATGTCACTGTGTAGTGTTTGTGTAAAACGAGGTTTTTTGTATGAAGTGTCCCGGGTGTGGGGCCAACAATGAGTGCTTTGTGCCTTCCCACGTCCTTTCACACCATGTCGGGTTGTTTTCCAAAATCGATACCAACATAACGAACGTCGCGACACGTTTTATCCTCAGCCAACTGGTGTTATACCTGGCGATGGCCTCGGAGTCAGCTCGCGCGATGGCCAGCTGCAGCTGGTGCATGAGCGAGGCGCGCTCCTGCTCCAAGTCCCGCGCGCTGCGCCCGCTGTCCTCCAGCTGTTGACGCAGCTCGCTGGCTTGGCTGCGGTACACCAGGCAGTAGTGCTGCTCATTCTCCAACTGTGATCGCAGCTCCTCGCACTGTTCATAGGAAAAACGTAGAGGTTAATAAGCAGATTCCGGCCTCAGTGGTCCAGTGGTTGAGCGTTGGGCTAACGATCCGGAGGCCCCGGGTTCGAATCCCGGTGGGGATACATCACAAAAATCACTTTGTGATCCCTAGTTTGGTTAGGACATTACAGGCTGATCACCTGATTGTCCGAAAGTAAGATGATCCGTGCTTCGGAAGGCACGTTAATCCGTTGATCCCGGTTACTACTTACTGATGTATGTACTCGTTACATGAGCCATGTCAGGGGCCTTTGGCGGCTCAGTAGTAACCCTGACACCAGGGTTGATGAGGTTGATATTCCACCTCACAACCCACACGATTAGAAAAAGTTCCTATGGAAATAGGTATAGAAGATTGTCGTTAAGCGTACTCTAGTCCTACTAAGACTGAATTGGGGATGTCAAAGATAATGGGGCGGAAATCTTCTTCTATCGTGTGGGTTGTAAGGTAGATTACCAACCTCATCACGTAACGTAAGCATCATGGGCATAACACGTTACATCTCTGAGCAAAGAATTAAGTGGGAGCTACATTAGTAAAATGTATTTCATATAAAACGTTTTTGTGTGTACCGTTCTAGGCGCAAAAGTAAGTAGTCGTTACATGAGTCATGTCAGGGGCCTTTGGCGGCTCAATAGTAACCCTGACACCAGGGTTGATGAGGTTGGTAATCCACCCTCACAACCCACACGAGAGAGAAGAGAGCGGAAAAGTTTTTTGTTACAATTTCACTCTCTTCTTTACTCAACTCTAACTCTCTTTTCAAATCCAACTCGTGATTAAAAATGCTGATTAAACGAATAAGGAAACCATCGTGTATAAACTAATTATTTGTTTATATTAAGTACACAAGCAATCAATTAGTTTATCATGTCAAACTTAATTAATTACTAACGATACACCAGTTAGTAGGTCAAGTAGGGAGACAGAGGATAATAATTTATTACAAATTGCAATATGTATTACGCATCTGTCTATCAACACGACTAAGTTCCGAACAGAAATCGATTTCAATTAAAAATAAATTTGAACAAGCCCATCATTTTAAGGATCAATTCTGTCGTATCTGTTTCTCTTTTTCTCTATGTCTCTAGGCAACCACAGATTTATAATAAACTAGCTTTTACCCGGGGCTTTGCACGCGTTAAATTCGAGGTAACACGGTTTCCCTTTCCTAATGCACCAATTCCTAGGTTTCTACCTTGAAAACTGCGAAAAGTCCCACATAAAATTTCACCCCCTCTTTGAAGGGATTGGGCGCAGATTTCCAAAAAAGGTGCACGATTTTTTTGTTAGTCACAAATAATCCACATATCATTTTTTAGCTTTCTACCTTGAAAATTGCAAAATGCCCCACACAAACCACACAAGCAAACGGAAAGCCAATAAAAATCAAATTTTGTGTTTATTAATTAATTAAAAAGTATTGTATTGTTTAACGGTCTGCAGTATCGATACGGGCACTAAATTTTTGCTTGATAGGTCATAATTTTTGCCGCCGACCGCCTCGTTAATCAGTATGAAACATGTGCAATTATAATGCGTAATAAAATTGAAACTAGTTGTGATGACCAGAGCAGGCTCGAAGCGGAGATGTTCTTACATTCCTGTACCACCATTTTACTCACTGTCTGCCTAACAACAATATAGCGATAAACCTACATTGCGTGATTGTTGAGAATATTGATAACGTTGCTCTTTAACAAACAGGTCATGTACATCAAAGTGGTATAAGTTTATAAAGTTGACTGTTGGAGAATGAGCCTAGAGAATGCTGCCAGCCTCATAATGCAAGTGTTTTATAGGCGATGCTCGCGGCTGTGTTTGCTTAACATTAGCATTAAACAAATTCACGGCTTACAATGAAGCAGGTATTATGTATTTCAATTGTATTGGTTTCGTGGAAGGTTTTTTTTTGCTCGCGCGCCGATAATATGACCCATATACTGGCTGTCCTGTACTCGACATGACATTTTTGTTTCCATGTGAAACTAGATCGGCGATATACATTTCCGGTGTAATCGAACTGAAATGCTTATGTATAAACAAAATACATTTTTTAAGTTTTTTTTTTTTCAACACTACCTGTCTTGATCTTGACTTATAGCTAAAACAAAAGTCAAAACTTTTTAATTTTAACAATTCAGACATCTCAAAAATAGATTTGCAAACTAAACAAAAATCAAGGCGACAACGCACTTGGTTCTAAGAAAAGATATCATAGTTTTTGAACAAGCATCTATTTTCTAGGAAGACCCGAGGCAGCCGAGCGGTTTACTATTTCGCTCAACAGCACCTCAGCACACCTTATCGAAAGGTAACTAGTTACGATATTTTTTTTATAAATTTTCCATATATTTTATTCTATTTTAATCTAGTCGACACGTGATTATTTAATATAAAAAAAGCGAAAAAGAAAAGACGACGACCTTATTAATTTATTGTTTCCGACGTTTTAAAATACATTTTTAAATTTATAATTTGTCGAGGAACCAAAACATATATTATGTTGTTTCATTTCATGAGGATAAATATCAAGTATTTAATAAAGTGATATTCATAATTTTCGTTTTATTTTGAGGCGTAACGCGGCATAAAGCCAAAATAACATACGCTATTTCCCATTGTAATTCTAGAACATTCAAACGAAAGAAATCTTCCTCTCCAAAAACAATAAGTAATTATAGTCGACAATTGATGGATGGCCTAACATTCGTATTTATGTTTCAATCTCTTTAATCTGCACAACAAATCTTACAAAGTTAATGTCATAAATATCAAGGCCAGTTTAAAAAAGCATTCGTCGGCCAGGTCGTGAGTTTAGGTATATTATATACGCATAATGATATTATACGGCAGAATACAATATATCTATCTAGCGCTGGTTATGATTTGTTTGAACGAACGTACTTTGAAATAGGGACACTATTTATATTTGTAATAACTTACAATCGTGACAAAGTTCGTTGCATAACTGATAATGTCATTAGTACCAATACTGTGCCAATCACACACAAACACAAACAGCCTATATACGTCCCATTGCTGGGCACAGGCCTCCCCTCAATCAACCAGAGGGGTTATGGAGCATACTCTACCACGCTGCTCTACTGTGGGTTGGTGGAGGTGTTTTAACGGCTAATCGCCGGGACCAACGTACCCTCCGAAGCACGGAATCATCTTATTTTTTCAGACAATCAGGTGATTCGAGCCTGTAAAGTCCTTACCAAACAAAGGACAGTCTCAAAAAGTGATTTCGACAATGTCCCCATCGGGAATCGAACCCGGATCTCCAGATAGTGAACCTAACGCTCTAACCACTAGGCCACAGAGGCTGTTACTGTGCTAATTATCGAAAATTGCCACGTATTTTAGACAAATAATCATCATCCTGTCCTTATCCTTGTCTATGTGAGGTCAACACAACATGTATTCCTCTTCCATTCCTTTCTGTCAGTCGTCATCTCGATACTCACACCTTTCACACACATATCTTCTTTACACAATCCATCCACAATTTCTTGGGTCATCCCCTACCTATACCCATTCCATATTTATACCCATAACTTTCGGTATATGCCTTATGTATTTGTTTACGTATTATAAAACATTATTGTTAAATATTCAATGGTGATATTAGTGGTGGACTTTGAGCCTGATAGTATACATATTATATCAAGGAAATTGAACGTCATAAGAATGATATGAAAACTTATACGTATAACCCCCTTCGTGGTCGAGTCATCGAGCTCACGATCCGGGAGTCCTAGATACGAATCACATGGATGCATATCACAAACATTTTTTTTTAAATTTTAAATATCGCGTCTCGCGTTTGACCACAATCTCACCTGATGGTAAGTGACAATGTGGTCTACGGTCTTCTTCTATCGTGTGGGTTGTGAGGTGGAGTACCAACCTCATCAACCCTGGTGTCAGGGTTACTATTGAGCCGCCAAAGGCCCCTGACATGACTCATATAACGACTACGTACTTACATCAGTAAGTAGTAACCGGGACCAACGGCTTAACGTGCCTTCCGAAGCACGGATCGTCTTACTTTCGGACAATCAGGTGATCAGCCTGTAATGTCCTAACCAAACTAGGGACCACAAAGTAATTTTTGTGATATGTCCCCACCGGGAATCGAACCCGGGACCTCCGGATCGTGAGCCCAACGCTCAACCACTGGACCACGGAGGCCGTTTACGGTGGATCACGCTTATCTAGCAAACATAACTTTGTGATCCCTAGTTTGGTTGGGACATCGCAGGCTGGTCACCCAATAGTCTAAAATTAAGATGATCCGTGCTTCGGAGGGCACGTAAAGCAATCCCGGCTCCCATTTACATTACCCACGTCAAGCATTTGGCGGGTCAATAGTAACTCTAACACCAGGGTTGATGTGGTTGGTCATTAATTTCACAACTCACACGCGCGAAGATAAGAATGATTCTTTGAATTGTAGCAAACGAATGACCTCTGCTTTATGTATTGTTGTCTGTTGATGTACAGAACACTAGTCCATAGATTTAGAAGTACATAGACTCCGCCTCGCGCTAAAGCGAGTGAGGTCAAGCGCGCAAATCACATCAAAGCAGCGGAATCCTCGGCTCATTTGCATCGCCACGTAATTACAAAACTTGCGTATGAATTGTTTTTATTTATAGCATTCTTCGCCAGTTCTGACAATAATGTTCCTTGAATTGTAATGAATAAATTATTCTATTAAATGGACAAATCGCATCGTATCAATGACTAAGACAGTAGAAAAACCGCTGTGTACGTAATCGTGTTTATTTATTCGGCGGCGCGACGCACGCGCGCGAATAAGGCAAATGCGCGTGTGTGGAGACGACAGGCTGTATGCTCAGCATGTTTGCCGTTGGCAGTGAGTCACAGTTTCGTAATGCCGGAGGACAGTCGGCGCGATGAGATTATGATTAATTCACAGAAACACACTAAAAGCCTTGTTAGGTTCAACGACTGGATTTACGGTGCCGTATTAGACTTGATTAGAATCGAATATGCTGGATTAACACGATAAATGCTTATCTAGCTATCTGTACTTTGGAGATATTATATTTTTTTCGAAACAAATATTTTTATCTACAACGACTTCCGTTGCCCTTTAACCTGTTACTTATTTTTAATATACCCAAAAACATTGCGTCTTTCTTTCCTTGCGCACATGAACGCGCTTCTATTAAAGTCATGTGTTTGCGCATTTTTGCGACGGGTAAGTAGGATAATTTAACTGCCGCATTGAAAACAAGAAATAATGTATTGATACTTGCAACAGTGTCGAAATATCGGGAGTCTCATATCCCTGATTTAAACGCGATAAAAATCCGTTATTATGTGTTTTAATTATAATGTATTGAAAATTTATAATTACATCAAAATTTACAAATATTTTGGAAAAATAGACCGTAATGTTTTCCATTACATTTGTCACAAGATATATTTGCAAAAAAAATTTTTTTGGATAAGTCATGATGTAGTAAAAATAACACTTGTTTGTTGTATTTTATGTACTTGCAATACTGAGATAGGTCTTCTAAAGAGAAATCTTTTGATTTTTTTAAGTCATATTCAGAGGACCCGTGACTACAACTAAAACTTGTGACGTGCGAGATACCCTCGCACGGATCTGTCGCTCTGTACTACTGAGAAGAATCTACACTTATAGGCCACTATTTTCATTCTGATAGGTTATATTTGACATCAATCTTATCTGACGGTAAAAGTAGTCTAGGAAACTAGACACGCTCACCTAGCAAATGCCTAGTTTCTCGACCCTGAAAACAAGTGTCTTCTTTTCGAGTGCGTCGATAACCGACCTCACGGGTCACCATGAGTGGGGAATATCATGGTATAAGAAGACCAGGTATGCTCAATCCTATGACAAACCGCCATTGATGACGTAAGTGTTACCATTAAATTGGTATCTCCAACATTCTAAAGACGTAAATTTTATTATTGAAAATTAAGTAATGACGACTAATGTATTTAATTACTATTACTTGTCACATACATAAAAATCATTAAAACTGTAAGTAAATCTTTTACTAAAAGTTCAAAATTTCGTTGCAAAGTAAATATAAAGACATTGGTCGTGGGTAATTTACTTTTTACGAAATGGCAACGCAGGGTGGGATGACGTCAGCTGGGCTAACCTTGAAATGTTAGCTGTCACTTTTGAGCATACGTGGTTTTGTTATACCATGGGGAATGTAATAAAGGATGTAGGTGGCGCTCACCCGGGCGTAGTGCATGTCCCGCTCGGCGGCGGCGGCGGCCAGCTTGTCGGAGGCGTCGTGCAGCGCGGCGCGCACGGCGTGCAGGTCGCGCGCGCGCGCGTCGCGCTCGCCGGCCGCCGCGCGCGCCGCCGCCTCCGCCGCCGCCGCCTCCCCGCCCGCCGCCGCCCGCGCCGCGCGCTCCTGCTCCAGCGCCGCCTGCAGCCCTATCACCTGCACACACGTCACACATTCAACAACCCACCTCAACACTCTTACAAGTTTTTACAAATAATACACGTATAAAACGGCTACTCTACACTCCCCACCAGCGTCTGAGCTGCGTTCACCTCACCCCCTCTCAAAGTTGAGACTTCAATCGTAAGAGCGTCAGACGTCACACACACAAGTGCCCGTGTACAATAATATTAATGTTGTCTGTGTAAAATGACGTTGCTTGTATGAAATGTCCGGGGTGTCCCATAGTCTTCTTCGATATACTCAATTCTTCTACCATTGTGGAAGACATCTTTAGCTTTTATTTTACCTGGAACATTCTGCCTTATTTGCTCTATTTGTGTATTCTAGATAACTGAATTATTAATCTAGCAAATCAAGGAAGTAGGTACCTTCTCAGACTCCTGGCGATATTCGCCCTCTAGTTTCTGCAGCCGCTGCTGCATCTGTCTGTAGTCGACGCTGAGCATGGACATCTGGCGGTCCTTCTCTTGACAGGCGGAGTCGGCGCGCACGCGGGCCGTCTTCTCCTCGTTCAACTTGCCTTGCAGCGCTGTGTCAGACCCACATGCTAGTCAAAACCGTTCCATATCACTATACATTCGGTCAAAATAAAGTTTCAGTAAATAAAGTAACATTATTATTACACATCAATGAAATAAATGGTAAAGATCATAAAAGGCAAATCAGATGACCTAAAACAAAGTTAGTTTGTAGATGACTTTTTGTGCCAAAGTAATAATAAAACAATCTATTTTGGATTTTTTTTAAGTAAAGGTTACGATTAAAGGATCGAAGGAAAAGAAAATAACATATTAACAAATAGATAGCGATACATTAGCAAATCGGACAATACCTTCAAATATTTTTTCCAATGTTCCTGAGGCATGCAAAAAGTGAAGGTTTGTGAAATAAATTTTAGTTTATCAGGGTGGTTAGCTCGGTTCAGTACGAGGGAAACAACACAGTTAACTTCGGGCGGTATGGGACAAGTACGAAAGCCAGCAACTCACCCTTGACGAGCTCGAGGTTGGCCTCCTGCTTGGACAGCAGCTGCGATCGCTGCGTGTCCTGGTGCGCGCGCACCTCCTGCTGGTAGAGGTGCTGCGCGGCGCGCGTCTCATGCGCCAGCGACGCGCACTCCTTCTCCAGCGCCGACACGCGCTCCGAAAGCTGCCGGTTGTCCGCCATGATCTGCGCCAGGCGCGCCGACGACCGCTCTAGTTCGGCGTGCGCCGCGTTCAGCCGGCTCGTGGCCTCGGCCACGGCCGCCTCGGAGCGCTGCTTGGCGGCCTTGACGGCGCCCAGCTCCTCGCTAAGCGCAGCACGCTCGCGCTCCAGCGCGTCCCGCTGCGCGCGCAGGCTGGCCACGGTGCCATCGTTGACGGCGGCGGCGGCAGCCTGCGCGGCGCTCAGCTCGGCCGCCTGCTTCCGCGACTTGGCCGCCGCCTCCGCCTCGGCCTTCAGTTTTTCACGGAGTTCGCTTAGCTGTTTCTCGAGGGCGTTAATCTTCTCGTTATACATTTGGAGGTTGCTGATCTCTTTCGATCTCTTGTTCTGCTCTTCTTCGAGGCGTCGTTTGGCATCGTTGAAGTTGGCCTCGGCCTTCCTTCTCGACTCGGCTTCCGCTTCAGCTTTACGCTGTATCTCTTTCAGATCGTGTCTCAATAGAGCTAGTTCCTTGTCGGTGTCTGCAATTATTTTCATGCTTCTGGTTTCTCTCTGGGAAAGCTCTTCGAGTTGGGCGCAGAGCATGATCTGTCTATCTTCCAGTTTACGCCGGCCGTCCCTCTCCCTTTCAAGAAGTTTCTCTAGCTGCAATATAGCTTCAGATCCGACATTATTTACATGATTGTTGGAAATTGTATCCACCACATCTGCAGCTTTTAGTTTACTGCAACAGAGCTGATAATCACCATTATAGGTAAAGCCTACAAATGGCAAGTGGTTGCCAACAAATGCTTTGGGTACAGGAAAAGATTCATCCAGTGCATCAGATTTCTCTATATCATCAAAATTCCTTGTATCATCATCACTTGACAATTCTGGGACAACTGGAGGCACTGAGTCTCTAAGGTTTTCAAAACTCCATTGGTCATTTTTAAAGAAGGGATGCTGTTTTATTTCATCAACACTGTTTTTACCCAATCTTTTTGTTCTATCTGTAAGTAAGCCCCTAATGAGAGACTTTGCTTCTTTCGAGATTTCTACATCATCAGGAAATTGCAATGAATTTCTGTGATCCATGATCTTTCCATAAGTTCCTACTAAACTGTCAGCATAAAAAGGTGGATCACCTATTAACATTTCATATAAAAATATTCCCACAGCCCACCAATCACATTCACGCCCATATACGCCTTCTCCATTCTGGGACTGCAACACTTCAGGAGAAATGTAGTCAGGGGTACCCACTGCATTGCTTGCTCTCACTAAGCCATCAGGGCCCATACGCATGCAGGTACCGAAGTCAGCCAGTTTCAAGTGGCCATAATTGTCAATCAACATGTTATCTGGCTTCACGTCCCTGTGCACAAATCCCATGCCATGGATGACATCTAATGCTAGTACAATTTCCATAGTATAGAATTTGGCCCACTTTTCAGGAATATCATAGTTGGACATGAGACTTACCAGGTCCCCACCTGGCATGTAATCCATTACCATGTATAGATATTTTTGGTCTTGGAAGGCAAAATGAAGTTTGAGGATCCATTCAGAGTTTGCATGAGCCATGATGTGTCGCTCCTCCCAAAAAAATGTGGAATCTGACCTTTTAATCATTTCTACTTTACTGAGGAGTTTCATGGCAAATACTTGATGTGTGGACTTGTGTCTGACTAGTTGTACTTCACCAAAAGCGCCACGACCAATCACCTTGATCAAATCAAAGTCTGCTGCCTTCATGCGCAAATCAACAATGTCTGAGGCAAATGTTTCATCTATAACAAAAGAACACAAGATTCAAGCTAGGTACAATGTTTAAAACACCAATTTCACATACATGGGTGTTTATTCAAACAAAGAACCAAATAAAGCAGAAAGTGAAATTTGTGGAATAATCAACTTTATAACAGACTTACACTGTGTTATACAATAATAAAGACCTATCTTATCTACTTTGTTTTATTTACATCAGCAGTTTCATATCAATTCTAATTACCTAGTATGCGCTTATTAGAATGTACTCTATCCACACTTTACTAAATACACATAATATACCCTTCAATCAAAGTTCCTGTGGCTGTCACTAAAAGCAATGATAATTAAGGGCAATAGATTGGTTGTTGTTCTATCATCAATTGGTACCAATATGAGTACTTCTAAAAAATTGTGTAATATAAAACTGAAGATATAGGACTAGAACTGTATAAAGAAGTGCTTACATCTGCTGGTGTAGGCTTCGACATTCTTCATACGGCGGATAGCAGGGTGGTCGCAGTCGGCGACGAGTGCCGTGACGGTGTCGAGCAGGCAGTCGACGTTGCCGGTGGAGCGCGGGTCGCAGAGCCGCTCCTCCAGCGCGCGCAGCCGCCGCACCCGCTCCTCGTCCTTCACCGCCTCCATGCTCAACCCTGTGTCTGACCTCACCCACTAAACGCCACCGCACATTCTCCGGACTACTGCTTCGACTCACACCGCCGTCATCGCGACACATTCACTGCACGATATTCCGCCGAAATGATGTTTCCACACCAATCAGTTCGATAAGCTATTATTCGTTATTATAACTTGTTGTAATATGTTTCATTATCGAAAAATAGAGTTGCTACAGCTCAGTATGACAGCAGATAAAGGTGGTTCTCACAACAAAGCATATGCACGTTTGCAAACATAACAGAGTGATTGATTGCATTTATGTCTTTCTTGTTGTTGTTAACTGTATATGAACACTGAATTATATTAATTATTGGCACAACATTGAAAAATAATGTAAAAATTACGAAATATTCAGCCGCTTGATTGATGAACGATGATCGAACAATAATGTGAAGTAAGCGACGTATTGCGAGAAGTTCGCAATGGCGATAGAAATTTTAAGTCCTTTATCGTTCAAGTTTTTATCTGTTGAAATTCAAACCATTATAAAATATGTAATGTTTAATATTATTTAACTAAAGAAGTAAATCTCAAAGGATTAAATGCTTTTTATAACAATAAATTAAATGAATTACGAATATATGTTACTCACAAAAATTGTATTTGAATTTAAAAGTTTTGTATGAATAATAAAATTTGAACTGTCCTATGAAAGTACCCGATACTCTATGAAAAGTTTTTGTTTTCTAAAAATATTGTGCCACATTTAATATTACGTTATTCCGTACTTTCTTTTTACGTATCAATTTTAGTAAATAATGGTTCATGGTTCTCTAATAAATACAATAACTAAAAACATGGTCAGTTCAGTTATATTCTTCTTTCATTAAAAAAAATGGAAATTGTGCTTGAGCAGCTAACTTCATATAGTATCGAATCGAATGATTTTGCTCAATTATTCATTCAATTAATTCACAACTTGGAAAAAGTTGCACTACTTTAGGGAAAATGTAAACTACATCTTTTTCAACAATAACAAAACGAACAAAATATTTAGATAATACCTACATAATTATAGGAGTCTTATACAATATAATAAATTAATCTGTGTTACATGATAGCGATAACGTCATAAGAATGTTCCATTAGTCAACTCGTCGAAGAATAGAAAGGAACACAGAAAGGCACTTTAAACTTTTTTAATGGCAATAATTCGTTCCACCATAGACAATATACTTCAAATATGTAAGGATATCGTTCGTTCCCATTCGTTCTTATGGAATATGGCGGTGCTAGGCAGGATGTGCATAAGTTTTTGATTTTTGCATTTATTATCAAATTGCAAAATTGGTTCGCTTATTTTTTTCGTTTAGTTTTGTTTTGTGCATAAAAATAATCATAAGAGTGTAACAACTGCGTTGTATCTATAATCTACTACCAAAACTATAGATTTGCCATGAAAATTATTACTTCGTTGCTGGTGTAAAAATAATTTGTGACAAATATAACACATTATCTCAGGTAAAATGTTGTTTTAATATTCTTGTTATAGTCGTAAGTTTTTCTAGTTAGATCCTAATCCATCAAGACTAGATTTTCTCGATAAGTCAGTTCATTCATGGATATTTTAGGGAGGTGCATATGTGCCCCATTTTGGTTCAAGTTCATTCTCGTGTTATTTTACCTGCCTATAATTTTGGTATTGCGAATATTTTTTATTAAGGTGGACGTATTGTGTCATGGGATGACAAAAAATAAAAATTATTAGCCGTTGTCTCTGCCTTCGCTATCAAAATATATTTTTCTTTGTGCTCTCAATCACGTGTGATCCCAGGTCGTTAAGGGGTCAATAACATAACTGCTCCCTGCATATTTTGGTTCTCGTCAAGTCATCAACTTAATAAGTAAAAAGAAGGCTTCATTTTAGTGATTAAAGGTGTACAATTATAACTTTATACACCATTCCTTCGGTCTAAAGGGATAGTGCTTTATCGAACCTATACATAGACGTACGTAAATCAGAATTGTTGAGGTGTGAGGGACGAGCATGTGCAAGTGCAGGCCCTTGCAGGGCGCATGCTGACAGCGGGGGTGGGGTGCGGGCGGGGCGTGCGCGGCAGTCAGCTGTGCGAGTGTCATGTCGCGCAGCGCGCTGTACCGTGGGAAGTGCCCTAAATCGTTGCCCGTCTATTGAATCTTCGCGAAATTTGCTTCTTTTATTTGTTTTATGAAAAACAATGACCTAGATTTTCTACTAAAAATCAATGGTCTGTGTAGTATCTACCTAATTTACTAATTGAACATGTACACTGAACTGTCTTTGTGTCTACTCATCTCAATTGTGTAAAATGTTCTAACATAATATCACCCTATGTTCCTTGTCAATTTTCTTTAGTAGATAACACCAGAACATATCTAATATTTGGCTTTTCAATTAAAATTTACAATTTCTTGCATATTGTGTAAGAATTCTAATGATGAAAACGAAAATGTTACACATAATTATATCCAAAAACTGCACGATGTAGTTTGTGTTTTCATTGTTTCATGCACTTGTTTAGCATTGGCCATTGTTGTGCAATCAACAATTTTCAATAAAGTCCTTTATGGGCTGGCAGTGGAGGCTGCTGATAACCACTACAACGGCACTGCACTTGCTCTCCATGTATTTAATCAATATTTGATTGAAACTGACTCATTTCCTGTAGCTGTGAGTATTTTATAGATTGCATGGTTATTGTTACGGCCTATATTAAAATCCACTCTTTCATTTGTTACATTAAGTTTGTATATTATTGTTATCTATAAGCAAACAGTTGAATGTTTATTTATTTAAGATATTAAAATCACATGTTAATGTAAATAGTTTTCTACACATTTTCACACAATCCATGAACATGGAAAATGTACCTGTTTAGGTACATTTTTTTAATTTCATAGAAAAACAGCAATGATATAAATTAACTTGTTCAGTCACATGACACCCATCTCCATTTTCAAAGTGCTATACAATCTTACATGTGTATATGTATATGCAACATTTGCTTCACATGCACATTCCATCATTCCAGCGTGCAGTAGAGGTCATGGCTACACTCATCCAGGAAAATGGGATCAAGGAGCTGAGCAAAGGCACGCATGGGGTTGTGACGAACCATGGCATGTCTCACGGCGTCGCCAGCCACATGGTGCCCGACCACGAGTACTGCGAGGCGGGGCAGCAGGCCGCACCCGCGCCGCCGGGGCCCGCGGCCGATGCCCCCGACCCGCCCGCCGCCGAGGAAGAAGAGGACACCCCCGAAATAGACATCATGATAAACAATGTCGTGTGCAGTTTTAGTGTTAAGTGTCACCTGAACTTGAGACAGATAGCTTTGAATGGTGTTAATGTGGAATTCCGGCGTGAGAATGGAATGGTGACAATGAAGTTGCGGCGGCCATACACGACGGCGTCGATCTGGTCGTCGGGCCGCGTGACCTGCACGGGCGCCACCAGCGAGGACCAGGCCAAGATCGCGGCGCGCCGGTACGCGCGCGCACTGCAGAAACTGGGCTTCCAAGTCCGCTTCCGCAACTTCCGAGTAGTCAATGTCCTAGGAACCTGTCGAATGCCCTTTGGTATTCGTATCATAGCCTTCTCCAAGAAGTATAAGGAAGCAGAGTGAGTATTGTGCATTTCTTTTAGTAATCAACAAGTTGGTAGTTGATATGTTTACTAGGACTAAAAATGTGAATAAGAATTGAATTGTTGTTGCTCATAGATTCTGTAAACTAACAGCAAGTATTGAAATGCAAAAGCATGCTAAAAATGCATTCATTCATCAATTCATGGCAATGACACAGTGACATTGCATATTTGTAACAACTAATTGAATGTTATCTACATAATAGCTGGGTGTAGGTCATTTACCTCTAACGTCTAGTGATAAAACATTACTACCACATTATTTACTAATAGGGGTTACTATAGACAAAGAATCATAATGAGATATAAAACCTATTGGTAATGTTACATAAGACTGAACTTTGTGCATTTATTACAATTGCATTACCAAACTCATATCCTGACCCTTTAATGAATGGAAAGGTCAATCCATTTTCAGTGTAGTACAGCTATTATAACATTTAATTCTAAAGGTTAAACTCGATTTAACTCTTGAGTAGTGTGGACAACACTAGTGATAAGAATTAAAAGTTGTTTTAATCTTATTTATCTTAAATATTCTCAATTTAAATACGGATTTTATAAAGACTATAAAATGAAGAATATTATTTATCTGGTTTCATTTTATAGATATTCAATTGAAAAATAGTTTTAGATCACACCTGCTATGGAGGTGCAATAACTATGTTGGCAACTGACAGGTGAATTGTACCCAGCAGAGGACTGTGTATGTACCTATTCTCTTTGTCCATTGCCTGTATTTTAATTTATTTCAATATTCTATGTATTTATCTGAAAATACAATATAAAGTTTACGAAAATAAACAAGAAATTTGCATTTTACCTCGCTCCAATTGAGAGTTGTGGGGTTTACATTGTGTTATACAGAGAATATGTCAATACATCAACAGTACCATGTTGTGTCCCCGACACACTTAAATTATTTTACATATATCAATCGGAAAGTAAGAAAAGAAAATGGATTTATTAAGGTGGTGACTGTTCAATGCATTCTCCCCAAAATATTGTATGGATGTGTTCTTACAGTATTATTTGGTTTTCAGCTATGAACCAGAGTTGCATCCTGGCGTCACATACAAGCTGTACAACCCTAAAGCCACGTTGAAGATATTCTCTACTGGCGGTGTCACTATCACAGGTCTCCAACTACTTTTCACTTTCTTTAAAGCCAATATGATAATTAATACAGAACTCTCTAAACTATACTTTGAAATATTCCAAATGATTCGCCAGTGTAACTGGTTTTGGCAATATTATATCTTTGTCTTTTTGCATGTGAAAGTTTTCTCTGGTAATATTTCACTGTGCAGTTTCATTTCTGGCCGGCATCAGTGTCTATGAAGACCCTTCAAATAGGGACATATTCAGCAGTTTGTGTATTATTACTTGGTCAATGTGTTGTAGAAAATAGTGATGATTGAAGTGTAATGCGCTTGCAGCCCGAAGCGTGAGCGACGTGCAGTCGGCGGTGGAGCGCATCTTCCCGCTGGTGTACGAGTTCCGCAAGCCGCGCACGCCGGCCGACGACGAGCTGCTGCGCGCGCGGCGCGGCGCCCGCGGCCCGCCGCCGCCGCCGGCCGCCGCGCCGCTGGCCGCCATGCACCTCGTGACGCTGTCCGACGACGACGCCGACAACGACGCCTGGGAATGACCCGCCCGCCGCTGCCCCGGGCCGCCGCCGCAGTGACCGACCGAACTGTCCGAGTGAATGTGTCGTGGTTAGTGACGGGAGTGACGTAGATGTCGTGTCCTCGATCCCGAAGGCGTGCGGCGACCCTCCCGGTGACGCGAGATCTTGCGCTCGAGTGATGACGGAGAACTGTTTGGCATAAAGCAATAACTATCGGCTGTTAGTGCAATCGCGTGTGAATTGTCGGCGAGCTGTTCGGTTCATGCCAAAGATATTTATTAGATGAGGTGCTTCGCGCGGCGGCGCGTCGCCGCGGCGGCCGTGGCCCGCGACGGAGCGCCCGCGCTTTTCTACGAACGTATTATTTTTCGTGATCCTATGACCTCTTAGTATGCGTAGGTGAAGTCGATTGTATATCGTCAAACCAAATTGTCATGAAACTACACAAATATGTTCAGAGAATAAATCTCTATAACGATACTCAGTCGCGTTTTTAATTTGCCGTTATGATTGATGAATTTGTAGTGATAATAGTGTTCAATAAGAAATTGTTCTAAGAAAGAGATGACTGAATGATTAGTTAGATGTTAGTGATTGTAAATATGAAAAGCTTGGACATTACATGTTTAAATAAAAAATAAACTAATTGTTTTATTATTTTATTAATCGATTCTAAAAACCCACAGATAGGAAAAAACTTACAAAATAAGGCACGAACAATCGTTTAATTGCGGCATACAAGTTTTCAGTCGCTCGAAGTGAGATTTCTTGTTTCCAATATACAAAGCTTGTAGGTACAATATGCAGCCACAAAATCATGTAACGCAGAAAATAGGACGGAAATCACGATGGGGAAACGCGCGACAATTTGAGTAACGTGTGGCTGCTGTCATGAGCGTTCTATATGTCGGAGTCTTGCGTGTCCGTGTACTCGTCGCTGGTGAGGCGCGGGTGCGAGGGCCGCGGCGGGCGCGCGGGGCGCGGGGGCCCGTGCGCGGCCCGCGGCGGCTGGATGTGGGCGCTCAGGTCTACCACCGCCAGCCGCGGCGTCTGCACCGCGTGCCCTGCAACACACATTCATAAACTCACGCCCGCAATCCCCAATGGGGTGGCCAGAGTTGACACTTTTACTACGATGTTAGTTTTGTAAGACGAAGACTCGTATGAACCCGTCACTCATATAAAGGTCTATCACATTAGAAAGGACACAAACCCTCTGTCGATTTTTTTTTTGATATACAACTCTAAACGAATCTAGTATCTAGTTTGTCCCCTAGACCCGTGTTGCTCTAAAGTTCTGAAAAACTGACTACCGGCCGCCGTATTGAGGCGATGCTAATAGGGTAGTTTTCAACTAGTCAAAAGTTACTTTTTACTAAACGTCAAACCACGAAATTACTATGGAATTTGTATGAAAAAGCACGTCATAGAAAATCGTGATAAAATGTCGGACTTATTACGTTTTTCGTGATTACATTTCATAAATAAGTTTGTTACGTCATCACACAGAAGGGAATATGCTGAATACTCCATCTGCAGGGAAATATTGCACACGGCCCCAACTGCAGACGCTGCAATACCCACACGTGTCACGGCCTCATTCCTGCGAGTGGGGTAAACTGCTGACGCCGATGAGACTCCAACGTAACGTGATCGCGCCACTGCGAGTTACTTTGATTCTTGTATCGATCAGGTCAACTCGCCCGTAAAATTAAGTTAATATAAGTAATTTTTGTAACATGTTATTTTTCGTAATTAAATTAGTGTTAGAAATTTTTGGTTTTTTTTGAGTACTCCGGCTACCGCGATCATAATTGGCGCAGTCGGTAGGATACTCACGGGAAGAACGAAGAACAACGTGGAAGATCTCCCCGGGTGGCTTTCAAGTCACAATCGAGAGTATCCTGAATCTACGATCCAGTGCCGGAGAATCCAGACATCGATTGCAACTCGAGAAGACCAAGAAGAAGATGTGTATGTAAGTGCACCGCTGGATTTTATTATTTGCGTTGCTCTCCTTTCATACTTCCTTATTTTTAATTGAATATTATAAGCCTTCAAAATTTTTCACCCCCGTAATTCTAGTGGCCGTAAGGCTGTTTTACGATCCAGTGGTAATCAGGATATAGATAGTCGTAGGAATAGTGATAGCAGTAGTACCAGTAGCGACGATTATAGCACAATGGCCACAGATCCAGATACTATCTTCAAAGACCTCCGCGCGCTGCCGGATTTCGATGGAAATCCTAATGTGCTTACCAGATTCATTGAATTGTGTGACCAACTCGTCAAGTCCTATGGAGGAGGAGCCATTGGAGGGAAGTTTCCTTGTTACCATACCACACAAATGTTCACTACGTACCAAGGAATTCACTATCTATAATAGCAACGACGTCGTCAAAGGACAACCAATGAAGATCATTAACATTCCGCCAAACTACGAGATGGCATCCGTGACGCAGCCTCCGATTAACCTAGAATCAATCAATCTCAACGAGCTAAGAAGCATACAGACCAGAATCATGTCGCAAGAACCAATTGAACTGGATAAACTAAACACGGGATCATTTTACCATACTACTCTACCATTCTACATAGTATTGATAAGTACATGTGCACTCACTATCATCGTACTGTACAAAAAATATTCCAACCGCCCAAAGAAAGGCGATAAGAATCCATCCACCACTGAACAACTACATCATTACGAGAAACCTGGTTCTTCCAAAGTTATCCAGCATCCTGCAACATTTTTACTAAACGTGAAAAAATAGTTGCCAGTCTTCGGGAGGGAGGTGTTACGTCATCACACAGAAGGGAATATGCTGAATACTCCATCTGCAGGGAAATATTGCACACGGCCCCAACTGCAGACGCTGCAATACCCACACGTGTCACGGCCTCATTCCTGCGAGTGGGGTAAACTGCTGACGCCGATGAGACTCCAACGTAACGTGATCGCGCCACTGCGAGTTACTTTGATTCTTGTATCGATCAGGTCAACTCGCCCGTAAAATTAAGTTAATATAAGTAATTTTTGTAACTTGTTATTTTTCGTAATTAAATTAGTGTTAGAAATTTTTGGTTTTTTTTGAGTACTCCGGCTACCGCGATCATAATTAGTTAAATAGAAAAACGAAAATGTTATTCTGGCTTCATTTAGTAATCAGAATTTCATAATTTAGCTTGAACCTAGTACACGATCCAACTACAGGCGTCATGCATTGTTCTTTACTCGAATTTGATACGACGTCATGTTTCATGCTAGACCCACAAACCTTTCTTACACTTCACTTCATACGAAAATAACGATACGACCCATACGATTGAAGACTAAAGTAAGACCTAGGGAGGGTGAGGTAAACGTAGCCCAGCCGCTGGTGGGGAGCAGAGAGTTTCCGTTCTATACGTAGTATTATTCTTATTCCATGCCTTGGATGTAAGTTTACTAGTCGGTAAGCCCGGCTTGCGTGGCTTCTGCTTTAAACTCGCGTGCCCGTTACGATGACATAATTCATTTTACATATATACACCTATTCATAAGTATTTTACATTTCCGAAGGGTGCTTACAAGAGATCGCACAAGGCCACGCTTACATTATGTAACCCTTCTTGTTTGACTAAACTTGTTTGAATTCTATCATCTTTTTTGATACAAACAAGTTTCAATAATAAGCAAAACGCGAAACTTCATTTATGCAGTTGATTGACGGTTGATAGGTAACATCGTCAAACGTCAGACCAAAATCAACAAACCTACCTTCGTTCTACTTACTTTCAACGAGTCCAATTGTTTATACCTATTCTGCATTTATGTCGTTTGTCCCACATTAAAAAATCCTAGGCCGTCCCAAACAATATGCTCCCTTCGTCCCGAAATATAATTTTAATCATTTTATTCCCCCTTCGTCCTATTTTATATTCCTTCTCCGACCCATACTTTTTTTATATACCAAAGCTTAATATTTACTTTGGCCAAACTATTAGCAAATAAACAATGAAGCCGACTTCAAAATCTGTCTCATAAAAAGTAAGAAATAATATAAGGTATAATATTTTGTTAATACTTTTTTCACTTTTTTAGTTTAAACTCGAGTAGTATTTTTTAATTTATTTTGTTGATTGTAACTTCAAAGTACTTGTGATTTGGGACGAAGCACAACTTCAATAATGATATGGGACAAACTAAGAATTATTTGGAATGTGGGAAAAAACTGCTAGGACGAATGAAGAATATTTATTAACGGTAGGGTACCTTGGTAGGTACAATAAAAGAGCAAAAGTTTAGTCACTGAGCCCAGCGAATTATTTTATTTGTAAACAGTGGTGAAATTATGAACCATTAGTCGACATAATTATGAAATTTATGTTTTTGTAGGTGTTTTTGGTCTATTACAGACATGTAATTTATTACTTTGCGAGAAACTGATTGTACTTTTGCAGCTTATCGTACATACATTGACTGGATAACCATCTCCAGTTAATATTGCTTGTTCATCTATAGGTATAGATAGGTAAGTAGGCAGTATATTTAGGCCACTAACCGCCTCAATTTGCTAATTCCACACGATGTATTCAGATATGTTTCAGGGAAGCGACTAATACCTACAGCCCGCTTAGCGACTTTGATTTTGTAGATAAGTCTCACCGCTGTTGTCCTTGTTTCGTAACTGTGCGTCATGACTCTTACGTAGAATTTCTTCTTGAGACAATGTTATTGTTACATAGGTTGAAGGTCCATGTAGATTCTTTTGTCGGCATGCTTCGTTATGCTTCTGCTTAGCTATTCCATCTGTCCAAGATAGGGATATTTTTGAAGGAAGCCCTCTAGACATCGACAAACGCTAATCTACGAGTATAGTAAGTAGTTCAAGGAAGTGTTCTCTCTACCTACCTGTGTTTAATCGCGAGTACCTACCACTAAATGAATTTGCATACGGTTTTCTATTTTTCTCTAAGACTGTTAAAATCCCAAGCTAAACCGGGTCGTCTTTCTTAACCAGCTAAATGAGAAAGGTGCATTGCGAAAATGGTACGCTTTGGGCATGGGGTGCTTTTTGCGAAAGGTACATTACGCGACTGAAGGGTCTCACTATTAGACAGTTGTTGATGAAACGCTGAGGCAGTGAGTACACGTCTCCAACAGGTAGATAGAAAAACTAGAACTGCGAACACTTGAATATGTTTCGCATTACCTACATCTGATCCAAGTCCATGAATGACGGATAGTATCTTAGCAGAAAATTAAGAAATCGGATCTAGTGCGTTAACTACCTACCTACCTACTTCGGAACGTAGGTACGTATATTTACCCGGATTCGGATCAGATGCAGTGCGAAACCGCGCGCTCTTAGGGTCTAAGGGTCGCTTTTCGCCGAAGCGGCGATGTGTGGAATCGACCAATCACAACGTGAGTGCTCTCGCATAAGGCCCCTTTCCCTCACTTATTTCCTCTCCACTTTGGTGGAAGGATAACCACACTAAACTAGGGCTAGTTAAATACCTGTAATGACAGGTAGTACATGTAAGAGTTCTGGCACGACGACGGGGCGCGGGCGCACGCGCAGCAGGGCGTGTCGCGGCGCGCGGCCCGGCGGGCCCCGCATGGCGGGCGGCGATGCGGGCGGCAGCTCCGGGGACAGCACGCGCGTCGCCAGCACGCGCCGCTCCGGCGTCGACGAGCTCGGAGACCTCCACATGTAACGTAATTTATAATTCGGCCAGCCGTACTTAACCCCTTAACGTACGAAAATTTTGAAGAATTCGGCTCGTGTGAAAGAAAACACGTGTCTAAATACAAACGACACCCCCAATCTTCCAAGTAGGACTATATGAATTGGCACTTGGTAATCATAGGCCAGTAGGTTTATTTGAGTACGATGCTTATTCGTATCCAAAGTACGACCGGCCTTATACAGTAAGTATAAGTTTCGGGGGAAATGGGGTTGTTCTCCTAAAACTTCAATAAAACCACACGCTACTTACATTTTAAATGCCCTCGTACTATTTTTTATAAAAAAAAACTTTAAATACTTATTATAACTATGGCATTGGCGTGTACCTAATTGCCGTGTACCTATTAATATAGTGTATGTGTTCTAAGTAAGTAATACTATTTTTTCAACATAGTTGGGGACCAATTTTGACAACAATGACTTCTGAGAAGCCTGAAAGCAGAGATTTGACAGAAGTCAGAGAGTATTGAATTCGGTTTTATATTAAGTAGGTACTTGCTGAAACACGTGAACAGCCTACTATAGGGCATGGAGCACCTCGTTTTGCACACTTCAGATTTTATTCCGACCCTTAAATACCTGTACCGCGTATTCCCCTTCTGACTTATTCCAATTTCCTTTGCGTCAGCCCTCCTTATCGCTGTCACTGGACCTGCCTGTCGCCGGACCTATCCCCATATCGAACACTTTCCTGTAGGTAAGGCTTGTCCTGTCGTAAAGCATGTCTGGTCTACTAGAGTACTGGGGTCATCATCATCTAGCGTTATCCGCTTACCTAATCTGAAGATTTGATAGGTCCGGTGAAACCTGAATGAAAACTACCCCAATATAGGTAGCTAGTAGGTAGCGTACCTACTGAGGTATCCACCCTAATACTTACTAGGTACCTTTATGTAGTTACTAATTGAACTAATCTAATTGTGTGCCCATACCGCGGTCGTTATGTGAGTTATTGTGATTAGCTATAAACACCATGACGTGTACCAAGCATAGTTAGGTAGGTATGTTTGTTTACATTCTTATTGTGCGTTCATGTTTCACCATAGGCACAGTGTTAAATAATTGATGTTGGTGCAAGTTACGTCGTCATAGTTTTTTAAAACGCGATAGTCCGATCTGAATGTAAGGGTTCGATTCCTAAAGGCCATTGTCGAAGACAGTCCTTTGATTGGTAAGGACATTGCAGGCTTGAGTAACCTGATTCTCCGAAAAAGTAAGATGATTCCATGCTTCGGAGGGCAAGTTTAGCCGTTGGTTCCAGTTATTAGACTATGCTCCATACCCCCTCCGGTTGCTTGAAGGGAAGCCTGTGTCTAGCAGTGGGGCGTATATAAGCTATTTATGTTTTTATGTTATGGTTGTCCTTACGCTTGAGCCGTGGTGCCCTAGTTGGAAAAATGCTCGCCCTTTATTGTGAGATGATTATCGAATTCGTTTTCGAATTACAAACAAAACCCCGATTTCTATCCGGTGTAGCGCGAGGAACGGAACGTACAACCGGACGACGCGAGCGCCGCCTACCGGCCGGCTTCGATACTTACGTTTTCGAGTAAAGAAAAGACAGTTGATACGGAATACCCACCCCGCGCGCCGCGAAAAAGGTTTTGTTTCCTAATTATAAGTCATCTACACTGTGATTAAAACTTTAATTTCTCAAGGACTGGTTTCATTCCGAGGCCCCAAGAACTCTCGCTAAACCGGGTAAATATACAGGGTGTTAGTGACGTCGTAACGAATACTGAGGGGGTTGATTCAGACCATGATTCTGATTTATATCAAGTGGAATTTTCTGTCGCAAAAGTATGGAAATGAAAATAATTAAAAAAAACAACAACAAAATATTCATTCAATTTTCCGACAGGAAATTTCACTTGATATTAACTCAGAATCATGGTCTGAATAATCCCCCTTAGTATTCGTTACGATGTCACTAACAGCCTGTATTTTTACCGGTATTGAAACTTGTTGAAAGTAGGTTTTGTTAATAAATATAATAAGTAGTAGGGCTTATGTAAGTAAACGTGTATGTATGTGAGTATTGTTAATATATTGTATGTGTTATTTCTATTTAGTTTCTATTTGTTAGTGATGTAAACGCCTATCTGCCCTCTCTTAGTTTTTAAGTTTATCTTTCCTGGTCTGCTGGAAGACTTCTTGGAAGGTTATTTCTACTAGAAATAAGCTGAACCGTTTGTCTGTCTTGTGTTAAGTAGTTTAATTGTTTTATATCCTATTCTGTGTACAATAAACTGTTAAATCAATAATATCAGAATGTGATTTTGCAAAATGGCGCTTACCTACGTAGTTTTTGCTATAAGGCGAAGATATACAAGCGAGGTGATGCGAATCAACTTCGCATCAGTTATACTGACCCCTCCCGTTCGTAGACAGGCTTCCGTCGACGTCGCCTGCCGCGGGGCTCCTTCTTGGCAACTGGCACCCGCTGGGGAATCACGCCGATGTGGCGGTAGTAATCGCACAGCGCCTTCACTAGGGATCTACCTATCTTTAAATCTGAAAACTAGCTCAGGAAAACAGCCTCTGTGGTTCAGTGGTTAAGCGTTGGGCTCACGATCCGGAGCTCCCGGGTTCGAATCCCGATGGGTACAATCACAAAAATCACTTTGCGATCCCTAGTTTGGTTAGAACATTGCAGGCTGATCACCAGACTGTCCGAAAGTAAAATGTACTTAGCTCTCTTCGACTCTCAGTGTAGCAGTAGTTACATGATCCTTGTCAGGGGCCTTTGGCGGCTCAATAGTAACCAGGATCGATGAGGTCAGTCATTGATCTCACAACCCACACGAGAGGAGAGTATTTACTAAAACATGGACCGAAACAGATTTGTGAATTAATTGATTTGTAAATACTTGTACTTTCCAAAATAAAGGATACACGCATCCTCAGTATAATGCAAGTAGGGTCCTCTTGGGTTGAGCCTGCGGCCACCCAATGAAGCAAGCAAGGTGTATGCGTCGACTGTCCCGAAAGGCAAGGAGCGGCGCGCCGACCCCAGCGCCTTGATGTCGGCGTTGTACAGGCAGTTCTGTGGCTGCCACGCTTCTACGCGCGCTGCCAGGAACTTCGGGAGAACTGCGTGACGCTCGAACCTGTATTAATGGATATTATCCACACTTATAAGGCTACATTTCATCTAAAAAAGGAAATACAAAGTTATACAATACAAACAATACAATACAAATACACTGTATTGCACCAAAATAAGAAGAAATAATTACAAAAAGTCTCTTAACTAAGTACATGGCAAATGGCGGCCTTATCGCTTAAAGCGATTTCTTCCAGACAACCATTAACGTGAGGGGAAAAATGTAAAAAAAAGTAAAAATATGGAAGGTTAACCTTTTATCTGCCGAGATAGCTACCAGACACAATAGACTACATTGTGTCTGATTGAGATCTGCGTTCCGGCTTTTGGAAAAATAATATTCAAAAATGCGTTATTTATTTTCTAGCTTGGAAAAGTCTGCAATCTGAGGCTATAGTACCTCCTGTTTATTGTTAATTAAGTAATAAGAACATGTGACGAAAAGTAGGTAGGTACCTGAATATATCATCATAGGAGTTTCCTCGAATGAAGACACCTTCATGGCTGTTGTCCGCGTGAATGTCGATGATGAAATCCAACTGGATTGCCTGGAACAGATACAAAAGTGAGGTTCCTATAGTTTGTATCGTATTCGTATCGGGCGCCGACTTCACCCCTCTGGGCCTTAAATGGTCATGCTGCTAAGGAGTAAAGGGAAGAGCGCGAACTATCTATCTCGCTCGCACTTACGCGTTTGGCGGCACACGGTAAAAATGTGATTTTTGTATGGAGATGGAATGGTCTTCAAAGACAAAAGCATGAAAAATAAGCGCGTGCCGAAACAGCTATTGGATAGGGAGCCAATGTTCCCGTCCGCTGTCGTCAACATTGCGCATTATAGTCTTCTCAGTGAGTAGGCAAGTACGAGGGTTGGAGGTTGATGACCGACCACTTTCCACGCTGGTGTCTGTGTCAGCGACCAGAGGTACCTTCCGAATCGTGCCATCTAACTTGTCGTACCTTCTCAGCCCGTAGTTTCTTGACGACGTCATTGACGGCGATGAGGGCCGGGTGCGCGTAGCTGGTGGCGCGGTGCCAACAGCGGTTGAGGTCGGAGCCCAGCAGGTCGGACCGCTGGTTGCCCAGGAACACCCCGTCCGGGTTCAACATCGGCACCACCTGACACAGACCTGCCTGGTTTATTACTACTTTCTTATCCTGCAGTTTACACATCACAGTGTACAAAGAAATGTTTTTTTTTTGTTATGTGATCTTCTTCTATCGTGTGGGTTGTGTTTACCAACCCCATAAACCCTAGTGTCAGGGTTACTATTGAGCCGCCAAAGGCCCCTGACATGGCTCAGTAACGACTACTAACTTACATCAGTAGATACGTAGTAACCGGGACCAACGGCAACGGCTTAACGTGCCTTCCGTAGCACGGATCATCTTACTTTCGGACAATCAGGTGATCAGCCTGTAATATCCTAACCAGACTAGGGATCACAAAGTGATTTGTGTGATATGTCCCCACCGGGATTCGAACCCGGGACCTCCCCGTCGTTGTGTGATAGAAACTAGAAGGTTACCAATGTCATAATTACATCCCTAGCGTTATGCCGTTTTTCACAGGGTCCGCTTTACCTAACCTGAAGATTTGACAGTGTCGGTTTTTACAGATGCGACTGCCTATCTGACCTTCCTTAATACTTACAGGATATAAGGTCGCAGGATATACCGCTGAAACCACATATTTTTGGATATACGTAGGTTTCCTCACAATGTTTTCTTTTACCGTTGAGCATTTTTTTTAAGGATTCGCCTCGTCGACCACGGGCCACTCACTGGGGATGTAGGTACTTAACTAGATACACTTAGGTAGTTAAATTAAACGTAAATACCTGTATTGCAATTCCATTCCGTAAAGCGCGTGCTTTCTCAGACGAACTAACTATGTAATCGAGAAAACCTGAAAAACAATATTTATGATGCTAATGTTATCAAGATTACACAATACACATGCATAGACACACACAGTTATCTATGAAAGTCTTCTGATTATAGTTACTTAGGTACTTACATACTTAACTCACCTATATATTCCGAAAAGCCAGCTCGACATTTTTTTGCGTGGATTGATCAGTTTGATTGAGTCAATCATTTAAGTATGTAACTAAATACAAATCAAAAGACTGATCAATTGTTGATCAGAACTATACAGCATACACCACCATGATAATTTAAAGGTTTTCCGAACCGAACCGGCGTGCGTGTATGAAACGATTTATGAATGTGGAGGAAGCAAGAGAAGCGTGTCAGGATCGAAGCAAATTGAATTCCATAGTCTCTGCTTACTGCGGTGAGAAAAGGGCGTCAGTTTATGTATGTATATATCGTGGCCAGATCTTAGAATTGATCATTTCATGATGTGCTCGATCATTTCATGAAATGGTCATATTTCATGAAATAGAATATCATTCGTTGGCCACATCATGATGTAGTTTGGCCAGATCAATGAATACAAAACGTTTAACGATATGAGCAACTAAATGAATGGTTACTTTATGACATGGCCAAACGTTCGCAATCATATCGTAAGATTAGTTACATTATCCACCGGTAGTGGCGCTGGTGTCAATTATATTTAAAACTTGATTGATATTATAATCGATGAATCGATGTAATTGCACAATTTTTCCATATCGATTAGGTAATAATTTTAAACCTAAAAAAATTATCGACTATTCGGATTTTTATTACACCGCATAACATGGACACCACCTGCATTAACGATATGGCCAAACGTTGATTGAAATATCATTAAACGTTGACGTTTCAACGATATGGTCAACTTAAGTTGGCTATTTCATCATGCAATGATCAATTCTAAGATCTGGCCACGACATAATATAATGTATACGGCGTTTCGTATCAGGCATGCCGCATGTGTATTCCACACCACTTTGTACTCTTATCATCTATGTAGTCATAAGTATTACCTAGGTACACTAACCTTGACAAATATACGAAGCTGGGTGTTCACCCCCGTGGGCTCTCGCTATGATCAGCACGACACGCTTCTTCGGCTCCGGCACCTTGGACTTGGTGATAGGCGTGACGTCATCCATCACCTCTTTCTCAACGGTGAAGTCTCCGATTGTAATTAGGTCTACTCGCCGTTTTTGCTACAAGTATTCAACATCAAGTAAAAACTTTCATGGTTAATGCAATGAAACCGGGAGCGTTCCGAGGGCGGGAGGTTTTTATAAGTAGGTATTAAGAACTACTATTTGATTTGATAGCATAACGACTATATACCAATTAGGGTAGTCGAAGGTACATCCACCGCAAGACACCGCGAACTAAGTACCCACACCTCACCGAGCTTTCTGTTAGACCCGTATCGCCGTATATTGCGGTCGAGCCAGTTGTGTTACTGAAAACTGCACTTTAGATAAATTCATGCACTCAAATTCGCTTAAAACTCATTGATTAAAACACATAATACTGGGTTCTTACCGCGTTAATCAGGGATATGAGACTCCCTTCTCATATCCCTGATTAACGCGGTAGGAACCCGGTATTATGTGTTTTTATTATGATAATAAATAATAACCGCGTAAACCTTAAACAATGTATAAAACTAATTGATGCAAGACCGATACCGGAGTTTGAAGCAGCGGCGCTCCCCGTTTGTAGTGAAGCAGGCTGGTGTGCCACATTGACCTATTTGATCTGATGCATTAGTTCCAACAGGAATTTGCCGCCGATTGGCACAGTATACCCTTTTATTAAAACGGTCCCCCTTCGTCTTTGTGTAGGCTTCCTATAAACCTCGTGTTGATATAGTATCTCACCGTGGTCTGAGCTATAGACTCTCTAGTGGCAAACGCTTGCGCCTTCTTCTCCCAAGCAGTGAGGTACTTCTGAAGCCGAGAGAAGGAGTAGGGCGCGGCTGCCGCAAACTGGTACACATCTTCCTCCCGGTCGAAGGCGAAGGCCAGGCTGAGAACTTTGCGTCCGCGATGGGCCGCGGAGCGGTGGTAGAAGATGAGGCGACGGGGGATGCGTTGCCTGCGCGTAATGTGAGAGTAAAGTTGCTTTTCAATGATTTGAGTAAAAAAGTTACAGGCGTTCGTAATAAACTGTGTTATTGATACTAAGCAACGGAACTGTCTGTTCTGGTTTTAATTTAGGTACGTGCAGGTACATACTTACCTACGTATATAGAGTCCCAGAAACAAATATACCTAGGCACTTAAATATTGTAAGCGTTGAATTGTACGTTATGAGTGCGGAAAGAAACATAACGTCCTAAGTAATTTTTATTCGTCCAAATATCTAAGTAGGTACATATATTCACTATGATAAATGTAATTGGCCAATATACACTCTACATTATATTAGATTGTAGCATAATAATAATGATTGTAACTAGGTAATCTAATCATCTACCTAGCCTTATCTCGTTTCTTTTCACACGGTCCGCTTACGTAACCTGAAGATTTAACAGGTCCGATTTTTTACAGAAGCGACTGCCTGTCAGACCTTCCAACCCGCGAAGGAAAAACCAGCCCAATACATGTTAGATGACATACTTACCTCCGAAAATGCATTTCTCGGGAATGTGGGTTTCCTCATGATGTTTTCCTTCACTGATGTGACAATCATTGGTTTAGGCCTGTGCTGGATTCGAACCTGCGACCTCAAAGTGACCTAGAGGCAAGCGTTCACCAACTGGGCAACCACGGCTAGGTAATATGAATATTAAAAGAAAACATTTGTGGTTACGATCATCCGTAACTTCCCTCAACCAGCGCTTATCGCTATCGACCCACTAGGGTCGATTAATTCTTTCAAATATTCTCACACGACACCCTGAGCCGAGGTTCGCGCCCAACTGGGCACCCTCAGACCTGTTGTCTTAAACGTTGTACCGGGTAAGAGCCTTCAGCGCTCCCCATTTGTCCGGCCAAGTAGTTAATGCCATCTGTGGCAAATCTAGTTGTATCACTGTCGGGACTCTTCAAGGGAGCTGTTTAAAGAAATAAATATACTGACGGTCGCAAGTCAATATATTTATGAAAACATTATGTATGTGCGTAAAAATGTATCTCTCCTTCCGAGAAACTGTGAAAGGCATACTTACAATACAAGGAATAAAAATAAAATTGTTGTTCAAAGTTCTAGATTAAGTAAATTAAATTCATCTTTTTTGGGGTTATGTATACGTTTTTACAATAAAATACCAGATAATATTTTAAATTTGTCAGAGAACAAATTTAAAGCTCACGTGAAGCTTACTTTATGTAGAAAAGCCTATTATAAGATTAATGATACTTACCTAAATGATAAAAATGTCTGGTATTGAATGTGTTCCTCTAGTTATTAAATAACTTGTAATGTACTCTCATTGATTTAAAAGATGTGTTGCTGTTGCAGTTTCTTGTCATTTCTTCTCCTCAGCCATAACTCCTTGCGAAATGACGTAAATTCAAAAATGTTACATTGACCTTCAACAAGTTTATCCATGATAATTACGTTGAATAAATGATTCTGATTCTGATTCTACAATAAGTCACGTAAAAAAAAGATCATTCGGAACACAAACGAAACAAATATAGAAATGCAATTACAGTAAACAACACGTGATGTTGGCATGCATATGCAGGTGTGAATTAATTCAGTGTTAGTGATTACAGTGGTGCTGGCCCCGCCTGACACGACCTGGGAGCCGCAGGATGTCGCTGTCAAGAGTCAACCGACGTCTGATCATGATAGCCTGGTCATGATAGCATGATAACCTAGCCAGGCATTTTCTATGTTCTAGACCTAGATTTCAATCCCGTGCCGTGAGTCTAGTAATTAATAACAGGAGGTTAAGACAGCCACATCGAAGCAATTCATCTAAAAAATCAATACTGCAATTTGACATTTTGCGTACTTATAAGTATAAAAGTAAGTGCGCAATGCCCACAAATGTCAAATAGCAACATTGAAATTTCATTTTCATAAATTTTCCGACAGGAAAATCCACTTGATATCAACTCAAAATCGTGATCTGAATCATCTCCCTCAGTATTCGTTACGAGGTCACTAACACTCTGTATGTCTGTCTGTTACCTTCAACTATAAACGCTAAACGCGATTTAGATCGAGTTTATTTTTGGATTTATTATTTTCAGCCCGTACATAGTATCCTGGTCAAAAAATATAATTTTTAAGTAAAAAAGATAATAAATCATCTCACCACTTGTGTCGCGACGTCGATCTAACTAGCGGCGTCATGTCTCCGTCGTATAAAGTGCGTTCTTTGCCTAAATTCACTATGTTGAATATCACCCGCTGAAACAAGAAGGAAATGTTTATTCATCTTCTCCTTAGAGTTATCCCGTGTTCACGTGGTCCGTGGTCCGTGGTCCGCTTACCTACAGATTTGATAAGTCTGGTTTTTTACTGGAGCTGCCTGTCAGACCTTCGAACCCGCGAAGGAAAAACCAGCCCAATACAGGTTAGATCACATACCTCCGAAACGCATTTTTCGGAAATGGAAATGTTTATAAAAAAAATAGGTACCAAACATGTCTAACACCAACGATAGAGCCCATCTACTAGTATAGAGCGATACGCTGGTAACCGCGTTTAATCCTCCATTATGGCCATTATCTCTACCTCAAGAATCCTGTCGTTTTGCCAACCCTGGAACTACATGCGTCCATTGTGTTTATATCTGCACAAAATAGCAGTGAAAAAAGTCAGAGTCGAATAACAGTGAAATTATATAAGCCCCAAGCTCATTTAAAATCCAATTTCCCTTCCCTTTACTAGTGGTCGAACGTTGGGATTATGATCCGAAGGTCCCGGGTTCGAATTTCGTTGGGGTCATATTACAAAAGCCACTTTTTGAGTCCTAGTAAGGCTAAGGATATTACAGGCTAATCACCCGATTGTCCAAAAGTAAGAAGATCCGTGCTTCGGAAGGTCACATGAGCCATGTCAAAGGCCTTTGGAGGCTCAATAGGTTGGTAATGCACCTCAAAATCTCCACAAGAGAGGAGAAGAAGTGTCTGGAAACCTAACAGAGTCTTACCTGATCCTGTTTAACATTTTCTACGGTGAAGTTGTACCAGAACCTCGACCGCGGGCGACAAGTATCGGGGCGGATGTAGAGGTCGTACTCCAGCTCGGTGATGTGGTCCGCACGTCCGAGGTTTCCGCACTCGAAGGCCGCGTCGAAACACAGCTGGCCACGCTTGGCCTTGCCGCTGTGCCCCGGGGGCCTCACGATCAGGCGGTTCAAGTTGCCTAGACCTCCCTCCCCATCGCTTTCTTCGCTATCTGTTGTAACATAAACATAACACCTGTATTCCCAATTTTGTTTTTTGACGTGCCCTATTGTAGATTTGCCGCAAATGGCATTAACTACTTGGCCGGAGTAACCCATTCCATAACATAGCTATATTTAAGTCCCATGTAAGTATTTGTTGTGTATTGTCTGTAAGTCGCACGATTTGTTTTTCATTAACCGGTCACAAATCCTGGAGACCACGTGATATCAGTTATTTATCATCCAAACTCATAGAATTCAATCCAAGTGGTTAAAACCCCGAACCGGGATTCGAACCCGTAACACTACGATGGAAGTCACGCGTTCTTAAAATACATGTTGTATATCCACTGATACTACTTCCTTTTCTTTTACAAACATTTGAGCAAACTTATTATGATAGAAACGCCGGGTGTTAGTTAGCCTGTATATAGGTTTTATCCACTACTTAATCCTTCTAAAACTTTTCCTCTATTTGTAGTTACGCTTAAGAAAAGCCATGAACATTTTAATTCAAATTCAAATTCAAAAATATCTTTATTCAGTAGGTAACATAGTTACACTTTGAATCGTCAATTTTTACATAACGAACGTCTCATCCGCCTAAAACTACTGCAGCTTCTCACAACCTGTATAGCCGGGGAAAAGAAGCTGCAAGAAAAACCTCGGCACAGGGACCTAGACGTTCTTTAATAAAACCATATTTAATCACACTTATATAACCATATTGCAATATTCTCATCACATCACTAATTTAAGAGCTACGCTCTTGTCGGTGTAGCATTCTCCGTGGTACTTTTTTAGGGAAAAATAGAGCAGTGGTTTCCCTATTGCTTGTTATTTCAAAGGCGGAGGGCAGGAGTCCTAGTACGGCTTTGAAATATTCTCTGGGCGCCATTCCACTCACGTCAGACAAAGTACTGGGCAGGGGCAGTATTCTATTTACGTAATAATTATATTTCCTTTACCATCAAGATCGCGACTGTAAATATTAGTGTGCTCAAGGTGGTCGGTGTTAGCGGCCATCGCACACACGCCCGTGGTACCGCCGAAGCCGGCCGACTAGGACTGGCCACATATAGGAGAACTAAGAAGTACCCATATGGTCTATAGCAGTACTTCTCAAACTGTGGGTCACGACTCTTTGGTCGGAGAAAAAATCGACTAGGCCGACCGTCCGGCCCAAGCCACACAGTTTTTTTTTGACGTGGCTTATTGTAGGTTTGCCTCAGATGGCATTAACTACTTGTCCGAACAAATGGGGAAGGCTGAGGGCTTTCACTCGGTACTTACAAAAATTTAAGGCAACAAGCCTGAGGGGAGTTGGGCGCGAACCTCGGCTCAGGGCGGTCTTCGCCTGAGACGGTTTATATTTGAAACAATGAACACAACAAGTGTTCGAACGAGTAAGTCAGGCGGTTTAATAAGGCCACATCGAAAAAAGCAATATCGCTTTTTGATATTTGTTGGCACTTACTTTTATTTGCGCAAATGTCAAAATATAATATTACTTTTTAAGCATTAATAAAGCTTCAAAATCGAAGATTCCCCTCACAAATTACAAGTAAAACGCTTGACACAGTTGTTGACTCCACTAAAGTAGCTCCGCAACCGTTCGCGACGGAACCTGAGCATCAACTGTAGTTATTCCTTATGCCAAGGTTAGTCTCAAATTTCTTAAGTAAGTATTTGTTAAATGAGTCATGTCCAGTCAACTTTCTTCTTCTTCTATCGTGTGGGGTGTGAGGTGGATTACCAACTTCATCAACCCCGGTGTCAGGGTTATTATTGAGCCGCCAAAGGCCCCTGACGTGACTCATGTAACGACTACGTACTTACAACAGTAAGTAGTAACCGGGACCAACGGCTTAACGTGCGTTCCGAAGCACGGATCAAGGAAATGTACTTTGTATCCTTCTGAACGTGTGTATGGTCAACTTTGGGAACCACTGATCTATAGCAATATTATTGCAGGTAGTAAAGTTAACTACATGACGGCAATTGATTGGCGTTCGCGGAGTGTCGGGAAAGCCGTAACACGCCACCGGCACCGGCCCGTCTTATTTGGCAGCCAATTGAAATGTTAACAAGTTCTAAAGCGGTCACCTCACTTGTTTAGAGCATACAAATACATATATTTTTAATTTAATCGTGTTACGTGTTACATGACGTCGATACCTACATAATAAGTACACACTTAGTATAATTTAATATCTTCTTCTATCGTATGGGTTGTGAGGAGGATTACCAACCCCATCAACCCTGGTGTCAGGGTTATTATTGAGCCACCATAGGCCCCTGACATTTATTTATTTAATATTATAAATGCGAAAGTAATTACGTCTGTCTGTTACCTTTTCACGCTTAAACCGCTGAACTGATTTAGATGAAATTTGGTATGGAGATAGTTTGACATGACTGAAGAACATAGGACAGTTTTTATCTCGTCTGTTTAAATCACCCCCTAAGGGTATGGAAAAAAATATACCGCGCGCGATAATCGTGTACCGTGTTTAGTTATACAGCGAGACATCTATCATCAACAGCCATGTGAACTCCCAACTATAATGGGAATATATCGTACAATATATTCTAACTGCAGCCTAATGGTTTTAAAATAGCTAGACCACAACAATTGAATTCGGTTTGTTATTGCAATAAAATAAAAAGAATTCCTTTACATTCGGTAGCTCAGTGCTCCTAGTCACGACAACATGGTTTAAAAGGAAATGTACTTGGTATCCTTCTGAACGTGTGTATGGACGTGTGTGAAAAGATATAAAATGTAGTAAGCATGAATTACTAAGTCTCATTTGTATATTAATCATTGGGCGTATAGATGTTGTCTAAATAATCATTTTTTATTATTGTTCATTAAAGGGTAAGTGGGCATCGTTGATGTCTTTTATTAGTTTACTTAGTTTTCTTACTTATATTATAGTAATTCCATAAACTTCAATAATAATTATATATTTAGTGTGCGAAGCTTAAGATTTAAACCAAACGACCCAAAAAGTAAATTCCAAATCCATGCATTTTTAGGCACGTAATGAAATGCCCTATTTAGAATTTTTGCTACGTGCGTAGCATCCATGCTACGTACATGCCTACGGACAGCGTAGCGCGGTCACTCGAATTTTGTGAGAATTTTGACTACTTTAATAAGCAATAATATAGATAATCTAATATTTATTTTTCAATAACAATGTTTTTTTTCTCTAATACAATAAGTATAAAATGTTGTTTTCTTAGTTTAAGTATCTTGGCAATAGAGGTTGTTTCTACGGCTTTAAATATTCTAAATAAAATGTTACCAGCGTTAGGGACGACAGCGCTAGCGTAAGTTTGGTCAAAAAAAAAACATTTACTTACTTACTTAGAATGTAGGATTTTTATACGTACTTAATATAATGCCCAACTGGAGCATTACGTAGTATTATTCCTTGTAATGCCATAGAGGCATTACTACTAACCTGTTATATACATGTAAATCTAGATAAAATTATTCGTTGTGGTACAAATATACTAACACATGCAGTGTTTGCAGTAGTAGTAAAAGAAAGCGGGGTTGAACCGGCGACAGCGGTGCTCATACAAAATGCGCGTTAGGACCTTTCCATCCTCTTCTGTTCCGTTATTTTATTCTAAATTCGTGTAACCAGCTGCAGTCAACTTTGTCCATAAGTGTTTATTCAAGTAAACTCAAGTAAGATGGATACTATTACACCGCATCTCCTTGTCCCGTAACGTAATATACTATCAAAACACTATGTGAGTTACCTCGTTACGATTTCAAGCCAAGCATTACCATTTAGTATGAAAGAAACTATCAAGATCACACGTAGGTAAGGTACAGCAAACCTTAACCCCATTAATTTACGGTGGACATCTACTTTGCCGGTTAATAACTATCTCTTACCTGACATATTAAGGTTTCATCTTCAGTTCTGACGAAATAAACCGGCTTCACTGCAAGCAATCCCTTGGCAATCTTTGTATTCGCTACATTTTCCTTCCTTTGTCCCTGCAGGCACTGCAGGGATCGTTGCCATGTTACGCGGATGCGACATTCTTTCATAATAATAACAAAAAGAATTAACGAAACTATTCTTGTTATGAAGCCGTAATGGCCGCGTCGGTTGCCTAGCAACGGAGTCGTGGAGATCCTTGGGGGAGGCCTATACCCAGCAGTGGGCGTCATACGGCTGATGATGATGACTGTACCGAATGTACTTCATTAAATATACTTACTTAGTATATACTTTTAATCAAAAATACCGAAACACTTCCAAATTTTTATTCAACAAAAACAAATATCAAAACCTTTACTACAGTAAAAAAACATTTATTTTTATTCCTAATACTGTTATTTCATATTTTGCTTATAATCTTTACTTGCGAGGACTTGCAAGCAAGACTTCAGTCAGTACCTACCTACTTATCTGTGTTTCTGTGCGGTTATTTTTCATTTCATTTTACAGTAAAATAATGAAACTGGTGAAAGTGGTACGAAAATTACATGTCCCACAAAGATATTTGCGGTATTAAAAGGAAATTGAGTGGCTATTTCAGTCAACACAGACCACATTTCGTGAGTGTATTAAAATTTTTGTTAAGTAAGTAACTAAACCTCTACATTCAAAACATAAGTTTCTTCTTTGTATAACATGTGCAACTTTTAATACAACTTTTTATAACACATACAAACACACACACACATACACATACACGTACGTACTTGCTTTAAACTTTAAATTTTCGTTTTTACTTTTCTTTGTAAGTATAACAAGTTTTGTAACATTCAATTTTTTATGGCTATATAACCAAAAGCAATGTAACATTGTCAGTGGAGGGGCGAAGTCTCTATCACAAGTATTCTAATAACTTAACTTCAACCGCTGTGTTAATTATTTTGGTAAATAAAGCATTTTTCATTTTTTTATAGAAACGTCGAGTCAATGAGGGACTTTCCATAGTACATTCCTCAAAAACAATATAGATGGCGCTGTACATACTTTTCTTCGTTTACAGGCCCGTTTTGCTCTATGGAGGAAATACAAGCAATGAAACACAAAATTAAGAACTTTCATTTATTCAATAAATATAATCATAATAATAATTTATTTTTGGCATCACACCGAACCAAGCTCAACGCATAATTACAACGGAATTCGCTCTTACAAACTCTTAAGCACTACTATATACAGCCGTACTCTAATACCCGGTAAACGCAGTGATCTGGTTATATTCGTAATTATAAATATTTACTAAATATTTAATACTTCTGTTGCCGACGAGTCGAGTGCAGTGGCTGTTGACATATTTTAATTATCTTATGAAAATTCAAATTCATTTATTCGTCAACATAGGTAAAAGGGTTGTTACCTACCTTGTTACAATACATTACGGCAATATATTTTGTGTGGCGGGAAATGTTCAAATTCTTTTGCGCGCGGCTCTGCCCACCTCAAAAGGAGTTACTTATTTTTTACCTGGTAAACGAACAGTTTATCAAACAAAATAGTCTTAAAAATGGTAATAGGTTTCCATTATACCTACAGTAAAGATCTGTCAATAAGCAAGAAATATACATAATACAAATGCAAGATAGTAATACTTATTATAAAATTACGATTGAAAGCAGGTGGTCAACTTCGTTCATTCTCGTATTTACCATCACGAGTCTAATTCAGTTATTAATGTGTATTTATTTATTTTAATAATTTATTGTACACAGCATAACACAGAAACACAATATGACAACATGAAGAGACACAAAAGGCACAACTTAGTACATTATCTACTTACTTATACCAAATAACAGTGTTATATAGTGTAACTATACAGTCGTCTATCGTCTGAACAAAATATGCTAACAAGAAATGACGCCAAAATCAAACATTGTGTCATACACCCGACTCGGGCCCCACAAAATGTAATTTAGATCTCATCAAATGCACTTTTCAATTCCATTTATAAAACGCTTTTAAAGCAAAAACAAATACTTATTATACAATACAAATACAAATATTTTATAACAAAAACTAATTTATATATTACAGTCGATAACATTAAATACATAATTATATTTATTAAGGAGTTTGTTCTTTGGTAAATGCTGTAGGTATTCATTTGATTGCACATAATGTACTAACGAACTATAATTATTAAGAATTTTACCACTATGTACATCGTAGTCGGGGATTCTGGGAAAGTCAACCTATCGATAACTGAATCTACAGTACTTACGTACAAATTACTGGTACTGCTGGATGGAAAATAATCGATCCATCTAATATTGACTGATACATCACTCTCCTCATAAACGTCACAACACTAGCTTACGTACTTTGACAGATATAATTCTTAACGCGCATTGAGACGATTGTAAATGTTATCTTATTGAAATATAATCAATAATTATACTGAACTGGTCGTTCTGTTTAATAGTACAGTGTTTGGTTTTTCATACCAGTCCTTTTAAAATCTAAACCCTATCTATTGTGTGTGGTAATCTGGGCTGCAGGATATATTATATATATAGAGAGCTCCTATTTGCGTTACTGCAGTGGACTACACGCGCCCAAATGCATTATAAGTGTTTTATATTGTTCTTTTTATTGTATACTAACACTAGAAATAAGTCATTTACTAACACATATGAGTCAATGGTTACTTGCAATATACATTTTATTATTATTATATTGCTTACTATAATTGCCTCTTGTCAGATTCAGTATCCGTAACGTCTATACTTGTATATAAATACTTTATTATAATAAATAATAATAATTTATTTAATTCACGAAACATGTCTCATATGTGTTAGTAAACTTATTCTAGATGTTAGTAGCCTTATCTAATATTAGATGCTGTGACATGCAAGTCACAGCATCTACGCAGATACGGGCAGTCGAGTCGCGCACCTATCATCGAGAGGGCGGGGTTGCCGCTGCCCCGCACCCTGCGCACCAGAGACGTGCATCGCTTCCTCATAGTCGTATAAAAGCAGTCGACGCGAGCTTCAGCGAACATGCCCGAGGCGCTACAGAAGCGAGGCAGCCGCAATAACACCCTAAAAGCGTTGTTGAACTGGACGCGGATAGCGGATAGCGTAGCGGTATTGTGTCTCTTATGAATAACAATCCCTGAACAGCATGGTGTACTTCTGTAACATTGATCTTGAAAGTGATGGTTTGATTGTCATTAAACGCTGTACTATGAGGCTGGCATAACCACCAAGAGTGGCTCAAGTCTCGACAAAAATTAGATTAAAAAAAATAAAATTACCATAGTTCCGTTGTTAGTACATTATGCTCCATTCACAATTTGAATAGCTTATTTATGGTAGGTCTTTCCACCGATTTCATTTAATATTACTGTCGGCGCAAACGGGTCACGGATCGCAGCTACCGGTGGCCACTCGCTGGAGCAGTGTTCGTGCCTCGCTACATGTGGATGCTGCAGGTCATATAAGATGCCTTCATTAGCCACTGCTCCAGCTGTACAGAGAGCAGTTAACCGTTATATGTTCTCCTATTATGGTCCTTAACTCTTTAGTTATTAGCATCACGCAGTAGAAACCGGGCTATAAAATGTGGCAGCGTCAAAACACCCGTGGCTGTCGCGCGCATCTGTCACTGTTACAAATGTGACAGTAGCGAGCGACAGCCACCAAAGTAGACGGTGGTCCATTTGCGCCGACCCTTATAACTAAGTATACTAAGTGGTCGACAACTAGAGAGCAAAAAGACATAATCCACAAATTCCTGATAAAATATCCGTTACTCTTATGGCCTTATACCGTGAACGTCTACGCGTCTGTAAGATATATTTTTATTTAGGATTATATTTGAATTTGGATATAATAAGTATTTGATCAATTTGCATCTTTGGCAATGTTATTCACGATTGGTTCTAAATAACTAATAATATTGGTTGCTAGTGAAAATGTATATATATAAAGTATGTAAATGCAAAATAAAACACTTATTAAGATTTCAACAATTGGAATCTTCAACCGGAATTTCAGTAAACATTTCCCATTGATATGTTCACGGCCAAATATCATTAACATCTTGTACTTTTGCATCAAAAATGAAATGCCAGGTATTATTTGTGAATAGTGAACATAAAAATCTTCTACCTTAGTAAGTTATAGCAATTATTACTATTTCCATAAAATTATCCGTTAGCACTACATATAGATTGAAATTTTAAATAATTACACTAAATTGCTTTTCTGAAGACGCTAGAACGCAATACGGAACAACTTCTCATGAACTTATAAAGTATCGACTAGGTATCAAATTACCAACACCAACCAAACATACGAAACTACAGACATATTTATAAAGACTCTCTGTACATAAGTAACAATGTAGACACTAGTACAATAAGCTGGTGGAGGCAATACATTGAGGAAAACATCGACCGATTCTGAAACTAACATTCTAGGCAAAAATACTTAGATATTTCGAAACGGGATCCGGTAGAGTTTAGAACAAAATCGCGCGATAAAATTAAACGTATGGCAACGTATATTAACATTCATGCCGTCGCCAAATTACAAAATGAATCGCATCATGATAAAGGCGGTCTAATACTCATTGTTGAAAGTAAATAATTACGATATTAGTTTCGGTGTATATACGAAGTATCATGAAATAGCTTGATCCTTTATGCTACAGTTTTTTTGTATGTATTACATGTTCGCGTTTGACCACAATCTTAACTGATGGTATGTGACAATGTGGTCAAGTTCCCCTTGCAAATGCCTCTATCACTTTAGTCTTGAAAACACCAAGATTTTAATGTTTTGGAAACACAAACTTCGGGATTTGACCTAACTCTACCGACTCCCGTTTGATAATTGTTCTAAACCAATGGTATAAAAGTTAAATCTATCTAACACGTTAATAATGGAGCCAATAAAGCAAACTAACTTCATATTTGCTAGGGACAGGTCCGATTTTCAGACGCAAAAACGGTTTAGTGGTAATAATCGGAAGCCGTCTCTGTACAGAACCAAAAAAGTCCTCAATCGTTTGAACAAAAAAAAACACAATTTTTTGTGATCGAAATATTTTTGGATTTTACCTCTCTCAAGATGTTTCTGATCTTAAATGACATAAAAATCTAACCCTGCAAAACAAAAAAAGTCATCAAAATCGCACCTGTCCCTGGCGAGTAAAAAGTGAAATCCACTTCATTGACTCCACTTTATAGTGGAGTACCGTACCATATTATTACGGTACAGTAAATTTATTGTACTTACTACTCTCTTATTCCACAATAACAAATGACTAGTGGCAATGTATTACGTTATAAATTAACAGTCACCTTTGCTATACAATGGTTAAGTCTTCGTTTAATTTGGTGTGCACGAGCCCGATTGTAAGGGTGCATACATAAAGATTGCTAAAGGGGCCGGTATGTTGTTTTAGTAGGATCGTGAATGTCCTGAGGAGTTGAAAAGGCCACATCAAAGCAATTCATCTAAAAATATCGCTATTTGACATTTGTGTGCATTGCGCACTTACTTTTATATGCGCAAATGTCAAATTTCAATATTGCTTTTTTAGATGAATTGCTTCGATGTGGCCCCTGAAAGCCCATTTTGTAATATCAAAAATTTTAATCAGCACTGGAAGACTCTAGGTTACTGATTCCAGTAACATATATAGGACCTAATCGTATCCAGCGCTGTGGCAAATGCTCTTTTTCAGATCTTACTTAAGCAGTGGCGGATCCAGGATTGTGAAATTGTACTATATAGTACAGTCAGTCCCAGTAACATAATAGGGTACTTATTACTCTTTTCGGTCAAGTGGTTACTTATTTTCGGATAGGTTCAGGAACCGTACTAAAAGGCGTCTTAGGCGTTTATCATACGACGCAGTCGACAGAGCGGTCTTCCGCGGGGCGGGACGGTGCACGCGTGTTGAGAATAGAATAGAAATAGTTTATTACAAAATATTAAGTATAATGGTTACATACAAGTCAATACTACCTTGCCATCCGCTTCACTGCCAACCGCGACTGCCACCGCGTCTTGCGATAACATTAGTGCCAAATAAGTTATACCTGTCACTTTCTAAAAGCGAAAAGGGAATCAGGGATCATCAAATCAAAGGCAAGGGTGGACCGAGAAACTTTTGATGGGTATTTGAGCTCTTTAACCCTGGATCGATTGTACTTAGCAATGCTTCATTTATATTTATCCGATCGTCAATAACAAATTATGAATCTTTGCTATCGGAAAGCCAAGAAACATTTATAATATTCCCAAGCATAATATAAATACAAGAATATAGTATTGAGAATGTAAATCATCGTAATCTAAATACGAAAACGACTTATTCCTTCGTATTGTACTGTTCCGTGAGAAATATGTTCTACAAAGTACACCAGAAACAGATTAATAATCACAATTTTACCTCATTCTTATCTCTCAAACGTCGTAATAAAAACAACCAGTCCAACTTACCGTCAACCAAAGTTAAGTCAAATGAACATCAATTTGCTGAACTTCTTTAAGTGTCACATAAAAACGTCACGGTATTTGGGGGACCATCATGCTTGGGTGTCGCCGTCGGTGTAGTGCGAGGGGCCCTCGTTAGAGCATACGGAGTCCTCGGGAGTCCTCGAGGCGTCCCCCGCCTCGCTGGCCTCGACTGCGCTGGCGCTACCCCCACTCTTGCCCTTGCCTCCCCGTCGCGCCTGCAGAGCCTGTAAACATTAAAGTAAGTCAAACTGCTGACGTAGACCGCGCGGTTCTATTGAAACGTGTTGATTTTACGGTGATTGAGAGCCGTATTTTAGTAAAATCTTTATCATTTATTGAGGTGATTATGCTGTTTGAACTGTTAGTACGTAAGAGTGGTAACATTGCTGCACAATTTGCCTTTAGTGCAGTATTAAAAATGCTTTTTATTGAATTAATATGCTTTTTGAATTCACAGGAATACAGCTCTTAATCTATAAAACGAGAGTGTTAATAAGCAACCTCGACACAAATCAACATGTTTCACGTTCTAACTACAAACGTAGCGTGTAGCCGGGAGTGAAGCCGAGTCAAACGGGGTTCGAATTGCGACCAAATTTGCGGAACTTTAAAACATAGAAGAAGAGAAGCCAGACGGCAAAGTAGATTTGTTAGTGCAGGAGCTCGAGTAGACTGACGACTGAAGGACGATCCGTCAGACGAACGTGGAACAGAGAAAGCGAACATTGGAGACATTGCGACAGATAGGTGTGGGGGTGGGCCGGGTGTGCTGTGTGTCGCCGCGATGCCGCTGCTACAGTGCCGGGCCGAGGGACATCCAGGGGGCATGCAGGTACCGGGTGCTCCACACGAGTGCGCATGCGTAAATTCCACACCTCCTTACCTTATCACGACTGCCCTTTTTCTAAAGTCGGAGTAGGATGGAAGATGAAACGTTCATTAATGAGGGTGAAGATAGAACACTGACGGGTCATGTTACCTATGTAGGTATCAAGACAATAGGATACACATGAAGCAATAAATAAATAAATAAATAAATAAATAAATAAATAAATATAGTATCTAACACAGCTAACATAAGAAGTTGTAAATAATCAAGAGGACAGGATAGATCTAACATCGAACACAAACAGTAATCAACTAATAATACAAATTTAGTATAGGATTTTGTAGGAAAAGGAATTAAGTATGAAAAGATTTGGACAAAACACAATATGACAACGATTTCAGTGAAAACAACAGGGTGTCTAGATGGAACTCAACAATAAATTACAAGGAAAAAGAAACCTAATACAGTCGTCATATTGTTTCATATAAACTTTATGTTATATAAGCTTGTTCTGAAATCCTATGCTGCCATTACACTATCTAAATATTAATAAGTAGATTTTCAAACGCCAGTGGTCAACTTCATTAACGTTAACGCAAAAAATCCTAGAATGTCTGATATTTATGCAAATATCCAGTTGTGTCTGCGGTCGGTGGAGGTTGAGACCTGGAGTCCCGACGTGCCGGCAGAGCAGTACCACAGGAGTAGGTAGTAGTAAGAAAGGTGTCGAACAGTAAACAGTTTATTAATTTGCAGTTCACAAACAGGAACTTACGATAATACATAAAGTACGATCACGAGCTTTAATATGTATACACTTTGGTTCCATGTCACATTAACTTTTTTGACAAATTGAATTGCAAGTCTCACTAAATGTCAAATAATGTTAGTCCTAAAGTGGGTACATTATATTGCTCATGACTGTACATAAACATAACATAAACAGCCTATATACATCCCACTGCTGGGCACAGGCCTCCCCTCAATCAACCGGAGGGGGTATGGAGCATACTCCCACGCTGCTCCAATGCGGGCTGGTGGAGGTGTTTTTATGGCTAATAGCCGGGACCAACTAGGACTACGGACAATCAGGAGATTCAAGCCTGAAAGTCCTTACCAAACAAAGGACAGTCTCACAAAGTGATTTCGACAATGTCCCCATCGGGAATCGAACCCGGACCTCCAGATCGTGAGCCTAACGCTCTAACCACTAGACCACGGAGGCACATAAAATACAATATAAAGAAAATAAGATGCAGTGGACACGTAGATCACAGTTAAAGATAGTGGCCACGGCCACAGTAAAGCAATAATAGATGGTGAGCAATATACAGGGTGTTAGTGACATCGTAACGAAAACGAAAAAAAAAGGCCATAATTCTGAGTTGATATCAAGTGGAATTTTCCGTCGCAAAAGTATGGAACGGAAAATAATTTAAATACTTAAGCTCTAAAATTTTCATGGCTTATCCGACAGGAAATTCCACTTGATATCGACTCAGAATCATGGTCTGAATCATCCCCTTCAGTATTCGTTACAGTGTCACTAACACCCATACCTACTTGTATGGCTACTGTATGTGTGGGGTGTAAGTGACATCGTAACGAATACTGAGAGGGAAGATTCAGCTGATTATTCTGAGTTAATATCAAGTCGAATTTTCCATCGCAAAACTATAGAATTGAAAATAATTAAAAAAATAAAATAAAAGATATCGTGAATTTTGCGACGGAAAATTCCACTTGATATTAACTCAGAATCATGGTCTGAATCATCCCTCTGAGTATTCGTTACGATGTCACTAACACCCTGTATATAGAGGTAAAATGCGTTAACGCATAATAAAAGGAATTGTGTGAAATGGAACGACATTTTCGACATTTAAAATGATTGGCGGTAAAAAGGAGAGTTTGTACTCTGCTACACAACTTACGTAAGTTAGTGAGATACATACGTTCTAACAGGATATTTAAAAAAGATAACATAGTCTAGGATATTTTTGCGTTCACGGTAACGATATTGACTTCCGGTGTTCGAACTATCCTAATATCTATTTTCTCTACCTACTGTATTTTATTATTAAGGAATGTTAATATTCAGGTGTTTGTTGGTAAGTTCTATATCACTCCAAAAAGCTGGCTTCATCGTGACATTTGTTGGATTACATTACATTGCTACCAGCACTAATGCTAACCAGTACATTGAACGACAAAATAAGAGCTCGATCTATCGCTCATTTCATTCCATGGAACCAAGCATGAACAGACGAAGATGGTGACCTCCCTTACCTCAGACACTCTCTCAAGGTGCTAATAAGGCAGTGAAGGCATGGAGGCGTCAATGTTCTCATGGTGTTACAAAACCAGGTATAGTCAATCCTATGACATCCGATTCCCATTGACATTCAGAATTTGCCTTGCAACTGTTTTAAGACAGTAGTTAAACAAAACCTTTACAAAAAAAGATTATTATAAAGTTAGTGATTATTTAGAAGATATGAATGCATGTGATTAACTGTCTGAGAACTGATATTAGGCAGCTAAATTACTCAATTGTATACCAATATTTTATGTTTATTTTTATTTTTTTTAAAGAACGTCTAGGGCCCTGTGCCGAGGTTTTTCTTGCAGCTTCTTTTCCCCGGCTATACAGGTTGTGAGAAGCTGCAGTAGTTTTAGGCGGATGAGACGTTCGTTATGTAAAATTGACGATTCAAAGTGTAACTATGTTACCTACTGAATAAAGATATTTTTGAATTTGAATTTGAATATGAAAAGCCGCCATTGCTAGCCGTTTGATGACGTAAGTAGTACCACTGACGCCATTGTGTTACCATTAAATTAGTATCTCCAACATTCAAAGGACGTAAATTGTATTATTGAAAATTAAGTGAATTACAGTCTAATGAATTAATTACTATTACTTGTCACATATATAAAAAAACTGTAAGTAAATCTTTTACTGAAAGTTCAAAATTGCCTTGTAAAGTAAATTAAAAACATTGGTCGTGGGTAATTTACTTTTTACAAAATAGCAACGGAGGGTGGGCTAACGTCAGCTGGGCTAAGCTTGAAAGCTTGTAAGCTTTTCAGCTGTCACTTTTGAACATACAGGTATGTTTATTTTTTTAAACCATAACTCCACATTTTATTTATACCTATATTACTTATATTGTTTTGACAAAGCAGGTGTCTTTGTTACTGACATAGCTGTAAGTAAATTGTTACTAACAGCCGGATCTTTGTTGCCATTTCATTCAATAAGTTATTATTATTATATTATATACAACCTAGGAAATCAACAATTTAAAATAACTTACTTTACTTTTTTTGTACCTAGGAAACACATAAGTGTTTTGCCTTTGGCGAAGGAAAACATAGGGTAGAAATCTGTATAATTTCGAACAACAGTAATAGATATGTGGTAGACTGTACAGTCAGTGTAGATACAAACGTACATATTTATACATATACTTCTTAAGTGGATGTTAAGACTAATTCAACCCTATTTCCTCTGATGTTGTAGATTTGACCATGCATATCATAGCAAAACTGGTTATGCAAAATGATAAATAAGTACTTACTAATACGCTCTTCGAATAATGATTCGAATATTCTGACTGTTGCTGTGTTCAATGCTGATTTAGATTTGACTTTAATGTTTCGCAATTTCGTACCCTTCGATAATATTCTTCTCTCGTGTAGGTTCAGATGTGGACTATCAACCTCATCAACCCTAGTGTCAGGGTTACTACTGAGCCGCCAAAGCCCCTGATATGGCTCATGTAACGACTACTTATTAACATCAGTAAGTAGTAACCGGGACCAACGGTTTAACGTGCCTTTCGAAGCACGGATCATCTTACTTTCGGACAATCAGGTGATCAGGCTGTAATGTCCTGACCAAGCTACAAAGCAATTTTTGTGATTTGTCGCCACTGCGTATCGAACTCGGGACCTCCGGATCGTCAGCCCAACACTCAACCACTGGACCACGGAGGCTAGCGATAATTATTCGTATATTTTCAATGCTTTATCTATGCTGACTTAACCGTTTACCTGCAATGAGAACCGCCGGTGCGGCGGCTTGCGTCCCCCGCGTCGCTTGCTGATGTGCGGGTTGTCTCTCCTCAGCGTCTTGTTGCGCAGGATTTCCAACTGGACATACAGCCTCTTGAGTTCCGCCCGTACCTCCTCCGAGGTCGGCTCTTCCTCGCCCTCCACGCAGCTGAAACCTTCTGCTGGGCCGCGGCGAGATACCTGCAAAATTACGCAGTGTGCGCAGTGGTGAAGAGTAGAGTTGAGAAGGATTGTAAAAAAGTGATTCTTTGAATTCATGGGAACCTGTATATGTGAAAAACAAGTTTATAATAACTCACTTCCTGCGCGAGAGACCTTGCCCGGTAGCCGTGCCACAGGCGGGGCGCGAGCACGCAGGCCAGAGCCGCGCCGGCAGAGAGGTGCGCACGCGCCGCCGCCGCCAGCGGGGAACGCTCGGGCGCCGCGCCCATGTACGCCGCGCCGCGCCACAACATGCCGCAGAATGCCTCGCAGCATAGAGCCGCCGCCAGCCAGCCGCGCTCCTATAGAAGGTAAGAATAGTAGGACACTTAGGTAGGAACGAGCATAAGGTCCAATATGAAATAGACAGTTCAAAACACATAAATAAACATAGCAAGTCCGACTAGACAAAAGAAGTCAGCGGCATGATCGTTAAATAGCAGTTTCATCCAGGCAATTATACAGAATGGGAGTCCGGGAAGGTGTCATTCAGTAATAATCAATAGGTACATAAGGAAATAAGAAAAAAAATAACACGTAAACCTGCCGATATTTACTAAGGTCAAGTTTCATCACGTTTCGTACGATTCACTACTTACATAAAACGAAAAGGACTAGTACCTGGAATGGCACATTGGCATTTCTGGCAGCGTACGCTATTCTCAGCCCCGCTAACAGCAGCAGGAGCTCCGCGGCGGCAGTGACGTGGTGCCAGGCGGCGCGTGCGCAGCCGTCCTCCTCCCCCTCGTCCTCCCAGCACGCCGTCGTCGCCGTGAACGCCGCTAGGTAGCACGCCGCTCCTGATATCATTGCGCCCACCACGCGGAGCACCTGCAAAATATCGAGGAAATACGTATTAGCAAAAGCCTCCAAGGCAAAACAAGCCTATAAGACAAAGTTATCGATGCAATTCACATCAGAATGTCATTTTTCAAAAAAGCGCTTACAGCGGATATATAGATGCCTGGCCAAGTATTTAATGCTATTTGCGGCAAATCTAAAATAAGTCACGTAAAAAAAAGGATTCTATGGCACAAGCCGTACCTCGGAGTCCCGCGGCGTCCACCGGTGCGCCTTCCTGGTACGGAACTCAGCCAGTAACACCCACAGCCGCAGCACCACGGAGCCGTAGCATGCCACGAAGCCTAGCTCGCGGAACCACGCGCCCGCTATACATCGCCAGTATGACGATAGTATGTATTGCGATGCTGCCTGAAAGTACATCAGAATCTTACGTTCGCAGACTAGTACGGCCATGAGTACCTACTAATATGGTATACATTTGAAACTGTAGGTGCTGACACAGCGCTAGCGCACAGCTAACGGAGGCAGCCCTTCGCCTCGGCAGTCTCTACGGTCTGGGCAACGGAGCAACACGCCTCCTAATTGGCTTTTCTGATATTTATATACAGCGCGCGATCTATATTGGGGACTTTGTGACGAACTTAGTTTTAGCCAAACTTACTGACAGTGTTTATTAAAAATGGTCAATTGAACTGGTTCAGTGATTTCATTTATGAACTCCAACTATACGCTACTGATACGTAGAGACTCCCTTAGGGAACACCACCCCCTAAGGCCACACGACATACAATAAAACCATGTCAATATAACTTTTTTTGAGAAATTACACCATAGGTCTCATTAAATGTTGACTACATGATATTGCTCATGACTGTACACAATATTGAAGGAGGCTTATGGGCGTAAACTGCGGAACTAAGAAATTAATTGACTATAAGTACGCATTTTTATTACACCACATAGCATGGACACCGCCTACATTTACAATATGGCCAAACGTTGATTGAAATATCATTAAAACGTTGACGTTTCAACGATATGGTCAACTTAAGTTGGCTATTTCATGAAGTGGTCGAACAAATGATCAATTCTACGATCTGGCTATCAAACCCACGCATTTCACAAAATCCCGTCTTAGTGAGCACCTACATAATATAATGTACCCACTTTAGGACTCTGTCGCACTAACATATTTGACATTTAGTGAGACTTACGGTTTCATTTGCAAAAATGTGAATGTGACACAGTACCAAAGTGTATACATATCAATGCTCGTGACCGTACGTCCAAAAAGGAAATCCCGTGCGAAATTTGAAACTCCTAGCAATAGTAGTAGCTGAGATTTCGTGATGAATGAGTGAGTCACTCAGTGAGTCAGTCGCCTTGTCAGTAACTTTTCGATTTTATGTAAGTATATAGTATAGTTAAACAAACATGCAAAACGGAATGTACTGATAACAGCGACAGATCAACTTAAGTGACAGTTGTCAAAATAGCGGATTTTCATCGATCTTAATCTTTTTGCAGTCATGATAAACTGTTTAAAAATGGAATAAAGTACCAAACAAATAAACCTCTTATTTTGAAGTGTTTGTTTTGTACAGGACGGGGGGGGGGGGGGGGTTCTTAAAGCAACATGGGGATAGCCATACGAAGGCGTTACTCTCTGCCAAAGTCAAGTAAAGTAATGTATAAGGTTTATTTACATACAAGTAAAAAAAAAAAATAGAATACAGGATTTTTGTGTTTGCCACGAAAATAGGCTCTACGCATACAAAAAGGGGACAGACTAAGGAGCCTCTAACATTGGGGGTACGGCGCACTACGTCGCTGCCTATGTCACTGACTCTACAACGTTCTAAAAGGAGTCTTTATAGCAGAATATAATTGACATAGTTAAGGCCCTCCGTGGTCCAGTGGTTGAGCGTTGGGCTCACGATCCGGAGGTCCCGGGTTCGAATCCCGGTGGGGACTTATCACAAAAATCACTTTATGATCCCTAGTTTGGTTAGGACATTCGGAAGCCACGTTAAGTCGTTGGTCCCCGTTACTACTTACTGATGTAAGTAAGTAGTCATTATATGAGCCATGTCAGGGGCCTTTGGCGGCTCAATAATAACCCTGGCACCAGGGTTGATGAAGTTGGAAATTCACCTCACAGCCCACAAGATAGGAGAAGAATTGACATAGTTTATTATTATGTTTTACTTACTGAAGCGTAAATTAACAGAGCTCCAACCAGCACCACTTCCAATACTGTCCACATGCCCATCGCCACAGCCTGAAAAAAAAAGTCCATTTAATTAACTAATTACCCATATTAAGTAGTTTCTGGATTTTCCTCGCTTATAACACGGCACTCAAAAGAAAACACTTTATTTTTTTATTTTAGTTACATAATTTTTATCTACGGAAAACACTAGAAATAAACCACCAGCAGTCCATAGTTCAATAGGCTTTGACGTTATATCATAACAATGACAGAGACCTTGAGATACTTCTCAGATAGTTGGTAAATATAACCATAATAACAGGAAGTAAAGTAACTTTTCCTAACGCGATTATGGATTGGTAGTTGTAGGTACCTACGGTCTTCTCAACTACCAATTTAAAGAGCGTGCCAGCATTAACGTCCTAAGGCCAAGATTTCCACACACGACAGTTAAACAACAGGGTTTGGATTTCGAAAGTACATTCGGTCTTACGCCTGAAGTCGTAAAACCAGGGTGGTTAAAAAGGCCACATCGAAGCAATTCATCTAAAAAAACAATATTGCAATTTGACATTTGCGCATATAAAAGTAAGTGCGCAATGCAAACAAATGTCAAATAGCAATATTGCTTTCTTAGTCGAAGTGCTTCGATGTGGCCATTTTAACCCCCCAGCACTTACTTTACACTTTCTCTTCTTGAATATGACGAGGCCGATGACGAGGCAAAGCAGCATGCCGGCGAGGTTGGCGGCGAGCAGCGCGGCGCGGTACACGTCAGCGAGGCAGGCGGCGGCGTCGCCCACGGGCCCGCACGGGGCACACGACAGCTCACCCTCCGCCAGCGCGCTCGACCCCACCCAGCCCGCGCCGCCCGCGCCCGCCTGCCAGTACCCCGCGCGGCACTTGCACCGGTACTGGAACAAGTGACATAGCATAGCATAGTACGGTCGCGAGTACTAACATATATACACTTTAAAACCATGTCACATTAACATTTTTGCAAATGAAACCGTAATTCTCATTAAATGTCAAATATGATAGTGCGACAAGGTTCTAAAGTGGGTACATGATATTGCTCATGACTGTACGCCTGTAACCCCGAAGGTATTCGTGACACCGCCTCAAATACTGAGAGGGATGATTCAGTCCGAGATTCTGAGTTAATATCAAGTGGAATTTCCCTTCGCTTAACTCATAAAAATGTTAGTGATTTTTAATATTATTTTCAGTTCCATACTTTTGCGACGTAAAATTCTACTTGATATTAACTCTCTCAGTATCCCGAACAGTGTCACTAACACCTTTAGTTTGCCATCGACACGATAAGAAGAAGACCAGAGTGTAAGTCTGACTCAGTCAGGTCCTGAACCTCAGCTCCTTGCTTTCGCAGTAAGCGTAACACGTTTTCTCTACCTACTGCGCTGTCATATTATGTGACCAAGGTGGGGATAGCCTGGCAGTAGGCGGTGGGCCTCCTCTCATGCAAGAGTATTCACAAGGCCTCGCAAGATGTCGCTGTCCTACACGTTACCTCTAGCGGCCGGTCGTGTGTGAGCGAGGTGGGGATAGCCTCGCAGTCGGTGGAGGCCGGGTGGCAGCGTGGCGGGCCTCCAAGCCAGGGGTGCATGGCCTCCTCGCATGGCACTGTGGGGATGCGCCGGAACAGCGCTGCCGCCGCGCGCACTGGCCACGCGCCGTGCGCCGCCGCCGCGCCACCCCACCACCCGAAGCCTTCTTCGCATGAAAACCTGGAACACCATATTTACAATACAATATACACTGATAGTAAAGGTGGCCTTATTAGCAATTATTAGATAGCATTTTCTTCCGGACATCCTTTGGATAATAGGAGTGTCCATTTGTTGCGTGGTTCAAAATTTATCAATAAATTCCGAAAAATATAAAAATCTGCAATATTTTTGCGAGTATATGTTATCTATTCATACTAAACTATCTTTGCTAGTCGTATCCAAATAATGCTAAAAATAAATAGGTATTTACGACCGCCATATTTACCAAGCATTGGACCACACAACAGAACTCGCATTCCACGCGGAGGCAAGAGTCCGCCAGAACTGCTGCAGCGAGGCGGAGTTGTTCTGCTGGAAGATGACGAGCCGATGTACGTCCACGATGAAGAGCACGCCGATGTGCAGCCGGGGGGCCCCGAGGGCCACGGCGGCGGGCGGGGGGTCCAGCGGGGTCCGCGCCACCGTGCGGGCCATGTTAGCTGCAGTCTCCTCGTTCGCCTCATTGCGTTTCACCAGTTCTGAGAGCGCGCGCGCCGCGTGGATAGCCGCTGCTTCGTACTCCACCACATTCTGTGAATTTGACAATAAAGGGTTGAGTGACGAAAGGAATCAGTCTTCTTCTTCTCTCTTGTAGGTTGAAAGATCAATAACTAACCTCATAAACTAGGGTATTATTAGGTATAAATTATTATTGCGCCGCCCAAACCGCATGACACTGCTCAAGTAACGACTCCTTATTTTATGCCTTAAAAGCATGTGGTGTGAGGGCCATTTTGTCAAAACTTTTTGAAAATTAGCTTATATGAATTAGTAAACAGTTCCAAAAAAAAATTAAAAGTTGGAATCTGACTTTGTGCGGAATTATGTGCCATTGTATTATGACCACATATACTGGATAAATTATGGAAACTACCCTAAAAAAAAGTATTTACTTACGCCAAAATCTGTCGTAATAAATATGTTAAATCATTATTTACAGATGTATCGCAAGATTTGCGTGATACACGGAATACAAATTATAATTATAGTACTTACCTAATATAAAAAAGTACTCATTTAATGTAATGATAAAATGTAATTTATTAAATTAATTTACCCTTTCCTTCTTAAGAAGATAAAGGTTATTACATTCAAAAAAGGATCATAAACATTTTTTAAAACTGTCCGTCCTAAACTCGGGCCTAAATAATCAAACAATGAGCGGGAGGTCGCTTAGGCTTGGAATAGATTAAGCACGACCCGCTAATAACTTTACCGAAGTCGAGGAACAAACAGAGCTAAGACAAAACTGGAGCTTTACTCTGAGCCACTAAGATTGATACTTTAATGTCACCTTTTATTTACTTAAGTAAATAGTACCCACTTTAGGACTCTGTCGCACTAATATATTTGACATTTAGTGAGACTTAAAGTTCAATTTGTCAAAAAAAGGTAATGTGACATGGTACCAAAGTGTATACATATTAATGCTCGTGACCGTACGTGTAATTCGATCTACCGCGTGACGCTTGCTGCTCGTAGCTGCTATTTGCTAGCAAAATTCCTTTCGGATCATATAGACTAAATCCCATTACGACAATTTCCTATAAGTACATATCTGTCATGTCCCAAAATTACTGAAATTCTAAATTGACAAATTTTAAGCAGCTTAATAAAACTCGGACAGTAGGGTTAGGCTTCAGTTGGCCATCGACCTTACAGTTCTCAGGAATAAGACATTATTATGAACTTACGAGTATTTCTCATACAATTTTGTACATAACTTATCATCTATAGGTAGTATTGATTTAAAGAAGGACAGAGCTAACAGGTTCCAAAGAATAACCTGTAACAATTTTAGGTATTGCCTAGTCAAATAAACATAGAAAAGTTATAAAATGCCAATCCAGATGATGATTAAAAATTAACCTCATTTTCCTTTTTGAATTCATTGCGATTTTTTATTATGAATTACGTAACAAATGTCGTTACGTTTCACCACGTTTATTGATAACACCATTTTGTATTCTCATAAATACAAATAAGTACCCTGAAATGAAACGTATTGACTTTACGAAACATGATTCTCATTTGACTTGATTATCAAGATAAATTATGAAATTCTGATTACTAAATTAAGACAGATGTAAAACTAACGAAAAACATTTCCTTTTTTCTATTTAACTTAGTCATGAATTGTAATCGAGAAACTTAATAATAGTCCTACATTTTATCACGTTTTTCTATGACCTCACAGTGTGCTATTTCGAACAAATTCCATAGTAATTCCATGTTATAACATTTAGTAAATAGTACCTGATTTGACTAGTTGGAAATTACCCTATTGAATCGTGGTATCTACCGAATAGTGTCAAATTACGTAGGACCGATAAGTATTACTAAGTGTAAAAGTTCTTTCTCACGCCAATCGCCTTTACAACGCCGCACTATGGATCGAAAAATGGCTTTCATAGACATAGGGATTTAAAATTTTAAGTGGCGGTTTTTTTGCTGGATATAGCTTCTATTACCTATTACTATATAGGAAAATGATACCCGAGTTGATTCCGTGCAAAAGCGGATGAATTATAATTTTTTTACGAAAAATTTGTATGGAGCTACTATGAAAAATCCGATTATCTCGAAAACGGCAAAAAAAACCGTAATATCCTGACAGATGGTTATCGTACTAATTATTTATGATTTTTTGACATAACTCATATAACGGTTTGAGATGCCGTTTTTTTTTTTAAAAATCGTCAAAATAAAAAATATTTATTTTTTGTTTAGAAACGGTTTCTTTCAACTAACACAGGTATTTAACAACATTATAAGACATAATGGCATCACGCCTGTATTCCTGATGGAGTAGGCAGGGGTTAAGTATACCCATGTAAGTATAAAAATGGCTTTCATAGACATAGGGATTTAAAATTTTAAGTGGCGGTTTTTTTTTTTGCTGGATATAGCTTCTATTACCTATTACTATATAGGAAAATGATACCCGAGTTGATTCTGTGCAAAAGCGGATGAAGCGGATGAAGCTTGGGTATACTTAACCTCTGCTTATTCCATCAGGAATACAGGCGTGATGCCATTATGTCTTATAATATTGTTAAATGCCTGTGTTACTTGAAAGAAACCGTTTTTAATCCAAAAAAATAATATTTTTTATGTTGACGATTTAAAAAAAAATGGCATCTCAAACCGTTTTATGAGTTATGTCAAAAAATCATAAATAATTAGTACGATAACTAGCTGTCAGGATATTACGGTTTCTTTTGCCGTTTTCGAGATAATCGAATTTTTCATAGCAGCTCCATACAAATTTTTCGTAAAAAAATTATAATTCATTCGCTTTTGCACAGAATCAACTCGGGTATCATTTTCCTATATAGTAATAGGTAATAGAAGCTATATCCAGCAACATAAACCGCCACTTAAAATTTGAAAACCCTATGTCTATGAAAGCCATTTTTATACTTACTTGGGTATATTTAACCCCTGCCTACTCCACGAGGAATACAGGCGTGATGCCATTATGTCTTATAATGTTGTTAAATACCTTTTTTTTGCTCTGGCAACCCTACGGTTAAGTTGTAAACAGATTAGCTCTCGTAGTTTTTAATTATTTAAATTAATTTATCGTATATAAATTCATAAAAAACCAATTTCGTCATAATATTCTTATCATATTTTAACAATATTGTATAAATTTGTGTGGTTATAAGTGCTATAAGGCGTTTAAATTGTGATAAGTGTACTTGTGTCAGTTAAACCGTTACAAACTCAAAAGTGCGAATCTTTTCGGAATCTATAGTGCATTCTAAATACTTATTAAAGAATAACGATTATCAAAATTGTAAGTAACTACCACTCTTTCTTTGGTGGCTTCTCACTGAAACGTTTACTTTTCTTTTTGTTGCTTTAAAACACTATGTCTTCTATGACTACTCGCAGTGTGGCAGCTCGTAAGCTAGAAGATCAATTAAAGCTGGCTTTACTAGAACTTAAGAATTCTAAAGCGTTATGTGAGCAGCTACTATCAGAGAGAGAGGATAGCGAGAAGGAGGTATTAGTCATACTAGAACAAAATAAACAATTAAAGAGTGAGATGGCGGCTTTACATCAGCGTTTAAATGATGTGGAAGACCAAAATGACCAGCTACAAAGAACGGTGCATGTGTTTGACCGGAGCTGCGATGAATTTGAGACCGCCCTCAAGCGCACCGTTGTTCTGGAACGCGAGCTGCGCGACGCGCATAAACAAATATCGGACTTTGAACTCGCGGATAGTACTTTTAAAACGTCTCAGACACAATCGCTGTTTGACGAGCTGATCATAGACTCACCTGACTTGGTCCCTGCCGCCACCCCATCTCACGAGGTGTTGTGTTCAAAGAGTAACCTCACTTGTGACTCACCACAAGCATCAACTTCACACCATCACTTGTTTAATACGGGGCAACATCTATTGAACGAAATTAATACTTGTACCGTAACGTTAGAAAACCAAACAAAAAAATATGAGTGTGAAATTGATCAGCTCCAGGCACAGATAAAAAAACTGACAAAATCCTTAGAATATATGACACTGGACTACGAAGTAGCTCAGAAAACTATTCGAAAGCACGAGCTGGCCGCTGATAAGATAGTGAGTTTGAGTTTTCACAACGCGGAACGCTTCGATTCACTAATTAATCATCAGTATAGATGCAAGCATTCATCCTCGCAGACTGAGCGGCTTGCTCGTGTTTCCGAATCCTCCCCTCTGTCCGCGCCTGCGCCGGCCCATCAGCTGGTACCGGCGCCGCAGGACTTGCTCCTCACACCTATTGATAATGACAATAATACGTCCTTCTCGTCGGCGACCGGGCAGGCGGCGCCCGCGCCGGTAAACAAAGCGCAAAATATTATTATGTTTAGTGACGAAATTGGCAAATCAATGGGTTTACAACTTAGCCATTTCTTGAGGCGGGCAGTAATTAATAATTGTATGCCGGGTGCCTCCTATTTAGACATTTTAAAAAGAATAATTTCATATCAATTCTCACAAAATAGTACAATCATAATCTTGGCCGGTAGGAGAGGTAACGCGAACAAAGAACTACTTACTCATTATATTTCCTTACTTAACAGCCTACCGAATGTAGCACAAGTGATTTTGTTTGCATTGCCTTTCAGCCAAAGTCAGCTAAAAACCGAAAATAAGTTTAGACATGATCTAAACCTGACGTTGCATACTTTAGTATGCGATTATTATAATAAGTTTCAGTTTATTGATACGAATTCCTATGTTAGGAATTTTTATTTGACCAAAGATAGATATTACTATCTATCTAACTTTTACAAAAGACAAATAGCGAAGTCGCTATCCTTTTTTTTTACAATAGAATCAGCCAATTCGTTGGCTTTTAACGCGTCTGCTCCTATTGAGCAGCCTATTTTTATTTCTGACATTTGTAATTTAAATTAAATTTAATGACAACAGAGAAAAACTTTGGCTGTAGTAAGTTAAATGAGGACATATTAAATATAAAATGCAATAAGAAAAATACAAATGTAATCAACCTGGTACACCAAAACATACAAGGAATATTGGGCAAGGAACTTGAAATTGAACTTTTTTTAAACAGTAATTGTGTTGATATTATGTGCGTAACTGAACATTGGCTAAAAAAACATGAGTTCGTTTGCTTCAATAATCACCAGGTTGCCAGCTCGTACAGCAGGGAGACGGCTATCCGTGGCGGTTCATTAATATTAGTACGTAATTGTTTAAAATATAAGGAACGAACGGATATTGTAAGTCTCTCAGTTGAGCGAACTGTTGAGCTAGCCTGTATTGAACTCAGCCGGCTTATTGTATTGAGCGTATACAGACCCCCCGCTTCATCTTATGATCTATTTGAGAAAGTTATTGATGAAGCTTTATGCAAATTATGTAATAAAAGCAAACATGTTATCGTCTGCGGTGATTTCAATATTGATATTCTGGAAAATTGCTCATTAAGTACTACATTCAAATCTTTATTTCTGTGTTATAATCTTGTAAATCTTTTTTCAGAACCAACCCGAATCACGTCACAGTCCGCGAAATGTATCGATAATATTTTTAGTAACTTAGAACCTTGTGATAAATTAATAATTAATAAATTAAAGTCAGATCACTGTGGTCAACAAATATCTTTCAACTTATTTATTGACCGCTCTCTGAAAAAGGATGTTACATGCAATCCCATATCAAGTAGTCGTTTAGAACAATTCAAAGATAATATGTCAAACAAATTACCAGAACTTCCTTACTGTGATGACCCAAATTTGTTATATAACTCCCTATTTAATCTAACAAAATCTGAAGTTAGTAAAGTATTTAAGGCAAAAACATTTAAGAAAGCAGACACACCAATTTTTAGTGACTGGGCGACGGTAGGAATTTATAAGAGTAGAAACAGGTTGTATGAACTTTATGAAGAAAGAACATACAATCATAGCGTAGCTTTTCACGACTATGTAAAACGGTATTCAAAAGTTTTCAAACGTGTTTGCGTTACCGCGAAGGCAATGTTTGTTAGCAGTAAAATTAAAAGTAGCTCAGATATTATTAAAATGACTTGGAAAGTTATAAATAGCGAAAATGGGAAAGTCAAAGCACGCGATCTCGAGTATCAATTACAAATTGACGGTAAACTACTCACAAATGATAAGCAAGTTGCTGAAGCTTTTGAAAAATTCTTTACTGACATTCCATTTTCGACTACCAAGGACTTGAAGTCATCTCCTGCACTCGCTCAATCACTTGTAAAGGAGCACATAGATACGTCCAAAGTAGATAAACTAACATTTACACACGTGAGTCCTAGGGACGTCTTAAGAGCTTTTAAATCTTTAGAAATGAAAAAGACTGCAGATCTTCATGGTCTCTCTGTTAAAGTCATTAACTCCGTGATTGATTGCATAGCTCCCTATCTATCATGTATATTTAATAAATGTGTAGACAATGGTGTGTTTCCAGATTTAATGAAGCACAGTAAAGTCATTCCATTGTTTAAAGCTGGTAGTACTTCTGACCCTACTAATTTTAGACCAATATCTATACTACCCACGCTTAGTAAAATATTTGAAAAAATTTTATTACTGCAATTACTTCAACATTTCAATTTAAACAATTTAATGTCTAATAAACAATTTGGTTTCACAAAGGGTCGCTCAACAACCGATGCTGGTGTTGAGTTAATAAATCATGTTTTTCAGGCTTGGGAGGAGTCCAAAGATGCTATTGGTGTCTTTTGTGACCTTTCCAAAGCCTTCGATTGCGTTTGTCATGATATATTGATCGCGAAACTTCGTCACTATGGAATAACAGATAATGCCATCGCTCTTTTGGAGTCGTACCTTAGTGGCCGCGTTCAGAGGGTTGATGTGCATGGCTCCAGATCGTGTGGATCTAACGTCACTATAGGCGTCCCGCAGGGCTCAATTCTAGGTCCATTTCTATTCCTAGTTTACATAAACGACCTACCTAGTCTTGTAAAACATGAAGTGGTGCTATTTGCAGATGATACCTCCTTACTTTTTAAAGTAAAGAGACGACAAGATTCCTTTGACGATGTAAACAACGCCATTTCAGAGGTAGTGGATTGGTTTACTGTAAACAACCTGCTACTTAATGAAAATAAAACAAAATATGTTTATTTTACGTTATCGAATTTTAGTAGGCCGCTCGATTCTATTATTGTAAAAAATAAGGAATTGGACCTCACGGATACTGCTGTATTTTTTGGGAATTACTTTGGACGCTAAGTTGCAATGGAGTCCTCATATTGATAAGTTGTCCAAAAGGCTCAGCTCAGCAGCATTCGCGGTCAAAAAAATTCGTTTAATAACCGATGTAGAAACCGCGCGATTAGTTTATTTTGCCTACTTCCACAGTCTAATGTCGTACGGCATCTTGCTGTGGGGTCATGCTGCAGATGTGAACAGCATTTTTGTTCTGCAAAAGCGGGCCATTCGGGCGATTTACAAATTGGGACCCAAGATGTCACTTAGAAATAAATTTAAAGAAATTAATATTTTAACTATGGCATCACAATATATCTTTGAAAACTTAATGTATGTAAAAAAACATATAGGATTATTTGCAAAAAATAGCGATCGGCACATTGTTAATACCCGGAATAAAAATAAACTTGCTTTACAAGTCAGTCGATTATATAAGATTACTAAATCTTTTAAGGGGCAATGTATACGTTTTTACAATAAGATTCCCATTGACATTCAGAATTTGCCTTTCAACTGCTTTAAGAAAGTAGTTAAACAAAAACTTTACAAAAAAGGTTATTATAAAGTTAGTGATTATTTAGAAGATATGAATGCATGGGATTAACTGTCTGAGAACTGATATTAGGCAGCTAAATTACTCAATTGTATATCAATATTTTATGTTTATTTTTATTTTTTTTAAAAAAGAACGTCTAGGGCCCTGTGCCGAGGTTTTTCTTGCAGCTTCTTTTCCCCGGCTATACAGGTTGTGAGAAGCTGCAGTAGTTTTAGGCGGATGAGACGTTCGTTATGTAAAAATTGACGATTCAAAGTGTAACTATGTTACCTACTGAATAATGATATTTTTGAATTTGAATTTTGAATTTGTGAATTTGACCTGTGTTACTTGAAAGAAACCGTTTCTAAACAAAAAATAAATATTTTTTATTTTGACGATTTTTTTAAAAAAAACGGCATCTCAAACCGTTATATGAGTTATGTCAAAAAATCATAAATAATTAGTACGATAACCATCTGTCAGGATATTACGGTTTTTTTTGCCGTTTTCGAGATAATCGGATTTTTCATAGTAGCTCCATACAAATTTTTCATAAAAAAATTATAATTCATCCGCTTTTGCACAGAATCAACTCGGGTATCATTTTCCTATATAGTAATAGGTAATAGAAGCTATATCCAGCAAAAAAACCACCACTTAAAATTTTAAATCCCTATGTCTATGAAAGCCATTTTTCGATCCATAGTGCGCCGTCTCCAGTTTTAATTTAGCTTTACAATTCCGGCGTAGGAACACCGTCTCAAATTAATTTCTGCGAGTGGCAAGTAACTCTAGCAGCCGCGTCACCGGAGTAATTTGAAGGACTTTACGAATTTTCCTGAATAAAATACACCTTCTTTAATCTCTTAAGTAGGCTGAGTTTCGAGATGAATCTCGACCGTAAAAATGTTTTCATTAGGTGGAAGCACGACCGAGTGGGCTTCACTGAAACTTAAGTTAGCTGAATGAATTAAAATACTTAAGTATATTTTCTTTTGCTGTGTAGTTAAATATATAGGTACTTAAGTACATGCTTAGGCAAAGTACTAAATAGATTTAACGTAGGATGACTTGCTGTTAACGCTAAAATCGCAAGCGTTTGGTCGAACTTAGCGGAAAACTGAAAATTGGAAGAGCAAGGGCCGCCATGATATGTCCTAGTGAGATACGGCTCTTGCCTTGGCGAATCAGTGGGATAAATAGATAGAAGATTTGAATCACCGATGGCTTCGGTGGCGGCGAGCGTAGCAGCAGAGGATCACAAGTCAGCGGCGTGGAAGGTGCGGTGGCGGCGGCCGAGGGGTGCGCGGGCGGGTCGGCGGGCGCGGGCGCGGGCGCGGCGGCGGCGGGCGCGGCGGCCGCGCACGCGCACAGCAGCGCCCACGCGGACCACGCCGCCCCGCGCGCCCGCATCGCTCACCTCGACACCGCTACCTGCAACAACACGTACAATTCAAAATTCGAAATACATAATCAACGTTTAAAAAATACCAAATCAAAATCATGAAAAATTGTAGGTCATTTTGCAAGGTTATTATGTCCGAGGAGAATAAATAACAAAAAAGTTAACAGCAAGACATATTTAAAGTACAACTATGTTAATTACTGTAAAAATACCATCATAGTGATGGCTATGGAGGGGCGCACGCATTGGTTGCGTCTCAGTTCAATAGTTGAGAAGGGCGGCTGGTACTGCACGTCTACTACGAGAGCCATAACCGCCAATCCTCCTCTACATACAGGCGGAAGGAAGAAGAAGAAGAAGGCGGAAGTCATGTCAGGGGCCTTTGGCGGCTCAATAGAAACCCGGACACCAGGGTTGATGAGATTGGTCATTGGTCTATAACCACGAGAGAAGAGCAGTAGGTCACTGGGGAAGGTCCGGATTTCGAAGCTGATTTACACTCGTTCAGAAGGCAACTAGCAGTTTTATTATTGACATGTTAAGAACGATGAACTACCTAGAGACAGTAAATTTCCAGTCCTTTGGGGATTTCTTTATCTTTCTACATGAGGTAAGTATGTAAGTGATAGCTCTAGAACAACGAGATCGAGTAAGATAAAACTCTCAATAGAGATCACAATATTATGTCACCTACAGCTAGTTAGATAATAAGGATATGTCGTAGGTATTCAACGAAATAAGGATAAAAACTGCTTTTTCCCCATCACGTGTCGCTATCGTTGAGTGTTCTTAAATTTTGATAGTTCCCCATACTATTTAAGTAAACATATTATTGGTTTGGTTATATTTTTACAGCATTAAACTGCAAAATCATAGTGTTACATTTATTTCCTAAAGATTGGAAAGAAGAAAACTTAGCATAACTTATTTTCTATCAAAACTGCCTTTTTCCGTCTGACTGATGGCTTTTCTTTTTCGTAACTCGTCCTTTTGACACTACACTCGTCATTGCTCCACATTTTATAACAATTTATCACGAATTTATCTGGACAGTATGGAGAACTGTCAAAATTTAGGAACACTCAACAGTGCTGCCGCCTACATTTGGGCTTGTTTTATCCTCGGAACAAAGTTTTACGTGATAAGTACCTGCATAGTACTTATATAACATAATAGTACCTATGATATTCATTATTCGTCATCTCACCACCACCAACCCTATGACCCTATGTGGAGCATCGTGATAGAGTATACTTCACACCCATAATAAAAAAAAAAGTTTAAAACACATAATAACGGATTCTTACCGCGTTTAAAGTTGGGATATGAGACTCCCGATATTTCGACACTGTTGCAAGTGCCATGATCACGGGATGACTGATGAGATTGGAGTGGAGTAGGTAGATCCATAATTTTATAATAACCGCGTAAACTTAAAACAATGTACTTATAAAAAAAAGATGTTTTAATAACTTAGTTTTACCTTAAAACACTAGTATCTAAACTTGTATCTTAGACACTAGTTTCTTCGCAATTTAATTTTCTTTGGGGAGCTTACAGCTTTTACAATGTTACATACTTTCTTTATATCTAAAAGCCATTAACAAACTTCCACAGATTGTCAGAAAACATAAACATAAAATCTACATTTTTACAATATGGTTCATAGACCCTATTGCATATGGTAAAATTTTCTAAACAACAGAGGAAACGAATTTTCTAACGAGTGTTTTTTAACACTATAAATGCTGATAATAGTCTAATGATAGGCTTATGGTCAACAGTGGAAGTTAGATTTAAAATAATAATAATCAGCTAAGGAAAATCTCAAAAACTTAACATAATCTATCAGTATGCGGTGACAGTGAGATATCACAACTGATACCTGTGGCTCTTACATATAAATATGACCGAGAAATCCTGAAAGTCATTCATAAGACTTAGCAATCTCTTGTAGTGAAAATTGTACAAAATGATAATACGTCTTTCATGTACAGTGTAACGTTTTCTTTCATAACTTGTAAGAAATTGGCCATTTCTAGTTTTAATGACTTGGACTACTTACATCAAAATTTTGTATTATTATTTGAAATGTTGTGTTAATCTTTACCTAATTTAATTGTTTACAGTATACTTATATCTTTTGTCGCATTATCCGCGAGCAAAACAACAAAAGCCCTCAAACATGACGTGAGGAAATTCCCTGATGGTTTTAAATTCGGAACAGCTACAGCTTCGTATCAAGTAGAAGGAGCCTGGAATGAAGATGGTACGTACATTTCCATTACCTACCTCACAAACATTTTCCTGGTAGTGTACTTCTAAGCAATTACTTTGTCACATTATACCTTACATCGTACAAAACGCGATGACAATCATCAATCCATTTGTAGTAAGTACTTATAAACAAAATGTTGTAAAAAAATATCTGACAATTTACAGGTAAGACAGAAAACATCTGGGATGTCCTTAGTCACAACGAGAACTGTCTCGTCAAAGAGTGCCACACCGGAGACATTGCTGACGACTCGTACCACCAGGTCGAACGTGATGTCGAAATGATGCGGGAGCTGGGTCTGGATTACTACAGATTCTCACTGTCATGGGCCAGGATTCTACCAAACAGTTTCTCAGACGAAATCAACGAAGCAGGAGTTCAATATTACAACGATCTAATAAATGAAATGCTAAAATATAACATCGAGCCCATGATTACGCTGTACCATTGGGACCTGCCACAAAAACTACAGGAAGTTGGTGGATGGACTAATCCACATATCGTCGATTGGTTTGCTGATTATGCACGCACATGTTTTGAGCTTTTTGGAGACAGAGCAAAAATATGGATTACTATAAACGAACCTCGTGAAGTTTGTCTGCAAGGATACGGCATTGGAGCTCTGGCACCTTTGCTCACTCACTCAGGATGGGCTGATTATATGTGTGCTAAGAATTTACTCGTGGCTCATGCAAAAGCATATCATATTTACGACCAAGAATTTAGACCTACGCAGGGTGGAACTATAGGAATAGCACTAAGTGCGTACTGGCAAGAGCCTGAAACTGACAGCGAAGACGATATTAATGCTGCAGAAGATTGCTTACAGTTTAACGTAAGATTCGTTTTTATTTCTCATATGTTATGCATCGCACAAGAGAGACCAACAATAATAGCAATTATTTTTTCAGTGGGGAATATATGCTAATCCTATTTACTCTGAAAAAGGAGACTTCCCAGTAGTTATGAAGGAGAAGATTGCTGCTAAGAGCGCCGAACAAGGATACCCGCGGTCCAGATTGCCAGAATTCACTCCAGAAGAGGTGGAATACATCAGAGGAACTGCAGATTTCTTTGGATTAAATCATTATACTACAGAATTGGTGTTCAGAAACGCGTCTGTGTATGGATTCCACAAATCTCCTTCAGCAAACGACGACATGGATGCTATCGCCTATCAACCAGATAACTTTGAATCCTCTGCTGCAAATTGGCTTAAGGTACCTGTTTTTTTTTTCTTTATGTTGTTTCAGTTAACTGAAAAGAAGTAAATAATAAAAGTTATTTTACACAGGTTGTTCCATGGGGCTTCTACAAGCTGCTGTCGTATATCAGAGAAAACTATAATAACCCTACAGTTTACATCACTGAAAATGGGTACGCATCGTCTGGTGGTATAGAAGACGACGAGCGCATATCATACTACGTGCGGTATATTTCAGCCATGTTGGATGCTATGGAAGAAGGATCTGATATTCAGCGCTACACCGCCTGGAGTCTCATGGACAACTTTGAATGGATGAGGGGATACACGTGAGTTACTTACTAACTTTATTTCTTACAATGTGTGACTCCAATAGCTCAATATAGTCATGTGGTTGTTCAGATTATGTTAGCAAAACTAGATATATTTTTAAGTAAGTACTTATTTCCTTACAAAGTTATCAGTAAGTACCTCAATATGTAAGTAAGCAGATTGAACAAAACAGCTCCAATATTTTCATACAGATGATCATGAAATAAAAATTGACCACCAAATTGTTTTACGTAAGTGTACCGTTATCGATAAGTATTTTATTTCACAGTGAGCGGTTTGGTCTCTACGAAGTGGACTACGAAGACCCGGCGCGCACGCGCACCCCGCGCAAGTCCGCGTTCGTGTACAAACAGATGCTGCGCACGCGCGAGCTCGACCCGCACTACGAGCCGCCACAGGGACAACTCATGACCATCGACGACGGACATTAAATGTTATTATAATGATTTTATAAAAATAATTTTTAAAAATATAGAAACCAGAGAGCTTTTAATATTCTACCTACCTAGTAGTAGTAGTAGGTACCTACTAAGTACTTATCCTTTTTTTATTCAATTGAATAAGGAAATTGGTAATAGTGAACTAATAATAACTGTAAGATATTCCTCCTTCTACTTTAGACTTTAAAATTTCACTAAATGAACAGCTAAATGCAATCTATTAAATATAATCTAATTAAGCGCACGTCATCTATTAATTTAGAGAGACAGACATCCAATTTGTCTTCAATCGCTTAATTTACTCCAGCTACCAGTAGATGGTTTCATGAAGGTTATCATCAAACCAAATCTACGTACTTATTGGTTCATTTATATTATTATATCTCGACGACTATATTTCTATCTGCTGGGCTAATAGTTAATATTATGTAGGTGGTCATTCGCTAGTTACGTACTTAAAATAAAGACAATCAAGATTATTGATGTCAGTATCATCCGTATAAATAGCACCGCAACAAACAGTGACTCTCAGTCTGAAGTGTGAATACCTAATACCTGAGATGTTTCGTCACTTATGTTTAGTGTGAGTTACTATTATATCATAAAATAAAATATTTCATTTCAAAATTGTAACTAACAATTTTCTTTTTCTGGACAGCATACTTGTATATTGCGTAGCACTTTCCGCTAGCAAAGCAACAAAATCCACTAAAGATGAAGTGAGAAAATTTCCTGATAAACTTAAATTTGGAACAGCTACAGCTTCATATCAAATAGAAGGCGCTTGGAATGAAGATGGTACGTATACTTTTAATTCAGTAAACACACACACAAACACTCCTTCAGGCTACACTAATACTAGTTGGAGCTATTTCTACAGCACTGTATATAGTGTATATACATATGTACCCCACTTAATATCAACTACTTACTTCAATTCTTACTAAAAAATATTATTATACAGGTAAGTCGGAAAATATCTGGGACGTCGTTGCTCACAGGCCAGATTGCGCCGTCAAAGAATGCCACACCGGAGACATCGCCGACGACTCCTACCACCAGGTCGAACGGGACGTCGAAATGATGCGGGAGCTGGGTCTGGATTACTACAGATTCTCACTGTCATGGGCCAGGATTCTACCAAACAGTTTCTCCGATAAGGTCAATGAACTCGGAGTTCAATATTACAATAATCTAATAAACGAAATGCTGAAGTATAATATCGAACCCATGATTTCACTGTACCACTGGGACCTGCCACAGAAACTACAAGAAGTAGGTGGATGGACCAATCCACATATCGTCGACTGGTTTGCAGATTACGCACGCACGTGTTTTGAGCTTTTTGGAGACAGAACAAAAATTTGGCTTACGATAAACGAACCTCGTGAAGTTTGTCTACAAGGATATGCAGACGGAAGTATGGCACCCTTGCTTACACATTCAGGATGGGCTGATTATATGTGTGCTAAGAACTTGCTAATGGCTCACGCAAAAGCATATCATATTTACGATCAAGAATTTAGACCAGCACAAGGTGGCACTATAGGCATGGCAGTAAGTGCGTATTGGTATGAGCCAGAAAGTGACAGTGAAGATGACATTGCTGCAGCCGATGCTGCGACTCAATTTAACGTAAGAATATTTTAAATTTATTTAGAAACAGAACTTAATAAGTGGTAGTGGTTGTGACAGTAGAGTCGGAAGAGGAAGGTATAGGCAAACATATCGCAATCAAATCCAGGATGTTTTAAATAAAAGCTAGGCCAAGGGTTGGTACTCTTAACCAGCGAGCATACATGACGACTTTGATGAGAGTGGAAGAAGAGAAAATAGGGTGTCAGGATCGCGTAGTACATAGAATTCTGTGGTCTCTGCGTTCAACAACGGGAAGTAGGCATGATCTTATGTATGTATGCAAGAGTGACTCATAAATTTATGTAAACTTTTCCTTTTTAGTGGGGAATTTATGCAAATCCTGTTTACTCAGATGAGGGAGACTTTCCGGCCATCATGAAAGAGAAAATCGCTACTAAGAGCGCCGAACAAGGATACCCGCGCTCCAGACTGCCGCAATTCACACCAGAAGAGGTGGAATACGTCCGAGGAACCGCAGATTTCTTCGGATTAAATCATTATAGCTCCAATTACGCCTATAGAAATGCTTCAGTTTATGGATCCCAAAAGTCCCCTTCGATGTACGACGACATGGATGCTATTTTCTATACACCACAAAATGTTCCAGGATCAGCTGCAGATTGGCTCAAGGTACGATTTGAATACTATACAAATACTAGGTGGTTCGCTTAGAATCACTGTATTAACACGTTCATGCAAGCATCCCACTAAGTCCGTCAGATGAGGCGTTGCGCATGGTCTTTCCATACAAAATTAAACGACGTTCATACACGTCCCGAGAAATATAAAATAATTATCATACATACATCTTCACACTAACGTTGTATAACGTCAACGTATACATACGTTTCGTCACACAAAATAAAGATTGCACCCTGAATTACAAAAAGAACGTAATTATACGTCAACGTATATATACGTTCCGGCATAGTTCATAAACATTTTGCTTGTCTATTAAAGACCTAACGTCATAACACGTCAACGTTTATAGGCGTTGTGCCACTAAACATGTATTTTATCTATTGAATAAGTAGCCACGTGTTATCACGGTACCGTGAATATACGTTGTGCTTTCTAGTTTAGTTAATACACTCGCCAGAAATACTAGAACGTGTATAAACGTTAACGTTTATAACCGTTGTGTCACAAAAAGTTTTTTAAATTTTGTGCTTATGTAACAACGTTTTATCACGGTAACGTTGGTGTACGCTGTGTTTCAGAGCATAGTTTTCATATTAGCTAGTAATACCGAAACGCACGTGTACGTTAACGTATGTTTACGTTCTGCTGTAAGAAATTGCTAATACACGTTTTTAATACAAAGGGACGCTTATGTACGTTGACGGTTATTCATGTAGTGCTACAAAACATTGCATCAAGTTTATTTTTTTAATGAACAAGGACGTACATAATATACGTTTCGTTATTTTTCAGTACTTAAGCATTGTTATGTAGTTTTTAGGTATTATTCAGTCAATAAAACACTAAAGGTTATGTTTGTTTTTATTATTTTTTCTTAATCAGTCTCACAATTTAGGATATAGCTTCATACTAGAATAATTAACCTATTTATAGGTATCTAATAATATTATAATTGTACGTTTTTAATTAACAATATCCTGAAAAGCTAATATTTAAATTCGTACTAATCAGTCTTGATATAACAATAATATTTCTTGATTAGCAATTGCACTTAAATCTAAAAGCATCTTTGATTATATCTTGGCCCATGAGATCACACATATATTTTTTGTACTTAGAATTAAATTTAACAATTGACCACTGATTAAACCCTGGTATCTAAGATACAACTGACAAGACAGCTACAAATTATACCTGGCTATGCCATTCTTCGAAACAAAGAGAACATAATGCTGGCTTATCGTCACAGCCTTTGCATCTTAGACCAGTTTCTTTTCTAATTTTCTTTTTTGTGCATAATTTGCATTTTAAGTAATTTACGTTTATATACGTTTTATGAAAAACATCTATGACCGTCGTACCTGGGCCGACATTAAATTGAGCACCCGCAGAAAGGGCATCAAATTCAAACAACGCTTTTGTAGTTTCCCAGTCATTTGGAGCTTCAATGTCGTTACCAGACTGTCTAACATTACCCTCTTCCGGGATTCCGGTCGGATTATTTCTTTGGGCATCTTCAGATCTTGATGGCATTAGTGACGCACGGGGCGAGTTATTTCTTTCAGCTTCAACAGGATCCGGTGGCGGCGGCGAACCAGGTGAGTCATTTCTTTCAGCTTCAACCGGATCCGGTGGCGGCAGCGACGCAGGTGAGTCATTTCTTTCAGCTTCAACCGAATCCGGTGGCGGAGGCGAAGCAGGTGAGTCATTTCTTTCAGCTTCAACCAGATCCGGTGGCGGCGGCGACGCAGGTGAGTCATTTCTGTCAGCTTCAACCGGATCCGGTGGCGGCGGCGACGCAGGTGAGTCATTTCTTTCAGCTTCAACCGGATCCGGTGGCGGCGGCGATGCCAGAGGTGACTGATTTCTCGTACAAATTGACATATTTTCTATTTCTGTCGGGTCAGGAAGCAAAGATGAGATTTCTAAAACATTTATATCACCCAAGTTGTTCCTTAAAGTTTCTGAATGCAAAGAAATTGTGTCTGCACTGTCATCAGCATGTTCAACTTTCGCCTGTTTTGTTTTAGGTTTGTTTGTGCCATTGTTTGAAGTGGTTGAATGGGAACGTTTAAGAGCTAAACGGTGGCGGCGATGAGAGTCAAAAATACTGCTATTACTTGAAGCTTCCGAAAACGAGTCGGTTTCGTTATCATCGTCATTATCTGTACCAACTTCAGACTCAGACCTGCTCCCCAACGATGGTTTAGTGCGTCTGCAACAAAATTCCAAATCACTAACAACACTGCTGTCTGAATCGTCAGAGGCAGGATCATATTCTTCATCGGAGCCATACTCTCCATCGTCGCTACATGGGTCTGGTGTACTTTGCCGTGACGAGACATTATCTTCAAACATTTTCATTGAAGCCTTGTTCGTCCGTTGTGGTCGTTTCTCCTCCTGCAGACAGTAAAATTATTTAAAACTATAGCTTCTGCCCCGCGACTACATTCGCTCACATCGGAATCCCGCGAGAACCTTATTGTTTCCCGGGATAAAAAGTATCCTATGTTTTTTTAGGGATATGGTCTATCTATGTGCAAAATTTCATGGAATTCCATGAAATTTTGCACCAGCGGTTTAGGCGTAAAAACGTAGCAAACAAATTTTCAGATTTATAATATTAGTAGGATTTATCAGCTCACAAGAACCCAATAACTGACACCTAAATTGTTTATCACAAAATTGTATATTTAGATAGTTACCTGCCTAGTTCTTATAAATAAAAAATAACTTACCGTGTCCATTTCAATAGATTTCGTCGTATTTTTTCTATTGCAGGTCTCATTTTTGTCTTTTCCTTTGGGTCGTCTTTTTTTAGATTTCCTCTTACTTTCCATCTAAAACAATAAAATTAATGAAAATTAAATGATAGTAGATCAAAATTATTACCGAAATATAACTTACAATACACAAAAACGTCGAGAAAATTAATGTTTACTTACGACGGTGATTTCGCGCGTAATTGGTTTGCGTCGTGTTCCCGCTGCGAGCGCAACAGCCTCACTGACAGTATGGCGGCGCGTACAAAGGTCACCGTGTGATGACGTTGTGCGTTTGTGGTGTGGGTACTTGTAACTGTGTGAGTGACTGGGAATCATTATGAAATAAAACACATTTCCAGTGGCGCTAGAAGTCCGAGATTTAGATATGGTATGGCGCTAGTACGTAGTTTTATGATTTTTATACGGATATCCAACGTTCTTGTACGTTCTACGCTTTACTCATGTTTTTATTTCGGCGTGATAAAACGATGTGCTACATCACTTAGATTGATTTTCGACGTATACCTACGTTGTTAGCATGAATGTGTTAATATTATTTTAATTTGTGCAGGTAATTCCATGGGGCTTTTATAAACTTCTCGTATACATCAAAGACAACTTCAATAATCCACCGATTTACATCACTGAAAATGGCTACGCGTCGGATGTTGGTTTGGAGGACGACGACCGTATATCATACTACGTGCAGTACCTTGACGCCATGCTGGACGCCATGGAGGAAGGGGCCGATGTTCGCGGTTACACTGCCTGGAGTCTCATGGACAACTTCGAATGGTTGCAGGGATACACGTAAGTAAGGTTTTGCACTTAGGCTTGAATACTAACTACTAAGTATACAATCTTATACAACATGTTTTATCCCTGACCCTATTATACCTACTTGCTGAAATTTTAAATTACCCGTTTAGTTTTAATTGTATAAGTACCTACCTATAAATGTACTTATTGTTTATAATAATGTAATTCATGTATTCGTTACTATCTTCGGCAGCCAACGATTCGGACTGTACGAGGTGGACTATGAGGACCCGGCGCGCACGCGCACGCCGCGCAAGTCCGCGTTCGGGCCTGTCCACATCACCACGGCACGACGTCGTCGCCGTGGAACGGTGCGGTGCCGTGGCGCGGCACGTTGCCGTAACGTGGGAATTTACGTTGCCGTACCGTAAAAATGTACCTCACGACACCGCAAAGTTACACACACAACAGAAGCAGAATACGTTTTGTGCGGTCCATATCTACAACGAGACTGTTATTTATTTGGTGAAGAATGTACCGAAAGTTTAGAAGGCACGGCAACGTGTAACTTTGCGGTGTCGTGAGGTACATTTTTACGGTACGGCAACGTAAATTCCCACGTTACGGCAACGTGCCGCGCCACGGCACCGCACCGTTCCACGGCGACGACGTCGTGCCGTGGTGATGTGGACAGGCCCTTAGTGTACAAACAGATGCTGCGCACACGCGAGCTCGACCCGCACTACGAGCCGCTACAAGGACAACTCATGACTATTGACGACGGACATTGAAAATAATAATTTAATAAAAATATTACAGACTAATAAGTTTCAATTCCTTTCTTATCCAAATGAACAGAAAGCTTGACCCGCACTACGAGACATCCGCAGGACAACTGATGACCTGGGGGGTTAAAATGGCCACATCGAAGCAATTCATCTAAGAAAGCAATATTACAATTTGACATTTGCGCAATAAAAATAAGTGCGCAATGCAAACAAGTGTCAAATAGCAATATTCCTTTCTTAGATGAATTGCTTCGATGTGGCCACTTATACCCCCCAGGTCATCGAAGACAGAGGCCAAAGTTATCTTAGTATTATTATAATATTCAAATGAAACAAACACGCGTTACGTTTGGAGGAAAGTAGGATACAATGTTTAGCCATTGTCCTTTCAAACAAAAGTTGCAAAATAGGTACCTACGTAAAACTTATTGATCATTATATTTAACTATTTACTTACACCATGTGTGTACTTATTATATCGTAGCAACTGAAACAATACCATAAAACAAAAGACAAAGTATAAATATATCTTGTGATTAATACAGCAAAACTAATAAACCTTCTTCTGTTATAAACCTATTTTGAATAAAAAAAAATCTTTAAAGAACTTAGGATCTTCCTATTCTAGATATCACGAATCATAATATTGAAAATAATATAACAATCATAATCATAATGTACGTATATAAGAACATTCACGAACAAAACTCTGCTACCGGTTAGATCTTAAATATTGGGTTAGATGCTGCTATTTCTAATTTACACAAGAAATAAATTCAAAAATTGATTACTTTGCATTTACTTTCAACTACGATTCTGTCGTAATTCTATTCTACAATTTATCGCCAGATCCACTATAACCCAGTTCACTTTTTCACATAGATCACATCATCTATTAATCAACGTTATCAATAAACAGAATAGGTACTTATGTGTCTATATTATGTAACAATATCTTGAAACCTTAAGGCCTAGTACTCTACGCTGGTGGTAATACGCTAGTACATATTTACTTACAATAACGACAGTCAAGATTATTGATATCAATATAATCTGTATAAATAGCACTGCCATAACGAGTGACTCTCAGTCTTAACTGAGAATACCTATAAGATGTTTCGTCATTTATGTGTATTGTGAGTTACTATTCCATAAACATAAAACTTTTCATTTCAAAATTGACAATTAACATTTGTTTTTCTTTGCAGCATACTTGTATCTTGCGTAACATTTTCCGCGAGCAAAATAATAAAATCCAACAAACATGAAGTCAGAAAATTCCCTGATACTCTTAAATTTGGAACAGCTACGGCTTCTTATCAAGTAGAAGGCGCCTGGAATGAAGATGGTGCGTATATTGTTTCCACCTAATATCGAATAAGTACCTCAAGTCTCTAAACATTGTTAATTTTCACATTATACAGGTAAGACGGAAAGTATCTGGGACGTCGCTGCTCACAGGCCAGATTGCCCCGTCAAAGAATGCCACACCGGAGACATTGCCGACGACTCCTACCACCAGGTCGAACGTGATGTCGAAATGATGCGGGAGCTGGGTCTGGATTATTACAGATTCTCACTGTCATGGAACAGGATTCTACCAAACAGTTTCTCCGATAAGGTCAATGAACTCGGAGTTCAATATTACAACAATCTAATAAACGAAATGCTGAAGTATAACATCGAACCCATGATTTCGCTGTACCACTGGGACCTGCCACAGAAACTACAAGAAGTAGGTGGATGGACCAATCCACATATCGTCGACTGGTTCGCAGATTACGCCCGCACGTGTTTTGAGCTCTTTGGAGATAGGGCAAAAATTTGGCTTACGATAAACGAACCTCGTGAAGTTTGTCTACAAGGATATGCCGACGGAAGTATGGCACCCTTGCTTACACATTCGGGATGGGCTGATTATATGTGTGCAAAGAATTTGTTAATGGCTCATGCAAAAGCATATCACATATATGATCAAGAATTTAGACCAGCACAGGGTGGCACTATAGGCATTGTAATAAGTGCCTCTTGGTTTGAGCCAGACAGTGACAGTGAAGATGACATTGCCGCTGCCGACGCTGCCACTCAATTTAACGTAAGAATTTAAAAATAAGAATGTTACATTGTTTTATTACTCACAGTCATCATCATCATCTCCCCAGCGTTATCCCGTTTTCACAAAGTTCGCTTACCTAACCTGAAGATTATTATTTGTTTATTAATTTTTATTACTGTGCATCTCACAAATTCATGTTCATTCTTTTAGTGGGGAATTTATGCCAATCCTATCTTCTCTGAGAAGGGAGACTTCCCAGCTGTTATGAAAGAAAAGATCGCTGCTAAGAGCGCCGTACAGGGATACCCGCGATCGAGGCTGCCTGAATTCACTCCAGAAGAGGTCGAATACGTTCGAGGAACCGCAGATTTCTTCGGATTAAATCATTATAGCTCCAACTATGTCTACAGAAATGCTTCAGTTTATGGATCCCAAAAATCTCCTTCGATGTACGACGACATGGATGCTATTTCCTATTCACCACAAAATGTCCCAGGATCAGCTGCAGATTGGCTCAAGGTACGATTTGATATCGCTATGGAGGTTAAGGTGGCTCGCTTAGAACCACTGTAATATTATTTCAATTTGTGCAGGTAACCCCATGGGGCTTTTACAAACTTCTGATGTATATCAAAGAAAACTACAATGACCCTACTATTTACATCACTGAAAATGGCTACGCGTCGGATGTTGGTTTGGAGGACGACGACCGTATATCATACTACGTGCAGTACCTTGACGCCATGCTGGACGCCATGGAGGAAGGGGCCGATGTTCGCGGTTACACTGCCTGGAGTCTCATGGACAACTTCGAATGGTTGCAGGGATACACGTAAGTTAATTATTGCAGGTAAAATTACTTATTAATAAGAGACAAATAATATGCACGTCTATTTTCAAAATCATCACAAATCTTAGACCAACCTGAAACTATGGAAGTAATTCCACTTTTACATCTTAACGTATTTACAACGTCACGCAGGAGATAAGCATCACGACCAAGTATCTTTTTATTCCATTCCCAGACCTCGTTATATTTGCCGAAATTACTTACATAGAATTTTAGTTCACAAGTTTATGCATAACGTAACATAAATTCACGACTAAGTATATTCCCAAAACACAAAGTAGTTATTTTTATGTACACCTATATACTGAAATGAATTATTATGTAGGTACTTATATCATTTATATTTATATGATTAAATTATTCGTTAATTGTTTTAACAGACAACGATTTGGCCTGTACGAGGTGGACTACGAGGACCCGGCGCGCACGCGCACGCCGCGCAAGTCCGCGTTCGTGTACAAACAGATGCTGCGCACGCGCGAGCTCGACCCACACTACGAGCCGCCACAGGGACAACTCATGACCATCGATGACGGACATTGATGACCAGTGAACAGATCTATGACAATGTAGACTACAATACCAAAAAAAAAACATGAATTAACTTTTACTCGAATTAATGTACGCAAAATTACAGAATAAAATGTATTGAATTGACAATATAATAAATTACGTAATATATTTGTTTATATATTTTTGAGTAAGTTTATATTTAGTTCAGCCATAACACCTTGCGAAGTGACGTAGATTCAAAAATGTTAAATTGACCTTCAACAAGTTTATCTATGATAATTACGTTGAATAAATGATTCTGATTTCTGAAAGCAATATTGCAAATAAATGTATTCCTCTAGTTATTAATTAACATGTAATGTATACGTACATTGATTTAAAAGATGTGTTGCTGTTGCAGTTTCTTGTCATTTCTTCTCCTCAGTCATAAGACCTTGCGAAATGACGTAAATACAAAAATGTTAAATTGTCCTTCAACAAGTTTATCTATGATACGTTGAATGTATACGAGTGCCACAGAGAACTGCAGAAGATGGCTTTAACTAACAAGGTTACCCTGCAGTGGATTAAAGGGCACAGTGGATCGCTGGGTAACGATGCCGCCGAAGAACTGGCAAGGAGAGGATCAGACACCAGGATATATGGACCCGAACCATACCCAGCAACTACACAACGACAGATGGGCACAGCTACCCACATGCAGACAGTCGAAGGATATCACGCCGATGATATCCAAGAGCTTCACTCGCCGACTGCTTCGCTTAAACCGAAATGACCTCCGAATACTAGTGGGCAGTATTACGGGTCACTGCCCACTCAACAAACACCTATTTAATTTAGGGATAACGGACAGCCCACTTTGCAGAGGCTGTCTGGACGCAGAAGAAACTGCCCCCCATGTAATCCTGGAATGCACGGGATTGTCAGCACAACAGATAAAAGTCCTCAATGGAATGGGGTCGCTCCGCGAAGCCTGTGAAAACCCAAGAAGGCTTCTGAGCTTCTGGAAGGAGATAGGTTGGCTTACGTAGTCAACGGTTACACGCATAATGGGCCATCTTAGAGTCTAAATGCGAAAAACAGAGCCCACTAACATAACATTACATGATAATGAGTATAGATCGTATACGTACTACTCTACTGATACTGATGGGTATCAACAGTTACAAAAATTCAAATAGGATCCTGTAACTACTGTTGAGCAGTGGTCCAAAAACTATTAAGTAGGTACCATAGAAACTAGAGGTAATATTCACTTCACTGGCCTTACACGTCTGTTTCAGGCGATTTATGATGTCATTTCTGTGCAAGCCAATCCTAGAGCGGCACTCTACCACACACTCTGCAGGAGAAGTATCCAAATGGTGGATTGTTATCGGTTTAATGGCGTTTCATTCTCCTGCTCCTCATCAACTATTATACTCTTTCTATTTCTCTTTCGTTTTATATTTTGTGTGCAATAAAGTATTTGTTACGTTATGTTACTATAGGCACTGTTTCTTTGTGCATATTAAAAAGTTACATTCGTAGGGGAGTCGCCGTCGAGGAGGTAGCCTTGAAATTAATGAAGTGGGGGTTATCATAAGAGACGCATAATACTTATGCGGATGCTGAAAGATATTGATCCGATAAGGAACAAAATAAAAATATAAGTAGTCAAAATAATATCAGTTATTACTTGAGTACATGACAGATAAGCTTTGTTACACTTGAAATGAATAATCCGCATACAACAAACACTTATGCTATTATCACACTCTTAGTACAAACCAAAATAAGTTTTTTTTAGCCATTACCGACCGAACACTTCGGTCGTTCAGTGTAGTAGGTAGCTACTAAGTTTCACAGGTTAAGACTAAAAATATACATAATTACTAGCACAGGCCTAAATCAATGATTCTCGAATTTGTTTTCGAATTCATGTTTGGATGATAATCATATCACGTGCTTAGCGGTGAAGGAAAACATCGTGAGGTATGTCACCTAACCTGTATTGGGCTGGTTGGAAGATCAGGCAGGCAGTCGCTTCTGTAAAAAAACTGGACCTGTCAATTCTTCAGGTTAGGCAAGCGGACCCTGTGAAAAACGGGATAATGCTAGGGAGATGATGATGATGATGAAACATAAAGTGGTAGAACAAGAAGAGTAGTGGGTATGTTAAATGTAGCATTGAGCCCACGAAAACTGTTAATGATGATAATGATGGTGATGGGACCATAATAATAATATAGGACCGAATGGATAATAATAATAAATTCAATAATTCAATGAAATTAATTTCATCAGGAAAATGTAGTTTACTTTACATAACATAAACAACCTATTTAAGTCCCACTGCTGGGCACAGGCCTCCTCTTATTCAACCAGATGGTATGGAACATACTCAACCTCGCTGCTCCACCAAAAACCTTACATAACATAACATAAATAGCCTATATACGTCTCACTGCTGGGCACAGGCCTCCTCTCAATCAACCGGAGAGGACCAAAAACTTTAAAAAACTTAATTAATTAAGTTTATTTTGATAATAATTCAAGAGCGGTTCGGTTTAAATACGAGGTGAACTGTGAAGGTTCAGCGCGCACGCGCACGCCACGCCAAGAGCCAAATAGGCAATTGTATCTGAAAAGCAATATTGCTATCTATAAGTACATTTGTTTGCCATGAAGGGACTTACACAAATTAAATAGAACATTGAATTTTAAGTTGAAATGATCAATTTGTCCTTTTAAAACCATCTAAAAGCTAGTGCTGACAACAATGCAATCTGGTCACTGATCACCTACGTCACCACAAGTGACGAGCGGGTAATAAGCAACATTTAAAATGATTTAACATTTTTAATCACTGGTAACACAACAACGTAAAAGTACTAGTAAGTAGGTCATTATTTTAAGAATGTTGAAATTTAAAATCTTCCCTCACTTAAAATTGACCCAAAATACAGTTTACCGTAGGTAGTTTAGGCTCCAGCCTCCTCAAATAACATTACCGTAACCATAATATTGCATTATCATAATATATAAAAAAAATGTTTGAGTGTAAAAAAATAACAGTAAGTATAAGATGTTACTTTTAGAAGACAGCCGCGAATTGCAACAGTGATGACGTCACACAAGATATCACACAAGTGTCGATGGGATCCGATAAGGGACCAAAAATGAACAAAATAACATAATCAGCCGTCACTTGAGTTACACAATAAGAGATAAGAAGCTCTCCCGAAATTCATATATACTTACTGCGGCAGTTTTCACACTCACAATATATTTGTTTGTAGGGGCCGGCCAGTGACAGCAGTATGTTTCATACTAGCTTTATTATGTAAGTTTTATTTTATTTTATCAACTGTATGATCTTATATCGTGTGGGTTGTCAGGTGGATTACCAACCCCATCAACCCTGGTGTCAGGGTTACTATTAAGCCGCCAAATGCTCCTGACATGGCTCAAGTAACGACTACTTACTTACATGAGTAAGTAGTAACCGGGACCAACAGCTTAACGTGCCTTCCGAAGCACGGATCATCTTTCTTTCGGACAATCAGGTGATCAGCCTGTAATGTCCTAACCAAACTAGGGATAACAAAGTGTTTTTTGTGATATGTCCCCACCGGGATTTGAACCGGGTACCACGGAAGCCGTCATATTATAAAATCATCAGCACGGAAACAGTGTGATAAAAATGACAGACATTAGTGCTGGGGGGTTAAAATGGCCACATCGAAGCAATTCATCTAAGACAAATTAGATGGTGTGTCCTGTACACAAATAATTATAATATTTTTATTATAAGTTATAGCTGTCATTTTCTTATCCGCTGAAAAAGAAAGGGACGGGTAATCGATAGGCATACACGTCAATTTTTGGCAGGAATTTAAAAAACCCTCCCAAATTACATCAAACGGGTTGCATACCAGCTAGATGCCTATTTAATTCGCCCTGTCAATGACCCGTCCCTTTCCTTTTCGGTGGATAAGAAAATTACAGGTAAGTATAACTTAAAATAAAATTAGGATGTGTCTGCAGGAATCGGGGCCATTAGCCTTCTGCTTTGAATTAAATTGTTAAATAACAGAAACCTAAGTAAATTATTAACACCATTCACCAAATTAAAATTAGTTTCTTTTCTTTTCCTCCAGACGGGTAGTATTATAAATAGCAGTGTTTTTGTTATGTAATAACTTAATTTTATAATACTTAGATATATTTAATATTAAGTAGAATTCCATTTGCTTCGATCCTGACACACTTCTCTTGCTTCCTCCACATTCATCAATCGCTTCATACACGGACGCCGGTTCAGAGTAGATCGTATTGAACCTTTTCTAAGGACATCTCCAATTCAAAAAAATGGAAAAATGCAAATGGAATTCTATAGTCTCTGCTTACCCCGGTGGGAAATAGGCGTGGGTTTATGTATGTATGTAATATTAAGTATTATCACCTCGTGTCGTGTTTTATATTGTCGTGTCCTTGCAGGGCGTCACATGTACTCTTTTAACTTTGATCCACCTCTAACATATTTGTGACATGCAATAAATGAATAATATTTACAGTGCGTTAGTGGGTTTGGTAGTGGCGCTGGCGACATCTTCCGCCAGTGTTCGAGATGAAGTCAGGAAGTTTCCGGAAGGATTTCTGTTCGGAGTTGCCACCGCTTCCTATCAAGTGGAAGGTGCCTGGGATGAAGATGGTACTGTCAATTAGAGTATTTTAACACGTATGAAAAGATCGCGTGGTCGTTCACCGACTAGATGGACTGATCAAGTGAAAGACTCGTCGTCATCCAAGTTCTACACAGTCGTAAGGGAAGCGCTGGACGGGAACCGGTGGTGGCAGATCATCCGCTCCAGGTGCAACCCTGATGCTGACCACGATCCTCAGATATGAGGGACCGACCAAGAGAGAGAAAGAGAACACGTATGAATGATACCCATACCTCATCATTTCCCTAGCGTTATCCAGTTTTCACAAGATCCGCTTACCTAACCTGAAGTTCTGGCAGGTCCGGTTTTTTTTTTACACAAGTGACAGCCTGTCTAATCTTCCAACCCGCGAAGGAAATCCCTCCTTAATTAAAATATAATAAGAAAACAGTTTTTTTTAAACATCATAATTGTCAGTTTTATACTAATAGTTATACAGTCTTACAAACCATAACATATTAAAATAACGTAACTGTTTTAACAGGTAAAGCCGAAAGTATTTGGGATCATCTAACACATACGACACCTTGCGCAGTAAAAGACTGCTCGAACGGTGACATTGCTGATGACTCCTATCATCAAATCGAACGTGACGTTGAAATGATGAGAGAATTGGGTGTTGACTACTATAGAATCTCCATGTCTTGGCCAAGAATACTGCCCAATAGCTTTTCTAACGAGATCAATGAAGCGGGAGTCAAATACTACGATAATTTATTCAATGAAATGCTCAAATATAATATTGAGCCGATGGTTTCGTTATATCACTGGGATCTGCCACAGAAACTTCAAGATGTTGGTGGATGGGCGAACCCAAACATAGTGGACTGGTTCGGTGACTACGCGCGCACCATATTTGAGCTGTTTGGAGATAGAGTGAAGTCCTGGATTACTATTAATGAACCACAAATTGTTTGTATATACGGATATGGGGGTGTCAGAATGGCTCCGTTGTTGAATCAAAGCGGGACAGCAGATTACTTATGCACTAAAAATATTCTCATGGCTCATGCGAGAGCTTATCACATCTACAACGAGGAATTTAGATCATCGCAAGGAGGGGAAATTGGAATCACTTTGAACGCTCGGTGGTACTACCCTGACAGTGAAGAACATGCAGCAGTGGCTGATGAAGCTAATGAATTTCATGTATGTATAATCAGCAATATGCGTGTCCATTGGCCATGAACTTTGAGGTTGTGAGTGCATGGGGAGCTAGTAAAAGTTCTGCAAAGATCGTAAATCCATCCTATAATTTGTAAAAGAACACAGTTTAGCTCCTGATTCATTCAAAATCTCAAACTTCTGATCCCTCAGTAGGCACGCACATTCATCAGATGTGGAGTCTCAAATATTACCAATAACTTTAGCGTTAATGCAGTTGCTAATTATTTATTTTACAGTGGGGACTATTTGCACATCCTATATTTAGCGATGTCGGAGATTATCCAGCAATCGTAAAAGAAAACATTGCAGAAAAAAGCGCAGCTCAAGGGTATCCTAGGTCCAGATTACCAGAACTTACTCCTGAGGAAATTACATACCTGAAAGGATCCTCGGATTTCTTCGGATTAAATCATTACTCTTCATATATAGTGTACAGGAACGAATCTAATAAAGACTATTATCCTTCTCCTTCCTATTGGGATGACAAGAATGTAATTATATATCAAAAGGACGAATGGCGCATTGGGGAGTCAGATTTCACTATGGTAAAGTTATTTTTACAAATATAACATACTCAAGTTAATCAAGTAAAATACAGCCTTGCGGAAAGTTTTAGTATTTAAGTATTTAGCATAAATACGATGCATAATTATTACCTGACAGACAGCAGCAGTAACTGTCAGTAATATATGAAGAATACTACACCGACAAGAGCGTGGCTTTTAAATTAGTGATGATGACGCATTATTAGTGACTGGTTTCCAACAAATCATCTGAAATTGACTTTATAAACAAAGATAAAAAAACACCTAATGCTTAGTATTCTTATACTTTATTTCCCTTATTACGTAATTTCGGTGGTGCAAATATTTATACTATTTATCGACTGTAATGTAACACGATGTCACAAAACGAGACACTTTAAAAAGTTTAAATGCTCGTACATACAGGGTGTTAGTGACATCGTAACGTATACTGAGGGGGATGATTCAGACCATGATTCTGAGTTGATATCAAGTGGAATTTTCCGTAGCTAAATTCATGATTATTTTAAATATTTTGAGTTCCATACTTTTGCGACAGGGAATTCCACTTGATATCAACTCAGAATCATGGTCTGAATCATCCCTCAAAATTTTCGTTACGATGTCACTAACACCCTATATAACTTTACTTCCAGGCTGTCCCTAGAGGTTTTTACAGTCTGTTGACAAGCATAAGGGAGAAATACAATAATCCCCTCGTTTTAATCACTGAGAATGGGTTTGCGACGTACGGTGGCCTTGAGGACAATGATCGTGTCACGTACTATAAGCAATATTTGGACGCGATGTTAGATGCCATTGAGGAAGGATCTAACATCGGAGCTTACACTGCGTGGAGTCTTATGGATAATTTCGAATGGCTAGAAGGATACACGTAAGTATCACATGCTGTGTAATTAATAATACTTACACATTTTTGGATACGGGGTGTTAGTGACGTATGGAAATGAAAATAATTTAAAAAGCACATAAACTTTCATGAATTTACTGCGAGGAAATTAACAGTAAACAAGTAAGTAAATTAGTCGCATTTCGAGCGCTTTCATAAAAGGAGATTATATGGCTTCCATAGAATGGTGGCGTTTCGCGGGCGTTGGATTATTATAATATATTTTGTCAGTCGCGAGTCGGTTGAATCGTTTAAAAAGCCTATGAGCATTACACGTCAAAATACAGCGACACACGAAAAGCGACCAACAAAATATTTCAAGTTAAATGGACGCACGGAACGCGACTGAGTTATATATGGGTGTACTATAATCTGATGGCAAATGGGGAAATAAAATCTATAAAGTAAGCCATCCGATCCTGGTAGACCTATATTCGTTTACTAAAACTTTACAATGCCCGAACCGCGCCCACGCCCTGGACCAAGCCAGCAACGGATCCAAGCTGTCGTCATCAATAATGACAGAAACACGTATTTAATGAAAAACAAAAGAAATAAAACATGAATGTAGTTTACGAAACTTAAAGTTAATTATTCCAAAAAGTATAATTGCTTTTTCGTTTTAACAGCCAACGATTTGGCCTGTACGAAGTGGACTATGAGGACCCAGCGCGCACGCGCACGCCGCGCAAGTCCGCGTTCGTGTACAAGCAGATACTGCGCACGCGCGAGCTCGACCCGCACTACGAGCCGCCACAAGGACAACTCATGACCATCGATGACGGACATTGAACGAAATAACTAAAGCCATATGATCAATAAAAACAGAACATTACAAAATCACAAAAATGTTTTTTTTAGTTCCTATCATCAAAGACCGCATTCTATCCTGTTTAGAAACTTCAAAGACATTTTTATGACAATTCTATAAAATATCCAAAGATATAAATCTCGTGAAAACACGATAAAAATATAATTTGGATTGAGATAATATACTTTTTAATCAATATGATCAAGATGACCATGTGGTCATTTTAGTAAGCCCATGTTGCTCTTAGTTAATTTGCAACCGATTACGAAAAACGTCATTGCAATCGAATAATATATACTTTTGGGATTAACATGTCACCATATGTTAATTCCAAACATGTCATTCGATTACACTGCCCCTTTTTTAACTGGGCACCATCAGGCCTGTTGTCTTAAACGTTGTACCGGGTGAGAGCCTTCAGCGCTCCCTACTTGTCCGGCCAAGTAGTTAATTCCATCTGCGGCAAATCTACAATGAGTCACGTCAAAAAAACTGTCCTTTTTCGTATTAATCATCTACTCTCACTTGTAGCAGAACATTGTTAATATCCGTCAGGCTGGAGCGCACTGTCGGGTTAGGCAGTCAGAACACGTACAATTGATTACATTTCCTAATATTATATTATATTTAAAGTTTTGTCTTTACAATCTGCCGACTCGAGTATTGTACAAGTGTCTTATCGATGAGATATCTAAATAAAAATAAAGATAGTTTTCTGCATGCGTCTCCATTGATAAAAGACCAACATTATATATACTGCTTATTTTAGAGATTTCACGAGTACGTCAAAGTATTTCCACAAGATGTTACATAAAACTTATAAAATATGAGTTCATATTTATATTACTTTATTAAAATACCAAAATTACGTTATTAAAATACCAAAAGACTTTTATAAGACAGCCTCGAATTGCAACAGTGATGTCGTCAGTGTACCTAAAGAAGAAAATATCTAGATATCACACAAGTGTCGATGAGATCCGATAAGGGACCAAAAATGAACAAAATAACATAATCAGTCGTCACTTGAGTTACACAATAAGAGATAAGAAGCTCTCCCGAAATTCATATATACTTACTGCGGCAGTTTTCACACTCACAATATATTTGTTTGTAGGGGCCGGCCAGTGACAGCAGTATGTTACATACTAGCTTTATTATGTAAGTTTTATTTTATTTTATCAACTGTGTGATCTTATATCGTGTGGGTTGTCAGGTGGATTACCAACCCCATCAACCCTGGTGTCAGGGTTACTATTGAGCCGCCAAATGCCCCTGACATGGCTCAAGTAACGACTACTTACTTACATGAGTAAGTAGTAACCGGGACCAACAGCTTAACGTGCCTTCCGATACACGGATCATCTTACTTTCGGACAATCAGGTGATCAGCCTGTAATGTCCTAATAAAACTGGGGGTCACAAAGTGATTTTTGTGATATGTCCCCACCGGGATTTGAACCCGGGACCTCCGGATCGTGAGCCCAACGCGCAAACCACTGGACCACGGAAGCCATCATACAAAGCCGTCACGGAAAGTGTGTTGAAAATGACAGACATTAGTGCTGATTCCTGTACACACCATCTAATTGTATTTTTTTATTTTTTTTTTATGGCTCCACCACCTCATCTCATAAAGATAATAATATTTAACCATATCCCAAACCGTATTAAAAATATAGACAAACCTACACTGCTTGACAGTAACCAAAACAGTTCCTTGTTCCATTTAAATTTTAATGACTGTTTGATATAATTTTGTTATTTAGTTTTACACGGGTAGTATTATAAATAGCTGTGTTTTTGTTACGTAATATACTTAATATTATTAAGTATAAGGCACCTGATGTCGTGTTTTATATTGTCGTGTCCTTGCAGGGCGGCATATGTACCCTTCTTACTATGCTCCACCTCTATCATGTTTGTGACATGCAATAAATTAATATGTTTACAGTGCGTTAGTGGGTCTGGTAGTGGCGACATCTTCCGCCAGTGTCCGAGATGAAGTCAGGAAGTTTCCGGAAGGATTTCTGTTCGGAGTTGCCACCGCTTCCTATCAAGTGGAAGGTGCCTGGGATGAAGATGGTACTGTCAATTAGAGTATTTTAACACGTATGAATGATACCCATCATCACCCTAGCGTTATTCCGTTTTCATAAGATCCGCTTACCTAACCTGAAGATCTGACAGATCCGGTTTTTTTTACAGAAGTGACAGCCTGTCTAACCTTCTAACCCGCGAAGGGAAAACCAACCCGGTACGGGTTAGGTTACCCGTATACCCATCCTTAATTAAAATATTATCAGAAAACATCATAATTATCATTTTAATACTAATAGTTATTCATTCTTTACCATCTATATACAGTCTTACAAACCATAGCATATTAAAATAACGTAACTGTTTTAACAGGTAAAGCCGAAAGTATTTGGGATCATCTAACACATACGACACCTTGCGCAGTAAAAGACTGCTCAAACGCTGACATTGCTGATGACTCCTATCATCAAATTGAACGTGATGTTGAAATGATGAGAGAATTGGGTGTTGACTTCTATAGAATCTCCATGTCTTGGCCAAGAATACTGCCCAATAGCTTTTCTAACGATATCAATGAAGCGGGAGTCAAATACTACGATAATTTATTCAATGAAATGCTCAAATATAATATTGAGCCGATGGTTTCGTTATATCACTGGGATCTGCCACAGAAACTTCAAGATGTTGGTGGATGGGCGAACCCAAACATAGTGGACTGGTTCGGTGACTACGCGCGCACCTCATTTGAGCTGTTTGGAGATAGAGTGAAGTCCTGGATTACTATTAATGAACCACAAATTGTGTGTATGAACGGGTATGGGGGTGTCAGTAAGGCTCCATTATTGAATCAAAGCGGGACAGCAGATTACTTATGCACTAAAAATATTCTCATGGCTCATGCGAGAGCTTATCACATCTACAACGAGGAATTCAGAGCGTCACAAGGAGGGGAAATCGCAATCACTTTGAACGCTCGGTGGTACTACCCTGACAGTGAAGAACATGCAGCTGTGGCTGATGAAGCTAATGAATTTCATGTATGTATAATCTAACTAATAACTTTGAGGTTGTGAGTGCATGGGGAGCTAGTAAAAGTTCTGCAAAGATCGTAAATCCATGCTATAATTTGTAAAAGAACACAGTTTAGCTCCTGATTCATTCAAAATCTCAAACTTCTGATCCTTCAGTAGGCAAACACATTCATCAGATGTGGAGTCTCAAATATTACCAATAACTATAGCGTTAATGCAGTTGCTAATTATTTATTTTACAGTGGGGACTATTTGCACATCCTATATTTAGCGATGTCGGAGATTATCCAGCAATCGTAAAAGAAAACATTGCAGAAAAAAGCGCAGCTCAAGGGTATCCTAGGTCCAGATTACCAGAACTTACTCCTGAGGAAATTACATACCTGAAAGGATCCTCGGATTTCTTTGGATTAAATCATTACTCTTCATATATAGTGTACAGGAACGAATCTACTAAAGACTATTATCCTTCTCCTTCCTATTGGGATGACAAGAATGTAATTATATATCAAAAGGACGAATGGCGCATTGGGGAGTCAGACTTCACTATGGTAAAGTTATTTTTTACAAATATAATAACATACTCAAGTTAATCAAGAAAAATACAGCCTTGCGGAAAGTTTTAGTATCATAAACACGATGCATAATTATTACCTGACAGACAGCAGCAGTAACCGTCAGTAATAATGGAGAATACTACACCGACAAGAGCGTGGCTTTTAAATTAGTAATGATGACGCATTATTAATGACTGGTTTCCAACAAATCATCTGAAATTGACTTTATAAACAAAGATAAAAAAACACCTAATGCTTAGTATTCTTATACTTTATTTCCCTTATTACGTAATTTCGGTGGTGCAAATATTTATACTATCTATCGACTGTAATGTAACACGATGTAACAAAACGAGACACTTTAAAAAGTTTAAATGCTCGTACATACAGGGTGTTAGTGACATCGTAACGAATACTGAGGGACATAATTCAGACCATGATTCTGAATTGATATCAAGTGGAATTTTCCGTAGCTAAATTCATGATTATTTTAAATATTTTGAGTTCCATACTTTTGCGACAGGGAATTCCACTTGATATCAACTCAGAATCATGGTCTGAATCATCCCTCGAAATTTTCGTTACGATGTCACTAACACCCTATATAACTTTACTTCCAGGCTGTCCCTAGAGGTTTTTACAGTCTGTTGACAAGCATAAGGGAGAAATACAATAATCCCCTAGTTTTAATCACTGAGAATGGGTTTGCGACGTACGGTGGCCTTGAGGACAATGATCGTGTCACGTACCTTAAGCAATATTTGGACGCGATGTTAGATGCCATTGAGGAAGGATCTAACATCGGAGCTTACACTGCGTGGAGTCTTATGGATAATTTCGAATGGCTAGAAGGATACACGTAAGTATCACATGCTGTGTAATTAATAATATTTACACATTTTTGGATACAGGGTATTGGTGACGTCGTAACGAAAACTTTGATGGGTAATTCAGATCATTATTCTATGTTGAACTGAAAATAATTTAAAAAAACACATGAATTTACTGAGAGGAAATTATTCTGTACGATGTCAGTATTCTGTACGATGTCACTAACACTCTGTATATGAGTATGAGTAAGATTGACAGCAGAGTTGCGCGATAGAAGGGTAATATCTAAAACAGCACTGGACGCGGTTAGTGCGTTGTAAATTTTTGGTAAACAAGTAAGTAAATTAGTCGCATTTCGAGCGCTTTCATAAAAGGAGATTATAATATGGTGGCGTTTCGCGGGCGTTGGATTATTATAAGATATTTTGTCAGTCGCGAGTCGGTTGAATCGTTTAAAAGAGCCTATGAGCATTACACGTCAAAATACAGCGACACACGAAAAGCGACCAACAAAATATTTCAAATTAAATGGACGGACGGAACGCGACTGAGTTATGTATGGGTATAACATAATCTGATGGCAAATGGGGAAATAAAATCTATACTTATAGTAAGCCATCCGATCCTGGTAGACCTATACTCGTTTACTAAAACTTTACAATGCCCGAACCGCGCCCACGCCCTAGAGTCTAGGGCCTAGACCAAGCCAGCAACGGATCCACGAGAGCTGTCGTCATCAATAATGACAGAAACACGTATTTAATGAAAAAATAAAACATGAATATATATTTTAAGAAACTTAAAATTAATTATTCTAAAAAGTATACTCAATTGCTTTTTCGTTTTAACAGCGAAAGATTTGGTCTGTACGAAGTGGACTATGAGGACCCAGCGCGCACGCGCACGCCGCGCAAGTCTGCGTTTGTGTACAAGCAGATACTGCGCACACGCGAGCTCGACCCGCATTACGAGCCGCCACAAGGACAACTCATGACCATCGATGACGGACATTGAACGAAATAACTAAAGCCATATGGTCGTAAGGCCCAAAGTCCTTTTAAAATCCAAATCCCATTGTTTAACTATTGTGTCTGGAAATCCGGGCCTTACGAGGATAAGATAAATAAAAACAGTACATTACAGAATCACAAAAATGTTTTTTTTTAGTTCCTATCATCAAAGACCGCATTCTATCCTGTTTAGAAACTTCCAAGACATTTTTATGACAATTCTTTAAATTATCTAAAGATATAAATGCTGTGAAAACACGATAAAAATATAATTTAGTTTGAGATAATATACTTTTTAAGTAATCAATATTAAATTAAGATGACCATGTGGTCATTTTTATAGGCCTATGTGGGTCTTAGCTAAATTGCAATTGATTACAAAAAACGTCAGAGCAATCGAATAAAATATACTTTTGGGATTAACATTTCACGTTATTTAACTCCATACAATTACATGTTATTCGATTACATTGTCTTTTTCATATTAATCATCTCCTCTCACTTCGTGGCTGACTTTGCTAATCGGCGTATCTGTAATTTTTGCTAAAGTGATTTGCGTCTTATATTACATCATAAAATAGTGCTACCCGATAATCGACTGTATATCGATCTCTCTGTCGTTTGCGTCTTATTGAGAATTGCAAAGGGTGTGAATCAGTTTCGGCAAAAATTGCAGATACGTCAGTTCGCGACATCAGCGACGACTTGGAGCTAAACATTGTTTAGGGTTCAAGTCCCATCGAGTTAGGCAGGCACGTCACGTACAATTGATTAGATTTCCTAATATTATATTATAAGTTTTGTCTTTATTATTATTGCGTATGGCAGACAAAAATAAAATATCCTGCGTGGGTCATATATCTAGCTGAAGTTCCCCTAACCAAATCTCTGCCGCATCCGTCACACCATGCAGCTCGGCTATACCACCTGGGAACCGGTGCAGAGGGCACTCGTTCACTATGTGAGATATGGTTTGATCCGGGTGACCACATTTGTCTTTACAATCTGCTGACTCAAGTATTGTACAAGTGTCTTATCGATGAGATATCTATAGATAGTTTTCTGCAAGCGTCTCCATCGATAAAAGAGGAACATTATATATACTGCTTATTTTAGAGATTTCACGAGTACGTCGAAATTATTCCACACGATGTTACATAAAACTTATATAGTGTGAGTTCATATACGAGTATTACTTTAACTAAGGTTATTAAAATACCAAAGGGCTTTTATATCAATTACATTTATTTTAATATTCCAGTGTTGTATTTTGCGTCGCATTATCATCTAGAAAATCTACTGGCAACACTAACCGGGATGAGGTTAGAAAGTTCCCAGAAGGATTCATGTTTGGAACCGCCACCGCCTCCTACCAAGTGGAGGGAGCCTGGGATGAAGATGGTACGCAACGCATATCCTTATCTCTACTTATACATATAATTTGGTAATTCATAAACTTAATATCAAAATATCCCATTGGGATATAAGTTAATATATATTAAGAATGAACGATCACGAATGACGGTTATAATAATTGGTGTCGTAGTAGATATTGGTGCTAATTCCTGTAAACACCATCTAATTTTAAGTTACATCTGTCATTTTCTTATCCGCCGAAAAGGAAAGAGACGGGTAATCGACAAGCATAAAATTTATGGAACACACGTCAATTTTAAGCACAAATCTAAAACAAGCACAAGTCTAAAAATTTTACACTGGCCAATAACCCGACAGAATTATGTTGAAAGCACACGTCAAACAGTTTGCATACCAGCGAGATACCTTTCTGATTCGCCCGGGTTATTCATTAATTTACTCATTATTTCTAAAATTAAGAGCTGTCAATCATCCGTCTCTTTCCTTTTCGGTGGATAAGAAAATGACAGGTATAACTTAAAATAAAATTAGATGGCGTCTGCAGGAATTAGCAGCCTTTTTTTTTACTGACTTTTTTTAAATTTAAAAATAACAATAACAACAATATGAGCTTATCAGCAGAATTATTTTTGTAATTTACGCAAAACCATAATTTTAATTACCTATATTTAAACACAATTCCCAACGACAAGGAGACCCTAAGTAACGGGAAGCGGCTCAAGGAGACATAACTTTACACAAGCTCACGAACATATCCATCCATCTTGCGATGGATGTACCTCTGACTACCTTTTGATGAAGTAAGTACTCACGCTTCACCGCGCTTTCTGTTAGACCAATGTGATAAGTAGTGAGCTGTATCGCCATCTGTAATGGTCGAATCAACTGTGTTAGTGAAGAATGCACTTAAGATATACTGATTGATGATGATATTTTTCCGACGTGATGAAATATTATTACTTACAGGAAAATCTGAAAATATATGGGACCACTTGACGCATACGGACCCCTGCGCGATAAAGGATTGCTCCAACGGAGACATAGCCGATGACTCCTACCATCAAGTTGAACGTGACGTTCAAATGTTGAGAGAGCTGGGGGTCGACTTCTACAGATTTTCATTGTCATGGACAAGAATAATGCCCACTAGCTTCCCTGACCAAATAAATCCTGCCGGAGTCAGCTATTATAACAGACTAATTGACGAAATGCTCAAATACAATATACAGCCTATGATAACTCTGTACCACTGGGACCTACCACAGAAACTACAGGAGATGGGCGGATGGACTAACCCGTATATAGTCGACTGGTTTGCAGACTATGCTCGCACTGCGTTCAGTTTATTCGGAGATAGAGTGAAGATATGGAACACAATGAACGAGCCAAACGCCATATGCTACTTGAGTTATGGTACAAGCTCTATGGCACCGAGATTGAACATTCCAGGAGTAGCCGAATACATATGCGCTAAGAACCTGCTCCTTGCACATGCTAAAGCGTATCATATTTACAATAACGAATTCAAACCTATTAACGGAGGAGAAATCGGTATAGTTTTCGACGTTTTGTGGTACGAACCTGCTACAGAGAACGATACAGAAGCTGCGATGGATTTGCAATACTTCACAGTAAGTAACATTAAATTAAACCGTGGTTTCCATGGTTACGACCCGCCGATTTGCTTTTAGACTACACGACCTGATCAGGAAACGGGAGTTGGCGGGGAGTAACTGTGGCAACCATCGTGACCTTGACGCAGCCTGTCAATGAATAATTGATGTGTGTGATGTGATGATGTGTGTGAATGATTATTATAGCTAATAATCATTGGTTGATGTACAATCGCCATAGCCGAAATTGGTTAAGAAAAATAATAATATCAATGTCAAACTCTATTTATTTTAGTGGCAACAGTACGCACACCCAATATTCTCAGAAACTGGAGACTACCCTGCTCGCATGAAAGAAAAAATTGCTGCTAAGAGCACTGCTCAAGGGTTCCTCAGATCCAGACAGCCACAGTTCACCCCTGAAGAGATAGACTACGTACGAGGAACCTCAGATTTCTTCGGTTTGAACCACTACAGCACCGCCTATGTGTACAGAAACGAGTCTGTTTACGGCTACCATGACTCCCCTTCATTTTACGACGACGTGGAAGTTATAAGGTATCAAACGGACGAGTATGTTCTTGGAGATTCTACCTTTACAAAGGTAAATGAAGATAAAGTGTAAACTTTGCATTGTTATTTTTTGATGGTATTGCATTTTCACTAAGTCATTAAGAACACTGTACAATTTTCACGAATTTCATTATACATATATATTTCTCAACTACTTAATTAAATATTGACAATCGCTACAACCGGGTTTGAGTATTTTTAAATTTTGGGTCAAAAAAATTATAGTAAGTATGGAACATTAAAATTTAACTCGTTGATGTCTTTTGTGTGAAGGAAGCCTTTATTAGTGTTAGTAGGATACATGAAGCCGTTATATGTAATTATAATGAAAATAGTAAGGGGCCTTTTGCGGCTCCATAGTAACCCGCTTGTTGAGGTTGGTACTCCACTTCACTACCCACACGATAGAAGATTAAAATAGTATTCGATTCTAATTTTCACTTCAGAATTTCGATTTTAACATTGTATTCAACAAAATATTATTTCATACTTTTTAAGTCAGACTTAGAAATAGGTTATTAAGTACTTTTAAGGTTTTTTTAAGTTAAATTACTTTTTATTAGGTATTTGTTTTGCTTCAAAACGAATACATTCAAAATACTTTTCAGTGATACTTACTGAAACTTACCAACTTGTACATTATCATAGTATGCAAATAATGAATATTCTATATTTTTCCAGGTAGTGCCCTGGGGTTTCTACAGATTACTCATGAAAATTCGAGATGTATACAACAACCCCAAGGTGTATATAACAGAGAACGGGTTTGCGACACTGGGCGGGTTGGATGACGACGCCCGCATCGCCTACTACAGGTTGTACCTCGACGCGATGCTGGATGCCATTGAGGAGGGGTGCGACATCAGAGCCTACACAGCCTGGAGTCTCATGGACAACTTCGAATGGATGCAAGGATACGTGTAAGTTTCCATAATCTATATATACTGCGAGTTAGTGACATCGTAACGAATACTGAAGGGAATGATGGTTCAAACCATGATTCTGAGTTAATATCAAGTGGAATTTTCCATCGCAAAATTGTTTTTTTTTTTTAGTTTTTTTAAATTATTTTCAATTCTATACTTTTGCGATGGAAAATTCCTACCGGGTGAGAGCCTTCAGCGCTCCCCATTTGTCCGGCCAAGTAGTTAATGCCATCTGCGGCAAATCTACAATAAGTCACGTCAAAAAAAAAAAAGATGGAAAATTCCACTTAATATTTACTCAGAATAATGAGCTGAATCATCCCTCTCAGTATTCGTTATGATGTCACTTACACCCCATATGTGTTATTCTTTGTACAAATAATTAAAAATTAAATAATATCTTACCTAAATTTCTGCAGTGAGCGGTTTGGTCTGTACGAAGTGGATTACGAGGACCCGGTGCGCACGCGCACGCCGCGCAAGTCCGCGTTCGTATACAAACAGATGCTGCGCACGCGCGAGCTCGACCCGCACTACGAGCCGCCATCGTTGGTCCCGGTTACTACCGACTGACGTAAGTACGTCGTCGTTACATGAGCCATGTCAGGGGCCGTCGGCGGCTCAATAATAACCCTGACATCAGGGTTTATGAGGTTGGTGATCCACACCACAACCCACACGATAGAAGAAAATCTGAGCAACAAACGAGTTTTGGGACCTTCCACCACGGCGATCACTTTATACGACGTTGTGCTCAGCTAAAAGCCAATTCCTCAGACATTTCTTCGAGATAACGAATGTACTTCTTACAAGTAATAATATTTCGAATACACATCAAGCGTATATTCCGAGAGCCACCCTTCTATCTTTTGTGTCGCAGGGAAACGCGGCAAATCACATTAGGACGACGGTCGGCTATTTACCCAAAATGACAAGTAGCATTATAACGGTTAAAAGGTTAAAATGGTGTTATTGGAAAATGTAACCTTGGGATACGCGGAGGTTAAAGAAAATTTGAGCTTCACAAACCTTAGTAACAATGTGAGACGAGAGAATATACACTGCAATGAGAATGATTTAGATTTGCTGATACTTCTTCCCTTTAAGCCTGGGTTTGGTACTCCGTAATAGGCTATTTGACAACCAAGTCAAATGAGATACTTTTTACAAAACATCAAAACGAAATTTTTCTTCGGAATTTGTATAGAAATATGCACTGTGACGTCATCAATAAAAGCGGTCAAACGTCGTACTCATTGTTACTTAATTCATAAATAAATAATAATAATATTCTATTTCTCTTTTGTTTTGTATTTTGTTTTTTTCCTGTTTGTGCAATAAAGTATTTGTTATGTTTGTTATGTTATAAAATTCGAAATAAGTCGAAAAGTAAAATGAGATTGCTTTTTGGTCATCTTAGACTGGCTTCTATTTCTAAATTGGCATTTTATAATTTATCTTTGTCCCAGACAAAAAGCCAATTTAGATAGATTTGATCGACTATATTACCTAAGTAGAATATTTCGAGCCTACGCAAAAATAGTATTGCTGTCACTAAGTACATTCAGAAATCTTTAAAACTATCAATTGTTGCACTAACATTTCAATTTTAGAACGTGTTAACGACATGTATAAATATAACAAGAGTGCAAATGGGGAGTGAACGTCAATAGATCCAATTCAGCAAAAAAAATAGTCCCTAGACGGCACAGCAAAGTAATCTCTTTGCTAAATAAAAATGCATGGAATAGTTTAAACATGCAGCCATTTAAATGACAGAATAATACTAAGCAGCCACTTACTGAATCCATTTGGAGACTCAAAAGTCAACGTAGATGAAAAATAAATGAATAAATAAATAAATAAAAATGTTGTTTGAAATCTAGGGCAATATTAAATCGACAGAATTTCCTTGTATCAACTTTTTTATTTTCTTTTTTGACGTGACTTATTGTAGATTTGCCGCAGATGGTATTAACTGCTTGGCCGGACAAATGGGGAGCGCTGAGGGCTCTCACCCGGTACAAAATTTAAGACAACAGGCCTGAGGGTGCCCAGTTGGGCGCGAACCTTAGTTCAGGGCGTCATCTGAGAGGAAGAATATTTGAAAGAATTAATCGACCCTAGTGGGTCGATAGGGATAAGCGCTGAATGAAGGACTTAAACTAAACTTATGTACCTAAAGGTAGTATTATTCCTTATTCTACTTATGCCTGTAGTAAAATGACTCCAAGCACTTTTTTTCTCAGTCTTCAATATACAATATTATATTACAGAAACATAAGCACTTCGGTAATAAAATAGCAGCAATTGTCCGTTAATTTAATCTTACTTCCTTTACGGTTCCGTAAGTGAATAATACGGGTCCGTAAAATGCGACTGTCAGTTTTCTTGTAATTTTAAAGCTGAATTGTTCCACTTCATTAGCGAGGCATTGTTTAGCCGTACCTTCCTCGCTTTGGTCCCATCCGATTTCTACGATCTACGTACATATGTTCCTATATGAAAGCAAATTATGTCTCCGATGGAAGTTCATTTTGTCTTGGACATTCGCGGGTTTTACCCCTTGCACGCTGGAAGATAAAAATAAAAAGCTTATAAGTAATTCATTTTGGGTAAGTACTTAGCTCCTTTGCAATACAGTATTATTTTACAAGTTTTCCTATGTAATATCATAATGTATACGCAATATAGAAGATAAGACGAAGCCTGTGCCGCTCTCTGCAGCGCTGGTTGAACGTATTTTGCAAGAAATCTAATAACCCAAGAGTGGACCGCGTTGGATTCAATTTGTACAATGTACGAGCTCTCAGTAGCTCGAGCTATAGAGCTCTGTACAACGGTGGATGCTGGAGACAGCGCTAATTTGCTTTCAGACCCACCCTGTTTGTTCAGTAGAAAACACGCTGAGAATACAACAGGCCTTTGTCGAACGCAATCTAACGCTTATAGTCAGCTGTATACAGCACTGTGAGGAATTTAACACAATCTCTTATAGCTTAGAGAAGTGGTTTTCTGGTAGAGTTGGGCGTTTTATTTCGGAACTGTAAAAGTTTATTGTTTTTCACGAAAGTAAATTACTTAGTGTGTTGTCCACAATTTGTGAAACTTCCCGTCTGAGTAGGTACAGATTGGGTCGTGAGTTTAGTTCAAGTATGTAGAAAAAGCCGCTCCTAAAAAAAGCCGGTCAAGTGCGAGTCTGACAAGATGATATAAGGGTTCCGCTTTTCCTTCTGAAGTTCGGAACCCTAAAAAAGAAAAAAATGCATGTAGGTAATACAGTACGTGTAATCAATAGCATGCTGCGACGGTGTGGAACGACCAACAATTCAAACATTGATATAGACGTGGGAAACTACCAAACACAAACTTAGACGGCTGAATTCGAATAGCTAGGTCGGTAGGTATTTCTATAAAGTGGCGAACTCGCTCTTCCAAATTAATTCAGGAGCCGACTTCATCAAATAAGTCGCAGTGCGTTACAGCTTTCAGTTAGAATTTCACTCAGCTGAAGCGTACGCCACGTTCAGTTTTTATTGCGGTGAGGGACCGAATAGGCTGAATAGCGCTCAACCCGTGCCACTTCGATGAGAGGTTTTGGCGCGTAAATTCGCAATCATGAGATGCTACTTTCGTTCACGTACTACAGGAATATTCAATACATAAAATATACATAAACTCACGCCTGTTTCCCACCGGGGTAAGCAGAGACTATGGAATTCCATTTGCTTCGACTCCACATTCATCAATCGTTTCATACACGCATGCCAACCTTCGCTTTATATACTGCTTTCATAATCCTATTATCCTTCATCCGCTCTACGTGTCCAAACCAACTTAACATTCCCTTCTCAATCTTAGTCACTATATTATCTTTTACACCACATCTCTCTCTATCACTCAATTTAACACCGCAAAAAAGGATATTTAGGTTATGCTGTACCTTCTCAAAATATGTGATCTACTCCTAGACTATTAAGTACCTACGTTGCGGTTAATGAACCAGTAGTATATGATACAACACTAGCCTTCTCCTCTGCCCGGAAAATCCAAACTTAACATTAAACATTTGCGACCCCGGAATGTACCATCTAAGTACATTTTTAGCTTGAAAGCTTTCTGAAGTCAACCGAAGTTGACGAAGATCGGCGGTCATTTCCTCATCGGAGCAGAACCTCTCCGACTTATTTGTAGCCACTATTGGGGTCAATATTAACATAAAACTGTAGTTTCGGTATTGAGTGCAACTGTTACAGGGTTTGACCCTAATTTGATCTACAGCATTCAAAGCCCAACCTACTTTACATTTATCTACCACGCTGAATATAGAATGCAATAAAATTAAATAGGACATATCCTCAATATAAACAGCAATGAAGTGGTAAATCTTCGAATAGGTAATGTTCCCATGAAACATTTCCCCGATTGTTATAGTGCTAACATTATTATTTAGGGTATTGACAGTTGAACGAATTTACAGCGCAAACATTCGCCGACGTTGTTTTCAATCTCGTATGAGTTTATTGAAAAATTGTTTCCAGCCCGCCTATTATCGCCGATAAAATGACTTTCTTTGTTCTCTAAGCTGCAGTATAGATGAAGAAAGAATATTCCAATCGCCTCGGCTTTTACCGACCAGTTTCATAAGAGCTGCCCTAGTGCTCTTGACACATGAATACCCAGGTGGTAGGAAGGTTTACAATGAAGCAACACAGCTCTTTGTAAGTGGTTTTGCTGCGCGGTGTTTTCAATTTACGTGCCTATCAGTGTCTTCTACGTGAGTATAAGTCTTCATTAAAAAAATGAATATATAAACTTAAAAAGCAAAAATATATTTTACTGACCTCTGAGGCTTGTATGGTAATAGGAGCTGAGTTTATTTATATCGAATACTATAGCAGACAATATACATACCGTATACGTACCGTACCTTAAAACGTAGCATTTAAACAGGTGTATAAGATACATTCCTTTCCGAATGAATAATTAATCGAGCTCATGGGATTCTATTTCCGGAACCATACTCTACGGAACTATATTTCATCGTATTAATACTGTTCTGACGTTACCAAAATACTACAAAAGCCTCGTATGCTACAAAAGAGATTATACTCCGGAAAGGAAGTCATTATAGTGTAGGCAAGGCACATAATTCAAAGGTCTGCAAAACTTGGTCCTCAAGGAAATAAATTCTCTCATATTATTTGCATTACGCTCTTTTATGACTCGTAAAATAATAACTGGTAATAGAATATGGATGTGCATACCGTGCTCGCGGAACGTTAAAGAATGAAAATACGTGAATAAATTATTATAATTGTGTTGGCAACACTCTTAGCATCTTTTTGCTAACATTGTATATTGATGTCGTACATAATTATATACTGATCAATAAACCTGATTACAATGCGTGGCGGATGTGGAAAAGTATTCTAATTTGTAACACTGCGCTTCGAATAAATTACGCCAAAACCAAATAAAGGACAGTCTCACAAAGTGAAATGTCCCCGTCGGGAATCGAGCTGGGGCGCCCAGATCGTCAGCCCGAGAACGTTTTATCTCAATGGAGTTGGTACCTACGAGGAGTACCTACTTCATTTACGATATTCTTAAATCGTTTTAGCTATGCCTACCTCACAGTCAAAGGCTTACGTCAAATATACGACAGGAAAAGCAACTCATATCCCCATTTCAACGCGGTAAGAACCCGTTATTATGTGCTTTAATTAGGAAAAGCAACATCACGATTGTCCGATAAATAAGCAATATCCAAACAAAACGTAAATTTATGACCACAAAAAGATTGTTTATAAGGACGTGGTTAAGTGTTCGCCACTTAGTACTTATTGCTGCTTCAGCTTTACATAATGAACGTGGCTGAACAGGCCTCCCACTCACCTCCAGCCCTCGCTAATTCTAAGAAAAACTCAAGTGTCGCCTTTTCTTTATTGTGACCTCAAATTAGGACCCCGTCGAACAATGCCCGACTATAATACACACTCATACCTATCATTCTCGCAAAATTACTACTTGTTTACACGAAATCAGGCATATAGGTAGGTACCTAGTAATAGTAGTTGCGTTGGATGTGTGGTTGATATAGACAAATAAATCTAGGAAGAGAAGTAGAATAGAATAGAAATCATTTAGTTTAGATATAAGTAGGTGAACATAATTAAACCTATCTCAAAACGAACATGAGCTCATCAAAGTATTGCGACACTCCAACATTGTGGGAGTACCAGAACGCTGATTTTCAGCTGTGCCCCAGAAGTAGAATACGTGTGGTGCTAGTCTAACTGGATGGGCCTGGGTTCTTCTTCCTTTGTGCAGGTTGTGAGGTAAATGACCCAACTTATCAACCCCGGTGTCAGGGTTACTGTTAAGCCACCATAAGGTCCGACTGGCTTAAGTAAATACTACATACTTATTAATTAAGTAACTAGTAGCCTGAGCGATTGTCCTCCGAATCACGCATATGCACAATGGCCCCGATTCCTAATTTTATTTTAAGTTATACCCATCATTTTCTTATCCGCCGAGAAAGAAAGGGACGGATGATTGACAGCTCGTAATTTTAGGAAGAATGAGTAAATGAATGAATAACCCGGGCGAATCAAAAAGGTATCTCGCTGGTATGCAAACCGTTTGACGTGTGCTGTCAACTTAATTCTGTCGGGTTATTAGTCAATGCAAAAGTTTTCGACGGTTGTTCTAGATTTCTGCTTTAAATTGACGTGTGTTCTATAAATTTTATGCTTGTCGATTACCCGTCCCTTTCCTTTTCCGCGGATAAGAAAATGACAGGTATAACTTAAAATAAAATTAGATGGTGTGTACAGGAATTAGCACCAATATAAGTCTAATATCAATGTTCACACCGGCTCTAGGAACTTTGTGGATTCCTTACAACATTACGAAACTATTTGAAATGATTAGGCTTTTACACTACACCAAACATACAGACAACATAATACCATAAACAGGCGTTTAATCGTTATTGCGCGAGCAATTAATAACATTAGGCGACATTCCAATTCGCTTGACGTTCCATTTGGCGCATACATATTTACGCACTCCGTTCCAAAGCCTGTTTCATACGGCCATTAGTTTCTGGGATGATAGCAAACCGTCAATGGATAATTTACGTGGCGGAAACTGCTCTGGCCGCCTGCCAAGCGGTGAGGGGGGCCTCTGTACACAAGACATGGAAACAATCCTCTCCTCGGGTAACTGACACACAAATACCAACATTATATCCACCATAATACTCCACTACAAATTGTTGTAGTGTTGTGAACCGAAACGTGATTGTGGCCAATCCGTATATATAAAAGTACTCTGTGGACTAAATTTGGTAGATACCATGGTATAAGAAGACCACTATGCTCAATCCTATGACAAGCCGCCATTGCCAGCCCATTGATGACGCAAGTGTTACCATTAAATTAGTATGTCCAACATTCCAAGCAATAATTAATTGTTAATTTTCAATAATAAAAGTTACGTCCTTGGAATGGTGGAGGTACCAATTAATGCTAACGCAGTGATAACACTTACGGCGTCAAAGGGCAATGGCGGCTTGTTATAGGATTGAGCATACCTGGTTTTCTTATACCATGATTAAATGTAGGTAATTAAAATTATGGTGATGCGTAAATTACTATTACTTGTCACATATATAAACATTGAAACTGTAAGTAAATCTTTTTTTTTTTTTTGACGTGACTTATTGTAGATTTGCCGCAGATGGCATTAACTACTTGGCCGGACAAATGGGGAGCGCTGAAGGCTCTCACCCGGTACAACGTTTAAGACAACAGGCCTGAGGGTGCCCAGTTGGGCGCGAACCTCGGCTCAGGGCGTCGTCTGAGAGGAAAAATATTTGAAAGAATTAATCGACCCTAGTGGGTCGATAGCGATAAGCGCTGAATGAGGGAAATCGTCGACCACGCCGGCGGGGAAATCTTTTACTAAAAATTCAAAAATTCCTTGCAAAGTAAATATAAAAAACATTGGTTGTGGGTGATTTATTTATTACGAAATGGCAACACAGGGCGGAATGACGACAGCTGGGCTAACCTTGAAATGTTAGCTGTCAGTTTTGAGCAAACCTGGTTTTCTTATAGATACCATGGTAGATCAAACTCACCAGATCAAAACTCGGTTACTTACGTTTCTCATGACGGAATCTCGTCATGGCATTGATTTATCAATCTCTAAAGATCTCCATCTTATCTGTCTCTTAACAATTTTGCCACAGATATGCTAATCCCCTTCGTCATTCGGTTCAAACTTTACTAATCGAGGGAATAACAACATTAAAATTCCGCCATCTCGGAAAACGGGCCTAATTAATTCAACAATTGAATTATTTCATTGCAAAATTGACTTAAGGTGTTCCGTTCGATCGATTCCGTCGCTGTTTCAGGTTAAAGAAATCTTTATTCTAAGAAATTTACATTTCACTTCATGAGAACTTATAAACTAACTTAATGTGAACAAAATATAAACGGTGAGCGTGCATGAGTTGTAATAGGCTACTTGACACTCAGTGAAACGATAACAACACCTTGAGTAACTTAAACAAACTTATTTCGTAAATAAGGCAAAAGAAAAATGGTATTTTTGGCAGCCACTTTGATACGAAGTAAGAAAACAAAAAGAAGAGGGCATTCACAAAAAACACAACAGTTCGCACGTAATATGGAGGTGCTTAGCAGTACGAATATTTTTTATTTATTTATTTCAAAAATTAAGTACAAACAGTGATTAAACTAACTAGCATCGTTAAACCATGGTTTGTGTCGATGCTAGGTATCTACGATGTCCGTCTTACATTATACATAGATAAGTAGGTAACAAAAACTTGTGGGTAAGCAAAAGGTAAACAAACATTTTGTGCAGTTCGTGTCTCGGCTACGCATCGCAGAGCGCAAGCAAGTGATATGATAATAGAATAGTGCGTAGCGTAGTAATTACCTACATTGTTTAAGGTCGAAATTATAAAAAAATCGTTAAAAAATCTTTTAAGTTAAACGGTTTTATTTTATGTGCACTGAAAACTAGTATATAAATAAATAGTTACTTAGCTATCAACCTACGTAGGTGGTCCCGGTCATTACTATCTCTGATGGTAGTAGTCATAACATGAACCATGTCAGCGGCCAAAAGGCGGTTCATGAAAAACAATAACACCAGGGTTTGCTTGGTAGGTAAACTAAGCAACCCACACCATAACAAGTAGGTATTTTGAACTTCTACTTCAGAAATATTTTAGTACTAGGCAGAATAGCTTTTAAGCATATTAGACTAAAATAAAACCGTACGGGTTGAGCTAAATCTTCTTCTATCGTGTGGGTTGTGAGGTGGAGTACCAACCTTATCAACCCTGGTGTCAGAGTTTCTATTGAGCCGCCAAAGGCCCCTGACATGGCATGCAATGGCTAAATAAAACCGTTTAATAAAAATGTCAGATGTTCTTATTATAATAATACCTACATACAGATACTGCTGGGCAAATACCTTCCCCCGTTACAAGGACGTAGGAGCATCACCCTACATTGTACTGCTGTCGCGGTTTTGTAAAGAAACTTCCTGACGATCGCAATACAAATGAGGGACTTCCCGACTACGTTCACCAAAGACAATATAGATGGCGTTGTACACCTTTAACGTGATAATTACCTATTTTCTCATTACTCGGGTACATAATTATTCCAAAATACAATGGCCCCGATTCCTGCAGACACCGCCTAATTTTATTTTAAGTTATATCCGTCATTTTCATATCCGTCGAAAAGGAAAGGGACGGATGATTCACAGCTCTTAATTTTAGGAAGAATGAGTAAATGAATGAATAACCCGGGCGAATCAAAAAGGTACGTCGCTGGTATGCAATCCGTTTGACGTGCTGTCTACTTAACTGTGTCAGGTTATTGACTGATGTAAAATTTTTAGACGGTTGGTTTAGATTTGTGCTTGAAATTGACGTGTGTTCCATAAATTTTATGCTTGTCGATTACCCGTCCCTTTCCTTTTCGGCGGATAAGAAAATGACAGATATAACTTAAAATAAAATTAGATGGTATTTACAGGAATTAGCACCATTGTAATGGCAGAAGCATGTATAAAAATAATTGTTGCTTGATATTTGGATCACATTACGTATAGAATTATGTTGCTACCTATATTGTTTATCTTTATTTTGAACACAATAATAATGTGTGGAAGATGTAATTGTGCGTGGGTGTAATAAAACAGAAAAACAGTCAATCAGTTATATCCAAAAACAAAGATAAAGAATCCGCTGTACAGATTTTCCTTCGTTTAACCTTTTAATTTCATGGATAACAGACATGCCATCAGTATTTTTTTTGAGGAACGTAGCCTGCAAAATTCCCTCATTGCTGTAAACTCCCACAGAGCCTACTTCTTCTTCTGTCGTGTGGGTGTGAGGTGGATTACCAACCTCATCAACCCTGGTGTCAGGGTTACTAATCAGCCGCCAAAGGGCCCTGACATGACTCATGTAACGAATATGTATTTACATCAGTAAATAGTAACCGGGACCAACGGCTTAACGTCACTTCCGAAGCACGGATCGTCTTACTTTCGGACAATCAGGTGATCAGCCTGTAATATCCTAACCAAAATAGGGATCACAAAGTGGTTTTTGATATTAGAAATAATAAAAAAAAAACAAGTGGTATGGAAATTCCAACTTCGGTCTTCGCAAAATAAAGCACGCGTTGTACTAGGCAATAAAGTTTACATAGTAAGTACCTACGGTTTTATTTTTACATGGCGTCGTAAATTTTAACAGTGCGTCTGCGGCTTTGATAGGAGCAGTCAGGTCCAGAAGATAATCTCTCTCTTTTGGATCGGTCCCTCATATCTGAGGATCGTGGTCAGCATCAGTGTTACACCTGGAGCGCCTTCATGCTGACTCTCTTGGGAAAATAGAAGCAGTGGTTTCCCGTTGCCTTCTGCCCCAGATGTTTTTAAAGTTATTTAAACTCTAAGGCGGCTGTTGCCTCTACGGTCGGTTGGCCGACCGGTGGTATGGTTATACCGCCATTGCTCGGTCACCAGAGCCTCGTCCGTTATCTAGCAGGGAGCACCGCGGCGCCCAGTGGACACCGCCGCCAGCGACTCATAACGAAGCACCGACGCGCGCAGGTGAGGTTGGCAGTTGGGCCGGATATAGGTGTTCTTTCCATTCTCCCCTTACTCCCCCAGGAGATAATACCTTGTGTCAATACCAGCGATAGATAACACTGAGTACCGGCTAACGAGTAACGAGCACTCTATACACATCTACACAGTTGACAGCTGTATCTAATACGTATTTGTTTGTACATATTAGGTAGTAATATTTTACAAGTCCCTATGGGCCGCGTAATTTATTATAAACACTAAATTAATAATAGTTGAAAATTGGATTTAACTTTAACTGTCTTCCACACAAGCTCATAAACATGGGGGTACTAATCACTCCTAGGGTGGTATTAGGGTGGTAGCTGAGACTGCCCTCAAGACCATGCTCAAGTCTCTGTTTTTATATGAGAACTGTCACATTGACACGATCTTGAGAGCAGTCTCGAAGCTGATATTAGTTTATTAATACCGCCCCTAGTATATAGAGAGTTAATACTATCTCTCTAGCGTTTTCACGTTTTTACAGGGTCCGCTTACCTAATCTGCAGATTCGACAGGTTACTGGTTTGTCCGATACAGCTAATATACGTATTGTACAAAATCATACTTCAAGAAAAAATCTTCTGGATAAACTTGCCATCGTGGTGCCATAATGCTCCGGCCAAGTAGTTAATGCCATCTGCGGCAAATCAACAATAAGTCACGTCAAAAAAAAAGGTGCCATAATGCGCCGCCTACTTTACCGGACCTTAAGCTTGATACCCACAGAACCCTTGCGATGGATGTATATGTACCAATGCTTCTTCTTCTTGTATCGTGTGCGTTGTGAGGTGGATGACCAACCACATCACCCCTGGTGTCAGGGTTAATATTGAGCCGCCAAAGGCCCCTGACGTGACTCATGTACCGACTACGTACCTACTCACATCAGTAAGTAGTAACCGGGACCAACGGATTCCGAAGCACGGATCATGTTACTTTTGGACAATCAGGTGATCAACCTGCAATGTCCTATCCAAAGTAGGGATCGCAATGTGATTTTTGTGATATGTCCCCACCGGGATTTGAACCCGGGACCTCCGGATCGTGAGCACAACGCTCAACCACTGGACCGCAGAGGCCGTTGTATCAATTGAGAATACATTTGAGAGCTATGTTATGTTATATTACACAGAGCCGGAAAATGCAATGGAAGAGTTAATAAGGTTTCCTAATAAATTCCACACCCAGGCCTTCCTGACCTGCTCTCGTAGATATGTTTGCAGACCGTGTAGCAAGCACAGCGTAGGTACACATAAGATACTTTATCTCGTTCCCGGTCTGCTGGAAGAGACTTCTACTTGAAATAAGCTGAACCGTTTACTCTCTTGGGTTGGTCTAATCGCTTTTATATCTTTGTTTTGTGTACAATACACTGTTAAATAAGTGAATACCTACCTGTTCGACTAGGCAATGACCACGGAATTCCACTTAGAACGATCCTGATACACCACTTTCGCTTCTCCCACTCTCATCAAAGACTTCCTGCATTTTCGCCGGTTTACTCTATCGGTCGGTGTCGATTTCGAGTCGGTATACCTACCTATATGGTACATCCTTCGGGGAGACTCCACTTTTGCACCCCAAACACCCTAAGAACACCCTTACACCTCCCAGTCTGTTTGGCATTCCAAATCGAATGCAGGTTGAAGTAGAAAGCAATTTTAAAGACGTTAAACATTGAGTTCCCATGAAAACAGAAACTTTACCTGGAACTTTGCGCAATACCTACGCGATTGTGATTAAGATTTATGGGCAAAATTTTGATCCTCATTATAAACTCGTATTTCAGGCACAACTTGGTATTTGGTTTCTCAAGGTTTTCTCGCAGATATTGTACTTTATAAGAAACTCTAGATGGCACCTACAAAACTCAGTAAATCAGTTTGTCATGTTTTTAATTTGATCTAGTTAATCCAAGGCTTGGTTTGGGAAGTCCTCAATCAATCGGAGGGGGTATAGAGCCTCCACTGCGGGTTGGTGGAGTAATATTAGTGCAATAATATTAGTACTACTACCTTTGGCTTTTGGTTTTAGTTTCATACAAGACCCGGCCCCAGGGGTACAGAGTCACATTCTCTACCCTCCACTGGGGCAATTCCTCAGATTGGTTCAGTCAGATTATTTTCTCTTTGTGGGTTGGTGGAGGTTTTTTTATGGCTGTGACCAACGGCTCAACTTGCCCTCCGACCGATGCACGGAATCATCATACTTTTTCTGACAATCAAGTGAATCAAGAGTGCAATGTCCTTACCAAACAAAAGACACACTCGATTCTCGAATGAACCTCCACAGATCCGAAATTCCAACTCTAACCACTACACCACGGAGGCTGTTACATACCTAAGCTTAAACTACACACACACATACATTATACATAATGAAATTCAGTTTGTTTTTTACGGTTTCACGCCTCATCCGATCATCATGAATGCATGAAATTTGCATACTCGTTGTCAATGGTGGGCTACAGAAATTGACATAAGTTAGAAGAAAAAAAAACTTACCACGATAACCTAAGTCCACGTCGAAGACCCGGGCAATAACTACTATTAGTAGGTAAGTGTAAGGATGTAAATAAAAGAATATAGAGGGTTGACCTTCAAACAGGTATAGAAAAGATCTACTCTGAACCGGCGAGCGTGTAGGAAACGATTGATGAGTGCACAGGAAGCAAGAGAAATATGTCAGGATCTAAGTAAAATAGAATTCCATAGCTAACCTCGATAGGAAATAGGCGTGAGTTTATGTATGTAAATAAGAAGAAAACAAAACAAAAAGAAAAAATGTCTGTAAATGGAATATATCAGGACCTGATGTAAGTTTTCATAGCCGGAGGAATCGTGGGAGCCCAGTTGGAGAACGCTTGACTCTCGTGAGGTCGCAGGTTCGAATTCAAACTTTCGAACTTTCGAATTCATGTTTGAAGAAAAATATCGTGGGGAAACCAACATTCCCGAGAAGTGCATTTTCCAAGGTACGTGACTTAACCTGTATTGGGCTGGTTTTCGCTTAGCGGGTTAAAAGGTCAGACAGGCAATCGCTTCTGTAAAAAACCGGACCCACTAAAACTTCAGGTTAGGTAAGAGAGTAAGGTTTGTTCTTATAGATACAACAATGAACCTGTAGAAAATGTATATGGATCTGTTAGGTAACTTCGATAAATCAATGGCTCCTTTCATCTGACGATTTCCTGGAGGAACGAATGTGTCAGGATTTGCGTCGTCATGTCTTTTCCATTAGGAATTACCTGACCATTCTTAGGGATTTGAAATCGCTTGAGTTTTCCTGTTCATAGAGTTATAATGGCGGACGATCTGCAAGGAAAACTGGGGCGCGGTGATTAGTTAACTTTTACTCTTTTACCCGCTATTTGGCAAAAACAATGCAGCGAAACTGTTCTTTATTGTTTCCGTGCTATGATTTACGTATATTTTTCTTGCTTAAATTTGCAAATGACAGTCCCAAGTTACCAGTTGTCGAGGGTGGTGGTTTTGGTTAGACAACCTCGTCTACGATACCTACCTCAGATATTTACCTAATAAATTAAAAAAATAGTTACACCATAAACAAAACAGTTACTTACAGTACAGAAATAGACTAAACAAGGAAAACAAAAATAAAATTAAATAAAACTAAAGTAAGTAAACAAAACTAAAAATAAAAGAAATTAACAGCTAACTTAACCTTATTGAATAACAAAATAGGTACGTAATTAAAAATACTTATAAGTTTAATTTTAACGAGAGTGGATGAAGCGAAAGTGGTGTACCTATCAGTAGTAAGACGAATTCCGTGGTCTCTGTCTACCCTAACGGGAAATAGGCGTGAACAATATATCTGCTTACCTACATTGTACTATATCTACTAGATATTATATTTCTAGACTTTTCTTTGATCGGCCGCCATTATGGAAGTGTGAAAGAGAATCAGTGTAGAGCTAGTGAAGTGTCGTGAACAGTGAAGCGAGCACGAGGGTCCTCCAGGCCATCAAGACGCCATGGAGACGTTCAATGGAACGCTTAAGGCACAGACTTCAGAGAGACACTTAGAGAAGAATAGAACAGTTTTCTTCAAATATATTAACTTTTTAGGAGAGTTTTTTTCTAAGCCTTTACGAAGATGTTAACTCGAATCTTGCTCGACGCCGTCCCCCGGACACTGACACAAAAAAACATCCTTTTACACAGACACTACATATTGACATTATCGTATACGCGCATCTGCGTGTGTGACGTCTGACGCCCGTACGATTGAGGACTAAATTAAGACCGAGGGGGGTGAGGTAAACCTAGCTCAGACAGTGGTGGGTAGCGGAGAGTTGCCGTTCTGTACTCGCCGCGCCGCACCGCGCGCGTTGCCTCGCGTCGCGTTCGTAGTTGTCATTCTGTATTATTCCTTATTCTATGCTTTAAGGAAGATCAAAATCGGTATTCTTAAACGGCGTGTCATCCATATCTCGAGTTTACTCCAATGAGGTTGAGTGGAAGCATGGCGTCGTTATTTTCGTGTCATTATGTTGGCAATATGATATGCTCGACTCCAATGTAAAGTGCTCAAGTTGAGGACGTCAAATACCAAAATCCTTAGCTAAGATCGAATCGAGTTTGAGAGTCGAGTGGACGAAGTTCGAGCTTTCGAGTTAACATCTGAGAATACGGGTTTTACCTACGAATAAATAGGTTTTACCTATTCTAGGTGAGTAGAGGCTAGTAGCAGAGTAATATTTTTTTGATATTCTTCAACACGTAGTTGTTACGACTATGGGCAGATAAAAAAAAAGCGGCCAAGTGCCAGTCGGATTCGCCCATGAAGGGTTCCGTAGCAGCAAGTAACATAATACAAAAGTTCTTTCGTCGTGACTTTGATCGATGTTTTAATGTAAATTGCGGTTTACGATTTATGACATATAAAAAACTACTTAATAAATCTCGTTCAAACCAATTTTCGGTGGAAGTTTGTATGGTAATGTATATTATATATCTTTTTTAGTTTTATAATTCTCTTATTTTAGATGTTACAGGGGGTGTCTGTGTATGTGTGTCCCCATTTTACCACTTTGGAAGAATTTCTCGCGCAAACTATTCAGATAGTTTCGGAAAAGTGTCTGTGACATACGGACGGACAGACAAGACGAATCCATAAGGTTTGCATTTTTGCCATTTGGCTACGGAACCCTAAAAACGTTATATGTTAGTCCGTAATATACCTAGCCATGTCGGGGGTCTTTGGCAGTTCATAGTAACCGGATTAGGTGACCACAGGAAATTCTAGCGCATTCACAACAATTAACAGCAATATTCCTCCTTTGTTGTTTCCGCATACATGTTCACGTTAGCTATTTTCCTATTCAGGGAATAATAATATCTATTAAATAACAAAATAAGCAAAGTGTTATTAAATCAACATTTCTACTGCACTAGTTGTAAGTAGTAGTTGCTGTTGTAGTTGTTTGTTGCTGCAAGAGTTGAAGAAAAGAGAACCATATTGAAGACTATAGAGAACCGGAGAGGAAATATGATTGGCCACCTGATACGACACGATTCATTTATAACAAACATTATAGAAGGAAAAATTGAAGGGAAGAGAGGAAGGGGTAGACCTAGGATAACATTTATGAAACAAATAAAAGAGAAGGTGCAGGTCGTGTCGTATCGGGAGGTGAAGGTTTTGGCGGGAAGAAGAGAGGAATGGCGGTTACTCCACCGACAAGAGCGCAGCTCTTAAATAGAGAGAGAGAGAGTTGTAGAGATGGAGAATTTTCGCTATATCTGAAACTGCGGTGGTTCCTTCCTTAACAAAATACCTAAACCTATTTATTACTTAAACTTGTAACCTCAAACTACTGTCTATCAATTACGAGGTCTATGTTTAAAAAATTGACAAACTAATGGGAAAAGCGAAGTCTAACTATTCAGTAAGTCTATTGGGAAGGAAATTCCCAGTAGTTCGACTAAGAAACTACTAAGACTACTCAGAAAGACTACTGGGAATAGGTGAAACAAACGTACACTCGTACCTAGGTAGATAGAAACTAAATACTCAATTTGAAAATATTTTAAGTACTTATATATAATCTATCTTTTATTCTTTTCGCACTAATAACTCCCATTCTTATCCAATCTGAGTCCGTCAAATGGCAGATCCCGAGTAGCCATAGAACTATTTATAGGTATGGTAATTTTCACCTGTCATTCTGTGAATCAGATCGCATAACAATTGGATGTCGTTCGAAAATGCCGTCTTGTTCTTCTATCGTGTAGGTTGTGAGGTAGAGTACCAACCTTATCAACCCTGGTGTCAGGGTTACTATTGAGCCGCCAAAGGCCCAATGACAAGTCTCATGTAACGACTACTTACTTACATCAGTAAGTAATAACCGGGACCAACGGCTTAACGTGCCAAATACGGACCATCTTACTTTGTGATCCCTAGTTATACTGGTAAGTATAACTAGGGATCACAAAGTATTTTTTGTGATATTTCCCCAACGGGATTCAAACCCGGGACCTCCGGATCGTGAGCCCACCGCTCAACCACTGGACCACGGAGGTCGTTAAAAATGCCGTAATGGTTGGTCTAAAGGTGTAAGTTCACTTGACGACGAACTTATTCAAGTTGTCCTGTTAGTAGAAATTTCAGTTGACAATGCACTCGGCCTTTTCCAAAGAAGACTGAAGATATCGATGATATTAAGCGATTCAGTTTTATCATGGCCATGGATATTGCATTAGTCAGACATAAATAGACATCAAAGTAGCTACAATAAATATCCAATCAATCTTTCGCTGTTGATTGACGACAGCTTGAAGACGTATAACAGCTGTTGGAAGATAGCTATTTATAATGGCCGAATCATGGCATACACCGAATAATGTTGATAAATAATGTGTGAACGTACGACGCCTTTCCAGTTTTTATTTTTACTCCATCGGGATTCGTTATGCTTTCATTAAGTGTGCATTTTGTTAAATGTTCTGGCCCTATTCTAGATACCTGCACCTTTTTGACTTGTTCTAATTCTATTTAGTTTGAGTAATACAAAGACCAAGTATAGAATAGAGTAAAGTATAGAGTCTATACTTGGTCTTTGGAGAAATATGTTTTTTATTGATTTTGGCTTTTTCTGGCGTGACTTATTGTAAATTTGCCGCAGGTGCCATTAACTACTTGGCCGGATTGAATAATAGGTAAAAAAAGTAATGGGTATAGGATAGGTACGTTTTTATGACGTGACTTATTTTATACTTATACGTGGCCGGACAAATGGAGAGTGCTGAGGATTCTATGGCTGAAGGCTCTCACCAGATACAAAGACAACTGGCCTTAGGATGCCGTCCTAGGCCGCCTCTACTCTAGTGGGCCGCTAATTATGTTTACTTTTCGTTAGACCAAGTATCAGTTAAACACAGACAAGCCCTGGTAAAACTGCAGATGTCCATTACACCTATCATTTCCTTTCCAACTCAAACAATTCTTAAGATGTAAGGCTGGAAATGAGCATTGTCGGCAGTATAATGGTGGCCGGGCTATTTATACTGGCCGAACCATTCAGTGGACATGAGGACACACCGCTTCACTTCACACAAGCATGCTCCACATCGCCAATAGGTACAAGGTCAACGGCCAACTATTCTTATGGATAAAGAAAAACTATCAAGGGTGAAATCTTGAAAGGTTAAAGGTGATTGTAAGCCCTTAATAGTGTCGTAAGTACAGATTTGTTATTAGATAGACAGCGATAAACTTTGAGACGCAAAGTTAACCTACAACGCATTTAGCTGACCAAGGTATTCCACTGATGATCATCTAATGAGTAGTAGTAGATCAATCTCTTTCAGACTGATCCTGAAAGAAAAAAAAATACAAGTATGCGTGAGCTTACGTTTGTATCCAAAGGAAAGACTTTCCAGGCTACTTTCCCAAAAAAAAAAGTATTTTTTTAATTATTTCTTTTTATTTTGGTGCAATAAAGTGTATTTGTATTGTAAAAAAATAGATGGCGCTGTAGAGTTGCCTTCGATTAACCTTCTAATTTCATGGATAACAGACATAAATGCATCTTTTATCTATGTTTTCGCACCACTTCGCACCACACACACCCAGACAAAACACATCTTCCACGAATTATTATTCTGATCAAAATAAAGAGAAGCAATATAGCTAGCAACATTATTCTATACATATCGAATCTAAATATCAACATGTATTTTTATTTAAACTTTTGCCATAACATTATATTTTGGACTAATTATGTACCCGAGCAAGGAGAAAATCGTGAAATCTGTACAACACCGTCTATAGACTTAGATTTTATACGGCTCTGTGATCTATTACTGCCTACTAGTTAATCAATGGTGAAAGTAGATAAGGCTTAAAGGATAGAAATTATATAAGTTAATTTAAATCAAATGAACCATAAACAACGTTACCCGCTTTATTAATTTACGCACGTCATCTACCCTAATTTAGGAATAATTTTGTAACCGTTTCTCATAACGTTATGCATAATAGAATAGATTTAATTTCAATTATAATTGTAAGTATTTATTAATTGTAAGTACGTAGTAGTAACTCGGTCCATTTTTATAATAAGGTTTCCAACTAGTCAAATCAGTGACTTTTTTACTAAACATCGAAATTACTATGGAATTTTTATGAAAAAGCAACCTGTGACGTCAAAGAAAAACGTGACAAAATGCCGCACTTATTTATTACATTTTTCTTTATTTAAATTCATAAATACGTTAAATAGAAAAAATAAAACTTTTTTGTCACCTTTATTTATTTAATAATCAGAATTTCATAATTTATGTCAACACTGTAACCCTGTAATATCTTGTAACACGCAACATTCACGAATAAATATTTTTGTATTTGTATTATTTGTTTTATCTTTGACCTAGGAGACTACCTAATTACTAAACATGCATGGGATTACCTGTCTGAGAAATGATATTAGGCAGCTAAATTACTCAATTGTATAACAATATTTTTGTTTATTTATTTTTTTAAAGAACGTCTATACAGGTTGTGAGAAGCTGCAGTAGTTTTAGGCGGATTAGACGTTCGTTATGTAAAAAATGACGATTCAAAGTGTAACTATGTTACCTACTGAATAAAGATATTTTTGAATTTTGAATTTGAAGTTTTTGAACATGAAAATAAACTATATATAGATCTCCTGCTGGGCCTCCCCTCAATCAACCGGAGGGGATACGGAGCATACTACACCACACTGCTACTATGTTAGAATTAAAAAGATTCAAATGAATGATTCCATTTAAAACGACGACGATACTTTTTGGGTTCTCATTTATTTGTGTTGTTGTTTCATCATCCGTTCACAACGAAATAAGTAGATGCCAGACCTGATTTGCAAAAGTAATTTAGTCAAGTATAAAGAAAAGATTTTCCTCACTTAAAATTGGTTTTCTCCTTGGCGCAACTCTTTGTACATCCTTTCAAGCGCTCCCATTTTCCGCCAAGCTAGTTAAAAATAACCTCACGTTTAAATCCCCTAACGGGGTAGTCAGGGTTACGGCCATCGCGTTATATACTAAGTACGCGCGTTATCATTAGACACGGCGATACGACCTGTCAAATTGGTGTAATAAAGCTCAGTAAAATGCGGGTACCAGCTAAGTAACACATACCATATATAAACACACGTCCGTCGACCCTAATGGGGGTGGCAGATCCTTAAGTAACCAAAGACAACTTGCAGCCAACGCCAGCTCAGTTCACGAGACCAGCTTAGTTCACCAGACAATCTCAATTCACCCGGCTAGCTCAGTTCTTTGAATAGAATATTCATTTTGGAAACCAGCTAAATAAATGCAGTGAGCAATAAGTGAGTCTGGAATGTTGATTGAATGGCAATAGCGGCCAGTGCCTGGCAACAGCGATGTTTAATTACTTTCAGCAATCACTTCTGAGTCGAAGACAGGTCGTTTCTAACCTGCGAATTGCTTTTCAATTTTGGTGGATATGTTGAATTCTTATTCTGAATTGATTACTAGAAACTCGTCATCTCCCTCTTTTAGAAGAAGATCATCTCCCTAGCATTATCCCGTTTTTTCACAGGATCCGCGATGAAGAATTGACAGGTCCGGTTTTTTACAGAAGCGACTGCCTGTCTGACCTTTCACCCCGCGAAGGGAAAACCAGCCCAATACAGGTTAGGTCACATACCTCCGAAAATACATTTCTCGGGAATGCGGATTTAACTTAATAAAAAGCGAAAAATAGTCAATTATTCACATGTATTTAGACGTTTTGTTTTCCACTACCCAGACAACGGTATTCTTATACTGGAGACAGACAAAGCTAATGCAAAACATCTAAGTAACTATAACAAAACCAGGATTTGATCCCAGGACCTTTCGACAGCAGACAGACACAATAGGTACTCACTGAGTCAACTTATCTTCCAATCTTCAAAGTCAACGAACTGCTAATCATTTACTGAGTGCCTAAAAGCGCACGACTCTATGTATAAATTACTCTCATCACGTACCTGCTTAGGTCAGAAAAGAAATCTAGACACGCGGTAGCGTGTCAAGCCAAGTTCAAGAAACAGAACTGGCGAGCCGCACCGTGTGTAATATTACACGAACCATATTTATTACAGATTGGTAAGTAAACTTACCAATAACGTCTGTTTTCTTAGTAAGGCAAGGTAAGGTATAGGTAGGTACGTATGTTTCGCCTGCCCTATTGTGTACAAATACACAACAGTCAGTCTGAACCTCAAAAAGTGTATTATTTCATAAGATTTGTGTCTGTAACCTGTTACGTATGTTTATTAAATAAATAAATAAATAAATAAATAAATACATAAATAAACTCTGTTTACCAGTTGAACCGTCACTATAAACTGTTGGAAACAAGAATTGTGCTTAATCCGGGGGTGTATAGCGGCTAAAGGACGCGGATCAGGGGCTTACACCGTTTGAGCCATCGCAGATCTTGTGGCCCGAATTAACCTCACTGGAAACTCAAATCAATCTCTAGGTGTAATTACGACTTTTTCCTTTAATGATTGGTGAAGCCCGTTACGGAACTTACTGTTTTTTTGGGATAGTTCAAGGATTAGTTGGTACTTAATTCGTAGAATGTTACAAATTCTTCAAATGTAATAAGGATAGGCTTGTTTCCAACTAGTCAAATTAGTTACTTGTTACTAAACGTCAAAAAGCGAAATTACTCTGGAATGTGAATGGAGAAGCACACTGTGACCATCCCCGTGGAACTTAAAGTGGGAGTGCATACGAGGTGCTCGTATTTTTAAACGACTTCAAAAAAAGGAGGAGGTTCTCCATTCGTCGGGATCTTTAATTAAATTTCTTTTTGAATTTAAATTAGGTTTTTTTTATACTTTTTTTTCCTTTTGCCCATTTGAGGGTCAGGCTAAGATCATAAGACCATGCTGCCTAGTCTTCAGTACATTTTTTTTTTCAATATGATTAATTTCTGTGCAGTACGATATGCAATCTTCTTAGTTTTAAGAATTACAAACTGTTATTCTATAAACTTCTTTTATGGAACTGATTGTCTTTTGTTTTATCTTATATGGAGCTTGAATGCGCACGCAATTAAGTTAATTTTAATGTGTCTAAAGTTCTCCCATCATCACGTTACGTTAATTATTGGATTATGTGTGGAATATCAAGAGTCGTCTTCACGTTGTATTCTTGTGGCTCTACCCACTACGAAACCTATAGTTATGGTTTAGGTACCTATCTACAGTGGTGGACAAAAATTCTACTCAACCTTTGTTACCGTACATTTGAAAAAATGATTATTTGTCACAATGTTTTCCTTTACTGGTTGCCTTCCCCTGTAAAGTCATACCTTCTTTTTTCTCATTCAATTTTGTAGACAGTTTTTAAAAACCTAGCGATAAAACTCAAACTCAACCAACCAATCACGCCAACCACCAACCCAATTACCAACTTAGTAGGTAATTGTCAGCAAGTTCTTACATCAATAGTATACTTTGTAGATCCGTTGAATGTCGAGGCAGTGTCGAAATATGCTGTTATTTTTGTTCGATTTCTATTTTCGAAGATTACACGGATATAGAGTAGAATTTTCATTAAGGATTTCGCCAACAATTCGGTCAAAAATGTACCCAGCTACTTTGTGAATGCGAAACTTTTTCAGAATGTTAAATAGTTCTTACTGCTAAGCCCTGCGTACTAGACACGTAGACGTACTTGTTATTCATTTATTCTCATATTAAATTACACAAAAGTAACTTACCTTAGGTGACAAATTGTTTCTCATCTTACGAAGATCTGAAGAAATTGTAGAGTTCACACATAACAGATTATTTTAAAACCAAACGCACTATCAATCACAACCGTTCATAAAACTCAACAAATCCCACGGCTTAGCCGAAAGTTTACAACCAACAATAAACGTCCCAAATCAGTTCCAATTATGCAGGTGCTTTTACTGTCACATGACAGCAGGTGTCCAGATTATGTCCCATGCCTCTCTATCAAAGATGTCACTAAATATCCGGCGAAATATTATAATCCGATGGCTCAGAAAATTTCGGAAATAATTCGTTAGACGAGATAACAGCGAGGAGGAGCACGACAGCAGTTAATTTAACGATGTTATTTGAACAGATTTTTATACAAAAATTTACGGTTCATTCGGTTTTGGAGAGCAGAGTTTGCGCGCGCCCGTAGAATCGACCGGGCGTCCCGCCGCGCCACTGAGCGCTCTCGCGAGCCTCCCGGCCGCGCCGCCGCGCGCATGCGCACACCCGGCCCGCACCACGCCGGCGCCGGCAACACTCGCTCCTCGCACGCCCTCCATCTCGCGCTACTCACCATGTAAAGTTACAAACCTTTACTCACACCCCGCAATGGATGCCATCCACGACACTATCACGCCTCGACCCCGCATACCTCACTACGCGCCCGCTGATAGTATAAGGATAAAAAAATGACGTCAGGATAGCTCATGACGGCGGACCGAACGCTCGCACCGCACGCATTTTGTTGCGCTATTTCATTAACGCAATGACATACACATAAAAGAGCGAATAAAAGTAATCCCCGAGTCTTGTAATGGCAGGTGACCGAGGGCGGACCGCCGGCGACGATTGTCGCAGAGATTGATATCACCTTCGCACTGCTCACTGGAGCCGGCCTAATTTATTGCCTAGTCGTAGTCGAAAAATATAAGCGAGATCGTTAAGAAGGGTATTAAAAAGCAATCCCGTTGTATATTTGCAGAGCCCGCGCATACAATTTGTTGGTGGCGGCCCACGAGGACCCGACATTGTTTTCGCGGTTTACGCCTCAATAATACGCTTTATTCCACCCTCACACGGCGCGCGTCCACCGCGACATACGATTCATAAATAAAACACGACAATGTAAATCCTTGTTAAGTATTTGCGAAATCCTTTCTTTGCGTAGTAGCTGAGACTGCAGTGCTGCGTACTCGCGGTCGATGGTCACGAGATGTTGTCACAGTCAGCAACAATGAAATTATATTAAATGTCATACCGTTTTGTAAACGGAGGAAGTTTTCCACATAAAGTTAATTGTTCTGCTCGGGAGCGCGATGGCGAAGGGCGACTGAAGGACAAAAGAAATTAATTAACCAAATTGTGATGTTCTTACTTGTATTCATCGGTTCTTAGTAGAAAAAATACAAAACAACGAGATAAATAAACAGCGGTTGCAGTGCTATTACAGGTTGCTTACAAGTTCAAATAAATTCATAATAGCGTACATTCAATGTTTAAGGTAAATATTGTATACTACGATGTTCATAGTTTGAAATAGACCAAGAGTTAAATAATTGATAACATACACAACATCCGTCTTTATGTTTGGCTCTTAATTGCACATTTGAATACTTTCTTACAATAGGCACGTATCACTTTAACGATATTCTCTCAAATAACGATATACCTACTCGATAACGATAACAGAGTAAAGTCGAAAATTCTCTCAACGAAATATTTACAACACTATATTACACAGCTTCTAACGTCTAAGGCAGAAATTGCGTTTAGAAAGCCTAATTGATTGTCTTTAATCGGAAGATAGTAGAGTAAAACAGAGGCCGCTCTACTAAATTAACCTCTTTTAACGAACGTAATAATAGTAATTTTCATAACGGAATAAATATTGGTACATTTCAAATATCTAACTAGCTAGCTAAGTATACTACTCATGATCGCTCCGTCATTTACCTTACCTACTCTAGTCCTAGCGTCTACTACCGAACTCGCCTAGACACCAGTCCTACCAGTACTGTTACAAGCAAACGATGCGCTCGGTGAAGGCGCCGACGATGGTCATGTCGGTGGCGAGCGCGGCGCGCATGACGTGTCGCGCGGCGGCGTGGCGCACGCGCAGCGTGAACTCGCGCCGCGCCGGCGCCGCCAGCGCGCCGCCCACGGCCGCCAGCACGCGGCTGCGGCCCGCCATGTCCAGCGGCGAGCCCTCCGCGCTGTCCCCCAGCACCGTCCGCACGCACAGCGACCTACACGCCTCCTTCTCCGCCTCGTATAACTCTCTCGCCGCTATTTCGAACGTCCTCCTCTGATCGACCCCCGCGACCACTGTGGATCCCCCGGGGACTCCCTCCTCCATCGCCTTCAACGCGCCGGCTCGCAGGATCGCCGGCAGCAGCAGCTCGGCGACGCCGCTCACGGTCCGCGCGCGCAGGAAGTGCAGCACCTGCTCGGCCTCGCGCGTCTCGTCGAAGAGCCGGCGCTGGCGGGCGGCGGGCACGGGCCGCGCCACCGCCCACGCCTCCAGCCAGGGGTTGCCGGGCAGCAGCATGCGGTCGCCGAGCGCGCCGCCGCCCTCGGCCCGCCAATCGCGCGGCGAGTACCACTGCACGAAGTCGCACAGCTCCGCGCCGGGGTTGGCCGCCTTGAAAGCCTCCATGTCCGATAGCAGCGAGGCGCTCATCATGCGCGCGCGCAGCTCGGAGGCGCGCGCGTCGTCGCCCAGCCGCACCATCAGCTCCGCGTCCTCCTCCAACTGGTCCTCCGTCTTCGGCGCCGGGTCCTACATATCGACAATAAATTATGCAAATGGACACTTTTTGAATCACGGGACCGTGGAATGTCGGTGATTATATCGGTAAATCACTTTCTAGGTAACGTCGATGCGCGAAACTGTTACTCCGATATAAATATAGTAGTGATATTACGAGGGAACATCGTGACTGGAGATAGCGGTGTTGGGTAATGCGAAATACAATATTCAGGGGTACCTGAGTGCGGGGGATGTAGAGAGGCGCGCCGTTCTTGAGCGTGGCGTCGCCGAGGCGGCTGAGGCGGCCGACGGGCCGGTCCCACAGCGGCAGCTCGTCCGCCTCGCCCTCCGAGCAGTCGTAGAACTCGTCCTCGGAGGAGTTCCCCGCGCCCACTCCCCCGCCGCCGCCTCCGCCGCCGCCCCCCTCAGCCGCACGCTTGATACAGCAGTTCAACAGCTGCAACTTCTGATGCAGCAGACACGTGCGTGCGTTAGGAATGCCCTCCGCCACCCTATTGACAATATTCACATAATAAGTTTTATCTAGCGCACTGAATGCAAATCGCATAGTTATATTCCCCGCATTAAAGTCACGTAACATAAACGCGATATTAGCAGACGTGTTTGTAATTAAATTAGGATCCAGAAACTATCTTTTATGCAGTCCCAAATTAGTTTATCAATTAAAACTTATACTACAAACATATACAATTTACAAAATCTGGTGCACTATTATGTAAATTCAGATGATTATATGCGGCAACTGAAAAATCTATCTAATCTTTTAGAACGTGTGTGTACTTTGTCAGTATTTTTTTTATTTCTACTGTGTTCATTAAATAACAACTGTCACGTGCCACGCCAACTTCATTTTAACTTTCACTGGGAGGCAATTTTAAGGAGACAAATACACGACCTCCGAAAGAAAGTAAATAAATCATGACGACACGGCGCGCAATATGCTAAGCGGTTTCTCTTTCGTGTATGCAAATTTTGTATTGAAGAGGCTCGGGAAGCAAGACGCCGCGGACAACTCGGCTAATCACCGTCGCACCCACGCCACCTGACACTCAATAATCTCCGAAACATTCGGAGATTTGTGTGCCGTGACCCAGAATCCGAGTCAAGTAAACTGAACGCGCGAACGCTCTTGGGACCGTTACCGCATTGAATTACAAATGCGTGGAGACGGCCAGGGGCTAGCGAGCTTCGGACTTGGCTTCTTGTGGTTGCAATCGGTCGGTGAACCGTTTGTTTACCGGAGGCGCGTGTGCGCCGGTGCCGCGGAACTGGGTGTAGGTCAGGAAGCTGGTGGGGGCCGCGCGCCGGCGCCGCACTCCGCAGCCGACTGCCGCGCGCGCACCCGCCGCCATGGGCCTGCCGACGACAGCCTAACACCCGCAACCAGTGACCCCTTACCCGCTGAGTGACCTAACGATGACAAACTACCGGTGATTTACATACCAAAAATTGCAAAAAGAAACGTGAAAGTGTAAAGTAAAAGTGACCATTTTTGAAGGATTTTCTGTGTTTTCGGCGAGGATATTAACAATATGGTGAGTTTTCAAAAAAAATTCGGTTTTATTACTCCTAAAATCGGTAACGCACGAAAGAAAATCTCGTCGCGTACATTGACCCACTTCGGAAAAACAGCGTCTCCAGCGACCGGCACGAACAATACGCCGCTTCTTCCACGATTATGCGAAACACAGTTTTTATCACGTTTTCGAGTAACAAGCTCTCATCGCCATAATCGTATAGACACATTGGTCTCATTATAATGATAAATAAGCATTCGGAGAAATTGTAATAAGATAAATCAGATCCTTTAAGATTTGAGTAAACTTATTAAAACCTCATTAAATGTATTTAAAATTTGATCAAGTTGAAAGCTTGGCTCTTAACGAAGTAAATGCAAGCTCAAACATCTGTGTTTGCTGTGACAACAGACGCCGCGCCGGCTCTGGCAAGTTTTCATGCACATTTTCAGCATACATGCACCGAACGAGGGCGAACCTTACGTACACAAAGTACGACCAAAATTTTACATTTTACGTTCACTATAAAGAATACAGTTAAAAGAGAATAAATATTGTATTAGAAGCTTAATGCTACCACATACCTACAACTCTCTTAAGACGGTTTTGGCAAGCAAATAATAAATCTATGCAGGAAATAGTAGCATTTTATGATGCTATCTGAGAAATATTAAAGGAAGTGAGCTTAACTTTTTCAACTGCATATCTCGGGTAAGCTATGCGTATCGCCTTAATGATCGCGATGCATCGCCGGCGTTGCCGAGCGCGTTCGCGCGCAACTATGTCAAACACGTACTTTCTCTCTATGAGAGAATTCATTTTTGATTTACGGCCCTATAAACTAAACAGCAATACTGAAGTCGAAAACACAAATTATTGAATCGCTATTAAAGTTTTGGGATCGCGAAGGTATCGATTCGGGTCGTTCATCGTCTTTGATGTTTCTCGTCGGTTTGTTTACTGGGTAAAGTTTTCTTGTGCCGCTAAATAGTGTGTTTGTTGACGGGGCGTTTACCCCCGGGGTAGCTCGCTCGGATTCTCACTCTCGAGTTACAAATCTCCTTTAATTACCAACAATTTATGTTTCAACCCTCATAAATACCTTTTTTTAATGTGTTCAGAATCTTTTCGAGTTTCTAAAATTTTCTAAATCAACAGAAATCTAAACTGAAACGTTTAGGTAGCGGATAGGAACGTTCACTGAAACGCCGTCAAATCACCAAAACAACTCGATCGGATAGCGGAACAATCAGATTATCGTTTGGAAAGAAGCCGATAGTCGAGGCAATTACACACCTCTTCATTCGGAAGGAGTTAGTCTGAAGGTTCAGAAATCGTTGATCAATTATAAAGCAGTTTTATATACTTATAACAAAAAGTTGATACTTGTAAGCAGAATGCGTATAAACGGGTGGAAATTGTAGGGATGTAGATAGAGCCCGTCCGCCCAATATCCGGAGATTGCCGCCGCCGCGCCGCCGCTCTACCGTCCATTACGGCCTTTTTACAGAGGCGTTCGATTACACGAAATACTAATAACAACAAATTTACCTAACATCCATTAAAAACAATTTCCTCATCTTTATTCGACATCTACTGCTAAGGAAGAAGACCCTCAACTTTCGATGCTGATTAAATATTACAGTACCCATTATCTAATAATGCAAAAAATTACGCAAGCTAGCCTTTCCAATGATTACTTAAAGTGAGCTAAAAATCAAGTATGAAAACCTGATAAGATTACGTCTCAGCCAACCAACTCAATAATGAATTATTTCCCTAGGATTATCTCAGACAGCAGTCAAAGATTACATAAAATCGAAAACCGTCCATCCGTTTGAAGAAAGAACCTATTTACGCAATGTAAAAAAAAGAAAAGCATGTTATACAATGTTAACTGTCACCTTGCGACCGTAACAAGCGGGATATAACAATAACACCTGCGTTAACCGATATTAAAAACGCATTGCGAGGCATTTTGTGTCCCGTATGTTGGTGGCTTTGGGCGGTGTCACGTACGACGTAACGTGGACTGATGGCGCTTGTTTCCACTGTAAACGTGAAATAAGTAGTCGGTTGAGGAAAAGCGCACAATTCAAACAACAGTAAATCTAGCGGCTTTTACGCGCTCTACCTTTTTGCTGCGGCGTTTTAAAAATGTTTGTACAACGTGGATACAGTTAGGTTAGGGTAGGTTAGTACCACGTAAGCACTTAAACACACGCCGGTGGTTGGTTTCGTGTTATTTTTAGTTTTTGTTTTATAGTAACTAGTCCCCAGCCCAGTTGGTAGAACGTTTGCCTCTCACTTTGAGGTCGCAGGTTCAAATCCAGCACAGGCCTAAACCAATGACGAATTTGTTTTCGAATTCATGTTTGGATCATAAATGATTAGTGGTGAAGGAAAACATCGTGAGGAAACCCACATTCCCGAGAAGTGCATTTTCGAAGGTATGTGACCTAACCTGTATTGGGCTGGTTTTCCCTTCGCGGGTTGGAAGGTCAGGCAGGCAGTCGCTTCTGTAAAAAACTGGACCTGTCAAATTTTCAGGTCAGGTGTTTACCTACCCTTTGAAAAACGGGATAATGACTAGGGAGATGATGAATAACTAGTTAGTAGCTTTCCGGTGCACAAAAAGCTTTCATAAAATCACTGTGATCCCTAGTTTGGTTAGGACATTGCAGGCTGATTACCCGATAGTCCGAAAGTAAGAAGATCCGTGCGTTGGAAGTGCGTTAAGCAATCGGTCCCGAGTGTATGTAGTCGTTACGTGAGTCATGTCAGCGACGTTTGGCGGCTCAATAGTAACCCTTACACCTTAAGATTTAGAGGGTTGATGAGGTCGCGGTCACTGGTCACACAACCAAGTCGAAATGAACAAACAAATAAAAAACCCACAGGAGAGAAGAGAAAAGCTTTCCGGCAATAATTAATGTTATTTATTTATCCCTTCGTTGAATTGGCATGTCCCGCAAGACAAACAGTTACTTACTAAAGAAAGGTTGATGGTAATAAAATATAAAAACGCTTACTTTTTTTATAATACACAAAAAAGTTTTTTTTTTACAATCGCACTTCATTTATTTATTATATCAGAAAACACTACGTAATGAAAACGGTAAAGTTTACCGTATTAGCTTAACAAAAATATCGAGTATCGAAATTATATCCTCAGAAAAGTGACACATTTGATTAAATCATTCATTTTAAAGAAGAAAGTGATACGAGTGAAAGTTTACATCTTGGACATGTAGGTTTATTAAATATTCTCCAAATGACTTGAAAAGGGTATAGCGAGGTAAGGAAGACGAAATGGCCCCCATGGCCCATGACGGAATTATCATTTGTACTGGTATTGGCACTCTAAAAGAATACGAAATGTAAGGTCGTTGACCCCTGACCTTGACCTGTCTTTGAGATATTCGAGAAAGTTCGTACGCGCGCCGAGTTTTTTCAAAAATTTTTTTCCGAAAAACTATAAAAGCTAGAAGGATGGGACCAATTGCGTATAATTAGGGATACTTTGAAAAATATTCTGAATTTTTTTCAGAGTTCTGGTGAAATGACAACTGTGCAAAATAATTAAACAAAATATAAATATATTTTTTTAGTACTGTTCTATTATGTTTACCGCGCCAAAAAAAATATATAATACTCTTTGATTTATATACTTACACCACACAAAAACTGATTAAAATCAAAGAGGCGCTTCTTGAGTAATTATGAATTTACTTAGTGTGCGTACGGCTGGTAGGAACTAATTAAAGAGGTCGTTTTTAGATTAATTATTATAATTACATGTTAAACATAATTTTAATCATCATCATCACTGTTTTCATTTATTACAACATTGACTGCATCATTTGAAAATATTTTCGACAGAATTTCAGCAGGACGTAAAATGCGAGATAGATATCTCGCATGAGCTAAGTAATATAATTATTACACTTGCGGCATATGAAAATCGACTTGCGAAAATCGTATTTTGGGCAAAAGAAAACCCATTTATGCAAACCGTTTACAATTTGTACTACGAACTAGAGTTTTAAGTTTAGCATCCTGTAGCACTTTCTTCATAATAGTGGCATCATTTTCCGTACCATAAATTGGCCCAGCAAAATCAACTATAAACCCGTTCGTAGTACAGATTGTAAACAGTTTGCATAAATGGGTTTTCTTTTGCCCAAAATACGATTTTCGCAAGTCGATTTTCATATATCGCAAGTGTAATAATTATATTATTTAGCTCATGCGAGATATCTATCTCGCATTTTACGTCCTGCTGAAATTCTGTCGAAAATATTTTCAAATGATGCAGTCAATGTTGTAATAAATGAAAACAGTGATGATGATGATTAAAATTATGTTTAACATGTAATTATAATAATTAATCTAAAAACGACCTCTTTAATTAGTTCCTACCAGCCGTACGCACACTAAGTAAATTCATAATTACTCAAGAAGCGCCTCTTTGATTTTGATCAGTTTTTGTGTGGTGTAAGTATATAAATCAAAGAGTATTATATATTTTTTTTGGCGCGGTAAACATAATAGAACAGTACTAAAAAAATATATTTATATTTTGTTTAATTATTTTGCACAGTTGTCATTTCACCAGAACTCTGAAAAAAATACAGAATATTTTTCAAAGTATCCCTAATTATACGCAATTGGTCCCATCCTTCTAGCTTTTATAGTTTTTCGGAAAAAAAATTTTGAAAAAACTCGGCGCGCGTACGAACTTTCTCGAATATCTCAAAGACAGGTCAAGGTCAGGGGTCAACGACCTTACATTTCGTATTCTTTTAGAGTGCCAATACCAATACAAATGATAATTCCGTCATGGGCCATGGGGGCCATTTCGTCTTCCTTACCTCGCTATACCCTTTACAATCCAACTAAACACAATTGGTCGCATAAATGGTCAGATCTTAATGGTATTAATAACGCTATGTTTCATACAAAAAGCCACATTCGTTTCTCGCTTCTTCGTCTTCTTCTATCGTATAGGTTGTGAGGTGAATTACCAACCTCATCAACCCTGGTGTCAGGGTTACTGTTGAGCCGCCAAAGTCCCCTGACATGGCTCATGTAACGGCTACTTAGTTACATCACTAAGTAGTAACCGGGACCAACGGCTTAACGTGCCTTCCGAAGCACGGATCATGTTACTTTCGGCAATCAAGTGATCTGCCTGTAATGTCCTAACCAAACTAGGGACCACAAAGTAATTTTTGTGATATGTCCCCAGGACCGTGAGCCCAACGCTCAACCACTGGACCACGAAGGTCGGTATCTCGCTTATTGGATGTTTTATCGATGATGGATTGGTCATTGTCACTAAACAATAGGGCATTTGACTAGGTCAACGATAAATGATAAAGTACTAATCTAGAAGCCACTCTAGGATGTTCTAAAATCAATCACATTTTTCTTTTTGACTAATTTTCGAATTTGAATTACGAATTCAATTTGAATGACCGGTTCTATTAATGACGTTACACGACTGTATTTCCATACAAATTCCATGGAAAAAAATCGTTTTGACGTTTCGTAAAAGTATCTCATTTGAATAGGCCACATCGAAGCAATTCATCTAAGAAAGCAATATTGCTATTTGACATTTGTTTGCATTGCGCACTTACTTTTATATGCGTAAATGTCAAATTGCAACATTGCTTTCTTAGATGAATTGCATGGGGCCTATTCGAAATATTTATTTTAGGCACTGATTACACGAAAACATCTGTAAGTCACTGGTAACTTGTAGCTATAAGTGTTTCGTATAGGCGAATGTTTATGTATGCAAAGGCTATAGATATGATTAACCTTAATACAAACAATAAATCAATTGTAATATCCTGAATTCAGCGGTACTTTCCTGTTGATGTACTAATTAAACTTTTCCTGCTAACAATAACTCCTTTCCTTTACGACAGAATAATAACAGTAAACTATACTGTATGGCGTTTTAAGGATGTACTTGAACACATACTACTAAGTTATTGCTTGTTGAGTGTTCAGAAGGAAATATACATGCGCTTCTGTTTGAGTATAAAACTTTTATATCTCCAGTTTATTAGAAGTTTTATTAGAAACTGTTGAAATGATGGACGGATTACAAAACGGTGCACATATAATTCTGAAATATAAAGTGTATTTTTAGGTGACTGCGGCGAAGCAAGAAAGATGGTTGGATGGATGTATTTTTAATTTTTAATGTGATTCAAGTGCAGTAAAGAGTTTTTGTATTGTATGGTAGGTATTGTATTGTATGGTTATGTGTTTTTCAAATTTACGTGTCATATGAAATTCATTATAACCGAATAAAACTCAGAAATGGTTTGCACCGGCAACGCTAACGTAGCAAAAATGAACGATGTTTCTACATTCGCCGACAATAAAACTGCATTTTGAATTCTCGACGAGGTGAAAATTCAGTGACACTTAATTTTATGGCCTCCACGTAAATAGCCCATACTGGCGACTCGCCCCGGCATCGCACGGGTAGTGTACTATGTAAGTTTGGAGTTCAGTGCTTTAAAAATATTATTGGCCGGTTTTTTAAATTTTAAACAGCGTTTATTTAAATATCCCACAGCCGTACACATGCCTCTATGAGGGACTTTCCACGCTACGTTCCTCAAAAACAATATAGATGGCGCTGTACAGTTTTTCATTCATTTAACCTTCCAATTTCATGGATAACAAACATATGCATCTTTTATCTTTGTTTCTGGGTATAAATGAGGACCCTTTTTATTACACTCAGGCTCAATTACATCTTCCACCCATTATTATACTATGCTTAATGTGATTCAAATCATCATCATCATCATCAGCCCATTAACGTCCCCACTGCTGGGGCACGGGCCTTCTCTATGGATGGGTAGGGAGATCGGGCCTTAAACCACCACGCGGGCCCAGTGCGGATTGGTGGTTATTAACGACTGCTAATGCAGCCGGGACGAACGGCTTAACGTGCCTTCCGAAGCACGGAGGAGCTCGAGATGAAATCTTTTTTTTTGTGGTCACCCATCCTATGACCGGCCTCTGCGAAAGTAGCTTTACTTCAACAATCGCAGACCGAGCGCGTTGACCGCTGCGCCACCGAGCTCCTCGATTCAAATATCAAGCAACAATTATTTTTTATATATTGCCATTACATTGTACGTATGTTGGAATAATTATGTACCCGAGTAATGAGAAAATAGGTAGTTAATACATCAAAGCTGTACAACGCCATCTGTACAGGTTTTGGTGAACGTAGCATAGAAAGTCCCTCATTGGACAATGAATCTCTATTTTACGTTCCAGATTCAAAAACGACCCCTGCCAATTACCTATTAGAAAACGATTTGTTACTATTTACAATTCGCTGATATAAGATTTCTCTCACAAAAACCGGATTCCGTAAAAGCCATTTCTAAACTCTTAGAGTACATATTGATTTTGTTACTTTCAATAAAGAACTGATGTAACATTATTCAGAAAGCAATAAGTTTCTATAAATTCAATTTCCTTATAAGAAGTTTCCATCGACGACATTGTTGGACATTTTTGCCTTTCGCATTAGGGGGAGTGGCTATTACTCGACAACAATTGCACTTTTATTTTTATTTATTATTTGAGCAAAAATATAAGAAATTAATTACTGATATTTTATATTATTTTGACGTGATTTATAGTAGATTTATTATGATTGTTTTATTTGTTGGTTTCTCTAGAAAAGGGAGTACTAAAATAAAAAGTAATAGACTTTGATACTAAAACATACATATATTAAAAACTTCTTCTGCTCCTGATATTTAACACATATACTTATGATACGTCGTTATGTAGGCCTTTACTGTGGTCTACATCTGACCTTCTTATTTTAAGATTAGAGTTAAATAAAAGCCGTACTTTAAATAAATAAATAAACATATATTTACATTAACGAAGGTTTTAATTACATCTTTATAAAAAGACAACTGAAGTCTACGTATAAGGTAATTCATTATATATTACATATTTATACGTATGATCATTAGACACTACAAATACTAAAGGGTTTTGTTTTTATATTACTCACCCGTACTTAGGTATACACAAAGTACACACAAAGAGAAAATTAAAACGAAAAATCTAACTCAAACACAAACACTAATACAAAAACCACAGACACACACACACAAACAACAAATCCTTATACACACAACAAATGACTACAAATACTGATTTTAACAGATGAATTAAGAAGTAGATTACAAACGTATCTCTAGAAAGCACTAGACAACAAAAAATAAATAAAAAGATCATGTTAACAAGTATATTTTCCTTCATCGACAAGGGAGTAATCCTCAAATCAAGCAGCGACTGTCGCTGAAGCAGGTGGTTTCGTGCCGCGACAGGCGCCGGGAGTATTACTATAAGCTCTTGGGGAAACAGCGCTGAAAGCGCCTTCCGGGCTCAAAGCTGGGACCAACTTCTACTGAAGCTCCCCTAAGCCCTGTAACGAGTCTAAGTGCCTGCAACTCCGGACTTAGCAAACTGAAGGGTTGAATTACGACTCGTGATCAATCAATAGATTAATGGTCGCCACGGTCACGGCGCTAAATGGTGCGCAGCTTAGGACCACACCACTCTCATTTACTTCGATTCTACTACAATATATAAACAAAAAAATACTGCTTCTGTGCTGAACCTGGACTGGAGAAGAATAAAAAACATGGAACGCGTTTAGATTATATTCCCGGGTGAGTCGTGAAAACCGACAGATGGATGATTGATTACTGGAGAGTTAAAATGGCCAGATCGAAGCAATTCATCCAAGAAAGAAATACTGCTATTTGACATTTGTTTGCATTGCGCACTTACTTTTATATGCACAAATGTCAAATTGCAATATTGCTTCCTTAGTTGAATAGCTTCGATGTCGCCATTTTAACCCCCCAGGTCATTTCATCATAGAGCCATCTGGTAGACCTTCGTCTTAAAGTGGCTGCAAGTTATAAGTGTATGTAAACAAATCAATTTTCAAATATCCTTGGAATGTGGCACGCTTCTTTTTAACGAGGAATTTCCTTCCTACACCATTAGCCTGCAGAGCTTGAACTATATAGGTAGGTATACAATGCGCATCGTTACGAAACCAAAATAAGAGCTGCACAACTGTGCGCTTCCGAGTAAATTGCAATTTCCACCTCGAGAGTGCCTCTAAATATGTAAACAAAGTTGAGGTGACTCCCCGTTTCAGCTGCCAAAGTTGTATTTTGAAAAGTTGAACACAACCAACAAGTTAATTACAGAGCCCGGCGTTGCTCGCCTCGGTACACGGTGTAATTGGCTTTTACGAATCGCAGCTTATGTAAATTCTGCATGACCAAACCCGAGACACAAATTAAACAAATTATGGACCTGATAACTAATACCTATAGCTGACCTATTGTTCATTCAGATTTACCACGAAACTGTTAGTTTAGAGTACGCAACGTCACGTATAAAATCTTCGCTTCATAACAGGGGTAATGATCAGACGGCAATCTATTTTATCGTCACCACCGCTGTAGCGGAATCATAAAAGTTTTACGCCTCAATGATATACTTATCTCACCTATAGACTATACCATCACAATAAACGGTTAAGTATAGTATCCCCGAGATAATAAACGGACGCGGCCCAAACAAACAGGCGCGTATCACCGATTGACTGGGACCCTCAGACGCGAAGTCACGTCTACCCATACCGTAAATCCAGAATAACTTTCGGGTTGAAAGCTTCTATTTATAGGCTATTTGGGCAGACGGCATCACCCCCGAGAGATGCGGCAGGCTTGGTCCTTATCCCGCCCCGCCACCCGCGCCCCACCCCCCGCAATATACTTGCACCTTCATTATTCTTAGAATTCATAAAAATGCGGCTATACTGTTTCATAAACATAACAATAGATTTAAAATTAAAATACCCTGAAGTTGCTTTTCTACGGAAAAGTTCGCCGATAATAAATCTGCTTAGGATAATGAATTTCTTGAGACTTTGGCCGCCTTTGATACTGAGGGAAATGGCTCGAAACAATAAGAGGCTGGCGTACGCTGCTCTTGGACGGTCATTCATTAGTAAGTGTCATTGCATTTTTTGTTTGGAATTTTCACCGGAGTTCCGCGGATGGAGAAAAACCCTTCGAAGCCGGAGACAATGGGCAGAGTAACTGTGTCGATGATTACACGGTCGACGCACGCGCCGTGGGAGTCTTCGAGACCCACTATTGTGGCGCGTATATTGTCTCGGCGACACGGCGCTCGTCAGTCACACACTGAGGATTAATGAATGGCAGCCGGCACCCGCTGCACTGCCCCAACCTCCCACATACCACTGGGTTAATGGCAGTATACAACGTGATCGTGAACCACACAATTTTGACTCAGCGAAATTATTTCTCAAGCGACTATGTAAAGTCATTGTGTGAAATCTAACGATGACTAGGTCGAACTACATTCTAGAGCTGAGCACCACTTTTTCTACCCATAATCTCTATACCTCATAGCGAAAGCGATATACTGGTGCGGATAAGAAAATGACAGGTATAACTTTAAAAAAAAATTAGGATTTGTCTGCAGGAATCGGGGTCACTGTGTTTACTCACGACATTTTTTTCTTTGTACTTAAAAGTTTTAACAAATCACAATTGCGTAAGTAGTTTTACGGGGTAAAGAGGGGGGGGGGGGGGTTTACGGACCCCATACAAATATTATTAGCCTTTAAGTTAAAATGTATTTTTCTTCAGAGCAAAGATTGATTCTACCGAGTATTTTTACTGGGATATTATAATAGGCAAAATATCGAATTCCTCAAATCTTGATTGAATTGTAATTGGTTGGAAATCCGCGGGTAGTCATGCAGAAACAAAAGTCCGTAATTTGCTCTGCATCCGTCGACGCATGCATTATGAATATAGAACAACTAAACGTATAAGTACACGCACGCAAATTGGAATTACAATGACTAATTCATATTTTATAACATCCTTGATTGTAAAAAAGTCAACTCACTTGTCATGATAGAAATGAAATTATCATCATATTATATCAATTTGATGATGATATCAATTTAGCAACATAAATTCGAATGGAAAGAAACCTGTTCAATAAACTTAAGCAGGTAGGTATTGCCAATTCGGGTCGCTTTCTAACACGTGTAGCGTTTTCAAAATCATAAAATACTTCTGATTGTGATGTGTTATTGCTAATAAGAAATTACAAAGAAATTGTGATTCAATCAGAATATACAAAGAAAGTTGCGGAACTTTCTGTTGCGTACGTGTAAAATGTGGAATGAACTTCCCTCCAAGGTGATCCCACTATGCTGTGATATGGGGTGAAAAAAGCTGTTCAAGGTCGACAACACATAGGCAATACTCTGGGTGCCGCAAATATCCGTAGGCGACGGTGACCCCTTACCATCAGTTGGCCCACCTGCCGTCCAAGTGAAATAAAAAAACCTCATCTTTTTTAATCAAAATTCTCCTTTTTAGGAAATGGAAGTAGTTTGTTTTCACCACCAGCAGTATCCCGTTTTTCACAGGATCCGCTTACCTAACCTGAAGATTTGACAGGTCCGGTTTTTTTACAGAAGCGACTGCCTGTCTGACTTTCTAACCCGCGAAGGAAAAACTAGCCCAATACAGGTTAGGTCACATACCTCCGAAAATGCATTTCACGGGAATGTAGGTTTCCTCACCGCTGAGCACGTGATAATAATTTATGATCCAAACATGTAGGTATTCGAAAACAAATTCGATAATCATTGGTTTAGGCCCGTGCTGGATTCGAACCTGTGACCTCAAAGTTTGTTTTCACTATTTTAAAAATAAACCGACAACTCGTGATAAATTTTGTAAAATTAAATTAATATTATTTTCTATTTATTTTATCAAAACATCTATGGTCTATAAAACCGTAATAAAGAGGGAACATTTCGGCATTGCTCCGATTACGTGCGTGATAATTATCTGGACACATTTGGAAGTTTTCACTTTCATTAGATGGTGTCCATTTGCAGCTGTTTCCAACATTTAAAATTCGGCACGAACTTTCCACTTGAAAAGGTCAAAGGTACTTTGTTACAAAAAATAATCGGTGTTTTATTTTAGGCTGGAATTTTAAAATACTTGACCGCGAGTACCGCGACCTAGTAATTATACCCAAATTATATTAACCTTTTTATTGTCCCTGATTCTTGCAAACATCTCCTAATTTTAAGTTATACCTGTCATTTTCTTATTCGCCATACTTCGCCACTGACATCTCGATCCTCAAAATAGAGGCACCGCTTTGAGTCCCGGTCAGATTAATTTAGGTAGCTTTTCCTAAATTCTGGTATGTCATTGGATATAGTCTACCCTCTCCGGATGATTGAGGGGCGGCCTGTGCCACACCCCGGACACTTCATACAAAAAAACCTCGTTTTACACAGACACTACACGAGGGGAGGCTTTCGCCACACCCAGGACACTTCATACAAAAAACATCCTTTTACACAGACACTACACATAGACGTTATCGTACACGCGCATATATGTGTGTGACGTCTGACGCCGATACGATTGAAGACTAAAGTAAGACCAGGAAGGGGTGAGATAAACCTAGCTCAGCCCGCTGGAGGTAGCGAAGAGTTGCCGTTCTATACGTAGTATTATTCCTTATTCTATGATTGTGCCCAGCAGTGGGACGTATATAGGCTACTTATGTTATGTTTATGTCTACGGCACGGTACATTGCAGCACGCAATGCCATCAATAATAGCGAACAAGCATGCATGGTCTAGAGGCACGTGTGTGTATAATTAATTTGATATCGACCCCGCCATCGAAACGTTGACAAACGTCATCAACCGAATCAACATAATCACTCACAGTGGTTCTATACAAACGAGATATTATATCACTGTGCAATTTTAAGTAGGTAGGTAGCCTTTTTCGGAACAACGTGTGACTTACATCTATACAGGTTGTGAGAAGCTGCAGCAGTTTTAGGCGGATGAGACGTTCGTTATGCAAAAATTGACGATTCAAAGTATAACTATTTTACCTACTGAATAAAGATATTTTTGAATTTGAATTTGAATCTTAGCGTCACTGGTTCCGGTCCCGGCTCGCGATCTAAACCACTGAATTCGACTATGTAAGTTTGAGTTCATTTTTGAATAATAGATAATTGCTATCACGTGGTTTCCAGGATTTGTACCAGCTATGTTTAAGTGGGTTTATGCAGGGTGTTAGTGACATCGTAACGAAAACTTTGAGTCGAGTAGAGAAGTCTAATCTGATTGCAATCTTCAAGGTTACTGAAACTATTTACCCTGTCAATGAAATGCGTATTTACTATGTGGCATCTGAAGTTGTCAATTACAATACACATACCTGAGGCTACAATAGGCTATTATGAGGATGAGACTTCTACCAAGTCATGATTGGGTACCAGACTCAATCCAAGCAATAACAGCAAAGTTTATGTCCCTACAGTTTATGAATAGCCCGCGGCGGACAGTTGTGTCTCGATTATACAAAGCTGATAAGGGTTGAATACAATAACGCTCATTGTGGAATACCGTTGATTTGAAATCTGCGCAAACTTGCAACATCTAACACACGGCAGTGTGTCAGCCAAGTTCGCGTTAGCAAACGGAGGACACACCGGAAGCGGATTATATTACACGAACCATTACAAACCACTTTCGATTCTTTGTATTGTTATTAATACAACATTACTTTACTGTAAATAAACAAAAATATTGGCTTTACTCTAAATAAACAAAAACATATACATAAATCCATATTATATTTTTCTATCAGTATCGGTATCGACTCCGACCTGGATCCTTTATCGTACCTGGATTTCAGCTGAAGCTGGAGCCTGAGTTGAACGATTTCGCAGTGTTACCAACTCCTAAAAATATGTATCCCTAAAGCTGAAGTTAAAAACCCCTAAAATTGCTACAATTACTAGAAAATCCCCCTAAAAAAATGTTTTTATTAAAATGAGAATAAATAATAGTACCCGTACTGAAAAAATATATACCCGGGTAAAAAAGAAATGTGCCATATATATGTCACATGTATCAGACATATTTAATTAAAAAAAGAATAATGATTATATTAAATGACAAATAATACTGTTTAATATTCTTTATTCATAAATTATCGAATATTTGAAATATGTCATGACAAAAACTCCCTAAAAATACCCCTAAAAATAGAACGCCCCCAAAAAAATCCCATCCCACTTATTTACCCCCTAAATTTGGGGGGAAAACCCCTAAGTTGGTAACCCTGCGATTTCGAAACATCTGACTTGACAATAAATAATGCTATATCACCCAAAACTTACTAGTTTACATTACTCAAAAGTGCGACTTAGCAACTTCTCTTCTTCTCTTCTTTATCTGACTAATTATTAAATTTGAATTTGATAACAAAGATAACATACATATCATAAGGACTTGGTATTTAGTTATTTCTCACTTATTTTTTGTTACGAACTTGGCTTTCTGTCACATTTATATTTTGGGTGATATTATGCTTTCTCCTTCAACCGACAGTAACTTTAGAAGTTTTATCGTAAATATTTATGATTGGGAAAGTTTGAATAGACACAATACGTAGGTAATCATCTTTTAAAGATTCTTATATAAAAGAAAATACAACGAAGGCTAAAATCAAGCTCGGAAAAATATTCTGTGACAAAAATATCTACTAAAATAATAACAACGTAACTTTAAGAGTATCGTACGAAAAAATGAGGCTATATCAAACATATCAAACAGTCGTTAAGGCATATGTATCGTCGTAATGCAGAGGACGGCAAAGGGTCATTGAACCCACCTGCGCAGGCGACATCTATCTGAGTCACGTCCCAGATGGCGGCCATCGCATTAACGTCGTGACCACTCGTGACCAAATGCCGATTGCCTTGGCACTGACTTTGGCATAACAAATTCAGAAGAACGGTTTCTGGCACCTCCAAGAAAGTAATTTCACAAAAACAACATAATATTTCGCTTGTTGTTTTGATTGTGTTACGTGCGTGATCAAATTTAGAATATAGGTGTAGTATAACATCGTCTATTTCACAATAAAAGCATGTTACGTATAAAAGTCATCGGAAAAAATTACCAGATTACTACGGATACCGAAAAAAGAAAACCACCAGAAAACTTATTTGCTGACGATTCAACTAAAACTCCAATACAGACACTGCCACCTAAGCGGCAGAGAAAGCTGCTGAAATATTACATCCAGTCAGCGTTTACTAAACAAACTACTATAAAAGATACCACGCACGGTATATTTACCTGACCTCTGCAATTTCTGTGCTGGGAGGGAAATTACCTCAATTTGCATTAAAAATGGACACGTGGCAACAACACCGTGCGTTACTTGTATGTATAAAGCCGCTCTGGACTAGAAACGCATCGCAGTCTATTTAGCGGACAACTAATAATTCTTGAATATGCTGTGGTTATAAGAAGCCGTTGAGCGGTCGCGCACCGCTCGTCATGGCGGTCAAACCGCGCGGGCGACGTCGAAGTTCTCCGTCCGAGAATCATTCACTTCACTACGCATCAATACATGCCGCAGTTTTTACCACAACATATCTATAATATAAAACATACACCGATTTTACTAATACCTCACGTGGGAACGTCCAAAGAAAGTTGAACTTCTCCCAATAGGCTTCAGAAGGGCTAATGCTTTTGCCTAATCAAATGTTACTTCCCACTTCGGAAACTTTTCGACCTGTAAATCCGTGTTACAAACTGTTCGGTATTCAATATGGGAAGGCTTTAAAAAACTCGTTTTATTCCTAATCTCACCTATAATTATAAGCAATGTTATGACCGGACATACGTAGAGTTCAGTTTTCTAGACGCGTCCAATTACAAGGTAATCTTGGTTGGAAGTTATTTAATGCACCTCCGCAAAGTAGGCGAGAGCCGTAGACAAGGTGCATACATAACTAGCGATGCATCTACTGTTCACTACAGGTTTGAAAGACGAGGATAGATATACGTTTAATGGCTTTGATGAGTAAAAGATGGACGCGCGCGGAACGAGAGTGCAATTACGCGAATATCGTGCCGCCGCCGCGCCTGCGTGCTTCCCGCCAAAACGGAAAGAACGCGCCCAGCCATTAATTATCAGCAACCGCCGATTTTGCACCAAATTCTCGCTATTAAAGTTCGTAAACCTGTATAATTGTTTTTGACGTGTGTTTAAACGATAAAAACTAACTCGAATTCTTCGAATCATAACAGAATAATGATTAGAAATCCAGCAATAGAAACTTTACACGCAGTGTGTGAGTATACTAAGTGCAGGTTAACGACGTTTGGCCTTTTTAAAGACGATAATTTATTTTATATTTCAAAATTTTCAATAAAATTGAAATAAATCTTCATATTATTTTATTGTAGGCATCTAAGTTCGCTTTTCCCCTCACAATATAAACTTTTGGATAAATAACGTGACATAAATATTATAACAAGAAAGAATTTGGTTATTAGCAGTTTTTTCGATAACAAAGCAATAAATACCTAGGTAAATAAAGTGTGTAATTTTTGAAGCCCTTCTATTAGGTCAAGGTCGCAGCCATCACACGAGACGTAGCAAATTAAAAGCTATGGGAGACATGATGAAATGGAGGATGACATTCAATTTGGGGCAGCCATTTATTGTGGAGCGTGCTCAGCTAATGAACACCGGCCCACTTGAGCATATGACGTGATCAAAGTCAATGCGATCGAGTGGCTGCCTCCACTACGGACGGAGACAACACCTCGTCGTAATTATCTCTGCATCCAATACAGAGCTGACTTGCCTGATTCTTATTTTGATACAATACAAGGCACCTTTTGACTTACCGACTTGGAAAAACGCTTCACCATAACTGTGAGATCGTAGGTTTGAATCCCATCACGGGTCTAAACAATGATCTTCAAATTTGATTTCGTATTCGTGTTTGGATATATGGATTAAATGTTTACCACATGCTTAGCATTGAAGGAAAACATCACGAAGAAACCCAGATTCTCAAGAAATTCATTTCGGAGGTATATAACCTAACCTATATTGGGCTGGTTTTCCCTTCGCGGGTTGGAAGGTCCAATAGGCAGACGCTTCAGTAAAAAAACTGGACTTGTCAAATCTTCAAGTTCGGTAAACGGACCCAGTGAACACGGAATAACCAACTTAGGTAAAGGTTTCCCAAAATTCCAGATAATGACACCCTAATCACAAAAAATATTGAGTACCAGTCTTGTGTCAGTAGTAATAGTACAAGTACCATTCCAATCCAATCGTATTGACCTAGAAACGTTAAACGAGATATATTCCGCGTTTGTAGCGTTCCCGCAGACTATTTCCAGCTTAAGTATTCATTTGACCCAGGTGACATACTCCACCGGCCCACATTACGTAGTCCTAGAACCGGTCCGGCTAAAGACCTCATACGTTGCTAATCGTAGGGAGTCGCGCTTTCTACCCACGAGAACAGTTATACGGACAAACCTACACTTTTCTTGCCGATGCGCGATAATTAAAACGCAACTGCTAACGATATGGGAACTACTTATAGTACTGTTATAGAAGCATCTATGGCTCAAGTTGTTCTGTTTGAAAAAAGCGGAGAAGCCATTACGGGACGACAGCCCGCGTCGGTCGATTATAAATTATCTCGAATTCTCGACCCACTGGTGCTAATTCCCGTAAACAACATCAAATTTTATTTTAAGTTATATCTGTCATTTTCCTATCCGCCGAAAAGGAAAAGGACGGGTAATCGACAAGCATAAAATTTATGGAACACACGTCAATTTTAAGCACAAATCTAAAACAACCGTCATAAATTTTTAACATTCGCCAATAACCCGACAGAATTATGTTGACAGCACACGTCAAACGGTATACATACCAGAGAGATACCTTTTTGATTCGCCCGGGTAATCCATTCATTTACTCACTCTTCCTAAAATTAAGAGCTGTCAATCATCCGTCTTTTTCATTTTCGGCGGATAGGAAAATGACAAGTATAATTTAAAGTAAAATTAGGAGGTGTTTGCTGGAATCGGGGCCACTGTCTTCTTCTAAAGTAAATTAAACATTGATGATGAACTTGTGGTCACGACCAAACCTAAAGTACAGAAAGTTTCCAACGATAATTGAACGAAAATAGTTAAACAGTTTCACCGTGAAGCGTATCATTTGTAAGTTGATTCGAAGAGAATGAATAACTAACACAATAGAGGGCTAATTCGAAATGATGCTATATATTTTAAAGGAAAGGAATAGGAATGGAGACAAATTGGCCTCGACATTAATAATTTAGAACCGACGGCTGTGTGTAATTACGAAACAATAGCGAAAGAAACCTATACCTAGTGAAAAGTACAACTTAAACAATGGTAGCTTTTCCCTTTCGTCTTGAATATTTCACAAATCACCATAATAATGTCATCATTATGTGTCCTGTGTAATTCGTACATGGATTGCGTTGTGCGTGACCTTTCAACAACTCAGTAAAACACGATGATTTCCCACCCTTATTAATTATCAGTATGTATTATGGATGTACCTCTGACTACTCCAATTGGGATATAGTTGCTTAGATATAGGGCTTATGTTATGCTTATTAATTATTGAATAACAATTGCAACCAACATCGCACCAAACCAGGGTTAATCCGGTCTCTATTTTGGAGGATCGATGGGTCTGATACTCACCGTAGCATCGGCCATTATAATAGGCTAGTTTTCAACTAGCTAAATCAGTTACTTTTTACTAAACGTCCAAACATAAAATTACTATGGAATTTGTATGAAGTAGCACACTGTGACGTCATTGAAAAACAAAATGTCCGACTTATTTTGTTTTTCTTGATTATAATTCGTAAATAAATTAAATAGAAAAAAGAAAATGTTTTTCGTTAGTTCTAGATCTGTCTTTATTTAGTAATCAGAATTTCGTAATTTATCTTGAACCTAGTACACGAGCCAATTGGACACGGACACTGACAAGTTGGTATTATACACGGCTGTATTGTTGTCCAATCATCGGACGGTTCAACCGGTGACGTCACTGCTTCCCTACCATCCCAATTATAAACCTACACATACCTACTATCGACCGGCCAACTCATCGAGAAATTTCAATTTAGATATGGAGAAATCAGCTTGATCAAAAGTTTCGCCGCATTGTACTAAATATGTCGCGGTCGCCCATTTAAAATTACTCTCGGATATTCTCGGCTAGTTAGAATGTTGCTGGCAGGTTATTTTCAACTTTAAAGCTCTCATTGAGCATAGTAGTTCCGTTGAATTAATAGATTTTCGCAAATAACTTACTTTTCTATAATAATATATTTTAATCAATTCCCTATAACTCATTGTAAAATGTGTTTTTATATTTCTAACTTGACAAACGATAACCAGCACGGGTGGTACGAGGGATTCTCTTAAAATGTATAAATGGTTTTGTCATAATTTTAATTATCATAATCCTTTTCGCATATTTTTTATTTTTTTTTTTATTTTATTTTTTTATTTATAAAAAAGGTACACCAACAGCTTATATAATAAAACATTAAATAAAATAAAAGTTACATCAGGAATTAGACTGTTACATAAGCCAATTATAGGTGCACACAACATTTGCACAACGTAATCGTTTATTAGATAACTAAATAATAAAATTTTAAAAACAGATAATTAAAAAAAATACATAAAAAAGTAAAATATATATAATAGTACTTTCCCATAATAACATCTAAGAATACTGGTTTGTTAGGTATAACTTATTTTTGGACTAATATTTGTTGGTATAAATTTGATTCGCATATAAATAGGTATCCATAATTCTTTTTTAGAGTAATAGTGTTTGTCATAATTTTTACAAGGCATAACAGTAGGTTAGGGTGCGGCGGGGTGGCCCTCGGGCCACCCCTACGCCGCCAGTATGTTTATCTTACACACGAAAAGTATACTGAATGATCACCAACAGCATGAAATAGAGTCAAAAAATATAAAAAGTCACAATCATGAACCAAATGCAACCAAGGAAAAAGTAAGTTTCGGAAATGTTCAAAGTTGTGCCAAAACTTTTTTTATTCGGAGTATAGTTTTTATGCTTATAATACTTATATGTCATTATTGTCATTAATTATTATGCTTATGGTAGTTATGAGTTTCAAAATTATGCTTAAAAAGTTATGACAAATTAATACTATGCGTAACTAATAATAGGACAAGTAACATTATGCCATGGTAAATTATTACATAAAAAATTATGCGTAAAAATAGAGAACCATGGTACGACGTTCATCCATGTAGCATTCTATTGGTCCAAGCCCTGGATATCGCGAGTGTACGACGGAAAGCATTTTCCTTCCGCAAAAGCCTTTACAGAATCTTATGCTCTTCGGCATACATATTATGACTTATAACGTTTATTAGTATCTGAATTAGTATTAATAATCTGATTTGTAAGAAATTCTAAGCAGCAACAACTATGTACATTGCTCACCCAATGATGACACTATTGAAATTTCACGCTATATAAACGTATTCGTACATGTTAACAAGAAGATAGCGGTGTGCCCTACGTACTCTAGCGGTGGATGCGCGCACGCAGTAACGGCACCGCTGATCGAATCGCAACACTAATGTACTCTGCACATTCTTAAACATATTAAACTTAAAATGACAAACCAGAATGATGCAAGAAGTTTGAATAACGGGACAGAAATATTTGACGGTATTTTAACGGAACAATTTTGTATTTGAATAGGAAATAATTTTAACTAGGGTTTAATTACTGGAAAGATAGAGAAAAACGATACCCTAATTTTATTTTAGCGCAATAAGAAGTAAACAAACAAATTATTGCATGACGAACATTCACGATAATTTGGTAAATAAATAAGGTAAATACGAGAAAGTTACAGACAGCCGCAAAAGTTAACAACACACTGCAATTTCATCATAAGTAATACAAACACAAGTTTGTCTATTTAGGTATAACAAACAACATGCCATTTGCTACAACTGTCACCATCACCAAGAAGAGGTATATGCTTTTACTTTACAATAAAACGTGAAAGTTACAAATTTAATTTTCCTAGTCTCAGCCCAATTTCGGGCCACATTCATTATCATTACCCGCTTGGTGAATTGCGACGATTTGGGAAACAAAAGGCAATAAAGACCCATTTTATTAATTTAATAAAACCAGTTCACGGGATATGTAGGTGATTCGTGCAACCGCAATAAAGTCTCCACACCTGATCCGACTACACCGCCACATAAGACTGATTGCTCACAGCTAGGCCGCCCGCTCGTCACCGCACACCGCACCGTAACGGACACCTCGTATCATTACGATATTTTATTACCTCATTAAACATTATTATCCACACTTTCTACCTCGATATTGGCGCAAATCAGACCGCAGATCATTTGAGGTCCATACAAAAAGAAACCATTGGAAACTTAGGTATTGAATAAACAAAAACGGAATTGAAACTGTGAAAACAGAAAGTGTCGGGGAATGCATGAAATGGAGAGGTTTGAAATTTCTCGATGGACACACAAAGCCGGGTCTCGCGGCACGACACGAGACGAAAACAATTGACGCTGTTAGCGGCCGCGGCGTGCCCCTAAAACCTGTTACGTCGGCCTTTTGAAAAGCTTGCATTTTCACAAAGTATTTCAACCACATTTTGACAGTGTTTGTCCCTCGCTTTGCAATATAGACTGTTTTTATACGCAACAACAAAAATTGTTTAACATGAAAATTAAATTTCTAACGTGTCAGCGTGAAACACGACCGCGTAATAGCGTTTACAATCAGAATCATCATATAATTATGTCACACTTAAGTGGTATCCAACAAATTACCTTGCTTTTGAAGTTCGAGTATGAAATTATATCTTCAGTTAGTTATGCAGAGGTAAATTATCTTCGTGTTGTGTTCTACTCAGTACATATTATTATGGACCTCACACATCAACGGATTAGGTAACTATGCAATTAATTACGCATGCAAGCGCGGCAGGCCAACAAATTAGTCAAGCCGCTGTTTCAACATTAATTAGTTAAAGTCAATAATAGACTTTAGGATAATGCAGTTTTATTGGAAGCTACGGATAATTAGCTCCGCCCGTAGGGAAATTAGTGCGAAATTGGAAATCACTGTCAGTATGAAACATGTCACTTCTACTACTACACACTACATAGCAAATGATTGCAACTAGCCGAATATAACATGTTGGAACTAAGTAACTAGCAATATCATTTTACAAACAAACTATAAGCTGTGTAATTGACACTCGACTGTGGAAAAGAGTGAGGTAAAGTCTACCGTACGTAGGCGGCGCCTGTGGGCGAGCAAACAGCGCAGTCCGGAGTATTTGTTCTCAGGGCGGCGGCGGAGGCGCATAGTCTCCACCACCACCCGCTCCTAACCAAACACCCTATTTGCTAACACTGACTTCCGTACAGAAGACAGTCACAACTGTATACCGTACCCTATACACGTCCCAATGCAAAACGTACACCTTCAATCACGAGGGGAGAAAAATAATATTAATAAGATTCGTGGACTTGTAAGTAATCCCCTTGTGTGTTTCACCACACACCTAAACCTATCGGCAAATTACTCTGAGGTATTCACATCCTAGCCAGCTCAAAGATTACGTGTGAGAATGTCTCGAGTAAAATGCGTTGCTTGGTTTTTCATATGAAAACTCAACTACAACTTAAGAAATAACATGCGTATGGGAATTCTGAAATGGCTATTTGCAATCAGCAATGTGCATTTATATTGACATTTGATGCTACTAAGTAAAGAACTACGACTCAGTGTGATAACCTGTGACACCTAGAAAGCACAAGAGAGCTAAAATATGTCAACAAAAAAATAGAAAGTCATGAGACGTAATTTCAAATGCACATAAATCAATGAGTTGCAAAATGTAGTAAGAAACAAGATAATTACGATTGTTAAGATAACGTATTTGCTGCATGAATTATTAATACTTACATGCAACAACCAATTAAAGCCAAAGACGTCATCACTTGACTCAGGCATGAAATTGTAGTACTTAGGAGACCATAGTTGGGCAAAAACAATATTGCTATTTTGACACTTGTTCACATTGCGCACTTACTTTTATATGCGCAAATGTTGAATTGTAATATTGCTTATTTAGATGACTTACTTCAACCCCCTGAACTGCGGAAAATTTCTGAAAAAAGCCGAGTATCGAACGTAAATATTAGAAAACAAAATATGTGTAATCTGATGACTCATGAGTGAAAGGATCCAAACGGGAGATGACTTATCGCAACTTCGGCAGAACCTACGCTTGAGTCACAGACTTTCGCCAATGTGACAAATTAACTTCCTAATAAAAATACTGCGAAAGAACTTCCCGCTTAGCAGTTGACAGATTTTAAACTTATAATAAATCATCAGTCATCATAATCACGGCTTTAAATACATCATTTATCAAGCTTAACAAAGACACAATTGTGTAAAGAAGGGACGAGAGGAAATATCAATAGAGCATAATCGAGTTACTGAGACTGTAATTTTCCGTGTGACATAGATACGCGATAATCTATCTATAAGTAACTGCGAGGGAATCAATTAAGTCCATTCCACAGCAATTAACCAGCGTACCCTTAAGATCTAAAGTTGGTGTCGGTCGGTGCATATACCACGTATAATAGACCGACAAGGACTTTTTGGCGCGTGGTTGACACTGACAGGAGGTTACTGGTTTTTTTCCATACATTCTGCAAAAATATAGCAACTGACCAAAATGATTTTTTCGCAGAATGCGGCGTTACTTCCGATTTTGCCCACGCGCCCATACATCCTTACACGGGTAAAAAAGAAAGTTCACAGTTCTAAATGCTTCAGATTTAAACTTCTATGTTAAGAAAATTTGCGTAAGAAAATTAACTTTATATAAATCTATTTACGACAACGACAAGGCACAAAAACATCGTCAAAAATGTATCGAAGTGTAAATTATAAATGAAGCCGCAGGGGCCCGGTCGGATCAATCATTCCCGAAACAGTTACAAGTTTGAATCCAGTTAAACTTCTCCCGGGATCCAATTGTGGAGTCTCAGTTTATACATTCTAGAGACGATGTCTGCAAGAGCGTGAAACTTTAATGGCGCCAGTATATCTTGGAGGGACTTGCGATAAATTTGAAACGAGGCCTACTACAACTCTGGAACGTGAAATTGTCAGAAAAATGGCGTACATAAATTAAAAACGTTTGTCTTTTACAACAAATTTTATCTCGTCCAGTAAAAGCTTCAGAGTTTTATGCCTATTGAAATTACCATATTTACTACTATTAAATCAAAATTGCAACATCGACTGTAGATTTCAGATGTCGTAAATTTCGTAGACGATAAAATGTAATTTACAGATTTGTTTAGCAAGAAAACATTTTGCTTGTACTTTTTTATGAACCGACTCTGCGTTCTAGAGGCGTGGACCTGTCAAATGAAAATATTTAGGGGACCCTTAAGCACCTGGATCACTTTCGGGTAAACGCTACAATTATGGAGAATAAACCCTCTGCATTTTAAAGAGCCTTCCAGTGATCCCGGCACAGGATAAGTGCTAAGGCGGAGCGGGTGTGAAATCTTAATGTGTCGTCGCCGAGTACGCTTTCTTAACACAGCCACTTGGAGCAGAAAATAGCTACGTTAGAAATAACTCTTTCCTGAAACAATGCTAAGCATTTAAGTAACAAATGTGACAAGAACGAGTAATATGAAGATGATTACTGCACTCACATTACATCCAGTTTTCTAATCTGGAGGTCAGTGCCGTAACTAGGGCGGTGCCAGCGGTGCCCTGGCACAGGGCGCAGACCCTGGAGGGGCGCAGAAATGACCAGACCAGTATCTAGTTTTGTTTCATGCATGGTAGTTAGTAGATACATTTTGTTTTATTGCGAATATGGTGTAGACGCGCCCTCTGTACTATCTATATCTATATAGCATTTTTCAAGCGATCTTGAAACAACAACACTTGTAAAGGTGGTTTTATATTTGTCTGATGTGTCGTGACGTGACGCGTCAGAACGGTATCGGTTTCATACATTTAGTACTAGCTGGTGCCCGCGACTTCGTCTGCGCAGTATTAGTATTTCGAACAATATGTTTATAAGTAAATTGTAGCCTATGTGTTATTCTTATGTATAAGCTATATTATTGTAAAGTTTCATTAAAATCCATTCAGTAGTTTTTGCGTGAAAGAGTAACAAACATCCATCCATCCATCCATACAAACTTTCGCGTTCATAATATTAGTAGGATGGTAACGTTCACACAAGTGCGTAACGTGTTGTGGTGTGATGGCTTATGTATGGAACCGATACAGTTCTGATGCGTCACGTCACGACACATCAGACAAACCTTGTCTTGCTCGCAATATTACATACACAAACAAAACTACCTATACCGTAACTATGATTTTATTTTATTGACAAGCCAGATTCAGAATATTCGCGACACTATGGACATTGTTTTCGAAAAGGCAAAAAGAATTTGTGAACAATGTGACATTGAAGACAATTTTCCTGAAAAGCGACGAAAGCGAGTAAAAAGACACGATTTAAGTGAAAGTTCAGACGCCGGCTACTACATTACTCAGCAACAAAGTTTCAAAATTCAGATAAATGAAGCAATAGATACTATAATTTCTGAATTAAAATGGCGATTCGAAAAACTACGCGACATACACCACTCTTTCGGTTTTTTGACCGTAAAACACATAACTACATATTCGGTTGAAGAACTAAAAAAACATGCAGCTGATTTGAGTTTCAAAATATTCTGCAGATATAAATGCCACAGAATTTTGGGCCGAAATAGAAACTTTGAAGAGTCAAGTTGAAGCGACTACCTACATTATTTGATAAATGTGAATGTCAGTCAAGTATGGGTCTTCTCAAAGCTATAGTGGAACTGGATTTAAAGGAAATGTTTCCCAATGTAGTAGTCGCTATAAAGATATTTTTAACGATGCCAGTGACTGTAGCTTCCTGCGAGAGATCATTCAGTAAGCTCAAATTAATAAAGACGTACCTGCGCTCGACGATGGGCCAAGAAAGATTGTCTTGCCTAGGGATTTTGTCGATTGAACGCGACATAACACGGCTCCTGTCGTATGACAATGTAATCAAGGACTTGAGAAAAGCGCGGAAAGTAAATCTTTGAGTAGGTAGCTGTCCTTTTTTTGTGATTACGGTTTACCTTAGCCTTGGGTCTTTACTATCGAGTACTTTGTGTCATTTCTGTATTTGAGCAAATATTTTTGAATAAACAATTTTTATCTTATAGAAATCTACTAAGTACCTATACCTTCGTGAACAAAAAATAGATAGATTTATTTTTATGCACATTTGTCCACTTTATTGTCAGAGCCTGGTTAGAGCATTTTTCAAGGGCGCAGTTTTGAAAGCTCGCACCGGGCGCATAAAAGGCTAGTTACGGCACTGCTGGAGGTATTAAAACTCCACGTCAAGCCAATAACGTTTCCACTTTGACCCTTTTCATACCCTTGTTTCGATAGATATTGCCATATTAAGTATTTGTCTATGACATGTGTGCTTAGAATCTTTTTGTCAGATTGCTTGATCCCAAAATAGATAGAAGCATGATTTTGTCTCATCATCATCAATTTAAGAGCCACGCTCTTGTCGGTGTAGCATTTTCCATTCCAGTCTATCAAAGGCCAATTCCTTGACTTCCCTATAAGACACGATGACGATGATTTTGTCTATTTAGCCTTTCTTTCTCTCAGGACAGGAGAACATATTTATTGATATCAAATTCTGCGTGTTTAACTTTACGGAAAATAGAGTATCCACACTACCCCGACCATGACCGGTCACGTTATACGCTTCAATAGCGATATTTTCCGAAAATATGAAGCAGTAATCCATTATCGGCCGATGCAAAACCTGACACTGTATTAATCATGGCTAGCGTTCAGAGGGCAATTTTCACGGACCACCGCTCTCACCACAATTTATTGACAGCTAATTTATAAACTGTATTTTCGACTATTACCGTAAAATCAGTTATAACTTATTTCTCCCGTTGTCTTCCATACCTGTTGCTGGAGTAACTTTCTCTATAAGAGTCGTATAAAATAGTGAAGGTAATTTTATCGCAAAGTTATCAAAATAAAACTCACTAACGAAACTAACGCTAACGAAACGTCGCATAGCTCTCTGCCTTTTCAACAACGCAGATATTAAATCTTGCAATGACGTCTGTGAAACTAAATCTCGGAACACGAAAGTTTCGAGTTCACAGTTTATGCCGTGGGAAGGAAACCGGTGCGCCGAACTTAGGGCGGAGACGGCACGGCGCACGGCGTACAGCTGAACATTAGTGGCAGGTTCACGAACCAACTTGCTGGCGAACATGCAATATCCAGTGACGTGTGTAATTCGAGTCCGCGGCGCGAATCAACAATGAACACGTGCCTTCACTGCTAATGTTCCCATCCGTCAGTATCGGCACCTCCCTCGCATGTACCCGGCTCCCGAGGTTGCACGCTCCACAACACCGCCAGGAATTTTACGACCCCCGTTTATTGCACCTTTATTGAAGCGAAAGATTCACTGTTTATTCGACGGGTTTTACCTACTATATCGGACGACATTAATAAGTCTTTAAAATAAACACTGTTAATTCCTCGATAGAACTCCATCAAAATGTAAACAGTCGTAATAAATAAGTAGTCGTAACTTTCTTCTCCAAACGCGATAATTTAGTCGTTAAACAGTTTGTGTGACCAAAGGCGGCCCTAATGAGAGTATTGTTTTATAAACATTACGGGTTTCACGCTCGATATGTCGCGGCCACATAAGGATCGTGTTATGAATTATCCCGCCGCGTAATTTGTGGACGTGCGTGGAATGGGAGTGCGGCGCGGGATCCTCGGCCGCGCGACATAGCCGCACGTACCGCTCAGTACGAGATGACATCCCACGCACTTCATTTCATACGCCATGACTCACGCTCAATGCTCAAACTATGCAAACCGGAGGAAAATGAAGCAAACACCGCATAAATGAGTTTGCAAACAAACGAAGTAATATAAACCAGGAACTTGCTATATGCATACAAACGTGAATGCTTACAAATCCTTCCGAGATTAAACCGGCATTGTGTGGTTTGAAAAATTAAAAACGTGAATTTGATTTTCAATTTGCACGGCTCGTGAAGGTTGTTTGTACAATAAAGGGATTAAATGTTTGTTCTAGCCGAACGGTTTGATATTCAAACGACTTCCATATTTTATGCGACATGATTCGTATCTTGTTCGAATTTGTAAGTGAATAAATTTTAATATCGTTTGGTTTTGATTATATTTTTACGTAAATTGATTTTGGAATACTGCCAAATGTATGACATGGTTGTTGGTAATTGTGATCATGGAAAAGTGTCTGGCAGCAATACTTACATTTTTTTTTTGTATCATACGAAACTTTTAAAACAACTGGCTGAAGACCAGTCTGATTAATATACAAAACACCAAAGCAAATTTCAACTCCAGTACCACCATAAATAATTTAATTATTATTATTAATAGCCCTCAATGTCCCACTCCAAATAATTAAATATTGAGCGAAAAGGTCAATTACTTGCTCAGGCATAACTAAGCTCTGGCAACTTCTATAATGAATGAGTAAATCATCTGTAACAAAAGTATAAAAAATATATATCCATTCGATTCCTTTGAACTAAACAATACCAAAATTTGCTGATTGAAAAACAGATCTGTCCTTTCTTGACGAAATTGTTCAAATTTTCTTTATAAACAAGTTTGACGGGCCTACCCCTCCTAACTACTGAATAAATTGCCGCCACAGCCGACCCTCGAGGATTGGAATCGGAAAGTGAGACAGTCTAGACAGATTAAATCTAAAACGCGGTGTCGTAGTCCACGTTGACAGGTGAGAATCTTGGTATTAAATAACTCCAATAAAATCCACCCTCTGCATCTTCCCGGCGAGGTTGATTTGATGATATTGCGCAAAGTTTAATCGATCTGTCACTCAAGGGCAGCGAGAGAATTCTTTTACTGAAATTAAGACGTGGAGGGCGAGATGAAAGCCAGTGTGAATTGAAACCAGTCGCATGGAAAAACGGATGAGCACCTATTTGCTCTCATACAAAATTAATCTCATGCAACCCTCTCCACTCCACCTAACTTGCAGTTACATATTTAACGTCAGTAAACTTGTTCCCATCCGAACCTAGTTTGTTGGATGGAACTTCCGTAATACCCAAGTTTTGCTCTTTGCTCTCGGGGCTACGATATCGCGCCCCGGCTCGGCCTGTCCTATTCTCAATTGCGATCGGTATGATAGAAGTTCAGATGGAACTTCAAGCATACTTCGTCTATATTGCGAGATCCATGATGAAAAGCCCGACAGAGGCTATAATTTACGATGCAATTAATTTGCCATCGCAGTACACCGCTAACCTAACCTAACCCTGTTACAGAACAAGGCTTGATTAATAAAAATGAGCGGGCCAGGTTCACGACTATCATTATCAGTTAGGTAATTTGTTTCTCGTACAAATTGAGTCGTGTATAGTGTAATAGCACTGGGCCGAGCAGTGGAGCAATAGTGTAGACGACTCACGACAAGGGAATTACATCTGTAGCACTTTCACTGGGCTTTACAAAGCCCAGCTCAAACTCAGACTTAATGGCAGCTATTGCTAAAACTATGCAAATCTAACAGGCTTGTCTCGCTTAGTTCGTCTGCTCGCTCCGATCATCCAACATTCACGAACACATTAAATTTCCGTTACTGCGTGATATCCTGTTACAGGAATCCATTGGGGAAAAAATATTGACTGCTTAATAATTAACATTTCAATCAGAGATATCAGATCGCCTCGAGCATTTGAATAATTGATTTTTGGATATTGTTCTCTGCCACAGTACTGAATTGATTACCCTTTGATGTTGGGAATATCGTTCGGATTAATCGTATCGAATGATATTGAGCTTTGGAAAAGGTCCGACGTATTTTTCTTGCTTTCATCAATCGTTTCATACACACAATATTTACTCTAGCCATAGAGGCAGCCAATCAGCTCGCGACACCAAACACTTCAGGACCCCGATACCGACCCCGACGGCGTGGTCGACGATTTCCCACATTCAGCGCTTATCGCTATCGACCCACTAGAGTCGATTAATTCAATTCAAATATTTTTCCTCTCAGACGACGCCCTGAGCCGAAGTTCGCGCCCAACTGGGCACCCTCAGGCCTGTTGTCTTAAACGTTGTATCGAGTGAGAGCCTTCAGCGCTCCCCATTTGTCCGGCCAAGTAGTTAATGCCATCTGCGGCAAATCTACAATAAGTCACGTCAAAAAAAAGCAAGAGGATATTCCCAATTCGAGTAGTAAGAGGTACATTAATCGCATGATGAACTAGATAGCCACGCCTCATCGAGCTTCTAACTACTCGTGTGCTATGCTATGTTATGTTATTGTTCTTTATTGTATGACCGGGGATCGAACCGGCGCTCCTCGTTTGAGAAGCATACCGGTGACACACAGGACCACAGTGACTTATAGCATAGAATAAGGAATAATACCTACACCTACCTTTTACTTATAGTAAAATCAGCGAAAAGTACCTAAAATTATCATTCATATTAGTTTACATAAATACTCATAAGTAGTAGTTACATGAGCCATGTCAGGGGTGGCTCACTAATAACCCTGACACCAGGTTAATCCACCTCTCAACCCACAAGATAGAAGAAGAAAGTATGAAGTCAAGAAATTCGATCCCAACGTCTTCAATAAAGTGACGTAATCTTCAGTAGTTAATTTACTTGACGGCTTAATTGATGTAGATTGTTGCGTTCAGTTAGGTCACTAGTTATATCGTATTGTGTAACATGATATGATAGGTGCTTATAGAACTAACATCTGTAACTTCCGTACCTATAACGCACTTGCGATCGTCACGCATGCGCATGATTGTGCAAGTTAGGCGCACGCTTTTATGGCGAAGGGAATGGAAAGCGTGTAAAATTTTATAGGGTTGTAGACTTGTTATGTAACAAACACAATGGCTCCGATTCCTGCAGACACCTCCTAATTTTATTTTAAGTTACAACCGTCATTGTCTTATCCGCCGAAAAGGAAAGGAAAGGGAGATGATTGTCAAAAAGTTAATTTTAAAACGAATGAATAACGCGGGCAAATAAAATAGGCATCTCGCTGGTATGGAATCCGTTTGACGTGATATCTACTTAATTCTGTCGGGTTATTGGCCGATGTAAAATTTTAGGCGGCTGTTTTAGATTTCTGCTTAAAATTGACGTGTATTCCATAAATTTTATGCCTGTCGATTACCCGTCCCTTTCTTTTTCAACGGTTAAGAAAATGACAGGTACAACTTAAAATAAAATTTGATGGCGATGCAGGAATTAGCACTAATTTCCTTTTACTCATGTTTTCTATTGGTGGAAACGCTTGATACGCAAGCTCCACTTCTCACGAACGGAATTGCAATGTAGTGCTAATTTATGTATATTTCAAATTCAGAGCAGAACATAACAGTTCCTCTAGAAATGGTTTTATTAAACGCGCTCGAATTACTGCTCCAAGTCCATGTAGGAACACGAACAATTCAATGCAAACAAAAGTAACCACTAAGTATAAAAACGTGAAGTCGTTTGCTGCAACGAACTCCAAAATTGATGAGCTCTCATGAGTGTATGTAGGTCACATCACAACTCTACAATAGCTCAAGTTCTTTGCACTCTCATTACGTAGCATCAACTGTCTACTTGGGGGACAATACGTACTTGTCAGTTGTCATGATGACGTGTTTTGCAAACGCATAGAAAGCAAGCGCAAGCGCCGGTAATACCAAGATGCTGAGGCAAAGGCCACGAGAAAGTGATTCGGTCAGTGCGCCGGTACCGTTAGCAGCGAAATCCGACGACCATGCAAATGGGCCAGTGGTACACCTGAGCTTAACGTTGAGAACATTTTAATTATAATCATAGAAGCTTAGTGATTATAGTTTTTTTTTAGAAGACGCGCATGAGTATAATCAAGCACAATGAGAAATAAAAACATGACAAGAGGCTACTGTGTCATGTCAGTATAGATATACATATTAATTAATATCTACGCATAGCATTTTAACCGATATTGAGTTTGTCAATGTATAATAGTTGTGGAGTAGCAATAAAATACAAAATACAATTATATTGTTGATTAGACAATACGCTAGTTTCCAACTAGTCAAATCAGTTATTTATTAGTAAACGTCAAATCTTTAAATTACTACGGATTATGTATGAAAAAGTAAACTGTATTACGTTTTTATTGATTAAAATTCATAAATAAGTTAAATAGAAAAAAGAAAATATCGACGGTTTTAGATCTGTCTTTATTTAGTAATCAGAATTTCATAATTTATCTTTGATCTAGGAAACATCCAATTACGTAACGTACGAGTAGGTACAATAAGTGAATATTGAAGTTGCAATAGGTATTAACGATTTAAGACAGCAAGTGTGGCTTGACGAGATACAAATGTACTGAAATACAGTTATACTGGTTTAGGAGCCAGGGCCTTATTTATAATTGTTACTTGTTTGTTGTACTGAATAAACTTTCTTTCTTTCTTCTTTCTACTTAATCTATAATCTTAAGCGCATTGACCGTCGATAGATGACATTACAGTATTATGACCCACTCGGATTAGTCTTAAAATTGGAAAAGGGTTTTCAAATTACAGTTTTTTTCTTTTACTTTGAAAGAGTTTTTTAAAGCTTTCAGCTGTTAATGAAACTTGGTGTAGCGCGCTCGATACTGTCGCCTTTCAATTAGCGGATAGTTGCGTCAAAAGCGGGACGTAGTCTCAATTTACTTTTTGGTCCTGTATTGCTCCTAGCAGTTCGCGCCGCTGAGAAACGCTTGGAAAAAAATCATTCGTCGCTGCGATCCTCAGTAATGAATGAGAGAGAAGAGAAGATATACACATTAATTCATTCCTTTTCATGCATTTAAATTAACAGAAATAACATGTATTGTCCTGGGCACCTCGTTGAAGTCTAACAAAAAAAGAAATCCCAGACATATAGGTACTGTAAAGCATTTATTGTGCCAAGGATCTTCGTATAGAAAAATCTTCTCAGATAATCGGAATTGTAATATTTAATCTTTGTTTTCTTATTAAACATGTAAACAGAAACATACGAAACGTATTTCTTGGGAATGTAGGTCCTTCACCGCTGTTAATGACATGATAATCATTATAATTAAAATACATAATAACGGGTTCTTACCGCGATAAATCAGGGATATGAGACTTCTGATATTTCGACACTGTTGCAAGTGCCATGATCACGAGATGACTGATGAGATTGGAGTGGAGTAGTTAGATATTATGTTAATTATGATAATAACCGCGTAAACTTAAAACAATGTATGATAATCATTTATAAAGCAAACTTGAAGTTGAAAACAATTTCTAAAATCATTGGTTTAGGCCCGCGTTGGAGTCGAACCTCCGACCTCACAGTGAGAGTCAAGCGTTTTTCCAACTGGGGCTGGGCCTTCAAGGTGTCTTCCACCCCAATGAAGATTAAAGGCGTAAGTTTTGCACACAGCTCCCATTAGAAGCATTCGGTAATACGTCATTTATATCATACAAATGGATTCAACGGTGAGCGTATTGACATCGACACCCGATATGTTTGCCGGAATTGGGGGTTTATCTTTCGGACATCGATTATACTGGACATCGGCAAACGCTTCACAATGTTTGCGGGAGTTAAAATAACCACCACCACGTTTGACGCGTTAGATATGCGTGTTGTGTGGGTTGGATAATATGTAGTGTCCGTGTAATTGTTAGCATAACGAGGTTATTAATTTGGTTGCGTTTTATTCCACTTATCTGTTTCACGATAATAAGGAATATAGGAAAGCCAAAAAAATTATGGCCTGTTCCGTCGTATCCTCATCTACCTACCGGCGTATACTATACATATATCTCTATGTATCTATCTATCTCATTCTGTCACGTTTTTCGAATAAAGTTTAATCTTTATTTCAACCAAAAATAACAAAAATTCTACCATTATCCTACAATGACGTCACAGTAACTCTACTTCCTCTAAATTTCACGAGTGTGTTAATTTAGGGTCAACCGACCTACTTATTTTAGTGGGTCCTCTCAGGTTACGACTATGTAATATTTAGTGGCAGAGTCCACATTCAATCTACCCATTGAGACGCAAGACAGCAACATAATGGCGTACTATAATTAAAACTTCTGGCGTATTGTAGTGATATGAAAACAGTGCACATTGGCGATTATTTTCACCAAGATAACAAGTATTTCAATGGACATTGTGTCAAAGATACGACGCTGAAGTGAGCATTCGTGGGTAAAATTTTGCGCAGTGTACGCTTATTTTCAGCATGGCACTTTCCAGCGTCGCAGCGCGTAGTGCAGGGAAAGCCACGGTTTTCCGCGCTACTAGCCCGTGGCGGCTACGCTGCGCTTGCCCGCAACGCCTCATGCCTCGCTTGATCGCCCCTCGCCACCACACTATCATTTACCACTTCACAACCGTTTTATAGCAGAACCGATTCAACTACGTCTTTAGTTACCTACTCCTTGATACGCCCGATTTACCATTGTGTAAGCAATAAGAACTTTCCTTAAGTAGGCACCACTTTTGAACTTGCGAATGTTTTGCGATTTCTATAGTTTATTTTTTATGTTGTGCAAAATTAATATTGTCGACAATTCGTAACTCCTTGAAGTCACTTGTAAACCAAATTAAATCAAGATTCAATAAATAATTCCCGCGCGAACTCGAGCTGACGAATTAATAAGCCAATTTGCATGTGTTACAAGTTCATGCCCCATGCGAGTAGTAGACGTGCTAGTACAACACATAAACAGATTAGAGGATTAGAAGATGAGTGTTATGTTAATTATTAAACATGGCATGTGAGGAGCAAGCGAGCGGAAAAGATACGCGCAACTCAAGAGTCTCGAGTCGCGAGCCTCGAGACGGCAACTCGACAGTGTCACCGCAGAGATTCCGTTCCCAACTCTCGTCTGTCCAATTAAACTACTCGAGAATTCCTAGCACGCCTCCGCGGATGATATTTGCAGGGAGAATATTTAATTATACTCTCTTCCAACGCAAACGTAATATTTTATTTATAATCACGTAAACGCAGCACGCCTTATACAAATAGACACGTATACAAACGACTAGCTTCTCTGCTCCGCTTAAGGCAGATAGCTTAAGTAGTTCTAAAACCAATTTGTATGCAGCGAGAAAAACATCATACCTACTAGGCTTTTTCTAAATACTATAATTTTTTTAATTTGTAAATCGGTCTGCCGTTCTATGCCATACTTAGTGCAAAGCGTGCAGTAAAACTGTATGTTTTACGCTTCGTTTTTATACGAGTTAGTAAAAGCATACAAAATATTATAACTTTAGAAAGTAAAAGTGTCAACAAGTTTCCAATATCTCTGCTTTCTCGGTGAAATAACTTGTATTTGTCGCGCGCGTGTTTATATTGACCATTTGACAAATACGTGCTAACTCTATCACAATAGTACAGTCACGAGCAATATCATGTACCCACTTTAGAACCCTGTCGCACTATAATATTTGACATTTAAAAGAGTTAATGTGACATGGTACCAAAGTGTTTACATATTAATGCTCGTGACCGTACAATGCTCAATAACTTCTTCTGGATGCACAGAGAGGATGTAGTGTTCCTGCCTGGAAATATTTTTATGTTCGAATTTGTACACGTTCGTCCTTATAAATTTCAAATTTCATACAAACTCCCGCATCGCGACTTGCAACGCTTAGCTTAAGGATCGTACTTCGTGAACGACGGAAAATTACTTAAAGAGTTATTCTTCTTCTTATCGTGTGGGTTGTGAGGTGGAATACCAACCTCATCAACCCTGGTGTCAGGGTTATGATTGAGCCGCCAAAAGTCCCTGACATGGCTCATGTAAAGACTACTCACTTACATCAGTAAATAGTAACCGGGACCAACGGTTTAACGTGCCTTCCGAAGCACGGATCATCTCACTTTCGGACAATCAGGTGATCAACCTGTAATGTCCTAACCAAACTAGGGATCACAAAGAGATTTTTGTGATATGTCCCCACCGGGATTCGAACCCGGGGACTCCGGATCGTAAGTCCAACGCTCAACCACTGGACCACATGGGCCGTTCTTAGAGTTATTGAAAGACGGATATCCGATGTAGTGTATAAGCTACCATACATACGTATAGTATAGTTCTACAACCATCTCGGATCCGTTATTCACGGAATCGGATCGGATCGAAGGTAGTGAGAAGACGCCCCTACGATACCCCGCCTCTGTGTGGAGAGCTATAAAGCGAATAAAAATGGATGGTAAAACTGTTCGCAACACGGCATAACTTTCACACATGTTTTTGAATGTCTTCTAACGCATTACGAAGGTTTTATTACCAAAACACTAGTGAAAAAATGTATAAGCACGTACTTAAATTTCAAAGCATAATAGGTAAATGTAAAGTAGTAAGTAGTTAAGTATTTTGTGTATGTTTATTTCGGTGTCCCACTTAAAATAGCGTAAGAATTTTAAAACCGCCGCTTATGTTAAAAGATAAACTGTCTAAAGATGAATTATTCCTCTTTTCTTTCAAATTAAAACGAAAAAGTCTGTTTCAGATAGGATTAGCACGTATCAAGCCGAGACGAACGTGTTACCTGCGGGTTAACCACGGTATAGTGCTATAAGCATTGAATAATTAAAAAATAAACTATTTCGAAAGACATTGTTTTTAATGTTGTGTTTATATGTACAATAATAAAGCGTTTTTGTATCGTATTGTATTGTATAAGTTACTTACTATACTTCCAATGGAGGTAGTCGTTAATAAAACCATCGCATGATGATCTAAATACCGTTTTACCGAGCTTTGTTACACAAACTGTCGTTTGATTGACGGTAAACTTGTAAAAATTGCAGAGTCACCAGTGGTGGTCAGCGGCGACGCTGGTGGCAGTACTAGTACTGCAGAGTACGCGAGCACAACAGTGTCCGTGGGCGGGACCGCCTGGCCTGCAGACGGCGTGCGTCTGCGCCTTCAACCTCGCGAGAGACCTCTCCGTACAGTGCGACCAGGTAAACAACCATTTTTAGAACTATGTTCTTTGCGCGGATTTTTGCACGTCTTCTTTGAATAACATCGGCAGCGTCTACCGAATAGTTCTGTTCAATAAGAAATTCTGTCATGAACTAATGAATCTACATTAATGTAGTCTCAAATTCAAAAAGAAACATTTTATTGGTGTGTAAAATACCCAAGCTTTAATATTTCTCTACCAACGTGTTTCAGGTGGATTTCCCGGCGCTGATCGCAGCATTAAACGGAAGCGCCAGGAACATTGAGATTGACCTGCTGTACATCAACAACTCCACCATCCCCGCGCTGACTGACAACATGTTCGCGAGCCTCAAGATACACAACCTGCAGATATCCGGCTGCAAGATCAGGAAAGTAGAAGACGACGCCTTCAGGGGTCAAGGCCCATACCTTAAGAACTTGAACCTGCAAGACAACGAACTTAACGAAGTGCCCGTAAAAGCACTAAAAATTTTGGTTAATCTATCGCTACTAGACATATCTAAAAACCGAATAACTAATATAGAAAATCACTCGTTTATCACCCTACGCAAGTTGACGACTTTAAAGATATCGGATAACAATGTGACTCTAGCTGAACACGCCCTATCCGGCTTGGAAAATTCACTGAAAAACCTAAACCTTAAAGGCACGAAACAAAAGACCGTTCCACAATGTATCAAGAACCTTCGCAGTCTAGCTTTCTTAGATCTGTCACAAAATAGTATAAGAGAACTGCCCGGTCCCGAAGGCAGCAGCACATTTGAAGGACTAAACTCATTAACAGCTCTTAATCTTGAGAGGAACTTGTTGGTGCATCTCAGAGAAGACGCTTTTGCAGGAGTAAAACATTCATTGAGTTCCTTAAGCCTCTTGAACAACCTTTTGCCCGAATTCCCAACGGCTGCAATTGGTACTCTGACGGAATTGAAAGTTTTGGATATTGGATTCAATTTGTTGAACAAACTGCCAATAGATGCTTTGTTGAAAAATCCGTTAATCACGTTATTAGCACTGGATGGTAACCCGTTACCGACCGTGCCAGAAGAAGCATTCGTTCACTTGAATCACACTCTCCGAGGACTGAGCTTAGGCGGCCGGTTCCTGAACTGCGACTGTCGTCTGCGCTGGATCATCGAATGGATCCGCAGCGGAGAACTACAAGTGACATCTCGCGAGAGGAACCCACAATTCTGTGGTCACCCTTCACATTTTCGTGAACGTGGATTTTACAGCTTTGAACCAAATGAGCTTGTATGTGAACAAGAAGTTGCAACAACGCCAGGAGTGCCCCCCACATCTCCACCAAAAGAAGTCTGGAGAACACACCCGACTACAACAACCACAACCACCGCAAGAGCGACAATTGAGAGTTCGCCGTCAACGTTATCTAGCCACGTAACAACTCCAAGTAGTGAGGCTCCAAAAACTGTAGCAGTTCCGGAGACGACCACGAGTACAGCGCGACCTAATCGCGTACCGTCAGTGCGTCCCGCGGCACCAACATGGCGACACGCGCCGCATCAACGGCCACCACTTGTCATGAATTTCCCACAGAAACCCAAGGTGGACGACACGAACGAAGTGATCGTTAAAAATGCCTACAGGCAAGATAACTCTGTAATAATACAATGGGACTCTGATGTAGCAAACATACTCGGTTTCCGTGTCGTGTACCGGCTCTTCGGCGATAAAAGCTTCAAACAAGGACCGCCCCTGGAAGCTAGCGAAAGGGAATTCAAAATAAAAAATGTCCCTTCCCAGGTAAGAAACAATTACCTACACTACCAGTCATTATATTTAAAATGTATATAAACTACTTAACTATTAACAAAATTGTTATGTACAGGAATGTATCGTGGTCTGCGTGATCTCCTTGGAGGAGGTGCACGTGAGTCCAGAGTCGGTGCCGTACTCGCAGTGCCGCGAGGTGCGCACGGTGTCGGCGGCGGCGTCCAACATGGACAAGATCACGATCGCGGCAAGCGCGGCCATCTGCGGCACCATCGTGGTGGCCGTGCTGGTGTTCGCGGCCGCATCCCGACGCCGCGCTCGCACCGTACACCGCCTGCACTCGCAGCTGCCCGACAAGCTGCCGGCTCCCTGCTGCGGCGGGTTGGCCGCCACGCCCAGCCCCAGCGGCCCGCTGTCCTCCCTCGCCACGCTCGGCGCGTTCGGAAAGCAGCGTGAGTGGGATCAAGTGTCGGCCTATAGCGCACGTTCGATCCCGCGAGCACGAACCTATACCGAACCGGCTCCTCCGGATCCTCTGCCGGGCCGGCCGGGCCGCGCGCGCTCCCTGGCCGACGGACAATCGCAACATAGCTATTCGCATTCCGGCCGCTACGGAGCGCCCGGCTATCCGGGCAGCCTTCTCGGATCTAGAGCCGGTGAGTTGTACATACTGTACTTCCAACGCTTACTCTTCTCTTTTCTACCTATTCTGTATCACCAGGGGACGGTATTGACTCTGTGTGTTCCTTAGATCTCCGGCAGTCCCGCCAGTCGCTGGGCGCGGCGTCGGAGCGCGCGTCCCGGCTGTCGCTGAGCGGCGCGGCGGGCGGCGCCACGGGCGGCACGGCGGGCTCGCGGCGCCGGCCGCGCTCGCGCTCGCGCCCCGCCAGCCGGTACAGCGTGGGCTCGCTCGGGCTCGGCTACTGCGACACCTCGGACAACTGGACCGACCACGATATGGACATCTACATGGCCCGGAACCCCACGACGCGAGGAGGGTTGGTCCCGTTATAGCGCGGCGGCGGCGGCTCGGGCCGGCACTGCGCGGGGCCGCACCGCCACCGCCGCCGAGCGCGCGAGGCGCCCCCGCTCGCGCCCGGCGCCGCCCCGCCGCCCGCCTGGCACCTCGGCAACCAGCGGGACGTCAAAACGGGACACTTCCATCGCGAAAGCTGTTGAGTACCCGCCGTAAAGATTGACGTGAAGAGACGCTTGTTACCGCTACGCGGAGCGACGTTGTATAGACTGTGAAGAGTTACACTCCTGACGAATTGGTGAACTTAATTATTTGACTGAGAGCATTATAGCATAAGCCTGATGAAACTTGATATTTTTGATGATTTCTCTTAATCGTATCTTTGAGAGAAAACATCAAAATAGCGATTGTATGTAGGTATGCCGATGTCGATGGGTTATCCTAAAACAAGAATTAATATGATGAGTTATCGTAACGGTGCTGTTTTAGTAATTGGTCATCTGGTTAGTGAGAGCTAGTCACAACTCCGTCCTGCCGCCACTAGCACACGAGTACCAAGGGTATTATAACATAAGATTACCTAAAATGATACTTACTGTCTACCTATGTACTAGACACTGCATAGTGTCGATTTTACCACTGATGTTAATAGATTTGACGTTTAATTTGTTATTTAAAGATTTATTATTTTTTAAATGTTTATTATTATTTTAATTATAATTTTTCGTAAGTTGTATATATTAGGTAAGGATACATTATATTATTGTAGTAACCAAATGCAAGAGAAGCAATCCAAATGGTGCTATTTACGTAAGTTATTGTCAAATATTGTCAAGGTGGAATGTACATATTTTTGAGAATATTTACAGATAGTTAACATGTTGTTCTTTGTAATTAAACTGTTGTATATTTGATCTTTGTCTTTATTTTGAGTCCAATATTATTGGGGGAGGCAAATCTAGCTCGACAACGATAGCAATTTGTGCGGGGTCGAGAGTATCCGTTCTATAAGTAGCGCGTCTTAGGCGATAAGGCTACATGCTTATGGCTACATGGGACTTATACATAGCTGGCGAAAAGAAGGTATATAGCACGCACTCGGGATATAAACGTGATACTATGTTATGGCGTGTAACGTGTCACGGCTACAGATCTAGCCACTGCACTGTCTAGATCAATGCTTTTTTTTTTCGAATTTTGTACTACCTGCGATCGGTCATGTAACCATAACCAGTAGGCTCTGAATTATATCGGGGCCTTCGACCAATAGCCGTTTGACGTCCATCTACGTAGATAGCATTCGTATCGTTTATTGGTCGAAGCGCTCAATATAATTCGCGGTTGTCATGCAGACCCGACTGGTATTTTCTGTGTATGAATGTAGGCGTTTATAATCCTGTGATTACATGGCCCCTGTTTCCGTCCTCTATGACAATAGAATGTTCTTTTTTTAATCTGCTACGGGTATTACTAAGATTCAAGAATTGAGTAGCAAATGTGTTGACATGGCGTTCTAGTCTCGCTCGGTATTTGGTTTTTGGTTCATTATCTCATCCATTATGGGATTTCCAAGTATACTCAGTACTCACCCAGGAACCAGAATCCTATGTTCCCATCTATACTGCAGCTCCTGCGTGAACTCGTACCACAGGTGCGCCAGGTACGGCAGCCCGCCAGCATCGTGCAGCCGCGCCGCCGCCAGCGACAGCCGCCACACCAGCCCGCCGGTGGGGCTCGTCTTCACGTACCCACACAGCCTACTCTCACTGCCTTCTGCCTGGAATTGTATACACGACAGATTTATTAAAAGAACTAAAATTAACAAATAAATCACATTAGAGCCATTTTTGGAAGATATATGGAATATATTTATCAGAATAACATATTAAAAGAAGAAAAAAGTGACAAAATCTGTATTAAAAATATAAAAGAACTTCTAATTAATAAATGTTACTACAGCACTAGTGACCACCACACCACACCACCATAATGATACTGATGTTACTATTTGAAAAGCTTTCTTCCTTCTTTTAAACTTCTATTTTATTGTGCCTGAAAGGGTCTATGATGTGAAACTCATATGTAACTTACAAACTTGTACACCATCATAGTATGCAAATAAAGAATATTGAATATGGAGTTATTGCTATCACATTAAGGTACCTAATATATTATATGAAGTAAATAGCATCACTACTATGGTCAGTCGCCTTAGTTCTACATAGGACACCAAGCAATTTGAAAAATGTTAAATGAGATTATCAGGACAAGGTTGTAAATTTCAATACTATAATATTTTTCTACAGTAATATTTAAAAAACCATAAATTACTATCACTACAGGTAATAAAGATAACTAACAAAACAGTATTAAAGATGAATTGTAGGTAGTTTACCTGCTTGAATTCCACTTCTAAATGCTCTGGATAGTTGAAGACACTGTCTTCTACAGCATCAGGGAAGATGTAATACAGCATGGGCATCAACAGATCATCTGAGATTGGACCCTTGAACTCTGTCACATTTGTACTCTGGCCCATAGCAGCCTTGACAAGCTTCGAAATTGTTATTGGTGCTTCAGTGATCTTGTGCAATGGATTAATGAGGCCCAAACTCCTGCTCAACCCCAATGTGTCCATAAGCAAGTTTGTACTATCCAACAAGTCCATCATCTTCCCAATGGTCTCTGATAATTGACAAACAATATTCTCCCTCATTTTTAGAGTAATCGTCCAGTTGGGAGCCATAAGGGGATCAATATCAGAATACGTGGAGCAGTCAACTATAGTGCTCTCTCGAAATCTTGGCCATATTGCATTGAGTAATGCACTCTGTATAGGATTTTTCTCAGCACCAAATGGAAGCTCCACCAACTTCTTAACATCAAAACCATCGATAGATAAAAATTCATTAGTTTGTGTTGTCTTTTTCCAAGAGAAATATTCAAAGTCTTTTAATTCATAAGACAGTTTGGCGGAAATAATCACAGCATCTAAAGCGATAGGCGAAGCGATTTTAGACTTGAACAAACTTACAAGTCCGCTAAGATGAGAGCATTGGTTAGAGATTCTCTTTAAATGTATGACATCAAAGCTTGTTTTGTACTCATTATCCTCATACAACCCTAAATAACAATGCTGCCAGTGTTCTCTGATTTTCACAAAGAAGGGTACCCCACAATCAACGTTGGCAAATGCAATGTTCATAGAACTCATCACAAGTTTGATCACACTACCCTCCACTAAAGGAGTACTTGAACACAACATGAGATACCTCTTCAGTCCATACCAAGAGGACACAGGAAAGGGACTGCCATCCACGTCGTCCATAAAATTCGTTGTCGACTCCCACAAGCCATTTTGTATGTCTTCAAACAAGGATTTGTTATCTGTCTCTTCTGCGTTGTTTGTCCCGTCTGCAGGCTCAAGGACATGGTAAGAAAGGGCAAAATTTTGATCGTGAAACCGAATATTTTCCGTTTTAGATAACCACTTCTTTGTGTATTTCGTCGGTTTCCCAAGTTTTAACTTCGGCAGTTTCCACTCGTTCAGCACTTCTTCTATCCTGGCAATAAACACTTCCCACTCCGAAACTGTAGTGAAATCTTGATGGTAAATATCATATTCGTCAATTTCTTCGTTCATTTTTCTTATGAAATAATAAAATTGTAAACAAAATTGAGAAACAGCTGTTTACCCAATATACTGACACTGACGTTTTATTCATAATGTTGCCAACATAAAAAAATATTTACAGGTCTAGACTAGAGAAATGTTGAGCTTAATATTATTTGTTTAGTTCTTTAATCTACCATTCTTTCGTATTTAATATTTATTAATTTATTTCTCAATTAAATTATTTGTGATAATATTTCTGCACAAAAATCCAAAAAGGTTATTTTATTTCTCAAAACGTTTATAGACGTCACACGCATTTAAAACAGTGGACAAACTGTAAAGACGAACACTCCTATGTTTCCATGACAACCGCGTATAAACATTCACGGGAAACAAAATAAACAAACAATAATTTGTTAGACTTACAATTCAAAATGTTTAGAGGCGATAATTCTCATTCCTTAAGTTATGAACAACAAGCTAAGTTTATTCAAGATCGGATTACAAGTGTGGAGAAAAACTTTGGAGAGCTTTATGCCGTGTTTGGAACTTACACGCGGAAAACTGCAAGGTATCCTTCTACTTTTCATATATCATAGTCAACTAAAATAAACACATATTCAAAGAGCGTATTTAAAGTATTAGGCGCTCGATAGTTTCAGACTAATTAAGGTTTTTCAGAAAATAAAGAGATAATTTAATTATCTTTCTTAGAGATAAACTTACCTGTACTGTCTGTTTTCTTTGTGTGTTTCTTTCTGTGTTCTATTGTGTACAAATAAATAATTTAATTAAAAAGGTTCTAGTTCGAAATCTAGCTCGGCACCGATAAGAATTTACAAATTGGTGCCAGTCAGAGAGTACCCTTCTAAACGTAGTTATTATTCTTTACTCTACGATGAGGGGAAATCTGGGCCCATAGTAGTGCGACGAATTATAGGTATGCTCCCATCCCATACGTGACCCTTTAAAGCCCCTACTATAAACTATTTCGTAAGTAGATATAAGTAAAGCAAGTAGGACTATAACGAGTAGATATTCTACAGATTACGCGACATGGGCGATGACGTAGCGAAAGCTCTAAAAGACTACGCTAACAACGAAATAGTGAACAAGTCATTGAGTTCTGGACTGGAGAACCTCTCTATCACGCTCACCGCTATTGAGGAGTACAGGAATTGTGAAGTGCAACGATTGGAAGCTAAGGTTTGTTAGTCTGGATTGAAAATAATAACGTAAGATAAAAAGACCTAAAACCTACTTAAATGAATAAGTGTTAACCAAGTTGTAATATATCGGTTCGATGACAAAACGATAGCGTACCTATAACATAGGTAGCAATATAATTCTATACATAATGTGATCCAAATATCAAACATGAATTTATTTATTTACATACTTCTGCCATTACATTGTAGTAATTAGAAAACAGGTAAGCTGGTTAAATCTCGAAAGCGCCAACTTTATTATTTTTGGGGAACGTAGCCTAGAAAATTCCTCATTCGCGTGAGTTACGTCCACGAATCGCGATCGAACCGCCTTACAACTTGGGTAACCCCCTCGATTCGCTTGGCTTAGCCAACGCAAATGAAACATAAATGATGAATTTGAAACAATAAGTAGGCATTGAATTTGAAGCAGTCTAAATCAAAACGATTTTTATGTAATGTTCTAAAATTATAAGATAATTTAATCTATATCTATCAATGGCAAATTAACAGAGAGAACGACAATAAAAAACAAGTCTGCTTGTATGAAAACAATATATGGTTTATTGTTGCTTGTGTAGCAAGCTGTTATCTACACCTACAACTCTATCAGTACGCCGATAGGGGACAATACATTGGGGTGATTTATACAACCTAACATTCATCCTATAGGTTCTCGGGGAGCTGTGCCAATACGAAGCCATCTGCAAACACACGAGAGAAGAGTTGAAACACACGATGACTGTGAGGGAGAAGGAACTGGCACGGAAGAAGGTGCTCGACAAAGCTCGGGAGCGGCAACCGTTTAATAGGCAGCAAGTGGTAAGTTCCAGGTCTACTTTAGGTGGTAGGGACTTTTTAGTTAAATGCAGTTAACTGAGGCAGTAGAAAGAGTTTATTCAAGTCGAGTAAAAAGGCGTACAGAATACATGACGTTCAACAATGGCGGGCAAACAGAAAATAATTGCTACGTTTAGGCGGGAGAAGAAGAGTACATAGACAAAACATAGTTACCTTTTAAAATTAGACCAAAAATTAACATTGCATTTTGGCATTCTCACATACTTACTTAAATACCTAATAGAACCGTCCTTACTTCATACCGCTCTAACCAACCATATTTCCCGAGATTCACTAACATCGAAATATCTTGACTTTCTCTATGGGAAAGGCATATAACACAGTACTACCCTAATTTATGACTGCTCATGATTGTCATGTCGTTCTGCTCACACTGATAAGGATCGAGGACGTGTTATGACTGCCTTAGATATTAACCACCAAATACGTCTTATTCTTAAATCTAAACGAATTTCACATACTTACCTACCTAAGTACTTACTTGCCTGATTTCAATACAGACTTACGCAGAATCAGAATTACTAAAAGCGTCAGCAGAAATGTCGCGTACGGCCAAAGGCCTAAGCGAACAGACGGAGTTCTTTGAAAGGCGCAAACTTCAGCAGCTGAAGACTCTACTATCGGACTTCGTCATGATTGAGATGACTTTTCATGCGAAGGCAGTCGAGCTCCTCACCATAGCTCACCAACAAATCGAAGATATCAACGACAAGGCCGATCTAGAGGTACAGACTTTGTCCTAATATAAATATCCACGCACATTCGTAAAAATCAATAAAGAACTCAACCTAACATGCTTCTTTGGTAAGTAGGCGTAGCCTTCGTGTCGTGGGAGTATCTGAGAGAAAACGCTATACAGTTGTTTTAGACTCAACAAGCGGTAAAATTACACGTTGCTAATACGCCCTGAGAATATAAATTTTATTGTAAGACTACGTACTTACATACATATATAAGATCAAGCCTATTTCCCGTTGGGGTAGGCAGAGACGACGGAATCCCACTTACTACAATCCTGACACACCAGTTTTGTGACTTAGGTACCTACATGTTAAACTACTTAGAAGCTTAGTACCTTTTAAAATCATTAATCACTAAATCATCTCGGTGTAGTATGATTCTCTAATCTTGTCTATCAAAGGCTAATTCTTACAGTTCGATATAAGACATGACGTTCGCCTTCATTAGTTCGAGTTTTTTAAATCATTACTAAACATTGTTTTTCTTTTCTCAAGCGTTTAATCACAGGTCTTTCTGATAGCGAGGAGCCAACGGTAAATACAATATTCCATGTGTAAGAATACGACAAATAATAAGAACCAAGCTATTTTTTTCTGGATGTAATGTTTTACAGAACTTCAGACGCAAACTGCGGTCTCCGGAGAAACCAGTGAACCAAGGGATATCTGCTAGATCTTCGTCTCTCGCATCTTTGATGAACCAGCACTCGCCTTCTAAAGAAGATGATGATTCTATGGTACCTAACATTATTAATTTATTATGATATTATGGCTGAGCGAATTCGCGCCTCGTATTTATTTTGATAGATACTTTTGCATATATGTAATAAGCAGTGCTTGCTAGTGAAAACACGACCTGCGGTATACAGAAAAACATTGGAAGATGAGTTGTTCCAATGTGAGGGCTCGAATCATCTAGATATTTTGCTAGGGCCGCCACTGACAATACATAACAAAATAACATAAATATACGTCCCACTACTGGGCACGGGCCTCTCCTCAATCAACTGCCCCTCCAGTTGTATGGAGAAAACTCCACCCCACTTCAGTGCGGGTTGGTGGAGCCACGATAGTCTGAAAAAGAAAAATGGTTTCGGACTCCGAAAGACACGTTAAGCCGTTGGCCCCGGACTACTAGCCCAAACATTTCCACCAACCTAGACAATTTACAAGAGGTGGGCTTTTTGACGAGTGCAGTAAATAGCATTATTTTTGTTAATTACTTATAAGTCATTTCGTGTTTAGAGGTGTTTAAGTGTGTAATTGTTGCCAAATATTATCTATAATAGAAGCTAGTCTAAAATGACCTAGACAATAGAAGAATATTTTTTTAATATACTGCTTCTACTCTACTTCTCCCTTTCTTCTCCTCTTTTCTTTTTCTTATACCTACTTTTATTTCAGAGTATAAGAAGACAAAGGTCTCCGGAGAAATTAGGCAGCATAGGGCGGTCCAGTTCGTTGGCAGCTCTCATGAACCAGTCCTCGTCGAAAGATGAAGACGATTCCACGGTATGTGTATACGTCACCATAGTACCTACATACCCACGCAGCTACATTTGTGATTGAGTACCTACTTATACCGTACGTACGTACCTACTTTTTAGGGTTCCGTAGCCTAATGGCAAAAAACTGAACCCTTATAGATTCGTCATGTCTGTCCGTCCGTCCGTCCGTATGTCACAGCCACTTTTCTCCGAAACTATAATAGCTATACCTACTGTTAAAACTTGATAAATATGTGTATTCTGTGAACCGCATTAAGATTTTTTAAAAGTACCTATTTTATCTATCTATTTACTTATGTAGAAACATGCATGCAAACAAGCATGTCTACAGACATATTTGATATAAGTCGCAGCAGATAATAAATCAATGATAATTTGGGTCATGCGTGGGATACAGCAAATACCAATACCTGTAAGTAAGCGTCCTACTGTTAGTGGATAGAGGCATCCTACTGGTATGTTCGTCCGTAACTCGGTTCTAGGATGCTAATTCGCCATAGAGTTTGAACAAAAAGACGCGTTGTAAGTATGGAGATTTGTAATGAATGCAAAACCTGACCTGTATCTGTACCTGTATGTCACACTTTTTCTTCTTTGCGAGTCTTTTGCGAGCGATAGGTACCTTAGTACCTACCTACATAAATAAGAAAATAGACTAAGTATTTACATTTTTTTTGCAGGAAACCGATAATTCTGAAGAGGATACATCAGAAGAGACTGAATCACGTTAGTTTATTGTCTTTGTACGTACCTACGATAACATGAATTTGAATGTTAGCTAGATTTAAGTTAATGTATTTAAGTTGGTTTGTAGTGTGAACAATAAAATAGGATGGAATAATAATTTCCGCAATTTCAATACTTATCCTATTATTCTTAACAGCAATTGCCAAAAACTTAGGTACTACCTACATTAGCAAGGCAGTAATAGCATCAATAGTAAGTAGCAAACAGTATGCCTAATATACCTATGTATATAAATGGATCTGGAGAATGGATCTACTGGGATTGAAGGGTATCTAGTGGTGAGAGCGTTAGGCTCACGATTTGGAGGTCTGGGTTCGATTCCCGATGGGGATATTGACGAAATAACTTTGTGAGACTGTCGTGTTGTTTAGTAAGGACTTTACAGGCTTGAATCACCTGATTGCCTGAAAAAATAAATTGATTCCGTGCTTCGGACGGTACGTTAAGCCGTTGGTTCCGGCTATTAGCCGTAAAAATACCTCCACCAACCCGCAGTGGAGTATGCTCCATACCCCCTCCGGTTGAGGGGAGGCCTGTGCCCAGCAGTGGGACGTATAGGCCATTTATGTTATGTTTTAAGTACCTAAATTTCACCTGTTTTCCAGTGGAATATGCAGGGACCACAGAATGCGAGATTGGTACCAATCTGACACTGTTTTTCCAGCCATAAAGTCAATTGAGTTAAGAAGGTCCCTTGTGTAAAAACTTTGTACCATCACTGTTTATGATTCACACCTATATCTAACCTTTTTTGCGTAATTTATAACGTGAACGCGTGCAGAAAGTAGTAATTATGGTCGTTATAATAACCACAGAATAGAATAACTAATATAATCGTAGGCACTTAAAAACAGTTTTACCCATACATAATTTTTCTACGGTATCATTTCGTGATCAACGTTAGCAATCAGTGTTGCTGTCAGTATTTATTAAAGTTATATTGTTGCTGGACGACGAAAAGCACAAGAAAAGTAATGACAGAAGCACCTTTTTAAAAAATCACTTTCCGACGTGATTTTCTTCATCATACATACATACATAAACTCACGCCCGTAATCCCTAATCGGGTGGGCAGAGCTCACTTCAGGCATTGCAGGCTCTGCCAGAGTCACAAGTAATCAAAGACAACTTGCAGCCACTGTTGATACGATGTCGTAAGATATGATAAACCTTATGGTGATAAAGGATCAGCCTATCGCCCATAACATCAGTCCATCATGTTAGAGGACACAATCTCTCTGTCGGTATTTACGACATGCCTGGGAAGACAAGCAGCTGAACGTTTTCTGTTTTTTGTTTGCTCCCAGAACAGCATAGAAGCAAATTGCTTCATCCAAATCTCGATTTATTTCAAGTGAATATCGGGACCACAATTTTGGCCTGGATTAAAACTAGAGTGTTTATAGCGAGGTTTTGTTATCAAAAGTCACATCCGAATGTGAGATTTTTTGAAAAGGCTTTTACATGATTTTCTCTTTATGGAGACGATATGAAACAAAACTTAAGGAAGGTACCTATTATACTTGGTACGAAACATATGGACTAAAAATCGCAAAATATTTGAATAGCAATAAGGGAGCTGGTATAACTTGTATTGATTTCCCGCAGCCCTGCTAAGCTTACGTGTTCCCGTGCTACCCAGTGCCAGGCACACCAAACAATCAACATGCACCCTCCATCAGTAACTTAATATGACACAAACAACTGGATATCTACAAATAAACATATAATTACAAAATAAAATTACAAGTATTCATAATTAATACATGTTACAATTGGGTTGTTACCTTTAGTTATTTAAGTTTACCAAATATTTGATAAAAATGGACACAATATAGTGAACAGATTTAATAGATCTATTGACAGATTTACATACTAAAATTGTATCAATACAGTTGAATTAGAAATTTATAGGAGTTATATTCAAAACATACTAATGGATTTTTGCTTGCACAAAATTCTACTATAACATGCTTGGGCTTCAAAAGGGAGTGAGGAATTTATCTCTTAAACAATTACTTGCACAATTTTATTAAATAATCAGTAAACTGTAGGTTTTACAAACATTGAACACTGAATACTCTACATTTACTCACATTTTGCACTCACCACACTTTACTGTGATCAAAAGTAAATCTTATCTCTAACTTAAACAAATTGTTTTAAAAGTGTAACTACTTTTTAAGATTTTATATCTTTAAAATAGTGTATTTTATGATTTGCGGTTGAGACTATTTCAAGTACTTGATTAAAAATGTTCATAAAATATATGGAACAATTTTATAATAGTTGTATATGCCAATTATGAGCAATCACAAATACACACAATTTACACTTATTATCAGAAAATGTTTTGACACAGTACATCAATGGCTTTATAAAAATTACATTTATGGAAATTAAAAATTACAGTCTGTCTTACTATTCTTAAGTGATTCAAGCCTTATCCCAGAGTGGAATAGTAGGAAGGATAATATGGTTAATTATGGATAATATGGTTAGTTTCTTGCAGTTCATGTATGATATTATCTTTGGGTGATTACAAGGTGAAGAAGTACGTCTTAAATGACTGGTGTGGCGCCTACTTTTCGCTCTCGACGCCAGCTTGTGTCATCAAGTCTGTGATATTCTTCTCTAGTTCATCTACCCGGGACCCCATCTCATCTATCCGGTTGATGATTTGGTCTGACATGCTCTGGAACTTGTCTTGCATATTCTGGAGAAGTGACTGTACCTGCGAAACATATTTCGATTTTGTAAGCACTTAAATTTCGGTAATAAAGTTCTTATCAGAAGTGAATAAAATACTAAAAGAAACAAAATTGTACTTGTTGTAAGTGAAATATGCTTGTCTCTTTTACGATAATAATGCAAAGCAATAGAAACACGACGAAGTTGTTTATCATTGAAATATTGTACACTTACGTATTGTGTCACCTCCTGCATGTTTTTGGGATCATTTGCAGGGGTGGAGTAATTACTTTCCACGTCATTAGATACCGGTTCAATGTTTTGATCTGCCATTATTTAATATTTGATATATTTCCGTGTAACCTTGTGAAATACCGATAAAATAATGACAAAACTCAAAACGGTGAGCAACTGAATGACAGCACCTCCGCGAAAATGACAGTTTTCGTTGACATTAAACAACCATAGACTTTTTTCTTTTTCAATCAATCAAATTATCTGATTGATAAGCTAAAAGTGTTTACACCCCAAAGTGTAAAACAACATTTAGAATCAATACAAGTTGTCTATGACTGCTTGAGTTTGACAGTAACAGATTTTGAATTCTACAGCAGGAGCGGCGACAAATATTTACAGTGTTTTCTCTTATTCTGTGTCTTTCGTCGCGATAAGCTATTAAAATCATGCAGCCCCTTACTCTTAACACTAAAGGAGACATCCAAATTGATATAAATCAAGTTAGGATAGACATTCTGCACGGAATCAAGGAATGTAGTGATCGCGGGCTATCACAGACGACTAAGTGGCTTGCAGAGCTGAATTATGCTCTCAAAGATCATAAAATAACTTACGAAGAGCCTCCGGGTGACCATGACGATGGTATCTCAGCGGAAGAAAGGGAAGCATACACAATGGCGAAGAGTTATTTTGATTGCCAAGAATATGACAGAGCTGCTCACTTTATAGAGAACTGTACAAGTTCAAAATGTGTGTTCTTACACAGATACTCTCAATACATGTCCAGTGAAAAGAAGAGATTGGACAATGCCACAGACTCTGGAGCTGAAAACTCAGAATCAACACAAGTGCTTTTAGATCTTCTTTCTTTTTTTAAGGTTTGTATGTTTATGTTTTATATCAGTTATTGGTCGGAGTGTACCTAAGGGGGCACTATGAGTTGGGACTTAGAAAAATTAGGACTTAGAATTTTTTTAACAAAAATCGCCAAAAGTAACATTCGGGATCCGGGGGGATGTGGGAGTATTAGGGTGGGGGGAAACCACGGGTGACCTTAGATGACCTTGGGAGGTCACTGACCTTAAAGTCAAGGTCATGACCTTATTCCCTTATTCTTCACAAATATAGTGTAGGTCAGACACATCAAAGGTCAAGGTCATTGACCTTAAAGGTCAAGGTCACTTATCCAAAATCAAAAATATTAGCATTATATCAACTTTATGCAGTAAACTTTCGATTTCAGTGACCTCAAAGGTCAAGGTCACCAAGATCATTGACCTTAAAGGTCAAGGTCACTTATCCAAAATCAAAAATATTCGCATTATATCAACTTTGTGTAGTAAACCTTCAAAGTCAGTGACCTTTAAAGGTCTTCACTGCCGCCTCTCGGCCCTTCGGGCCTCGATGGTCACAAGTAACCTAACCCACTCGGCTATATACAGCCTTCGTAACCTATATCTACAGTGTCGGGGTGCCGCGAATTTCCGTGCTCGCTTCGCTCGCACCCGTGACTGCTGTCATAACGAAACATATCTTCACCGCCGCCTCTCGGCCCTTCGGGCCTCGATGGTCACAAGTAACCTAACCCACTCGGCTATATCGTAACCTATATCTACAGTGTCGGGGTGCCGCGAATTTCCGTGCTCGCTTCGCTCGCACCCGTGACAAAAGGATACCTGTAAAAAAAAATTACGCGTGGCGGACACCGAGCATGGACGTGTTTCGCGGAGCTCCATAGAAAAAATTAAAGATATATTTTAAAATTACATAAAACGCATTTTTTAAAATATCTCGAAAACGGTGCGTCGTAACGCAAAAATAACAAAAAATTGCTCATACAAAAACGACAAAAATTATTCTAAGTGTCGGACCCTTTTTGCGACACTACGTAGAATCAACTTTTGAAAATTTTACAAGTCCAGCTTCCATAGTAATTTCATTCGAAAATTCGGCTAAGTCGATGGTTCATACAAAATCGATCAAAATTTTTCTAAGTCTCTGCTCCATAGTAATTTCACTCGAAAATTCGGCTATGTCCCTGCTTCATACAAAATCGATCAAAATTTTTCTAAGTCCCAACTCATAGTGCCCCCTTAGGTACACTCCAACCCAGTTTATTAAAAAAATAAAGAATCTACTGCAAATATTTATTAAGGCTTCTCAATAATTCTCAAATTTTTATTTTACTATTTATATTATTAAATCACCAAAAAGATTTGAAATAAAATTACAGGCAAACCGCAACAATTTGGATGGCTACTTGCTCTATCTGGAAGGAGTAGTGTTAAAGAAATTGGACCTGCGAAGTCAAGCTGTGACAGTACTGCAAGCTGCAGTTGCATCTACTCCTACACTGTGGGCTGCGTGGGTGGAGCTAGCAGGCCTAGCTAATGAATATGAAGCATTAGATGCTCTACAACTACCCAAGCATTGGATGATGTACTTCTTTGCAGCTCATGCATTTGTAGAGTTAAAACTTTCTGAGCAAGCCCTTGAAGCATACACAGCTCTGGCTGCTGCAGGATTCGATAAGAGCACTTATGTCATGGCTCAAATGGCCATTGCACATCATGATAGGAGAGGTATGTTGTTTACGATTAAATACATCATAAATGTAAAAAAGATTTTATATAATTTAAACTGAAATCATTCTAATTTTGAATATTAAAACTAGAAAACAAATAGTTATATATAGAACAATTTTAATGTAAGTGTTGTGCCTGGGTGAAATAACTAGGGTTATCATTTATACCCAAAAAAAGATAAAAGATGCATATGTCTGTTATCCATGGAATTCTATTTTCATCTATAGTTTTTTTAGGAACATAGCCTGGAAAGTTCCTTATTTAGAAGATACTAATATTTACATGATAGAGCTATGATAAATACAAAGAATTCATTTCTACATTCAAAATGAAAAGTAATATCATTTCTTTATTAAACATTTATTTATTTAATACAATTTCAGATGTAGACTCAGCATTGAATCTCTTTTGGGAGTTGTACCAAATTGACCCTTATCGCTTGGACAATTGGGATGTGTACTCCCATCTACTTTACTTGAAGGAGAAGAGAATGGAACTAGCTAACCTGGCTCAGAGGGCAGTCTCCATTGACAAGTACAGGGTTGAAACCTGCTGTGTTATTGGTGAGTTCATTACAATAATAAAAAAAAAGTGAAAGTAATGTGGTAAGTAATATAGTGTAATATTACAGAATAAAGTCTACATATGAAGGACAGTCACTAAAAAAACAGTCAAAAACAGCAGCAGCAGAGCAGGCACTAGTGACCCAGTATCTGCATAGAATGAATCCCTAGGACTTCTTTTGTGGTGCTCTACATGTCGCCGGCCGCCGTTCGCGCTTCCGAAAATAATTCAAGATAATCACTTATTGTGCTAAATGTGACAATCAATTTTAAAATAAATTAAAAAGGCCCCATTTAACCAATACATCTAAAAAAGCAATATTGCTTTTTAATATTGCACACTTTTATATGCACCAATGTCAAATGAATTGCTTCTATGTGGCCTTTTAACCCTTCAATTAGTATCTTCTATATTTCAAAATTAGAATTTCTTATATTTGAAATATAACATAAACTGCCTATATACGTCCCACTGCTGGGCACAGGCCTCCTCTCAATCAACCGGAGGGGGTATGGAGCATACTCCACCACGCTGCTCCACTGCGGGTTGGTGGAGGTGTTTTTACGGCTAATAGCCGGGACCAACGGCTTAACGTGCCTTCCGAAGCACGGAATCATCTTACTTTTTCGGACAATCAGGTGATTCAAGCCTGAAAAGCCCTTACCAAACAAAGGACAGTCTCACAAAGTGATTTCGACAATGTCCCCATCGGGAATTTGAAATATATTTTTCAAAATTCACTCCAATCGTCCTTCAACGCAGGTAACTACTACAGCCTGCGGAGCGAGCACCAGAAGGCGGTGATCTACTTCCAGCGCGCCCTCGCCCTCGACCCGCAGTACCTCTCCGCCTGGATCCTCATGGGGCACGAGTTCATTGAACTCCAGAACTCCAATGCTGCTATACAGTGCTACCGACAAGCTATTGGTAACCAAAACTTAACCTTTTAAAAAAGAAACTTTGCCTGCGTGTCAAATCAAATCAAATATACTTTAAGCACACAACATACAAAACAAATTTACACAACCTGGCGGCCTTATTGCTAAGCATCAATTTCTTCCAGGCAACCAGTGTGCCAATGGGCAAAGGCTTTCCCCCGGTTTGTCCACACTACGCCTTGAATTTTTATTTTTATTTGTCGTGGCTTATTGTCGTTTTACCTCAGACGCCATTTAGCAACTTAGCCAGATTGTTCTGAGTGATGTATCTCCACTCTTTCTCAAAAGCATCAATGTCATTTCACCAGTGCTTCTCCGTGGTCCGGTGAATGTGCGTTGTGTTCACGATCCGGAGGTCCCGGGTTCGAATCCCGGTGAGCACAAATCACAAATATTACTTTGTGATCAATCCCTAGTTTGGTTAGGACATTGCAAGCTGATCCCCTGATTGTCCAAAAATAAGATGATGCGTGCTTCGGAACGCACGTTAAGCCTTGATGCGTGTTACATTTTTATGCGGTACTACCTGTCTCGCATAAAAATGCTGTTTTGGTTCACCAGTAACAGGAAAAGAAAAAGAGATAGACCACTCAGAAGATGGGTAGATGAAATAAAGAACACAGCAGGGGGAGGATGGACAACAATAGCGAAGGACAGAGAAAAATGGAAGGAGCTGGGGGAGGCCTTTGCCTGCAAAAGACACTCAGGCGAAAACAAAACAAAATATATGCATATATAAAAAAATGTCTGAAAAATGGCTTAATAATAAAATAATAATACTACATGTCTCGCGTCTTGGACGCCTGAAATCTGAGCGGCATTAAAAATCTATTCCTAGTGCTTTTAATGTAAAAGGGAAAGAGAACCGCCATCGCTAACAAGGTGCCGATACTCCAAGTGCGGTCTCTCAAAAACATAGAAAGCATTTAGCTGTTTACCTTTCCGAGAATGTTGTAAAACCCGACAGAGGGATTACGTCCTCTTAACATGATGGACTAATCTCCTGTCACAATATCGTTAATCATTTCCATCTTGGGATTTTATCAAAAAGTATGTGCAACTTATCCTCTGATTACTTACGGTTTTTTTTTATTGAATACAACGAAAAATTAACAACGCCTCGGCATGTTCTACCTACCCCGCAGGGAATACGAGCGTGAGTTTATCACACATTATGTATGTTTGTTATGAATAGAGGCCGAGATATTCGCGATACTTGACCGAATGAACTCATTGCGATTAACATCAATTAGATGCATTATCAAACTGCTGCTTGTTGCATGCCAATTCATGTTGTAATTTAATGCTTCGTTTATTAATGCGACCTTAATGCATACATGATAGTGATACTAAATGTTTGGAGATATCGATATAGAGTTTACCTAGTTCAAAATGTTAAAAATGACAGTCGGGGCACGGTTTTCGGTATTGAATACTAAAACTTGCGCGACCGCTAGCAGACGGGTCCATCCGAGCTACAGGTCGTATACATACGAGCGGACAAGCACGTACTAATGTCAATGTGTAGTGTCTGTGTAAAACGAGGTTGTTAAGACAAGTATGAAGTGTCCGAGGTGTGGCTGTATTGCGAGCAAATCAAATGCCAAACGCGACAACACGCGCCCGCCCGCACGCTGCAGCACAGGCCGAACAAATGCGTTTCCGTGCTGCCAGATGTGGTTCAACCCTACATTCTTACTTTGGATTGATTGTTTCCCATAGAACTGCGTTCACTAAATCATAAATAATTACTCAAGTGTACACAACGTGCGGGCCTAGCAAACCATTTAGGAGGGAGACCTCAAAGTGGCGCCACGGCAAGCCCCTCAAAATACAATATTTTTCAATTAGGTTACGGCCACCGAAATTTACGTAAGTTAGACCAGCCTTTGCCCTGATGCCGGGCAGCATTGGTATCAGTACTGGTTTAAGGCCGAGGAAATGGATTCTGGTAGGGATCTAGCTATAACATCACCGATTGAGAAATCGGTCGGTGTACTGCGGTATGGAAGGCGATTGGGGCAACCACCGTTCTACACGCCCTATCTATGGAGTAATGGCGATTACTCCACTGACAAGAGCGCAGCTCTTAAATAAAGAGAGAGAGAGACCAGCCTTGATTGATTTTACCCCCCTGGGCGCCCGGTGCGGTCGCACATCTCGCACCGCCCTAGGGCCGTCACTGCGCAACTCACTTTTTATTTTATCTCATACACAACTCGCTCTCATTCCCAGATGTGAATAGAAACGACTACCGGGCATGGAACGGGCTCGGTCAAGCATACGAGATACTAGGCCTCAATGGGTACTGCATATACTACTACTCGAGGGCCGCGCAACTCAAACCAGATGACTCCAGAATGTTGGTCTCCCTCGGAGAGGCTTATGAGAAGATGGACAAGATACCCAACGCATTGAAGTGCTATTACAAAGCTCATAGTACCGGTGATATTGAAGGCATGGCGTTATTTAAGTTGGCAAAGTAAGTAGAACGAAAACATTATAGTTAGGTCTCTTCGCGATCAATAGGCTACTTTCCAACTACCTAGTCAAATTAGTTACATTTTACTAAACGTCAAAACACAAAATTACTATATAATTTTACGTGATAAAATATCGTACTTATTATTAAGTTTTTCTTGATTAAAATTCATTTATAAGTTAAATAGAAAAAAGAAAATGTTTTGTCAGTTTTTCATCTGTTTTTATTATTTAGTCATCAGAATTTCATAATTTATTATGACCTAGGATATATACTACCCAATTAGACGGTAGTTAGTCTTTCTAATGTTTACGATTTCAAAGGTATTACGTTTTCATCGACAATACACCCTAAGTGAATTTGTATCGATGCACACCCAAAAAGAAACAAAGCGCAATGTATAAAGCAACATTAATTGATCAATTAACTACATAAAATATGAATATCAGATCTCTTTAATCACACTGAAATCTCTTTAATCTCGGGGTTTGGATTTAAAAAAGATATCTGGGGCTTATGACCTTGAAGCGAAAGCGTTCACCGCTCTAGAGACAATTTCTTCCAATTCTAGGCTGTACGAGAAGTCGAACATGCCAAACAGTGCCGCGGCAGCGTACACGGCGGGCTGCCAAGACCCCGCCAACGCCGGCAGTAAAGAACTGCCCGCGGCGCAGCGTTACCTAGCGCAGTACTACCTGCGCTTCTCACTGCTCGACCACGCTGCGCACTACGCGTACAAATGCTTGGAGAACGAAAGTGTAAGTATATTGCATTTATATTCATTTGCGGAACGCAGTAAAGAGCTGTACTACCTGCGCCATGGTAGCGCCATTTTCTACTGCCAACTTAACACAGACCGTAGTAAAATAAAACTAAATCGCAGGGTATCAACAATGATTTTACTTACAAAGAGAAAATTTATTCGAAAAAATCTGACTCGGACTGGATTTGCATCCCCAGATCTTGTCAAGCCGGGACTAGCGTATTAATTTGAGAATTGTATTTGTCGATTTAAAACGCGCGCTTCTGTAGCGTAGCGCGTCGGCTATGTTTGCGCAGACGCAACTTTTTCGCGATTTTGCGCAAAAAGGCTGCCCCGTTGCTCTGTAAGATGCGGGCGAGCTCCAACCTGAAGAGTTGAGGACAAAGTACGTGTAAAAAGGAACTTAATTTTTAAAAACTGTTTGCTTAGCCTAATATACTAAACCTAGTGTATAAGTTTATTACTAACCCTAATATGAGTAATTGTTACTTGATATAAAATGCAATAATAAAAACGGCTTGAATGACGATATTAGTAATCATTACAGTAATAATAATCGACGACTCTACTTTTCCGTATTTATCTTGATAATCCCATGTTGAATCACCGTGAGATAATTTATAGATTGATAATGTCCAGTATTATTTGATTGAGTACAATCAATCAATTTGCAATGATATTTTACGCTTCCGGTTTCACCTCTATACGCGTCGAACTGAAAAGGTTATACCTTCTATTTTCTTGTATAAATATGATAAAAAAATCAAATGCCCTGCTTCCGTCTCGCGAAAACTTGATTTTTAATGTTCTTTTTTGTGAGTACGATAATTTTAATTTAATTAACGATTGGAAACGAGGTGGCGCTGAGACCAAACAGGACAATGCTGGGTCCACAAGTCTGCAATATTTATAATCTAAAACCACAGTAATCTTCAAGTTTCCTTCATTATCTTTCGTGTTATCGGTCATGTACGATAGATTAGGTCTAACGTGACTGAGGCATTGTATTTATTATCTTTATTTACTTCTTGTTTCAGACAAAAGAAGCTGGGAAGAACATTCTCAAGACGATATCGGAGAAGCGGCTAGCGGCGTCGTCCTCCCAACCTGCGAACTTACCTGATGACTTGCCGGAAGCTATAAAGAACGTATCAACAGTCTCCATAGGCCTGGAACCCCCTAAGACGCCGCTACCAAGTCCTAATGTTACTCCAGACAACTTCTCAACGCCAATGTTCACACGAAGAGGTAGTAAATATAAAATGTGACATATCTCTAAGAAATGTAAAATGTAATGAAAAGTGGAAGTGACTAAAGCAAAGTGACTTAAGCTGGAAGAGTCAGATCAGATACTGAATGTACACAAATAGTTCTATGAACTTCTTGTAAAGTGTTTATAATAAATAATTATGTATTTGTGTCAAATTGCTTTTTATTATTATTTATTAAGCCGGGTCCACATTAATAAAAAATCGAACAATTAAGTGGTTCCTGTTCTACCCGTGTTTCCGCCTTTGCCTGTATAATTGTATTTGAAGTTAAATATTTCGGCGCAGTAGCAACGTAAATTTTATTGACGTAAACCCAGCTTTAAAGACAGGAACAGGCAGTGTGAATAGAAAAATTACATCTGGCAACAACCGCAAGATTTTATTAAAAAATTAATGGTGGTTAAATTTTACACCACTTATACAAATTAACAGATCTCAGTGCTCAAATAGTAAAAAACAATTACATTAAAACTAAATAAATAGTCGAGTGCATTACAAAATTAGAAAATAAAAAATTGTTCAAGTTAGCTCAATGAGAGTACAAAAATATTACTGATTATAATCACAGATGACGCAGTGAGAGCTTGGTTTTGGTTTTACTGTAATGGAAACTAGGACTTGAAATGTGCAATTCTTAATAAAATTTTACAATTCCTACATATGTATAGGTGTTGTCGATTCTCTGAATCTCTGCGTGCGTGTCTATTCAGACACGTGAGACATATTTAGGACGTCACTATATACTGCAACATACTTTAAGTTGCTGCTTCTATTCCATCATATTCTACAAACAATGGACGGAATATGTTGCGCGATATCCCTTTAAAATATTTGTAATAAATCTTCAAAAATGTATTACATTATAATATCTAAAATATCACATTGTTACAACCAGTTTCCATTACAGTTGCCCACAATTTCATAAATGTAATAAAAATAATTATATTGATTTACAATAGGCACGTAATTAAAACACGGAAACATAACAATTGTAGGTACATAAGTTTGATCTGAAGTTAAGTGCATCGCTGACAAGAATAGTAAAACATTCAGTACGTTGAAGCTATATTATATTATGTACACTAATAGAAATACGTAACAAAAACGGTCATGAAATTCAAAATTAATTGTAAAAGTTCAATGGAATTTCCAGGCTATGTTCCCCAAAAATATATATATATGGCGCTGCTCAGATTAAACGTGATAATTACCTATTGTCCCATTGCGCGAGCACCTACATAATTAATCAAAAACATAATCTAATGTCAGTGGCATATTATATAAAAAATAATTATTGCTGGATATTTTAATCTGATTATGTATAGAATTACGTTGTTCTCTATATTACGCACACGACGCGCAAAAAGTCCGGCGCGTTACTGCATATAATTGCATAGGTTATATTTTCACAGACTAAAAAGTGCGTCACGGATAGTCTGTCGTCTGCGCAGGGCCTTATTTTGATCACAACAATAATGGGCGGAAGATGTGTTGTGCCTTGGTGTAATAACAAGGGTCCTCATTTATACTCAAAAACAAAGATGCATATGTCTGTGATCCATGAAATTAGAAGTTTGAACTAAGGCAAATTTGGATAGCGCCATCTATATTTGTTCTGGAGAACGTAGCCTGCAAAAGCCCCTGATTAGTTTGTAGCCTACAACATTTTAGCAATTTAAAGGCTCTATAAAGCGTCTCAAGTTCCACCTACGTTTATTCCCGCCAAGTAACTGCAAGCTTTGACGAAACCAGTATAATACCACTTCCCTAAGTTAATCCTATCGACCTAGTAATACGTTTATTCAGTGTTTACTGTATACTACTGTATATACCGTACCAGTAAACGTTTTGTACCTTAGTTCAGCGTTTCCCAAACCGGACTTTATAAGATTAAAATTACAGTTTTCTTAAGTTCGTAGAAGGTACAGCGAGTGTAGTTTGGGAAACGCTGCCTTAGCCCACTCCTGACTATCGAATAAGGCCACTCGCGCGATGACTTCATACTAGAGCCGGCGTGACTCACCGGACCTGCATACTTGGTGACGTCACGAACATCGATAGTGTCCCAATCAGATCATGACTGTCCAAACACAAGTGTCGATTGGAAGCTTCCGCAACGGATGCTCAGGCTCACCATAACTACTAAAAATAAAACCGCTCGCGACATTGAATAAAAATGTGCACTCTTTTGTATCAGCCCAGCGAGATTATCTCGTAATTGTGTTCACAAACAATGAGAACACACTCTAGTTAACATATTGGGGGCTAGCAACTAGCTTAAAAATATGACGTTTTTAATCGAAGACTGGTTGAAATATAGTTTTTCTTCATAACCGACACATGTATATACCGTTATACTCTGTAAAACGTAACATGATGAGAATGACATTGTATCTCGTTTCTTTCGTACTAAACTGTATACCGTTAGCATAGAATAAGGAATAATACTACATATAGAACGGCAACTCTCCGCTCCCCGCCAGCGGCTGAGCTAAGTTTACCTCCCCCCTCGGAGTTAGTTTAGTCTTCAATAGTATGGCATCAGACGTCACACACATAGATGCGTGCACCATAATGTCAATGTGAAGTGTCTATGTAAAACGAGGTGTTTTATAAGTGTCTGGGGTGTGCCGTTAGTGCGAGAGACTTATCTCTCGTCACTTTCGCACTAAACGATCTACTATATTTCTATCCCGCTGTCATATATGCTACGTTTTACAGGATATATGGTACTTAGACGTAACACTGACCCGAAACTACTCTTCACTAACTATAAATAAAATAATTTAGAATAAAACTAGGACCAGCATTCTTTACCTACACTTCATACCCACATTCAACAATCTTTCAACATTCAAAAATACTATAGCAAACAGTTTAAATATCTACGAGAAATATTTCATTTGTAAATCTTGACAAATTTTAAGGCAGACTGAGGCACTTAAGTTTACAACCCTAATAAGCACTAGTTATCAGAAACTGATAGGTCGATAACATTTGACGCGCGAAATGAAAATATTAATAAATTATTTCATCTATTTTACATATTTAAATAATAATTTGTAGCTCGATTTGTGCTTTTTGTTACGTTAGTTTTGTTCTTTGACTCATTTACGATATCTCGCTTACAGGTAAGTTTGTGCTGCAGGGCTCATCAGAGGAAGGGGTTTTTGGAATTCACAAATCCTCCGTTGTTCGTCGTAGGCTGAAACAAAAAGAACATCATTCAAATTCCGAATCCGAATTCCTATTTCACGTACATAGCATAATTAGAATGACAGCAGAGATAGAGATATGCTACATCGCCTAGTTAGAAAGAGATGAGAGATATCTCCTTCGCACTAAAAATATACAGCTTAGTACGAAAGAGCTAGAGATGTCACTCTAACCATACTACAGTCAAAATTATTAGGTTACCTAAGTTAGGGTCGGTAGGTAAGTCAACCATGAAAACACATACATGATCATGAAATTGCATTATGCCTGTATCACAGAAATCGAGAAGGGGCAGGTAGAGGTGTATAGTACGGACACGAGCATTAATATATTATGTACACTTTGGTACCATGTCACATTAACTTTTTTGACAAATTGAACTGTAAGTCTCACTAAATGTCAAATATGTTAGTACGACAGAGTGCTAAAGTGGGTACATTATATTGCTCATGACTGTACACCCACTTTTCGCCAGTTTACTTAAACATACCTATGTTTAAGTCCCATTTAATAGGTACACCGGAAGGGTAAGCAGAAAAAAGTAAAGTGACTATAATAAATTCGATTCAAATATCAGATGAGTCATTTGATCAACATTCAGACATTTTTATTTATGAGTATACCTAATTACCTATTGAACTTTCACATTTATTTATTTTAATGAATAGGGAAAAATGTCAATGAGCCTTAGTTAATCATTTCCGATAATGACCACATTAATAGCTCCCTACTAATAATTATCACTCACTCCGCTAACCCGAGACACGCATAAGTACCTAATACCTATTCACTATTATTTTCATATATTTTTAAGGCTTCTAGTTTAATTTTATCACTGTTTCAATCAAGGCCTGTACAGGCTTCCTTTACAGTGTATATCAAGATACTAGTACTCGTACTATACTATTATTTTGAACGAACACTCCTAGCATAATTCACATGTATTTTTTTAATATCATAAATGCGCAAATAACTGTATCAGTCTGATTATTTTAGGGTTTTTTCTGTAACAAAGGGCTAAAATACATCGTCAACAAAATATCTGATCGACAAACTTTTATTGCCGGCAAAGGGCTGGTATGTCGACAATGTTGAATCAAGATTTTGATAAAAAATGTGTAAACTTAGCACGATTAAATCGCTGAATTTGGTATGGATGTAGTTTGGCCCTGCCCACCGCCCATCCGATGTGCTATTCCACTGCCCGATCCCGACACATCGGGCCCTATTGGTTGAGTACTTTTCATAAGGCCTTTTGGTAACTGTCACTGGGTCGTCATATCTAATCCGAATACCTTACACCTTGGGTACAAATAATGTTTGCAGTTGTGTCTGTTAAAGATCCAATAAAAACCGCAGAAAAGTATTATTTTTTTTATGTAGGTATATTAATGAATTTATTAACGACCTCCGTGGTCCAGTGGTTGAGCGTTGGGCTCATGATCCGGAGGGCCCTGGTTTGATTCCCGGTGGGGACATATCACAAAAAAATACTTTGTGGTCCCTAGTTTGCTTAGGACATTACAGGCTGAACACCTGATTGTCCGAAAGTAAGATAATTTGTGCTTCGGAAGGCACGTTAAGCCGTTGGTCCCGGTTGCTACATACTGATGTCAGTAAGTAGTCGTTACATGAGTCATGTCAGGGGCCTTTAAATAAAGTCTTTTATTTAAATTTTACACACTCGCTTAATTATCACTGATTATGTAGAGAGAAAAGAAAACAAACAGAAAGAAATTCAAATATATAATATTTCTATATGTTGAAATATTTTGTAAGCAAACCTATCTGACAACAAATAAGATCTGAATAACAGATCGCATACACAATCTACGCTATCAGTTTAAAAAATTACTCATTGGGTTATCCAACGACAATATAAAATAAATCAACTAAGCGATAGTGAGTTCTATGAACTGTTGCGCAAAATAAAACATAATATATAGGGAGCTAAAAGTGCAATAACACCCATTGTTTCCTGCGGGCGTGTGATAAGGATATCACACCGTACTTTTGCGCAAATTATATTCGTTATAAACAGTAATAATGCAAATTAGTCGCCATACTGTGAATGTGATCACCCGGATCAAACCCTATCTCACATAAGTGAACATCAGTCAGTACTTCAGTAGTAACCGGGACCAACGGCTTACCGTGCCTTCCGAAGCACGGATCATCTTACTTTCGGATAATCAGGTGGTCAGTCTGTAATGTAAACACCAGGGTTGATGAGGTTGATAATCCACCTCACAACCCACACGATAGAAGAGCCGTTAAGGAGGAAGGGAAAGAGCGCAGAGACGGTGTCTCGCTCGCACTTACGCGGTAGGCAGCACACAGTAACAATGAGATTTTTGTATGAAGAGTCCGGGGTGTGGCTGCACTGAGAGCGAATAAAAAACACAGAACACGTTCAGCTGCTTGTCTAAGCTGGCGTATCATAAAAACCGACAGGGTGTTTGTCTTTTCTAATATGATGGACCTTTATATGGGCAAAGGGCTGATCACCTATCACCGTAAAGAACCCTACTTTACTTGTGGCTCTACCCTATTAAGGATTACGTGTATCTTCATCGAGGGCAATGAAATGGCATACTCGTTAGCGTTTGCGCAACTGGGGTCAATAGATGATCGATTTACTATTTTTATCCGACTACGGAGAAGCAAAAAAGAGGGTTATTATCTCAGCGAAGATTCAAAGTTCAAGTAGTTATTATGTTAATGTACATGTTAATACTTCTTTAAAAAAGTTTTGCTTTCTTGAAAGTATGTGACAACACGCGAAGTCATGAATCGCGTGAAAATAATATTTTATCGGCTTTGTGTTGGTCTTAAGTTTTTGTGTGCTTAACGTAATCAGCCATTATCATGTATGGGTTTCGTACCAAAATTGGCTGCAAGTTGTCGTCTGATTCCCCATAAGGGGTTACGGCAGTGAGTATTCGCAACATACCTATAACAAAGTCTCCCAAACAGGAATATTTTCGAAGAAGAATTCCTGTTCTATGGGATTTCCGGAACTTAAACTCTGGCATAGAATTCGGCATTCTGTTGGTCTTAAGCTTTTGTGTATGCTTAACCCTTTCACGGGCAGAGATCATGGGTCATTGATGGTTCATAATAGTAAGACACCTTGGAATCGGAACGTCATTAGACGTTCTGTCCTTGAAAGTGTTAACATAAACAGCCATTATCATTAGGTATGGGTTTCGTACCAAAATTGGGTGCAAGTTATCGTCTGATTCCCCATAAGGGGTTACGGAGTGAGTATACTTCACGTACCTATAACACAAGGTCTCCCAAACAGGAATATTTTAAAAGAAGAATCCGTGTTCTGTGGGATTTCCGGAGCTTAAACTCTGGCATAGAATTCCACTATCCACGCACTATCATGACGGAAACTTCCGACGAGATAAACCCTGTATGAGCCACTGTCTGCTAATAAATAAAGCCCAAACTGAAAATTGTCTGTACTGTTATAGATAAGACTTCATTAAATCCTTTGTTGTCCTCATGAATGCATCAGCTATAGATTGCAATACATATACGTAAGCACCTTTAATGGTCATCATCGCCACGCTCTTGTCGGTTTAGCGTTCTCCATTCTACTTTTTTAGGGAATAATAGGGCAGTGGCTTCCCTCCAGCCTTCCGCCCCGCAGTACTCTGTCTGACGCGAGTGGGATGACGCCCGGAGTAGTATATTTAAAAGCGGTACTAGGACCTACAGCGGTACTTATATATAAACGGATATGTATTCATAAAGTCGTTTCGATGTGGGTTCCCTTTATATGAGGGGCTGATGATCTATGTCACGGCTAGCGGGACGAGAGCCCTCAGCGCTCCGTATTTGTCCGGCTAAGTAGGCAAAACCTACAAAAGTCATGTCAAAAAAAACATCGCAAGGCTCATCATTGTCCATTTTCAGTCTTCGTATCAAAACTAGCTGCAAATTACCTTCCGATTGTAGCCCTGCCCACCTCTTTAGCAATTGCGGGCGTGAGTGTCTGTATTGACGTAATGATTGATGTGTTCTCCTTTCAAGTTACAAATTACGTTTAAGATTAGGAGCACCGTCAAATTGAGTATTAAACATACATAACATACATCATCATCATCATCAACAGCCTATATACGTACATCCCACTGCTGGGCACAGGCCTCCCCTCAATCAACCGGAGGGGGTATGGAGCATACTCCACCACGCTGCTCCAATGCGGATTGGTGGAGGTGTTTTTACGGCTAATAGCCGGGACCAACGGCTTAACGTGCCCTCCGAAGCACGGAATCATCTTACTTTTTCGGACAATCAGGTGATTCAAGCCTGAAAAGTCCTTACCAAACAAAGGACAGTCTCACAAAGTGATTTCGACAATGTCCCCATCGGGAATCGAACCCGGACCTACATACATAACATACATACATTATAAAAATACGTGTTAGAGACTTAAACTCCGGCTAAGTAGTAAAAGCCATAATGCGGCAAATTTTTATGTCAAAAACTGAAACTTCGCCTCTCTGGCACTATATTTAGATTATAGATATAGCTCAAAATCTCAAATATACGAGTCACTTCTTATATTCGGTAAATACATCAGGTATTCAAGCGTTAGCCGCTCAGATAGCTGTAAATGTAAACAGTCACGTCCATAAACCCTAATAGCAAAAGTAACGCTACATATTGAAGGAAAACAGCATGCAGTCGTGCCCTGTACCAAGGATATATCAATAGGTATCGTTTTATCGATTCGACATTGTCTCGACGGCCACTAATACGCTCACAAACAAGAACTACTACCGTTTCTCATCAGGGTTACAAATATTTTTACGCGATCGTCATAAATCATCGCCACACGCTACATTTTGTAATGATTGTGACCACTAAAATTATGTATATCCAAAGTTGACTTAACCAGAGTTTACACTTAGGTTTTATTACGGGTTTTAACGGCCTCTGTGGTTGAGCGCTGGGCTCACGTTTCGGCGGCCCCGGGTTCGGATCCCGGTGGGGACAATCACAAAGATGACTTTGTGATCTCTTGTTTGGTTAGGACATTAAAGGGTGATCACCCGATTCTCCAAAGGTAAGATGATCCGTGTTTCGAAGGGCCCGTACGTCGTTACATGACATCAGGAACCTTTGGTAACGTAACTTGTAGTAACTCTGATACCAGGGTTGTGGAGGTCGGTCGTTGACCTCACAACCCACACGAGAGAAGGGATTTTATTGTAACTATTTCCTTGTTGTGATGCAATAAAATATACCTATTGTATTTTGAACCGCTTTGCTCAGAGATGATAAACACAAATTAAAACACATAATACCGGGTTCTGACCGCGTTTATCAAGGATATGAGACTCCTATCCCTGTAACGCGGTAAGAACCCGGTATCCTGTGTTTTAATTATGATAATAACCGCGTAAACCTCAAACAATAGATAAACACAAACTTTGCATAAAAGTAAGTTGTTCTTACTCATTCACGTTAACATCCTAAAGTGGATCGCACTTAGAGTTCATGATATGCTTCGAGATAGATCTGGAACTATAGAGTTGAACGGCCTCCGTGGTCTAGTGGTTTAAGCGTTCGGCTCACGATCCGGAGGTCCCGGGTTCAAATCCCGGTGGGGACATATCACAAAAATCACTTTGTGATCCCTAGTTTGGCTAGGACATTACAGGCTGATCACCAGATTGTCCGAAAGCAATATGATCCGTGCTTCGGAAGGCACGTTAATCTGTTGGTCCCGGTTACTATTTACTGATGTAAACTAGTAGTCGTTACATTTGGCGGCTCAATAGTAACCCTGACACCAGTGTTGATAGGGTTGGTAATGCACCTCACAACACACACGATAGAAGAAGAGTTGCTAATAGCGCCGAACCTTCACCCAATTAGCATAACCACAATTGATTGTTATGTTATCAAGACCTCACGCCTGCTCTACTGACTCGAGACAAATTTAGAGCACAGGGAAGCGGCAGGTCACTGAGGCTAGACTAGCCTTGCCAGCTAAATCTATGCCAAGCGTCATCTAGATAGATAGCAGATTCGATTTCGTACCAATCTACTGTGTACATTTCTGCAAACTGTAAATAAAGTCACGAGGCGGGCGTGAGTGACTGATTTTGTTCGTCGCTTTAGAAGCTTTTTTTGTATTTTGTATTATTTATACTGGTTACTGGTAACATATTGTCCCAAAAGTCTACTATCCAAAGATAAATGGGTACAGATACATAAACTCACGCCCGTAATCCCTAAAGGAGTGGGCAGAGCCACAAATAATTAAAGACAACTGCAGCCACTCTTGATACGAAGTCCTAAGATAAAAGAATGGGTGTAGTTTACATACTCAATGATAGGTCTATCATTTAATGTGTGTATGTTGTTTTATATTCCGTATAGACTTTTTCCACACACACACAAGGGCCGATTTTATTAAAAACATCATAGAAGGAAAGAGAGGAAGGGGCAGCCCAAGAAGTGCTTACATGGAGCAAATTAAAGAGAAGGCGAACGTCGTGTCTTATAAGGAAGTCGAAGAATTGCCCTTTGTTAGACAAGTGTAGAATGCTACATCAACAAAAGCGTGGCTCTTAAATTAATGATGATGAGACGTTATACTAGACAGTTGAGTTTATAATCCTGGGGGTTTAAAAGGCCACATGGAAGCAATCCATCTAAAAAAGCAATATTGCAATTTGACATTTGCGCATTTTCCATTCCAGTCTATCAAAGGCCAATTCCTTGAGGTCCCTCTAAGACACGACGTTAACCTTTTCTTTAATCTGTTCCATGTAAGCTTTTCTTGGTCTTCCCCTTCCTCTACGCTACACCGACAAGAGCGTGGCTCTTAAATTGATGATGATGATGACATTTGCGCATATAAAAGTGCGCAATGCAAACAAATGTCCAATAGCAATATTGCTTTTTAGATGTATTGCTTCGATGTGGCCTTTTAGCCCTTCTGGCCAAGTAGTGACTGCCATCCGAGGCAAATCTACAATAAAGCACGACAAAGACAGACTTGAAAGTGTGAATTTTATTTGAACATTAATAAAATAGTACCTACTAGAGCCGCAAAGAGTAATTTCTCTTTGTTCTATCGTGTGCGTTTGGGTTGTGAGGTGGATGACCAACCTCGTCAAACCTGGTGTCAGGGTTGCTATTGAGCCGCCTAAGGCCCCTGACATGGTTCATGTAACAACTACTTACTTACATCAGTGAGTAGTAGTACCTTGCGAACACGGATCATCTTACTTTCGGACAAGCAGGTGATCAGCCTGTAATGTCCTAAAGAGTAACGATGACTATATGAAATAAAGAACACAGGTTGAAATTGGAGTATGCACCCGTTAAATCTGCGTTTTGTTTCGAAATCGTTTTACGTAACTTGAAACTTACTCCAGAGATCACGTTTCTTCGCGTTAGTCGACTATTTGCCAGATTAGCACGTCGAGACTACATAATATATTATGTATATCCTAGTATATCAATAACGATACACATTGATATGATAAGAGCAAACATGTTCGATATTGCGACTTATATACAACGAAATAGAAACGTAAATCAAAGATTAAGTAAAGAAATCATACTAAGTTATTTTCATAGATTTTTTTATTCCTAAACCGTAACTCTATCTATATACTTATAATAATAACCACTGACTCCTCTTCTCATTCATAATGTATTGTAGATTCCAATTTCGGTAACTGCTCATTGAATATACATATAAAATATTCTTCCTCTAAACATAGATTAATTGTTAAGCAATCCAAGCTTTGTAATTCAAATGACTGATTTACGTCTATACTACTAGCTATTAAATAACTCATTAATATGTGCATCAGATCTCTAAATCTACATCCTCAAATATATCTCAAGCACAGCAACAAACAACTCCAAAATGAAATGTGAACTCGCTAATGATTTGTATAAACCCAAGGGCAACTAAATATCATAAATATTGTAGCTATTAATAGGTATTTTTATACATTACACAATAAGAGTAGGTACATAGGCATATTAATATTTAACATTAACATGTTTCCTGTCACTGCTGTAAATTTGTAATAGATTATCAAAAGCAGTTTTTGTAAATGGTAATAGTATTAAGTGGGGAGGTGGTACTGTAAATTCGTAGAATAAGATAACTTCACGATCACTAGTACACTTGGTAGTCAAATTGGTATTCCCTGTAATGTCTATGTAAATTGTGAATAAATAAATAAAGTGTTCAGTTTAGTAATCTGGCAGTGATACTAAATTAAACTTATTATTTAAAAATAATTTGAACTATCTGGTGTAGTATTATTTATACTGGTTACTGGTAACATATTGTCCCAAAAGTTTACTATCCAAAGATATTATGCTTCTAGTAAGTCATGTAAAGAAGTAATCAAACTTGCTTACCATAAAAGGATTGACGGGCAGTGGGGCTGGTGCACTCCAACCTCCATTGAAGAATGGGTTCTTATTGGCAAACAAATCATTGGCTGATGGACTTTGGAATGGATTCTTATTATTTACATTACTTGTCTCCTCTGAAATGAAATTATGACATTAATTTTATATGTCCCTGTACTGGAAGTAGGTAGTTACAATGTTTATAAGTTTCCTTACCCATATGTTTCATATTTTGCTGCTTAAAAGCATTATCTAATTCTGCTAATGCAGCATAGCGATCATCTGGAAAACACATTGAGTTTTAACATCCTAATTATATCAATAGAGTTGATTAAAATACTAGTGTTGGCATATTTTAATAAACTCACTAGTAGAAGATGTAGGAGGACTGAAAGCATTGAATGCTGGGGTTGTCATGGACGGCTGAGAGGTAAAGTTGCTGGTCAGGTTGTTGTTAAACTGACTGCTATTGTAGATGTCAGCGGTAGAGAAATCTACTGGGAAACTGTAAAATAAATATAAATGTAAGTGCTCAGCTAACATGCAACATGCAATGACACATAGTTTAATGAACCTATTTACACAGCTGGTTAAAATATTTTTTCTACTCCTCTACTTTAATCTGGCATTTAAATAACCAAAAAGTCTAATATAAGTACATACATAATTAAACTCTTTGAAAAAGTGTACGCTCTATGGCCTATAAAAGCATTGTTTACAAAGTGTAACTGTACTATAATGTCGCCAAAAAAGCATTGTTGTTGTTTTTTTTTTTTTGACCTGGAAACTGGCACCTTTACTTTGTTTGGTGCCATAGATATACTATAAAAAAAAAGTATACATTTGCCGCCATTTTCCCGCGCGTTGGAAAATAAATTGGAAAATTTTTGTGTTTCGTTTAAAATTACGTCGTCGTAGAAAAAGTATTGTATGCAACGTTGTATAACTAGGTCAAAAAATGCTCGTGACGTCTCTTATTGCGATGTTCGCCAAGGCTCACATCGCAACTCACGCCACTCGCATTTTTTGACCCTTCTTATACAACTGTTGCATAAAATACTATAGGCTTATTGATTCTACAAAAAGATTACATTCCTAATTGACTAGGTATTTCCTTTAATGAATGTAATAGAAAATCAACACTTACTCAGGTACTGGCGGCGGCACCGGCGCATGCGCAACGACTGTGTTTATGGTACCGAGCAGTGGCTGCGAGAAATTGTTGACGGGCCGCGCCACTTTACTTGACTCATTCACCGTCGACAACAAATTGTTCACCACTTTCGCGGTATTTACGATTGTATTGTTGTTAACTGGGGCCTTAGTCGTCTGCGGCGAAATTGATATCAAGGGAGTGTTGTTAGACCCGCCACTTCCGGCCTTCACTTTTGATTTATTTTTCAAAGACGAGCTTCCATTCGTGACCACTGCGTTAGGTAAAGACGCAGACTCCAAATAGTAACGTTTCTTCTCATATTTGTCCGACATAAAGTCTCTAACACTCTGTTCGTCGGTAAAGTTCACACTTTCACCCTCGTAAAGGCCCAACCAAACTCGCCTGCAGTAATCGTTTCCCCGTTGTCGTATCAATTCAATCTCCTCCGGGGTGAAAGTAGCCATCGAAATAGATTTCACGCGGTGTGGCGGCGTAAGGCCACGCCTGAAATATAATACATCACAACACTGTTTGTTGATCTCTCTAAAAGCACAAAAGCAACGTAGAAACAATACTTACAGCATTCCCGAACATTTTGAACAGACAAACGATCCGATTGTAGTATTCACGTAAGTGGGACCTCTTTGATTACAGTCTAGACAATATTTATTTCCATTGATAGAAATAAGTTCACGTAAAATTTCTAAATTTTTATCGTCCTGCTTGCGACGGTTTGCAGTTGCAGCCATTTTTATGATGTCTGCTGTGGTTGGTTGAAGTTTGACTGAAGTAAAGTTATAATTTACAAAATTAAAAACATGCAATAAATGAGACGAAGCTCATTAGTTAACTGTATGCGTGAAAGAGAGAACAAATAAATGCATAAATGAGGCGTGTTATTTATTTGACGCATTTTCATTTCACCTTATACTGCTTATAATTTAATGATCAAATATTTAATTAATTATTTAATAAGCCAGTTTTCGAAGTATTTTAAATATGTAACACAGATATACTTACAAAAGTTCTATTCACTACAAATTTATTTAGTTTTTTGCTGTAAAAAATAAATACAAAGCCATTTAAGAACAACATAAAATAATGTATCCGTGTAACGAAACGCAAACGGAATTGTGCGGAATTGTGACAGTTCATAGGTCTGCTCGTTTCATGAAAATTGTTGTATTGATTGAATTCGGGAATGTAAAAAAAATAATGACATTCGGTCAGAAACTTACAAAAATGATAGTATTTTTTAAGACTTGTGTTTGTTTTATTATCGTCGTATTTATCACTATTAAATAACTTTATTTGCAATAAACTGCTCATCTTTCAGAGTTTGTCAATTTGGCTTTGATTTGGCTAGACGAGTTGACGTCTGACGTTGACGTACGAGGAGCGTTGACTTGACAACTTTTATATTTGTTTACAATTGGTTTACAATTTCTGAATAATATTCTTCTGTATTTGTTAGCTTGGCATTCCATTTAATTCTTGAAAACAAACACATTCTCAGTACTATACAGATGGTTGATATAAAAATAATTTGTAGACTGTGTAAGAGTACCAATTTTCTTACTTCTTTAAATGTGATGGATGGCGATACTAGTCTCCTGTGGCGGCTGGAAAACTGCCGCCAACCGTCAGCCAATCAGCGGTCGTTCCCCGCCCGCGCTCCCGCACACACACGGGAGTCGGGAGAGACAAGAGTTTTGACACAGTACGATTAAAGAAGCGGAAAAAGTTTGTGCGTTATTTACGGTGGATGAATAATTGATTGAGTACTTAGTTCAGTAGTTAAATTTAATGGTGGACTGTGAGAGGTGCAATAAACGTTTTGGATATAAAATTTTGTGTTGTGATTGGAACGTACCCTATTGAACGAGACAAACACCCGTATTCTAAGATGTTTACTCAAAACTGCCTTCACTCGGTCCTCAGCCAAGGCCACCTTAAGGGATTCTCAAAATCTCCTTGAAATCGGTATTCTTAGTTGACACCTCAACCTTAACGGAGGTTTCCTCCAGCGAGGAAGAGTGGAGGTATGACGTCATTGTTTTCGTATTATTTTGTTGGCAGCATGATAGAATTCTGTTGGCTGTGGTCACGTTTGTAGTTTATGGGAACATTTAAACGTCAAACAAATTGTCAAATCGACTTTGACAGTTGATTTCGCGGTACCGGCTTTGTTTATTTCAAACACAAATTTCAGACTACTTTGCACTGAGCAAGTTATCATCCGTCCCAAACTACTTTGTGGAGTGTGAAAGTGTTTATTAGATTTGTAAAAGTGTTTATCAAGTCAAAATGTCGAGCGGATCAACAAGACAAACTTTTACTGAACACGAAAAAGTGTGTCTGCAGGAATTAGTTTTGAAATATAAATTAAATTCTGTTGCAACTATTGGGGCTGGAAATGCAAATGTAAAAAAAATGGCTTGGGTACGCCTTACACAAGAATTTAACTCCATTGAGACCAATAGTAAAGTAAGTACCTAAATGTAGCACATAATATTAATATCATTCCTGATTTTGATTAAACTTACAAACAAACCTTTGATTTCTTTTAGCGAACAGAGGCACAATTAAAAAAATGTTGGGACAATTTAAAAACCAGAAGAAAACAATTTCTAGCACAAGAAAAAAGGTAAAATATCATATACTTTCTTAAAAGTAAATATTTAATTATTTACTATTGTTACAAAACACAGTGCAATGCTGTAAGTAATGTTATTTTTAAGCTTCTCTTTTTTTCATTTGAATTTGGAAGGGAACGCATGAGGACCGGAGGTGGGTTGTATGCAGCTAGTACCTCTCAAGGCTCCCAGGAGGCTATTGATGCTGCTCTTTTGGATGCCACAAATATAGAGCTACAAGGCGTGTTTGATAGTGATAGTGGTGAGTTATCAGGATATACATACATACCTTATTCCACTTACTAAATAGTTTTTATTGATATTTCTTTTCTATGTTCAGTTGAAAGTTAATAGAATTTCACCGAGTGGCTCTTGCAAGTAAAAATTATAGCAATTGATAACATTTTCATTCCAGATATGGTGTTGGACCACAACATGTTAGCCCCAGTACCCGATCTCCCTGCACCTGCAGCCCCTGCAGCACCCGCTAATACCTCACCTGGCGAAGGACCATCCCAAATACAAAGTATAATAGTTAAGCTATATTTTTTGCCATTTCTAACACAATAAACAACATATTTTTTTTTTGCAGAATACATTATGTTTTGCCTTTTTTGCAGAAGCTATTCCTGTGGAAGTTGATATTGAAATAATGGATAATCAATATCGTCCATCAGCCGGGTCTCGTCTCTCCGATTATGACCCACCTTCTCTAATTCAAGGTATTTTCTTAGATATTTTCTTAAGTTGATTATCTAGTACATTTAAACAAAACTATAGGCTTGATTATTATTACAAGTAATCTAAACCAGTGTGAAGATTTTAAAGATTTTAAGAAAGAGGTGTGTTTAATGAACACTTATGTAACCTTATTTAAGTAACATATTTGGAATTTTTTATTTGTAGAGTCTGTTCCTGTGGCACAAGTAGAGCTACCTCGTCGACCATCAACTGGATTGAGAGAACATGATTATGGAGCACCTTCTCAAACTCAAGGTATTCTTATTATAGCAATATTGTTGAACAAAATCTGCTTTATAAGTAACTAAAATAATTTCTAATGTATTTTGGGTAACAAATTCCTAGAAACCCCATGCTGATCTTGCGCGACCCAACTCCGTCCACAAAAGTTTTTACAGCTTTCTTATCTTTTGTTTACATTCACATCTGTGAATGTGATGGCCATCTGTCAGCACTTGTGGTGACCTTTTTTTATATTAGCCAGTTAAACGTATTCACTTCATAGTAAAAAGAATCGGTTAAAAAATATTTCTATTATAAGTAACTGTGTTTATTAAGCCTGTGAACTTTCGTGCGTTTTAACATATCTTCTTGTTACGTTTCAGCTTCAAAGAACATTCGGGCTCATGTAATTAATCAGGAGTTCACCTTGCGAAAGGATAGATATCAGGTGATAGTGGACAGGGAGGAGGAGCTACATAAATTGAGGATAGCAGAGCGGGAGTGGCTCGTAAAGGCAGCTGAGGAGACATATCATAAAGCTCGCCTTGAAAAGGAAAGTGCGCAGGAGTTGCTGCTATGCAGCCGGGCTAAGCGAGAGCTAGCAGAGCTGCATCTTTCTAGGGAAAGAAAGAAATAAATTGATAGTTTTTATTACATTTTTTTTATTGAGCATATCCCTTGTATTTGGAGCAATAACTAATTTTAACTATGATACAAATAATGGAATCTTAAAGAATATTTCTAAGAACTTTTTCTATATGAATTATAACATAATATTATAGGTATTTAATACATATCTAACATCTAGATAGAAACTAAACTAGTACATAATACAATACAGTAACTCTTTATTATTTAAATACAAGAAGCAAGTGGTACAAAAGGCGTTCTTTTTGCTGAGGAAACATAACTAACATAACAAAATTATACTTAACTAAAATGTCTTGCGATAAAACTAGCTCTTATAATACTACCTCGTTCATTGTCTGGAACAGGTGTTGGTGGGTCTATCCTTGACCTCAAGGGTTCTGGCATTTCTTGGTTAGTGTTAACACTGATATTGTGCAATACAGCACATGCCACGATGATGTTAGGGACATTTTTTATTTTGTTCTGAAGCTTCCTGCTTAAACAAGCAAATCTTCTTTTCAGGACACCATTCAGCCTTTCTATAATATTTCTAGTACTGATATGGGATCTGTTGTAGCACTCCTGATCTGGTGTTTGTGGATTTAGCACGGGAGTATACGTGTAAGATGACTGTGCATATCCACTGTCCCCTAAAAGTATGCCAGCACCTACTAAATCCCCTTCTTCAAAGCGCATACTACAACGGCTGTTGCTGAATATGCGGGAATCATGGGCAGATCCTGGCCACCTCGCCACAATGTCGTAAATCAACATTTGTGGCCCGCATATTAGTTGTACATTTATAGAGAACTCACCTTTTCTATTTCTGAAAAGTTCTCCATTTTCCCGACTCGGATTTTTAATTGGTACGTGAGTGCAGTCAATGCACCCGATTACCCCTGGGAATTGAGCACGTTGGTAAAATGCTCTCTTCACGTTGGCTCTCTCGTGTGCTCCAGGGAACTTGATAAACTCAACTACTTTCATTGCTAATATTTTCGATAGCTTAGCCACGATTTTAGATACAACTGGCTGACTGATCTTATGCAGGTCTCCGCAAACAATCTGTTGAAACAGAAATAGTTTGGTAAATATTTTTTATAACTGTAGATAAGTAATTATATAAATGCTTGAATGGCTAACTTACCTGGAAGTTTCCTGTAGCATAAAATCTTAACGCTATGAGTAGTTGCAATATGGGTGGTAAAGGTAACCCTTTGTTGGTTACATTTGATTGCAATCCAATCAGTGGCAATATCATATGAACAACGGTATCTTTCCTAAATCGAAAGCGTTTTTGAAATTGTTCTTCGTCGTAACATTCCAAAGGGTTTTGAGCGTCTCTGATATATTTCCGCGCCGGATAATCGTAAGGATTATCATAAACATAATCCATAAACTCTTCAAAGTCACTATATAAGTCACTATCACTCATTTTAATAACAAAAATCGAAGTTTGTAATATAAAAAGTATCGTCACAACAAGCGTTCGCACGGATTTCAAGCGTTGAGTAGTCCTTAAGGTTGGTCACGAGGTACCTTACATTTGACAGTTCATTCCTCAATTTTTACTCACCTCCAGTGAGGAAGAACCATAAGTCGAGGACGTAAATGTCAACTATGAATACCAAAAATCCTCAACCGAGGTTGAGTCGAGTGGAGGAAATCTTGAGTGACATCTGAGAATACGGGTGAAAGTATATCTAAAAAGCAAAGAGGGATTCAGCGGGCTAGCACCGCTGCCCATCCCCAAATTGGTGACCCCAGACGACGTTCTACATACACAATAACCTACTCTTCGGCTCAAGGCAAGTCTCAAATTTCTCCGCGAGCAGTCGCCAGGCGGCTTACGTACTCAAAGTCATCGACGCGAGGCTGATTCGACACTGTCCTTGAAGAACTATACCCATTCAAGCACCGCGAGACTGATCAGATGCGAAGACATCCTATCTACCCTTGCCGACCGTAAATACTCCGTTTCCCGTACTTCAAAGACGATCAGTGCACACGATCTCCATCCAGTACTCATCTACTGCATCTGAAACTAAGCGATACCTACCTACCTGCGAAAATATCTACCGCATCAGGGCTGTGGTGTCTTACTGAAAGTACATACCTACTTACCTGGCAGTGGACTTCAATTTGGTGGTGGATAGCATGTATGTTTTTGCCTGCAGCAAGTTACACATAGCTGAGAAGTACTGAGGACTCCTGGAAGAAGGATACCTGCATGTGGAGTGAATTACCTAACTATCTACAATAACTAAAACTACAACCACTTGGACTATATACTATTCTAACTACAACTAATTTCTACGCCGATCTAAAACATAAACATTTAACCTACTACATTCCTTATTATTAATTAGCTATCTATTAAGTGTTGTGATACAGGTTTGTGCATGTAATACCTTTTAAAAATATTAATTTACTATCCAGGTAACTAAGATAAACCTTGTGTGTTACATTTTGCTATAATAATTTTAATTAAGTACTTATAAGTGAACATCTTAAAAGGTACCTAAGACTTCAGTTGTCTCATTGGTATTCTAAGGGCCTCATAATACAATAACAAAACATTGAAGCTAGCAAAACTGTTTACATTTCTAAAAATAGATTCACTGTATACAACTTACATTTCATTTTACATCTTATAAACATTGTTATAGTTTCAAATTCTCTCTAATCATTTAAACTGCTAGAATTTCATACTTACCTTAATTGAATTCATTGTAACAACTACTTAAGTTAATTGAATTTAATTGCTCATTTGAATTTTGTTTGGTATGGTTATGGTCTTATTTTAACTATTATTTGTGCTTATTTTTATTAATCATATATAGTGTGTGTGACTGCAGCAGAGTCAGTTTCCTTTTACATTTTTATATTTTTTATTTTATTATCGGTGTTGGTTTGTTGTCTCTCTCTCTCTGTGTGTGTGTGGTTTATTTTCCCTGGTTTCCTTTTCTCTCTCTTTTTATATTACCCTTTTGTCTTGTGTATTTTTCTCCTGACTATGGCATCGCAGGACGAGTTGAAGGAGCAGCTTGTGGAGCTGCAAAAGCAGCTGGCACAATTACAAGGCCCATCCACATCACAGGCACAAGTCACTGCAGCTGTCTCTGTCAAACTTCCACCATTCTGGGTAAACAAGCCTAGTGTATGGTTTGGCCAGGCAGAGGCACAGTTCGACGTCGCCGGTATCACGCAGGACAGGACCAAGTACAGCCATGTACTTGCTATTTTGGACTCTAGGGTATCTGACGTGGTGGAGGACATCATCGTTAACCCGCCTAAAGAGGACAGGTACAATTTTCTTAAAACAGAATTAATTAAGCGGTTGTCGTGTTCGAGGGAACAGCGTGTCAGGCAACTACTCAGCGAGGAGCAACTAGGTGATCGCAAACCTTCGCAGTTCCTCCGTGACTTGCGTTCTTTGGCTGGCAAAACCGTTTCTGATGATGGCATAATACGGGAGCTGTGGATGCGACGCTTGCCTAACAATATACAAGTGATACTCGCCGCGCAGAAGGACTTACCTGTAGATAAAATTGCAGAGATTGCAGACAACATCCTTGAGGTAAGTCACCCCATGCCTGCCGTACACGCTGCTAGCGCTCCTGCGTTCGACGTAGAGAAAATCATGCGATGCATCGACCAGTTAACTCAGAAGGTTGATGCCCTTACCTCCGCGGCTGCACGATCACGGTCAAGACCGACTTCTCAGGACAGAAGTAACCGCTCCCGGTCGTCTTCTAGTGGTCGCCGCCTGTGCTGGTACCATAGAAGGTTCGGCCCCAAAGCTAGTAAGTGCATCAGCCCTTGTGAGTGGAAGACCGATAAGGGAAACGCGACAGGCAGTCAGTAGAGGTGGCAACTGATTGTCCTAATCCCGGCCGCCGCTTGTTTGTTACCGATGCCGACTCCAAATGCCGATTTTTGATCGACACTGGATCGGATCTTTGCTGTTTTCCGCGCCGCCTTGTCAAAGGCCGCTCATCTGCCACAGACTACGAACTCAGCGCCGCAAACGGCAGCTCTATCAAGACCTACGGCACCATCGCTCTCTGCCTAAACCTTGGTCTGCGCCGGGAGTTCCGTTGGCATTTTGTAGTGGCCGACGTAAGTACTCCTATAATAGGATCGGATTTTCTGGCATATTATAACTTGTTGCCAGACTGCCACAACAAAAGGCTCCTGGACGGCGCCACCAGCCTCTCAGCACCAGCTAGCGTCGCCCAAGTCAACCAAGTAAGCGTGAGGTCTGTAGCAACAGAGAACACCATCTTCTCTAAACTGCTCTCTGAACACCCTGACCTCACTCGCCCACCAGGCCTACCACGTGTCATCAGGCACTCCACAGTGCACCACATTGTGACGACTGATGGCCCACCTGTTTCCTGTCGACCTCGGCGCCTCGCCCCTCAGAAGTTCTCTGCGGCGAAGAAGGAATTTGAGGAAATGGTTAGATCTGGCACAGCGCGACCTTCGGACAGTCCCTGGGCTTCACCATTACACATGGCACGCAAGGGAGAAGATGGCTGGCGTCCATGCGGGGACTACAGAGCCCTTAACGCAAGAACGGTACCTGATCGCTATCCTGTCCGACACATCGCCGATTTTTCACAACATCTCGCCGGCAAGACTGTCTTCAGCACGATTGATCTCGTTAAGGCCTACCAACAAATACCCGTCAACAAAGAGGACATCTGCAAGACGGCCATTACAACTCCTTTTGGCCTCTTCGAATTCCCCTTTATGACTTTCGGCCTGCGGAATGCTGGACAAACGTTCCAGCGTTTCATAGACGAGGTTGTAAGGGGACTCGAATTTTGCTATCCATATGTTGACGATATTTTGGTGTCTTCTCGAAACGCTGAAGAACACGCCGAACATCTGCGTATACTTTTTCACCGTCTCGCCGAATACGGCGTAATAGTGAACGCGTCTAAATGTGTTTTCGCCGCTAACGAAGTCACATTCCTAGGCTATAACATCTCTAAAGACGGCACACGGCCTCCGCCCGGAAGAGTTGAAGCTCTGCGACAGTACCCCTTGCCTAAAACGGTACAAGGCCTGCGCAGGTTTCTAGGCATGGTAAACTTTTACCGCCGTTTCCTTCCTAATGCCGCAGAACTACAAGCACCGCTCATCAACGTGTTGGCCAGCTCTAAACTTAAAGGTGCAAAGCCAGTACCCTGGACACCAGAACTAGAGCTCGCGTTTGAGAATTGTAAGAAGCATCTCACTAAGTTTGTGCGTTATTTACGGTGGATGAATAATTGATTGAGTACTTAGTTCAGTAGTTAAATTTAATGGTGGACTGTGAGAGGTGCAATAAACGTTTTGGATATAAAATTTTGTGTTGTGATTGGAACGTACCCTATTGAACGAGACAAAGTATATCTAAAAAGCAAAGAGGGATTCAGCGGGCTAGCACCGCTGCCCATCCCCAAACTCCTTTTAAAAACTACCCTATGCATTGGTATAGACTTGAAGGTAAGTTTCATGTAAATTACACGCACTATAATGACGCACTCCAGTATAAAAGCTAACTAAAAACTGATTTTTTTACAGACATATGCAGAAGACGGACTGCCTACCATGATCTGTAAAAAGTGTAAAAGAAAGATAAAAATGTTTTACAGTTTCAAACAGAAATGTTTAGAAGTAGATCTAGAGCTTCGAACAATGATGCACTCTTTTAAATTAGACTTTGATTATAAGAATGAATTAAACATTGAATTCTCATGTAATATTGATAAGAATGGTATAGGTGATGAGGATGGTATAGGTGATGTGGATGGTATAGCTGATGAGGATGGTGTATGTGGTGAGGATGGTATATGTGATGAGGATGGTATATGTGGTGAGGATGGTATATGTGGTGAGGATGGTATATGTGGTAAGGATGGTATAGGTGGTGAGGATGGTATATGTGGTGAGGATGGTATAGCAGATGAGCATGGTATAATATGTGGTGAGCATGGTATAGGTATTAAGGATGGTTTAGGTAATAAGAATGGTATAGGTCACAAGGATGGTATAGATAATAATGAATGTTTCTCATTCGATAACTCGAAAGATCAGTTGAATGTTTATGACAGTAAAGTATGCACCTTAGTTGAAAAAAGTTCTTTACATAAACTTATTGAGAATGAAATAAACCAAAATTCGTTACAATGTGAATTATGTGGAAATATGTTCAGTACTAAAATAGAATTAAGAAGACATTTGTTATCACATAGAGAGACTAAATTATTTCAATGTAAATTTTGTCCAAAACAATTTACTAGATCATATTCAAAGGTAGTTCATATGAGATCTCACTTGGGAATAAAACCTTTTATCTGTGAGGTTTGTGGCCGATCATCAACTAAGAGGCAAGATTTAATTAGGCATATGAAGATACATAGTGATAAAAAGAATTATGAGTGTTCAACTTGTGGCAAAAGGTTTAAAAGATCTGGTGATTTGTGCAGTCATATACGTACACACTCTGGTATAAGACCTTACAAATGTAGGCTGTGTGAAAAGGCTTATACTTCACATAGTGGCTTAAAAAAGCATTATAAAACACACACTTCACACAGTAACCTAAAAAGTCATTGTAAAAAACAAACTTCATATAGCGGCCTAAAAAAACATTATAAAACACAAGATTCAGATGTTTAACTTTAAAAAGTGCGGTGTTGTTTTGCATCAATGAGTTATTACATGTATCTTAAGTGCAAATTTCACTAACACAGTTTGCTCAACCATTATAGACCGCAATATAATTTTGGTCTAACAGAAAGCTTAGTGAGGTGTGGGTACTTATCTCATTTTGTTATGGATGTACCTCTGACTACCCCATTGGGATATAGTAGTGAGCTCTTGTTATGTTGTTGAATACTAAAACAAAGGTTGTTCAATTTTATAGTACAAATTATATTATATCTAGTCTTTTAATTTTACATCTATAAATAGCTTAGATAAGTCACTACTCTTTTCTTTCTTGTTGGCTATCCTTGACCCAAACTGCAGAGCTCTTTTGGGGAATGTCACAACATCTGACAATCCTATACTGAATGCTACAAGTCTCAGCATTAATTTGTCTCCTATTCCTGGTCCCAAAGATTCAACTGGAAAGCACCTGAAAGACAAATTGTTTATGGTTAAAAGCAGAAGCAAGTAAACTTGCAATCATTCAAACCACGGAAGCCAGAAGAGAGAAAAAATCTACTAAAGCCAAGATTTAGGTAAGACTAAATATTCATAAAAATAAATTTAGTATACAAAGTAAAACCAAAAAGAACTAACTTGAGCCAAGGCTTCAGATTTAACACGAAATTCGAAAAATCCTCGTCTAAATATGGCATTCGAGGCTGTCTGCTATGGTCGCAGATGACTCTGCTATCCCTAGCAAGATTCCTGAATGATATCCTCTTCCAATCCCAATGCAACTCCTTGTTAAGGCCTTGCCAACCATGACGTTTATACGCATTTCTGTGTCTTAGATACCCTCCAAATAACTCGTCTGCCCCAGACCCTAGTAATAACACCTGGAAAAGAACATTCCTTGTTAACTTGTTAAAACTTGAACAAATTTTGTTTAGCTAATTTATTTACTTATTTTACTAAGGTACCTGAAGGAAATGTTGTATTGAATTCATTATAAATGTACCTAAAAAGTCGCTTGTAAACAGCGCAAGAATAGTTTTATAATCATTTATTAACTTGTTGGAACAGAAATACAATAGAGTACATAACTAATGATTGTAATGTTATAATGTTTTTTTATGTCAAAAACAATAAAGAAAAAGCAATTTAGAGAAATAAAAGCGCTTTTATTTATGAAAAAGTTAAAGTACCCTGCAAGGACAAGTATAATCACCATCCTGGCCTCGAGCAGCAAACCACAGTGCAGATCCGAGGGACTCATCCAGAATAGTTTGCCTTGGATAAAGAAGATCTGCTATAATGGACTTTTGGTATCCTTCTAGTTCTTCTTTCGGTACATTGATTTCTCTGAATACCCATTTCCTGGAAATAAAAAAAATATTACATAACATAGCCTTATAGTGAAAACCACATAAGCTCCTTGTTGAAACATTACATTCAGATGTGATTTTTGTTCCCAATTGACGCGCTAATTGCAATCTAGGTGAAAAAATGTGGTCTCAAATTTTATCTGGATTGAAATGAATTGAAAGAAGTCTATCACGTAAGAATGTGATTTTCCAAAAAGCTGTTTACGCTGTTTTCACTACGGCAACGAAAAGAAGTCATTAATTTGTGTTATTGGTAAATAATAGACACCTGCAAAATTACCTTCCAGGGCATAATTTCTTCAGTTCTTCAAAGGACTGTCTTCCAGTCAATCTATCTGGCACATCATAAGTTCCATTCTCTTCTTTTTTAAAGGCAACATTTAGAAGTTCTATACTTTGGTCCTTATGCACATATTTGTCTGCTAAGAAAGCCAATATAGTGCAGTCTAGACCTCCAGAAAATAGTACTCCAATAGTACAGTGAGTACAGGGGTTTTGTTCGTGTAAACAATGTTTACATTTGTTAGGTTGTGTGTTCAGGCGAATTTTCACACTTTTCTCTAGTAACTCTATAATATTGGAGACAGTTTTCTTTATGTGATCCTGCTCTAAAAGATTTTGCATAATTTTTACAGTACATTTTGTCTCTTGAACAATATTTTCTATGTAGTTTATTATGCCATCCTGAAATATAATTATATGGGTAGTTTAATTATATTGAGAACTGTATGTATCTGTCTGCATTTCATGGATGTTTGTATATAGATATAGTAAAGCCTTTATAAGTTGATAGGTATTTAAAGGAGTAATATTTCTTTAAACTTACTGTATCTTCTAGAGTTTCTAGCTCCTTAAGTTCAAATACAACTTCCTCATCAGGTAGACTTGACTGTTTCTGTAGCTTTTCCAGCCAGTCTTCTACTGCAAACTCTTCAACTTTGCCCCCATCCACCCATGGATGAAGAGTCATTTGTTTAGTTTCCAAATTCAAAACTTGAATGTGTGTTGCTGGTATTTCTACACATTTGTATTGCCTACCTTTAAAAAGTACATAAGATTTAACATTCCAATAATTTGTAAATTATCAATATTCAATGTAAATCCCATTACCTATTTACCTAAAACACTGCTAATTAAAATTGAGTCTGCATCTTTGTGGAACAACAGTGTGTTTCGGCCAATTCTATCTCTTGTGAAGAATAAATTGTTATCAACTTTATTGTAATAAATGATACTAAATGGACCCTTGAATGTTTTTAGTTCCTTTACAATTTGGAGGTCATCCTGTGGATTAAATAATAAAACCTGTTATTGTTGTGGTTATTCATAATATAACCCACGCTAGACATCTTGCTGGTATAGTTTCCATGACACAAGACAACTAGTTAAATTGCATGTTATAAAGTATCTGGATTTTTGTTTTTATACTAAATAATAAAGTAACTTTTATTAACCTTTCTGGTGCTTAATCTCAGCATTATTTCCTGTGTATCACTAACACTTCTGTCCCAAGTTTCGTCGAAGATGTCACCATTGTACAGAAGAATTCCCCGATCATTTTGAACCGGCTGTGGAGTAACATGTGGCCCCTGCATCCACAACACAGCTCCACAAAACGTAGCCTTAACACTACTACCAATATCCAGCTCAACCACATGACTGCAATCGGGACCTCTGTTTTTTATTCTTTGTAACACTTTCTCATCCTGAAAATAAAATAAAAAAAATATTATCATGACAAGAAAAAGGTTAGGTATATTCATTTAAAATATAATGGAAAAGCCTTACATGTAGTATACTCCGTCCATTGTAAAGCAGTTCAAATAGTATTCCACACATTGAATATACTTTTATGTTGTTATATTTATGTTATTTTATAAATACAAAACTATTCGCTAAATCGCTATATTTACAAATCAACAGCTGTTTTTGTAACCAAACCCAACTGATTGACAAAACCAATCAATCAGATTGATTGGTGTGTTCCGATTATTATTTTTTGTTAATTTTTGTGTGTTAAAAAAAAGAGTTTGGCCACTTGCATAAATTTACGATGATAGAAGTTTCTAGCCTTTCACAAAATTAAGATTTTTAATTATATGAATAAAAACTTGGACTGAAATTTAAAGACTAAATCGAAGACATTCTGAGAGATTGGTGAATGAATGATATTAAAAATCGACTGAGCTTGGACTGAACGTACCAAATCTTACGAGCTGTAAAGAAGCTGTCAAGACCAAACGTCAATGTCATTAGTTGTCAAATGAGGTTATTTTGGCTTTTGGCTGTTTTGCGTGGACGAAAGTTACACAAAAACATCCCTAAATAGTGTGTTGTATCATTTTGAAGCAGTTGTCTTCGAGAAGATGACTTCTGAAGTGGATAAAGAAGAAAAACCTAGCGATGAAGCACCTGAAAACCCAGAAGAAAATGAGAAAGCTGCTCTTTCTGAATATATATCTAACCTAGAGAACAGACTTAAACAGAAATCGGAGTTGCGGAGTCAAAATTTAAATTGCCAGCGACCCCCTGAAAACCATTTCTCAAAACTCGAATCTGGTTTGAAAAAGAATACAACCTTTGTTAAGAAACTTAAATCATTTAGTGCAACACAGATTGATACACTTCTCAAAGATTTCAGTACTCTGAATCTTACAAAATACATTTCTGAGGTAGCAGCTGCAATAGCAGAAGCTAAGCTGAAGATGTCGGACATCCCAGCAGCCATAACTTTGTGTTCTGCTCTCCACAAAACTTATGCTGATTTTTCGTCTAATTTCTTTGAAAATTGGCAAAAGATTTTGAGCTTTAAAACCACAGACAAAATCACAAACTCGTCTAAATTGCGCGTGGATATAAGATTTTATGCAGAGTTAGTTGCTGTGGGCATATTTGCAAATAAAACAGGGTTGCCATTGCTAGGAAATGTGCTCACAGTGCTGATAAACATGGATAAGGAGGAGCATAACAACATCCCAATACTCCTGTCCTTCTGCAAGCACTGTGGAGAAGATTATGCTTCATTGGTGCCTAAAAAAATAAGAGATACAGCAGAGGTAGGTACCTGCTTGCTGTTTTAATTAGGTATTTTTATCACTTGTTTTGTTTTTAAAAATTGTTTGAACATTTATAATAATTAATACCTTTTACAGAAATACAATGTAACTATTCCAAGGAACACATTTTTGCCTGCTGAGAAACAGACTGCAGTGCGAACATTATTAAAAGACTACTTTGCGTCCCTGACAAAGCACCTGTTAAATGAAAGAGCTCAGCTGCAAGCCCTTCATGCAGCCAATCAGAGAACTCTCCACACAAGAGGAGAGCTCTCTCAGGAGAGGAAAGACCAATTGGAACAACATCAGGTAGAAGCAGTTAATAAGTCACTATCAGACTAGATAAATGAACAATCCACTCCACAGACAGACTTAGAGATGCTCATTAACCAAGACCATATCTATAATTTCTCTTTCTTCTCTATTGCAATCTGTACATTATTGGTTCTAAATATTTTTAGGCAACCTACGATAAACTATTGGCGGGTGCGCAAAGTTTCGCCGAAGTACTTGGTGAAGAGCTAGGGGAAGCTGGAGAGCCTCCAATCTTATCCCTAGCAGTGACAGAAGCTCAGGGCACCGTTACTATTGGTGGAGGTGAGGAGTTCACCCTTCAGGCTGGTGCAGACCCGTGGCAAGACGAAGATACTAGAACATTCTACACTAGCTTGCCAGACCTGAAAGTGTTCATGCCCAATTATCAGATGAAGGAGGTAAAAACTGTAAGGTTTTATGAACATTTTATCATTGGTTTTGGAAATAAATGGGGCTTCTAATAAAAAATAATTATGTTAAATTTTAAAAATATTAACTGCTCTCACCTTTTAAATAGTGATTGATTTAACTAGAGCTTCCTTAGACATGAGAAAATACAAACAGCCATTTTGTGACGATAATTATATCACCCCTAATGATCATAAATAATCAGCAAATACATATTTCACAGGCAGTAAAAAATAAGACAGAAACAGTGACTGAAGAAATGCTGGATGAAGATCTTAAAGAGGATGAATTGAGTGACAGCGAAGAACCACCAACAGTACCTGATGTGGAGCAAGAAGAATCACAGCCTACTAATATTTCTAATAAGTATGTATACACAACTTGACTTATATGTACTTGGCTTAGATGGACCTCAAACACTCCATATAAATCGTGTCATTCTTTGACGTGACGCCTTTCTGCGTAAGTGCGAGTGAGACATCAGTCCATGTGCGCTCCCCCTTATTCCTTACCGGCTGTAGTATGACCTAGAGGGATGAGATAAATCTATCTCGGCGCCCGATAAAATTGGTACAGGCGAAGAGTTACCGTTCTATTCTTATTCCATGCTTAGAGTTCAATATATTGCAGACATTAATGACTGTATATTATGTTTCAGATACGCTCTTGATGCATTTATGAATGAACTGCCAAACTGTATCAACAGAGAACTCATCGACAATGCTGCAGTAGATTTTGTACTGAATCTCAACACGAAAAATAACAGGAAAAAGCTCACTAGAGTCTTGTTCAGCGTAGCGAGAACAAGGCTCGATTTGTTGCCATTTTATTCGAGATTCGCTGCAATATTGTATCCTGTACTGCCTGATGTGTGTGTGGACCTGTGCCAAATGTTGAAACAGGACTTCAAATATCATGTCAGGAAAAAGGATCAGATTAATATTGAATCTAAGGTGCGTAATATGAATATGCTTTGTCCCTAAAAAAATACAAATTCAAATTCAAAAAAATATTTTATTTATTCAGTTGGTAACATAGTTACACTTTGAATCGTCAATTTTTACATAACGAACTGTTATAGAATGCAATTGCTAGTAGAAATGCTTACCTTTACCCAAAAACCACTAATTCTGTATTTCATCTAAATTGTAATAGTCAGTACCTTATTCTCCTAGCCTCCTCTTCCCACGCAATCTAGTCAGTCTGATCCCATCCACCACGCGGTACACAACTCTATTCTAATTTATGTTTTTTCCAAATCTGTATTTCAATTCCAAATTCAAAGTAAAATATAATTTTTAGTTTAATTCAAAATAGTTTTTTTTAAAAACCGAAATCTCAAAACTCATATAACATTTGGTGGCAGCGCTAAGGGATCTTTAAAGGTCCCCGGAATCGTCTCCGCAGTATCGCGACAGTGTAAAAAATAAAAACATTTCGCCGTTTCTACAGTTAAAAGTGAAAAACTGTCTACAATTTCTACTGTGCAATAGTGATAATTTTTCCGCTGTTTCCACTGTTTCCAATTCACTGTAGTAGTGAAAATAAAAACGTTTCGCTGTGAATATTGTGATAAATACTACAAAACGTTCTACTATTTCTGTGTTGTGTGAAAACTTGCAGTTTTTCATCATGTTTGGTGTGTTAATATCGTGCATATTGTAAGTACAATTTAACTATATCACACAGTGTCAGTGCATACCACGACGTCTGCGCCTACGCAACCACTTATCTATTCGAAGAACCGAACTCTCCTAAGGCCGCATTCAGACTATCCGAGCCTAATAAATTCATCAATATGGCTACGGCATCAGGTTCGACTACAACTATCAAAGAAATCGACCTCAACATCCTCACGAAATTCATATTTAAATTCGATGGCAACAGAGAAAGGTTAAATGCATTTCTGAGCAACTGCCGCAATGCAATCGACCTAGCGGCCCTTTCACAACGAGACATTTTGTTCAAATACATACTAAGTCAACTTGAGGGTAGAGCCGAGTCAGCATGTTCTATTAAAGATTTCGAAAATTGGGACCAGCTAGAGGAGTTCTTAAAAGAAAACTTCGGCGAGAAGAAGCACTACACTCACCTTCTCTCGGAACTCCAGTCATGCAGACAGAACAACAACGAACCGGTCAACCACTTTGCCCTTAGAATTGAGACCTGTTTAAGCAAACTCCTTACAGAGATTAACGTATCTATCCCAACTAAGAAAAAGGGTGAACTGGCTGGTCGGGTCGCTGCTATGGAGGATCTTGCTTTACACACTTTTGTTATGGGCCTTACCCCAAATCTCAGTACAATTGTCAGATGTAAAGATCCATCTACTTTAAATGAAGCTATAAATTTTGCTATTTCGGAGGACAAGATATCTCAAAACCTTCACAAAAAACAAACCCATAACAATTTCTTTGAGCGCTCTCGTCCATCTCAAAAAGCACCTACTAACAACCCGCAACCACTAGCACTGACTCAATCGCCTCATACAAGCAATGTCCCAATCTGTCGATATTGTAAGAACCCAGGGCATACTATCGACAAATGCAGAAAACGCGAATATAATAATAACCGTGCTAGGCAGAGTTTCTCAGGACAACCCTTTAGACCGAATTTCAATTCGAGAAATGTGAATTTCGTTAACGAGGTTTACCCGAGCACTCCAGACAATCCAGGTTATACAGTGGAGCCTTCTGCTGAAGACAATAATGCTGAAAGTTTAAACTAAATAATGTCTCGGATAGACGTCGCACGGGACAGACATTTAACAAAGCCGACGTCTTGACTTTATCAACCACTGTATCCTCTGAATCCAAAAGGACTAACCGACAGGGTAACCAGCCCCAAACTGACAGTCCTCACACTGTATCCTCTGAATCCAAAAGGACTAACCGACAGGGTAACCAGCCCCAAACTGACAATCCTCACACTGTATCCTCTGAATCCAAAAAGACTAACCGACAGGGTAACCAGCCCCAAACTGACAGTCCTCACACTGTATCCTCTGAACCCAAAAAGACTAACCGACAGGGTAACCAGCCCCAAACTGACAGTCCTCACACTGTATCCTCTGAACCCAAAAAGACTAACCGACAGGGTAACCAGCCCCAAATTGACAGTCCGCACATTGTGTCCTGTAAACCCAAAAATACTAACCGACAAGGTAACCAGACTCAAACTGACAATCCTCGCTCTGTATCCACTGTATCCGATAAAGGACAAACTACAACTCCTATTACTGCGACAACCACCAATCCTTCTAAATCAAATCAACACAAAATATATGAAGTGACCTCGAATACTAATAAGAAATTCTTACCTCACATTGTTCTAAAAACCGTTGTTGCTGACCGTCCTTTGTCCTTCCTTGTTGACACTGGCTCATGTGTAAGCCTGATCAAAAAACAAGCAATCAAATACTTACCTGCTCTCGATGACCATATAATCCAACTCAAAGGTATAGACTCCAATGATAAAATCATGGCCACATCAGGGTCCTTTCAACTGAACCTTTTTCCAAAAGTCATACCTGACATGTCCCATAGATTCCACGTAGTCGACACAATTAGCCTCGATTATGATGGCATTCTCGGAAGTGATCTTCTTAATAATCAAAATGGGAAAATCGATTATAATAAAAATACACTACAAATTCGTTCTGTAATCGTAAAAATGAAATACTGTAAACCCATCTATACAATCTCGCCTCGTACAGAAACTGTAATTGAGTGTACAGTACAAAATCCTGAAATGAAAGAAGGCATTATAGTTGACCAACATCTCTCTGAATCCCTTTTGATTGCCAACTGTGTCGTAAAGGTTAAACCTAATAATCGAATAAATATCTCCGTCATAAATACATCCGAAGGCCCTGTTACTATTGACTCTGATCTCAACCTCAAAATTGACCCTTTGGACGTCAGTTCTATTGCCATAAAGGAAACATCACAGAATCCATGTGTTAGTGCTAGAGACAGAACACAGAAAGTCCTTGACATGCTTAGAATCTCACATCTCAATTCAGAAGAGAAGAGTTCTCTCCTCGAAGTTTGTTCAAAATACTCAGATGTCTTCCATCTACCCGATGATAAACTCACGTTCACTACCAAGATCCAACACCAAATCAAAACATCTAATGAGACACCTATTCATACAAAATCATATAGATTTCCCGAATGTCATAAAGAAGAGGTAAAAAGGCAAATGGATAAAATGCTTGACCAAGAAATTATTGTCCCTTCCATATCTCCATGGTCTTCACCCATATGGGTTGTACCCAAAAAGATGGACGCCTCAGGTGAACGCAAATGGCGTATAGTCATTGACTACAGGAAACTCAATGACATCACCATCGGTGAAACTTATCCTATTCCCCAAATTGCCGAGATTCTAGATCAATTAGGAAACAGTAAATATTTCTCAACCTTGGACCTAGCATCTGGATTTCACCAGATCAAAGTATCCGAGGAAGATGCTCAGAAAACCGCATTTTCCGTCCCTCAAGGACACTTTCAGTTTAATAGAATGCCTTTTGGGCTTAAAAATGCCCCATCTACCTTCCAAAGACTTATGAACACTTGTCTCACTGGTCTCCAAGGTATCAAATGCTTCGTCTACCTTGACGATATTGTTATTTACTCCCATGACCTCGATATGCATATCAAACATTTATCAGAAGTTTTCCAACGCTTACGCAATTTCAATCTCAAGCTCCAGCCTGACAAATGTGAATTCCTTCGCAAGGAAGTATCCTATTTGGGACACATCATCAGTGATCAGGGTGTTCGACCAAACCCTGAAAAAGTCAAGGCTGTTACTCACTTTCCTAAACCCACATCTGCGAAAGACATCAAGTCATTTCTAGGTCTTGTCTCATACTATCGCCGGTTCATAAAAGATTTTTCAAAGATTTCCAAACCCCTAACTGCACTTCTAAAAAAGGATACCCCTTTTGTCTGGACCAACGAACAGCAACTTGCCTTTGAGGAACTAAAAAGTCAACTTACCTCTGCGCCAGTCCTTATTTACCCAGATTTCACAAAACCATTTATTCTGACTTGCGATGCTTCCAATTATGCCATCTCTGCTATTCTTTCTCAAGGCGAAGTCGGTAAGGAACAACCTGTTGGCTATGCATCTCGCACTTTGAACAAATCCGAGTGTAATTACAGCACTACAGAGAAGGAACTGTTGGCAGTACTATTCGGCTGTAAAACCTTCAGACCTTACCTGTATGGGAGGAAATTCCTAATCGTTACAGATCATAGACCGTTAAAGTGGCTCTTCAATCACACTGATCCTAGTAGCAAACTCCAACGTTGGCGACTGAAACTCGCTGAATACGAATATGAAATTATTTACAGAAAGGGTAAACTCAATAGCGCCGCAGATGCTCTATCGAGATATCCCGTAAATCCTATCACCACACCTGAACAAATCCTTGTAGATGAAGACCTTTTTCCCGAATTGAATCCACTCTCGCTGAATCCTGAAATTGATCCCCTCTTTGAAAACCAAGATATATCAGAAGACCTAACGAATCCATCAATTCCCACAAATCCTGAAGCTCTTATAACCTCTGAAGCCCCTGCAAGTCCCGCAGCTCCTGTAACTCCCGAAGTTCCTGCAAATCCCGATGCTGTTTTGAACCCTGCAAATAACATGCAAAATCCTATCGTTGTTCCAAGTCCTGAAAATCCTCTGGATCCTCTTCAATTCCTTAACGATGATGACACATACAGTAAATGTCTAAAAGCAATAAATAACAAATCTTTTACTCCCAACGTCACTATCACAGAACACAACGAAGAACTCCTGAAAAGTAAATGTAAAATTATCATAATACCTACCTCAATAGATATGGATGAAAGCAATCCTTACGTAGAGGACATACTTACCAATCACGAAGCCGCAAATGAATTCATGGAAAAAGAAAGAACCCTACAAACATCCAACATCCTAAAAACAAACAACAAAATATTCCATTTCCTATTCACTAAAGTGCATCATTTTGATGAGACTACCTATTCTGATATATTCCAATCTCTAAAATATCTGAGAAACGAATTGTTAATATCCGAGGAAAACGTAACTGAGATAGCCATATCCGATTTCAAGAACCCCTTCGAAAACCTCGCTTATCTCAGAATCTACAATATCATACTTTACCTTTTTAACAACACCAACATCACCGTCAATATTCACCACAACACCTTAATCTATCCAGTTCCTAGTGAAATCCCAAAAATCCTTAAAGAAAATCACGACATTCCTATTGCTGGCCATCTTGGATCCACGAAAATGTATAATAGGATCAGAGAAAAATATTTATGGAAACATATGAGATCAGATGTTGAAAACTATGTTAAAAATTGCAGTGAATGCCAAATAAACAAAGCTCTACGTAGAACAAATAGGGCCCCTATGCAAATAACTACAACATCTACTAGTCCATTTGAACGCATCAGTCTTGACATCGTAGGTCCCCTACCAGAAGCCGGCACTAACAAACTCAAATTCATACTCACTCTCCAAGATGACCTTTCTAAATACTCTGTAGCATACCCGATTTCAAATGCAACTGCTGAAGAGACATGTGAATGTTTAGTTCATTTCATATCTCTATTTGGTATTCCCAAAATTATACTTACCGACCAGGGTACAAACTTCACCGCAGAACTATTCAAAAGAACTTGCGATCTCCTGAAAATAAAACAACTATGGTCATCTCCCTACCATCCCCAAACTCAAGGCGCACTTGAGCGCAGTCATTCAACCCTTAAGGAATACCTTAAATCATATGTTAACGAGAATCAAACTAACTGGCACATATACGTGTATACCGCCATGTTGGCATATAACACTAACATTCACACGACAACACAATTTACCCCTTACGAACTCCTTTTTGGACACAAACCCCATATTCCCGACTCTATCTATGAACTACGCTCAGATACGACTTATCCAGAATACGTGAAACGACTCCAACACAGACTCAAATTCTCACGCGGCAAGGCCATTGAAAACATCAATAAATCCAAAGAACAGTCAAAGAATTATTATGATCAGCGTTCTCGACCAGCCAATTACAAAACAGGTGACCTTGTCTATTTGAAGAATCACCTGCGACTAAGAAAGGCACTCTCGCCTATTTGGAAAGGACCATACAAAATTATAAAGGTCCATTCAAACAATACTTTGACTCTTCTAATAAACCGACGTCACGTGAGACATCACTTTGACGAAGTGAAACCCGCTTAACTATAATACCTACTCGTGTATGTATTAACATAGTATAGACTACAACTTTAGTTATAACACTCTACTTATTTATTTCCAGCTCCATATCGCTCACGTATGGAAGCGTCATCACTCCCATACACAGTAACCCAGGAATTTATTTCAACCCCATGGGACACATGAAAATCACAAATGAAGATCTAAACATACTTATTCCTGTGGATGTTTCTTTTATACTTCCGCATTTACAAAATATTAATTCAGCTATTGGTACATGCCGTTTTCTGTGTCAACAGAACGAAGTTTTGGAAGACATAGAATGTCATAATTCGTTACAACCACTTCAATCTCATTATCAAGACGTTATGAGAGATAATGTCGCTATATCACACCTTATTTCTAAACGGTCAAAACGCGCTGCGTGGTTTGCTGGAGTTGGTACAGTTTTCAAACATGTTTTCGGAACTATGGACGAGGACGATGCAATTAGATATAACAGCGCTCTTCAAACTTTACAAAATAAAAGCGAAAGGTTAACTTCTCTTATAGAAGATAATATATTGCTAGCAAAGTCAGCAATCTCTAATTTTAATGAAACCATAAACACAATAAATACCAATGAAGCGCGTTTGAATGACGCTGTTGAAAAATTAAGTTTGAACCTTAAGAACTTATCTATCATATCAGATGTTTTTAATGTAAGGCTTAGTATTAACGAAATAATTAATACAATTGAAACTAGTTTATTAACCCTTTCCTTTAAGGTAGATGATATTTTAAACGCGATTTTATTTGCTAAAAGCAACGTGTTACATCCCGCAATTTTAAACCCAACTCAATTATATAATGAGTTAATTAATAGTGTAAACAATTTACCAAGATATAGGGAATTTCCTATAAAAATAGAATTAGATAGTATACATAAGATAATGATAATTTCAGAGTTAAGTTGTTATAGTGTAGATAATAAAATCATATTTGTATTCAAAGTTCCACTAGTACATCACATGAAATATTATTTATATCAGAATATCCCGCTACCTGTACCTCATGATTCGCAGAATCCCAGCTCATATGCAATGATAATCCCCACAACTAGATACATTGCAATAAGCGAAGACAAAACATCCTATTGCACCTTATCGCAATTGGACCAGTGTAAACAAATTGGCTCTCAGTTGTTCATATGCAGCAAACTAAATGAATATTCATCTGTTGATACTAGCTCTAACTGTGAACTTGAGATAATAACTAAATCTGTAGTGTCATTGCCAAAATCTTGTAATTCTAGATTTCTCACCGGTAAAATAAATATTTGGGAAAGAATCAAAGATGATAAATGGTTGTATGTTCAATCTGAAAATAATAAACTGTCTATTGAATGCAAAACAGACTTATCAGAATTCAGTTTATCCGGCACTGGTATTCTTAACTTACCTGATAACTGTATTGCTTATTTTAAAAACATTCGATTACTGTCTAAGTCTAGCTCTAAGATTTATGTTAATGAGGTAAATTCCGATTTTAACATTATTAATGATAGTTGTTGTAATTTGGATAAGTATAAAAGTCAATTACCATCTATTACATACGTAAACCTAACATCACTAAATATTGACAGTTTATCCGGAATAAAGCATAAAACTGATGATTTAATCACAGAATTGAAATCACTAAAGAATCAGCCAAACATTACTGAAACACTATATTATACTTATCCAACTTTATCTGTAATTAGCGTATTAAGTATTGTTCTTATTGTAATCTACATTATGCTGAAATCAAAATATTGTAAATTATGCCGCTCTCCCGTCACGAAACCTGAAAATCTCAATAATCCTGAAAATCCTGAAAGTATCGAAATCACAGAATTACCTTCAACTTCACACCCCAGACTTAAAGTAGGGTAATCATAATGCCTAATAGATAAAATAGCATAAACTTCGCATTCTTAAAATGCGTAAGTTTAGTCTTTCCGGGGGAAGTTGTTATAGAATGCAATTGCTAGTAGAAATGCTTACCTTTACCCAAAAACCACTAATTCTGTATTTCATCTAAATTGTAATAGTCAGTACCTTATTCTCCTAGCCTCCTCTTCCCACGCAATCTAGTCAGTCTGATCCCATCCACCACGCGGTACACAACTCTATTCTAATTTATGTTTTTTCCAAATCTGTATTTCAATTCCAAATTCAAAGTAAAATATAATTTTTAGTTTAATTCAAAATAGTTTTTTTTAAAAACCGAAATCTCAAAACTCATATAACAGAACGTCTCATCCGCCTAAAACTACTGCAGCTTCTCACAACCTGTTTTATTTACTGTATAATTTATCTTTTTACAGATTAAAGTCGTTAGATTTATTGGTGAACTAGTCAAATTTGGGATGTACTCAAAGATGGAAGCATTGTACTGCCTGAAGGTACTTTTACATGACTTCAAACATCACCACATTGAGATGGCATGTAACTTGCTGGAGACTTGCGGCAGATATTTGTACTGTAATCCTGACACACACCAAAGGACAATGATCTATCTTCAACAAATGATGAGAAAAAAGGTATGTTCATAGGGCACTTAAAGTTTTCTTACTACTTTTTTTTTTTTTTTTTTTCTGTAGCCTAATCAATGTCCCACTGCTGGGCAAAGGCCTCCCCCTTCTCTTTCCAACCCTCCCTGTCCTGGGCATCGTTCCGCCAGGTGTGCCGGAAGGCGTCCAGCTCGTCCCTCCACCGTCGTCGTGGTCTACCTCGACGTCGACGACCCTGTGGGGCCCAATCAGTTGTAATTTTGGCCCACTTTTCCGGATGCATACGGCAGACATGTCCCGCCCATTCCCACTTCAGTTTAGCGGATTTTTCTCCGACATCTGCCACTTGAGTTTTGGAGCGCAGTGTCGTGTTTCTAACGCGATCGATCAGTTTAACACCTAATATACTGCGCTCCATAGCCCGCTGGCAAACCTTGAGTCTGGACTTTTGATGTTTGGTCAGGGACCATGTTTGCGCACCATAGGTGAGGATAGGCAATATGCACATGTCAATGAGTTTCCGCTTGAGACATATCGGGAGGTCACCTTTCATTAGCTCCTTCATGGACCAGAAACTCTTCCAGGCATTTTGAATGCGTCTTTCCACTTCTTTGTCTTGCCTGTTTTCGAAGGACGTTATCTGACCCAGGTAGATATACTCGTCAACATAGTGCAATATTTGCCCATCCAATTCTATTTTTATCTTAGTGCTGTTGGTCATAATTTGTGTTTTTGATCGATTCATCTTAAGTCCAACCTCAAGGCTCGCCTCGTTTAGCTCGTCCAGCATAATCTCGAGCTCTTTGGCTGAAGTGGAGAACAGGACGATGTCATCTGCAAATCTTAGGTTGGTGAGTTTCTTGCCGCCCACGTCTATGCCCTTAGACATCCAGGCTGGCTGCAGTTTTCGGAAAATTTCCTCCAAGGTGGCGGTAAATAGTTTAGGAGATAACGGGTCGCCTTGTTTCACTCCTCTATTGACATTGAACGGAGACCCCGTGTCTTGTAGCTTTATGGCGGCCGTGCTATTGTTGTAAATAATGTTGAGGAGTTTGACATAAGTTGGGTCAATGTTTTGATTGAGCATGGCGGAAAATATCGCGGCATGTGAGACACTGTCAAACGCCTTAGCGTAGTCGACAAAGGCCAGGTAAAGGGGAAGATGGTACTCAGAAAACTTTTCTATTATTTGGTTTAAGCTATGGAGGTGGTCGGTGGTGGAAAAGTTTGGGCGGAAGCCGGCCTGTTCGGGAGGTTGATGGAGGTCAAGAAAACTTGTGATGCGGTTTTGTATAGCTTTTATAAATGTTTTATAAATATGGGATATCAGGCTTATAGGTCTGTAATTACCGAGATCTTGTTTGTCTCCCTTTTTATGCAGCAATATGATATTGGAGTGGCACATTTTAGTTGGTAATTTTCCAGAAAATAAAATCGAGTTAAAAAGGTTGGCAAGGTGTGGAACCAAGGTAAATCGACCTATAGGGCTTCTGTTGTTACTCCGTCTTCTCCCGGACTTTTATTATATTTTAATTGTTCTAAAGCTGTTTCGACTTCACGGTAACTGAAAGGCGGAATTCCATCTGAGCAGCTATAGTCGATAGGCGTGTGGTCTTTGTGCTGGTCAGAGTAAAGTTCTTTATAATAATCTGTGCAAATGTTTACTATTACGTTTCTATTGTTATGTGATTTGTTTTCTTACTACATGATTGAAAAATTCAAAGATTAACAACAAATGTGGTGCTTAGACTGTTTCAGCACTGGACTCGCGTTACGTAACTCAGATTGAAAACGCATTCTATTACGTGTGTCCACCCGAAGCGCCAGCGCAACCTAAAGAAGAAGAGGCTCCTATGCACCAGTTCATTAGGAAAATTCTGCACGAAGACTTGCAAAAGAGTAATGAAGAAAAGATCTTGAGATTGATGAGAAAGCTTAATTGGGACGATCCTGAAGTGGCGGCGGTAGCTACGTTGCACTTAGCTGGTGGATGGAGGGTGAGGGCTAGTGCACGCAGAGCCTTAGCGCGTCTGACTGCGGAGCTCGCGGCGTGGCAGGAAGCCGTGGCCCCCGCTGTAGTAGACACCATACTCGAAGAAATCCGAGTCACCATGGAAGACCCGCACCCCAGATACAATCAAAGAAGGATAGCGACGGTCCGTTACCTCGGAGAGCTATACAATTACAAGTTATTAGATTCCCGCGATGTCTTCACCGTCCTTTACTCCTTCATAACGTTTGGAGTAACTAACGATCACAGCAGTGTTTCGCCTCTTGATCCGTCAGACAACGTGTTCAGAATAAGATTGGTCTGTGCACTGTTGGAGACTTGCGGTGCCTATTTCAATAGTGGGTCTAGCAAAAAGAGGCTTGATTATTTCTTAGTTTTCTTCCAGAATTACTACTGGTTCAAATATTCCGATCCTTATTGGATTGAAGAAAACAAGTTTCCTATTTACGTGAAGTACATTTATCAGGAGTGTTTGAGTACACTGAGGCCGAAATTAAGCCTGTTCACGAGTTGGCAGCAGTGTAAAGATGCAATAGAAGATTTGCGACAAACTTTGTACCCTGAACTGGGTGAGGACGAACAATATGACAATGAGGAACAAGGGGAAGACAGTGTCAATGATGGGTTGGACACTATCATTGAGACTGACGATGAAACCGATAACCCTCAGCTACCAGAAGAGAGCTCGGACGAAGAGCCAATCACGGAAAATGCGGGCAATGACGAGAATGACGTTCAGGAAGATATTGCCATTGAGCCAAGAAGACCAGCTCCAAAACCGGTAATACGCGATTCATTTGTTTCGTGGCATATGTACAGAGTAATAAGAAAGAGGTGCTGGCATATGAATGTACCTGCGATACCAATGAGGGTTGAACTACATCTGGCCATACCTCATCGTACTTACCTATACATCTATCCTTTTCTGCCACTCAGAACCCTTATATGTTAAAGCGAAACAAAGAGTGGGAGTGCGACCGCATTCCGACCGCTGCGTCGATTTTGCATTATCTCTAGCAAATGACTGTTCTGAGGAGGTTTTGAGTGAGAGAGAAAAATGCATAGGAAAGTGCGGTTCCCAGACTGCCAGATGTCGTTGAACCCTACTCCGGCACATAACGTCACTAATAGGGGCGGGGCTTATGTAATTACTTATAACATCCCCACATAATTTCCCTTAGCAAAATGAGTTCTTGCCATCTCCTTTTTCTTATTCCTCCGCAAGCGTAAATATACTTTGTTCCATTTAATATATAGCTACATTTGTATACAGGTCGAGGACGTAGAATTTGAGTCGGCATTTGAAAAGATGGTCATGGAGAATATAGCTGAACGACAACGTGAAAACAGACCTCAACAGAGGGACATCGCTGTGCCAATGACTTGCCGGCAGACCACTAAGAAGACTTACGAGCAGTTAATGGTAAGTCAGACGTCTGACGTGTTGTGGTTAGAGCGTTGGGCTCACGATCTGGAGGCCCAGGTTCGGTTCCCGGCGGGAACATTATCAAAATCACTTTGTGAGACTGTCCTTTATTTGGTAAGGACATTGCAGGCTTGAATGACCTGATTGTCAGAAAAAGTGAGATGATTCCGTGCTTCGGAAGGCACGTTAAGCCGTTGGTCCCGGCTATTAGTCGTAAAACACCTCAATCTGCACTGGAGCAGCGTGGTGAAGTATGCTCCATACCCCCTCCGGTTGATTGAGGGGAGGCTTGCGCCCAGCAGCCCACGTATATCGTCCGTATCGTATATGTATAGGCTGTTTATGTTATGTTTTTTATACATCTAAAGTAGATAAATGGATTTAAATTATTGTAGTTATTTTCACTCTGGAAATTAATAAGTTTTACAAAGTTGCTTCGACCCTGACACACTATAAAAAAATAAGTTAATTAAAAATATTCAAATATTGTGTTCCAGCAAGGAAAGGAAGGTGTGGAGTTCGTGTTGATGGTACGCAAAGGCACTAAGCCCCAGTACAAGTCGTTCAACGCGCCACCAGAACTGGCTAGCAACTTACAGCAGCAAGCCTTGGTAGATAAACAAGAGATGGAGCGCGTGAAAAGGTGAGATTTTAGCATATTTAATATTATTTCACAACCTTCGATTCCAGCCAAGTAGTTAATGCCATTTGTGGCAAATCTACAATAAGTCATGGCAAAAAAAAAACAATCTTCATGGTCTAGTGGTTAGAGCACTGGGCTCGATCTGGAGGTCCGGGTGCCGAAATCACTTTGTGAGACTGTCCTTTGTTTGGTAAGAAAATTGCAGGCTCAAACGCCTGATTGTTCAAAAAGTGAGTTTTTTTAATCTATGATTCCATGCATCAGAAGGCACGTTAAACCTATTGGACTGTCTTTCGGCGATTATTGTTTTAAGCTGCCATGTTTTAAGTCTCATTATATGACAAAGGACACTATCCTATTCTTCCATTCTACTTTGTCTTTTGCTTGAAAGTATCATAACGATCATTTTTTGCAGGTTGACTTTGAACATATCAGAAAGGCAAGAGGAGGAAGAATATAGCGCAGAGAGCGGCGGTGGGTCCGGCGGCAGCGGCAATCCCAACCGGGGTCAACACGTCAGACAGAAGTACCAACATCCGAAGGGCGCCCCCGACGCAGACCTTATCTTTGGCCCGAAAAAATTCAAATGATACATAAAGTTTTCTTACTCTGATGAGGACTAAATACATAAGACGCGTTGAAAAGGAATAAGTCGTGAAGATTCGCTGTTATTCCACAGCGGCGGGTGTAACGATGACTACCAGACTATTTTGTAACTTAGTCAAATAAAATACTTTTTACCGAGCGTCAAAACGAAAATTTTCCACTGAATTTGTATGGACATACGTGGGGAATACTGTGCGTGTGACGTCATCGATAAAAGCAGTCAACCATCCTACTCATTGTTTCTTAATTAGTGATTAAAATTCGAAAATTATTCAAAAAGAATAATGAGATTGTTATTTGATCGTCTTCGACTGGCTTCTATTTCTAGATTAGCATTGTATCTGCGAGGGATTTTTCTGAATATAATTTTGATAATACACAAGTACACATTTGGTTTTGGCTGCTGTCAAATGTGGATTGGGGTGCCTTTAGACGAGTAGTGTTCGCTTAATGAATTCTATGTTGACTTTATTTTTTGTTCCTGCAAATGTTTCATGAAAATTATATTTTTTAATAATGTTAATACTGATTTTAGCTATTCTCAATCAATATTGTTATCTACTGTGTAACGTTACGTAATTACAAATGCATTACAATGTATAACAGAAAATAAGCTGCTTTTATGAATAAAGAGAAAATTATGTCATCCTATGTGTTTTCATTAATTAATTAATTTTCTTGTGTTACTTCAAATAATACTAAAATTATTGATCTAACAAAAAACAAAAAAAAGGCCGTGAAGCTCTGCTGTGGCTGTGATAATTACTTTTTTTATGAAGTTTTTTCTTTTTTGGATAAGTGAACGACGTGGCTGTACAATTTATAAAACCTTTATTAGTTGTATGTTGCTCTTATAAAAAAGAGAAAATGTCATTTCATATGTCAAATAAGTCGCGCGTTGTTAGTACCGGTCCGTTTTTTTTTTATGAAAATTGTGTTGTTTTTGATAAAATATCTAGTATAAACTGATTTGCATGTAATGTGTGTGTAGCCTTTCGTGTAAATTGAATCCTACATGACTATTGCACCTAGAACTTCAGAAATATTTGGAGAAGTTTGTGGTAACCTCTAGAATGGCGGACGAAGATTTCAGCAAGCTTTTACAGCAAGCGGAGCAGCTTACAACGGAGATTGAGGGCAATGAAGAGTTGCCAAGAGTTGAACGCTCTCTCGGACAAGTGCTGGAAGCTTCCCAGGAATTGTATTCACGGGTTATTCAATCTGGCGCGAATGATATTCAAGCGTACGTATTTTAAAGATTTCTGCTAATAAATCGCTTTTCCAATCATAAACCGCTATACACTTGCTAAACATACTAAAGTTTATAAGTCAGGTTAAAACGAATGGCCTTACAAATAAACTTTAATAATTGTTTGATGTTTGCAAATATAACCTAAAAATTTTCATATTGTGTATTTCAGGCACCTTCTATTTGGCTCAAAAGGCATAGATCTGCAACAAATATCGCAAAAGCTCGAAACTCTTAGTTCTAAGCGCTCATTTGAGCCACTCCAGCCTATTGCTGATTCTGACATAGAGAGCTTCCTGAGGAATGAGAGGGAAAATGCCATTTTGTCACTGATTGATGAGGTGAATAAAAATGTAAGTGATCATTTTCTTTACTATACCTACTCAATCATATAAAATGTGAACTACTTTTTAAAATTAAAAATAATATATTATTTTTCAGTCACTGCAAACAACAGAAGATCAAAAATGGGAGCACATGCTCTCAGAGTGGAATCGAGAGAAGATCAAGCTTATGAATGCAATGATTGGTCCATCTCAAAATTGGCTGGATTTAAAACGCACACCAGAACCCCCAAGCCTTGCAGATGCACCAAAGAAGTTTGGACATTCCATGTTGGACGACATAGAAGCAGCATATGCTAGACAAGTCCGTCAATACAATAAGCTTGTTTTCCAAGGATCAAAATCAAGGACTGCTCTGCACCAGAAGTTTGCACAAGTTGCTGAGGAGTTCAATGATCCTGTAAGTCCATTTTCTTTTTATTAATTTTGTACTTAATAGAGTAGTGTATGTTTTTATGGAGTTTATTAATTTAGTTTATTCTTTGAGTCTTTATTCTGGTCCCCAGCAGAGGGTACCAGTATTAAAAAATATTATGTGGAAGATATGAATGCATTGGAAACTCATATTAGGCTGCCAAATTAGTAACAATATTTTTTTCCCTGGCTATACAAGCTTGTAAAAACCTGTAGTTTTAGATAAAAATTGATTCAAAGTGTAACTATGAAACTATGAATGTACTGAATAAAAATAATTTTGAATTTGAATAAATAAAGAAGAAATAAGTTAAGGCATTTACTAGGGGATTAAAAAGGCCACATTAAAGCAATTCATCTAAAAAGCAATATTGCTATTTGACATTTGTTTGCATTGCACACTTACTATTATATGTGCAAATGTCAAGTGCTTCAATGTGGCCTTTTGATTTCCCTAATATGAATGTGAATTTGAGAGAGTTTGCTGCACATTTTTATATAAGCTTACCTGTGTGTTGTATTTTGTGTCCATTGTGCTCAATAAAGTATTTTATATATCTATCTATCTGTAAATACTGTCCGTTTTCATTGCATATTTCTTTTGTTTCTCTTGTCTTGTACAAGTGGGAAAGGTATGTATTGTGTATATGTGAATAAATAAGTACATACTTCTCTTTGTCTTTCAGAAAGTGAAAGAGATGTGGGAGATCATCAAGACAATGACCAACATTCCTGCCCTAGTCAGGGATGAAGACCCTCTGAAAGCCAGAGGCAACCCTACCATACAACAATGCCTCATTGCTCAGGGCAAGAAGTATTTGGAGAAGAGGTTTGCTAATAATTTTTTCATCTAATCTTAGTCAATTTGAAGGAATGGTTGACAAATCATGCAAATCCCTCAGTAATAGGGAATGCAATCCGGATATCGCGGGAACGTCTAATTTTTCGGGATCAATCCCGAAGCATTACATGACGAGATCTCGTTCGAGAAAATTTCGGGTTCTCGCGAGATTGATATTTCCAATCCCGTGGGATCTGGAATTTGCAATCTCAAGATGAGACAAGGTTATGTTAATGGGCTCTGATTAAGATGATGAAGTTTGAGAACTTTGTGGTTTAAGAATTACAGTGGATACATGATATTGCTCATGACTGTGCATATGTTTGTAACCACATCAATCCAATATTACATTCTTAGGTACAAACAATACATGACAGACGTTGTACGCGCCAACCCCGCGGCGGCACTTCGCGGCGGCGAACCGGGCACGTATCCCCTCGTGAGGGGCTTCGTGGGCCTCCGCTTGCAGGGCCAGAGTGTCCAAGGACTAACCGATGGAGTTATAGATGACCGTCCACTTTGGCCCATGGTGTACTATTGTCTAAGGAGCGGCGATGCTAACGCGGCTTTGCATTGCTTGAGGAAAGCTGGGTAAGTTGATTTTGTACAATCTTATTGTCTCTGTTATTATGGTTCTTAAAAGTTGGGTTGTTAGGCTGCCTGTCCACCGGAGCGGAGCGAGACCGTGGAGCGGAAACGGAGAAATATTAACCAATACAGGGAGTTGCGAATTAGTGTGTGCAATCATATTGACTATTGTTTCTCTGTTTCTCCGCTATGGTGGACAAACAGCTTTAATTTCTTGTTTACGCATCTTTGAAGGCGCGTCGTGTATGATAAGAAGCTAAAGTATGCGCCTCATCGATCTTTACACAAGTTATGTTTGCGTAATCACATACTTGATTTGAAACAAAATTTTATGTTTACATTTTAGCCGAGATCACGAAGAATTCATCGGCGCCCTAGAAGAGCACATCAGCAACCCAGAGAAGCCACTGAGTGACAAGTTGCAGACAGCCATCAACTTCCAATACAGGATACAAGTTCGCAACTCCACTGACCCTTACAAACGAGCTGTAAGTATTAATAAGTTAATGACTCATTTTACTTATAACATGTCTGGTCCTATCCATACATTTTAGGTTTAGTACAAATGCTCGGCGCTCCATTTGCACGTATTTTAGCGGCATGTTTTCTAGTAAGAGGGATCCTCTGTTTTATGTTATATATTAGTTAGTTCATAGTTAGCTATCCCTGTCACATATTGAATCCTAGTAATTATCCAGGTGTACTGCGTAATCGGTTGCTGTGACACAAATGATGAACACTCTGAAGTGGCGAAGACAGCAGATGACTATCTCTGGTTGAAGCTATCCATCATCAAGACTCGCCCCAACAGTGATTCCGACTCCTTCACGTACTCTGACCTCCAGAAGATGATCCTTGAAGAGTATGGTAAGTTATAATGTATATTAAAAAACTGGTGTTATTTTAATATTGTTACGGAAGTGGGTTTCGGGATTAGAAGGAACTTGATTTAATGAGCGTGTGTTGTGACGCGGTTAGTCACAGAGCTAAGCGTTCCAACAGTGACACTGTCACTTCACTTTACACTGCACTAAACACTTTACTTCACTACTTTACATCACACTAAACACACCACTGAACACTTCACAATCTCTAGATGTTTCTTCTTCTTCATTTTTCGATCTCATTAAAAACTGAACTGGCCTTCGGACTCTGCTGACGCTCCTGATATACCCCGAAATTGTTGAATAGCTGTGGTGAATAGTGGTGGTAGTAGTTTAGTTTTTTTTATGTTTGTCAGTTCCATATCCCGGGATTATTACAGAGAAGACTTTTGGAAGACGTGCGCGAGTTTTAGTGGCAACTTTTTATTTATTTATTATTTGTTTTTAATTATACATTTATTGTTACAAACATTATTAGTATGACGTCGTTAAACCCCGAGGGCGCATGGCGATTGCCCGTTTTATGGCCCACTCATAGGAGATTATTGGTACATAAAGTATGTTCAAAGATTCTCAAATGTGACATAATTGTGCTCCCAGGTGAAACACACTACCACGCTTACGAGAAACCGCTAGTGTACTTCCAAGTGTTGACACTAACCGGACAGTTTGAGCCTGCCATCGAATTCCTATCAAGAATCCAAAGGTAATTGTGGGATATCTATGTTGCCTAAAGAGGCAGGGATAAGTGGAAAGAGCTGGAGGAAGCCTTTGTCAAAAGAAGAAGATAAATAACATCTTTCAACTTATTTAAACACATTTTAAAAATATTAAAAAGCTAAACATCGAGTTTTTTATGTTTTGTTATATATATTGTATATAGTTAGAATAAGTTCATAATAAACGCCAGTGAAATCTTGCATATATAAGCAAACACCTCTTGTGTTATTTGCGCGTATTTTGGGCGGAAACTTTTCTAGTACGGCGAGTGGCCCTCTGTTTTATGTAGTATACCTAAGTTACTCTACACTAAAATGCATTTTTTGCCTCAGATATCAGGTCCATGGTGTCCACATGGCGTTGGCGCTTCATGACGTTTACATGTTGGGAACGCCGCGTAACGTGCAAGCGCCTTTATGTAAGTATCACTTACTTAGTTACTACTTGGAGAAACTGTGAGGAAGGAGAAATACTTATAGAACATTCCAGGCTGTACGGAGTGCCACGACGCTTAACCTCTCATATGCCGAGATACCAGACACAATAGATTTTACATTGTGTCTGGTCGAGATCCGCGTTCCGGCGTTCGAAAGATTAAAGCCTGCCAATTTGTAATCTACCTCTATCTCCTGCGGAATTTAAACACCTCGTCAATTTTCTCCGGCGCGAGTTGTCAAGTTGATTTCCAACCGGATCGTGAGCCCTCTCAACCTCTGTATCACGGCCGTTTTATCTGTACATATAAAAAGCGAAAGGTCACTGACTGACTCCCTCATGACGAAATCTTAGAAACTACAAGTGCCAGGAGTTTCCACAGTTTAGGATGATGAGGTTCTTTTTAAGACGTAGGTACTCACTGAGACGGGATTTTGCGAAATTCAACCCGTAAGGGGTTAAAAAGGGGTGGCAAAGTTTGTATGAAACTTCTATAAGTTAAATAGTAGGGTGTCAGGTGATTGAAGTCGCGGGCAACCTAGTATCATATATTTCAATTGGGTAGTTACCTAGGTCAAAGATAATTATTAAATCCTGATTACTAGATAAAGACAGACCTAAAGGTGACAGAAACGTTTCCTTTTTTCTATTTTAACTTATTTATGAATTTGAATAATGAAAAATGTATTAATAAGTGCGACATTTTGTCACGTTTTTCTATGACGTCCCACGTTGCTTTTCATACAGATTCCATAGTAGTTTCGTGTTTTGACGTTTAGTAAAAACTAAAGTAACTGATTTGACTAGTTTGAAACTACCCTATTAAAACTTGTGTTGTTGTAGTGTCGGTAGATACTGACGACCCGGTGCCGCTGCGTCGCCTCAACCTGGCGCGACTGCTACTTCTCTACGTCAGGAAGTTCGAGCTCACCGACCCTTCTGACGCTCTACATTATTACTACTTTTTGAGGTAAGATTTCTGACATTCTAGTCAGTAGATGTACTATTACTTATATAATTTTGTACTTTATATACATACATACATAAACTTACGCCCGTAATCCCTAATGGGGTGGGCAGAGCCACAAGTAATCAAAGACAACTTGCAGCCACTGTTGATACGAAGTCCAAAGATGGATATGATGAACCTTATGGTGATAAGGGATCAGCCTATCGCCCATAACATTAGTCCATCATGTTAGAGGACACTTGTACTTTATATCTTTTGTAATTTTCTACTCTGAACCGGCGTCCGTGTATAAAACGATTGATGAATGTGGAGGAAGCAAGAGAAGTGTGTCAGGATCGAAGCAAATGGAATTCTATAGTCTCTGCTTACCCAGGTGGGAAATAGGCGTGTTATGTATGTATATATTTTTTATTTACAAACCTTATATGTTTAACTAAAAACCGCTCAGGAGCTATAACCCGCTCCATGTCGCGCGCTACGCGACAAATGAGCCAACTCCATTGGTTACGCTCTTTATTTCTCAATTATGCCGTCGCGTGCAAAGGCGGATCAAGGGTGGGGGTCGTGACAATTTACTACTAAGTAACTTCCTTTTTTTATTCGTGTTGTACTTTTTATTATGGTTCACAAGTCTACTTGACAACCTACTTTTTTACAAAACCTGAAAGCGAATGTTTTCTTAGGAGTTTGTATGGAAATACAGTCTTATGACGTCATCAATAAAAGCGGTCAAACGTCGTACTTACTCATTGTTACTTAATTCATAAATAAAATCCGAAAATAAGTGGAAAAGTACAATTTTTTTTTGGTCATAGACTGGCTTCTATTTCTAGATCTTTGACCCTGTCAAATACCCCATTTAGCACAATTCTTTAACACATTTCGTTAGGAACCTCAAGGACCCCAGCGGCAAGAACCTGTTCATGTGTTGCTGCACGGACCTGGCGCTGGAGAGCCGCGACTACGACCTGCTGTTCGGCAGGCAGGACGCCGTCACCGGCCCGCGGACGCCCGCCCTGCTCGACCAGTTCAACAACCCGCACATTGATAGCAAGGTGAGAACTTCTAGGGGCTTAAGAAGACCACATTCAAACAATTCATCTAAGAAAGCTATATTGCAATTTGACATTTGCGTATACAGGGTGTTAGTGACGTTGTAACGAAAACTTTGAGCGATTATTTAGTCCATAATTCGGAAAATTCCACTTGATATTAACTCAGAATTATGGCCTGAATTGTCCCCTTCAGTATTCGTTACGATGTCACTAACACTCTGTATCTCTGTAGTAGTAAGTGCGCAATATCAACGAATTGAAATGTGACCTTTTTAATTAAGTATTCTGTTATTAACTACAGACACTATGTAACCCATGTGAATTAACTACATAGCCATATAATAGCCTTTTTCAAAAATCAAGAAAAAGCAAGACACGAAATGTATAGTGAAACAAAAGCTAAATTATAACCAAAAGAAAAAGTATAACCTTGTCTTTGTTTTACATAAATAGGTAATTCGTGAACTTGCCTTTACATCTAATTAAATCTGTTTCGACGTTAAAAATTGAATTTTTTTTTCAGGTTATTGCAATGAACGTGGCCGAACAGCTTGTGAACAAAGGTCTATTTGAAGATGCCATCACAGTGTATGACATAGCTGGAGTAAGTTTGCTTCAAATTACTTAACCACTTATTAGAGAATGTTGATATATTTTATATTTAGTTTAGACTACGAAGCAAATTAACTTTTAATTTGCATAAAGGCATAATAAAAAAGGGGCAATGTTTTTACCTAAACTGTTGTTTCTTCCAGAACCTCGAGAAAGTTCTAGAACTGTTCTGCGTGCTGCTCGCTCAAGTAGTGAACAGCGGCGGCGGCGCGGGCGGTCTCAGGCAGAGGCTGTCTATACTAGCCGAACATGTGTCTAGAAGACTGCGATCAGCTGACGCCACCACGCTCCCAGCTGCGTTGGTCGAGGCCTACACTAAACTATGCAAGCTCATGACTTTCTTTGATCAGTTCCATAACGAGAACTACGACGCTGCGCTTGAGGTGAGTCCGAAAATTTTAGATATTATAACATTTGTATGAAGTATAAGCACACGCCGGGCGAATTAAAAAGACACTCAGCCAAAGGGGTTATATACTAGCGAAATTAAATAGAAATTTCGCTAGTATATAACCCCTTTGGCTGAGTCTTTTCATTCATTCATTCGCAGTACAGTTCATTTTCCTAAGATGCTATTGTTTTTATATTACATCTCATATGCATATTAATTTAATAATATAATGTTCTTACTCAAAAGTCAGTGTGGTTCTGTGGTACACTGCTTTGCTTTTTAAAAGGGGAGCGCCAATTCGAAACGGCGATACGACTCACCAGTCACCACCTAAAGCTCGGTGAGGTGTGGGTACTTCATGTTGCGAAGGACGAACCTCTGACTACCCCAATGTTATGTCCAGACGCTCCGCGCCTGCGAGCTGGTGCCGCTGAGCGGCGCCGAGCTGGAGGCGCGCGTGTGCGGCGCGCGCGCGGCGCGGGGCGAGCTGCTGCGCGCGCTGCCCGCCGTGCTGCGGGCGCTGTGCGCCATCCTGCTGGCGCAGCGCCAGCGGCTGCGGCACCACGCGCAGCCGCTCGGACACCTCACTAATACCAAGGTAATAATGCGATATACACACTACACAGGTAATAACGTAGCCATATAAAGTTCCGTAACTTTACACTGGGAGTTAAATTATGAGTGTAGCTACCTTACGATGTATTCCCCGATATCTCGAGATTGTTCTGTTAGATCCTTCATACAAGGGCATAGAATAAAGAATAATAATACAAGGTATAGGACAGTAACTCTCCACTCCGCACCAATTCTTACCTGGGTCCGAGCTAGATTTACCTCATTTTGTATGGAGTGCCCGTGGCGTGACAAGAGCATGAAAGGCACTAATGTTGCGAATAATTGTGGCTCACAATTTGTACACATAGCTTGAAGCTTAGGTAGATAATACGATATTTCCAGGCTTGAAGGTCAACGGATTTTTACCGCCATCTTTACGATCTCGACGATGCGATGCGACCTTCGTAAGACAAGTCAAGTCGCGTAAGACTACAGTTTGTTACAACGTGTATTGTGGAAGTCATTGAGATTCTGGGGGGGTTAAAAGGTTATGATGATTTTTTAACATATTTCTACAAAGAGAATCGGATCAAAATTATGATGGTAGGAAGTACTATTTCATACGAGTTTATTGACATTAGTTACATACTGAAGTAAGCAAGCGTTCCCCAGATAATAGGTATTTTCAAAACGTCAAGCTAGCGGGATCAAAGAACTGCCTTTATAACTTTGGAACCGTTGAAGTACTCATTTCGGTATTTTGCAGGGGGTGAGTACTATTTCGGTACTATTTTTTGGCGTTTAAATCAAAGCGAAAGACCTTGTCGTTAACTCTCGCCAAATTTCGCTCACCGTCAAGCTAGCAAGTGCAATAAAACATGGCTATAAATCCAGAACCGTGATGGTACTAATTTTTTTACAACAGGTACTATTTTTTTCAATAAGAGTACTATTTTTTGGTATGGTCAAATTATTTTTTCGTGCCCATTTTTTTTTTGAGGCCGCTAGCTTGACGCACACGGTTAAAAGGCCCCTTCTAAGCAATTCATATTCAAAAACAATATTGCTAGTAAAGAGATAGAGATAAGAAATTGGTACATTTTGATTTAAATTGCTTTGTTACAATTTTAATGCGTGTTTCGTCAGTCACTCCCATTTTGGTAATTTCTTTTTATCGGCGTAGGTTTATAGCGACATCTGTTAGGTATTTTTGGTTACTAGGTTATGTTTTTAAATATTTTGCCATCGATCTCGAACACGAACGAACGAAGCGAACTAATTGGTTCGCAAATTATGCGCTAGATGGCGCTTGTCCGTGACACTATTCGACATTTCTTAACATTGCGCACTTACGTTTATATGCGCAAATGTCAAATTGCAATATTGCTTTTTAGATGAAGTGATTATAAGCCTTTTTAACCTTTAGTCTGTGGCAGCGCTGTCAAAAAATTACCCCCCTGTCTGTGGAAGCCATTCCAAAATTTTTACGAGTTTCGCCAGCATTCAGTTTATGATGTAAATTTCACTTTTTGTGCATGGAACGTTATAATAAAGCGATTGATTACTAAAGCTAGATATATTTCCTTGTTTATAAACAATAACACAAGCCTCGAAATTATTTCTAAATAAAATACGAGCTGCTTGAATACGAAGTTTGATCAAAAATTCACTTGCACCAATATTATGCAGTCAATTATTGTTTGTGCCAAAAGTCATAGTCAAAATCAAAGGATATGACCATAAACTAGAAAAATAGAGCTTTGTAAAGACATATCACACTACATACTTTTATCGCTTTATATTGATCAATTTTATGAAAACAATATGACGAAAAATTTTGGAATGGCAAAAAAATCGGTCAGTAATATCTGCGCTTGTGTGAGTGTATTTAGTCATTCAGTCGTCTGTGTACGATAAGGATCCTGACTCGGTTCTTGAACAGTCGTCTGTGTATGATACGGATCCTGACTCGGTTGTTGAACAGTCGTCTGTGTATGATACGGATCCTGACTCGTTTGTTGAACGGTACTCTGTGTATGATTAGGATCCTGACACATACATAGGATGTTTTATTTTTGTTCAGGTAAGGTGTGAAAATGAAATATGTCTAATAGGTATTTTTTTTATTATTTAGATATCACTTTAGTTAGATTGAGAGATAGATATCTACATGTTAAATCATTTATTCATATACAATCAAAAACAACTGTTCTTATTATGGTTTATATGACCAAAATATTATTCTTATAAGAGCCATATTATCACTAATAAGGGTGCAGTGATCCTTGTGGCGTCGCCTGGAAAGATAAGAGGCCGTGAAGTTGACGGAGCTGAAGGATTTGTTAAATCCATTTTATCTAAAAAAAAAACAAAAAGTTAGTAAAAGATCATCCTGTAAGTTGTATTTCAGAAATAACGGTTTTGCCATAGTAAATTTGAAAACATGTGTACGTACACAGTGTCGGCCATTTTTACTTGCGTGTGTGTGTGTGCATTTTTTAGTAATGGTTTCAATAATTTACGTTTTGGTAAATATTTATGAATTATTCATACAAAGCAATTTGATATTCAGAATCTCCATAAAATTTCCTTCAAAATAATATAAAATATGAGGTATATAAACAAGGCGTAAGTTTAGAATAACTCAAAGAAAAACACGAAAAGTTATTTGAGATCTGTAGGTTACTTTTGAACTAATATAATTCGTAAGTGAATCACTTTGAGAACTTATAATTTATAAAAATTGACACTACAATACATATAAAATAATAAAATTGAACATTTACTTACCTTTTTTAACAATTTTCAGCTTATTTTTCACTTTTAGTATTCACTTTTGGTAGTTGAAGTATCACTGGTCGAGACGGAATTTCAACCGATTTTTCTAGCGGAACTATTGAACATTTCATCCGAATCATGATTGTCTATGATAGATCATTTATTCAATTTTGTTCAAAACACAACATTATACCTTTTGCGATAGAATTAGAGTGGATAATTACGTAAAAATAGGTACCAGTCCTATGGGTCAGGATCCTAATCACACACATACGAGAGGGGTAGTCAGGATCCTTATCACACACAGACCAAAGGTTAACACCCTGAAGTCGTCGGGTATCGGAGACTCGCATGGTACGAAAGGATACTTTTAGTTTTGACGACATAATAATATCTTAATTTCTCTGTTTCAGCAAGTGGAATGGCTACGCGAGCAAGCAGAAGTCCTTAACACGTTCGCGGGCAACATTGCGTACCGAATGCCCGGCGACACTTACAGTCAGCTTGCGCAGATGCAGATTCTTATGCATTAACACAACTGTTTTAATTAATTAGGAAATAAAGGCTACTTTTATTGATCATTGCATTTTATTGTATTATATTTACAAATTACATTTTATTGTATTTTATTTAGATGATTCCGTGCTTCGGAGGGCACGTTAAGCCATTGGTCCCGGCTATTAGCCGTAAAAACACCTCCACCAATCCGCATTGGAGCAGCGTGGTGGAGTATGCTCCATACCCCCTCCGGTTGATTGAGGGGAGGCCTGTGCCCAGCAGTGGGACGTATATAGGCTGTTGATGATGATGATATTTACAAAATTTATAAAAATATATGTCAGTCTTTACTTTACGCTCATATAGCATCCAGTTTCGTTATATTAATTTCCACACTTCTATATTATAACAAACATGTACGGTCACGAGCATTAATATGTATACATTTTGGTACCATGTCACATTAACTTTTTTGACAAATTGAACTATAAGTCTCACTAAATGTTAAATATGTTAGTGCGACAGAGTCCTAAAGTGGGTACATTATATTACTCATGACTGTATTATTAATTCGTTGATTCCTTGCAACCACTGAAACTGTAAGTGGATTTGCCTAAACACTATAATATATTCTTTCAGCCAACTGCCTCCTCACTTCCATTCCAATATAAAAGTCATTGACATTATCATCAGGCATCTCTGTCATCTCATTAACCATTGGCATTGGTTCAGGATCAATATAAGGCTCAGGATCTGGCAGGCCAGCTTTTGTGCAGAGATTATGTAAGATGGCACAAGCATTGATTATTTTAGCCACTCTTTGCGGGGTGTAGTGTAAAGGTCGCCTGTAGAGGCATTGCCATCGGCCTTTGAGTTTGCTGATACATCGGTCTACACAGGTCTTTGTCCGGCCTTGGAAGTGATTGTATTGAGACTCTGCAGTGCCCTGTGGCGCTTGCTGTATTGGTGTCATCAGCCACGCTCTTTGAGGGTATTTGTTGTCAGCTGTAAAATGACAAGGAGTGGTTTGTATGTATATTTTTGTAAGTAGAAAAATCAAAAGCATAAAATAAAAATAAGCGAGAAAATAATATTGAGCATAGAATAAATTAAAAAGAAAATAAGGACTAGAGTAAATACCACAAAAGAAATAAAACAATTTCTTTTTTCCTATGCACTAACATAATATAAACAGCCTAATATGTCTCACTGCTAGTACAGATCTCTCGTCAATAAACTGGAGGGGGTATGGAGCATACTCCACCAAGTTGATGTATAATATTTACCAATAAGCCATCCAGTCTCACCCTGCCTGCTAATGTTTTCAATAAAATGTCTGATATTCATTTTGTTCCAAATATACGCATTTGAGGAAGCCCCTCCGAATCTACAGCATATTGCTATGATTATCATGTCAGCATCACAAACCTATAACATAACAAAAAGAAAATATATTATTAGTAATTTATTGCACTCTTCAAATGCATATACAATACTTAAAAATACAAGTAAAGACAGTCCTATTGCTGTACCACAATTTCTCTCAGGCTTACACTTTATTTATTACACATAGTTATAAGTTTCATCTGCTGTTAATCACTGGGCCTGTATTCCCCGATTCCTGCAGACGCGTCCTAATTTTATTTTAAGTTATACCCGTCATTTTCTTATCCGCCGAAAAGGAAAGGGACGGATGATTGACAACTGTTCAATTTAATGAATTAATAACCCGGCCGAATAAAATAGGCACCTCGCTGGTATGCAACCCGTTTGATTTGAGCTGTCAATTTAATTCTGTCAAGTTATTGGCCAATATATTAATTTGGGAGGGTTTTTCAAAATTCCTGCCAAATGTTGGCGTGTGTTCCATAAATTTTGTCCCTTCCCTTTTCGGCGGATAAGAAAATGACAGGTATAACTTAAAATAAAATTAGATGGTATCAACAAACATTCTGTGTTAACTTGGCATGCAAAATAAAAGTGGATTAGGAACTTACAAGTTGTGCATTTATGGAGTATTGACCTTTCATGTCATAGAAAGCTTCTTCATCATCTCTTGGGCAAACAATCTCCACATAGGTGCCATCTAAGCAACCTATAGTTTCAGGAAAATGGTACTTTCTGTAGAACCTGAAATTTTATTAGCCCAATAACCTTACTATGGCTATTATAATATGAAAATTATGATAGAGTAGTAGCTAAGTATAAAATTGTCAATTATATGCTTCATTTTTTTTAATATAAAAATATGAATAAACCTAGTGTACAATTTCAAATTACTTCATATAGGTTTATAGGTACCATAAGTGAATGAAGAATTTTCACAATTTTTATTAGTTAAAAGTCAAAAATATGTGTGTAAGAATTATTTTGCTTCAAAATGACGAATGATGCGCGACGACCATCCCGCTCTCGGTGCGTGTGATGTCATAGTACAAAACAGTATCTTCTGTTACAGGCGGCTAAGCAGTATTGTACTATGATGCCACACATGGTCACATACCCATTAGTGGGATCGATTTTTTTTATACAGTTGGTGTTTTTTAATTATATAAAAATTTGTGTATTTGTTTATATTACAAAGGCTTCATTGTAACAAAGTTTCAAGTCATTTTGCTTACCTATTAACATTGTTAATTCGTATCGTTGATGTCCCCTTAGTCTAGTTAATTTGTACTAATTATACATACCCTTCTTTGACCTGTTCTCTCTGCATTGCTGAAGCCGGGAACACCACCCAGTTATCAAGAACAACATTGAGACCCTCAATAACAATTTTGATGACCCTACTCACTGATTTCTGGGATATGCTCAAGTTGAAATCTTTCCCTATGGATTTCTGATGGCAGCCACTGTATAGAAATGATAGTGTGACTAAAACCTGAAAACATGAATTAAATTCAATCAATCAATCCTTCCTGACCGTATTCGGCCACAGTTACTCAACAACTAATGAAAGCGTCGTTCGTGTGCTCTCAAGTGACTGACATATCCGATCTTAGCATTAAATGATTTTATGAATTCAATTAAATGAATAAGTAATGATGACAAAATAAAAAGTAATAATAAGTAACTAGTAATGTTATAAAAAGGCGGGTCTTACTTTCAGAGGAAATGGAATCCCATTCGCACGTTGAGTTCTCGGCACAACCGGCTCTAATATGTTTAATATCTGATGGAAGACTGCTCTGTTGATTCCACAGTTCTGCAGTAGATAATCGTCCGGTAGGTTGACACAGTCGGATATATCTCGTAAATATCGTCTAGCTATTTTCTCTTTGTATGCACTGCCTCGCAGCATTTGGATTTTCAGAAGGGTATTCATTTATTTCAGAAAAGGAGATTTTCGAAATAAGTTGCCTGTTTTTGTTTGTAAACAAAAGTTAACAAAACAATCCGAGCTGAACTGTGAACGAACTGTCATTTTTGTGTTGTTTTCAATTTCTGAACGAAATACATTGTTGTGCGTGTATTCCTGTGTATTTGTGTATTCGTCGGGCTTTTCGGCGGGAAACGGGAACGGGACAGTTGCTTTCTTCATTGAATAATCTAAATAATTAATACGAAGTGGTGTTTTGTGGTTAATGATCGCATTAAGTTAGTCGGAAGACATTCGCGAGTGTTATTACATTGGAGTATTCAATAAACAAAGTGTATCTGCCTATTTTCGCTTCGTGCTAGGAAGCCGCTTCATAGCTCAAAAGTTTATGCGGACTTTTGAGTTAATTCGTTTGGGGTTCGGAGTAGGAGTCTACTCCGAGGGTGGGGGCTTAGGTTTCATCATCATCATCACCTTTCACCATTTCATTAATCAACAAGAAAAAAAAAACGTCAGACATGGCTGTATGGGCATAGTTCCCTTTGCCTTACCCTTCGGGGAAAACCAAACAAAAAAAAAAAAAATGAACTGTGAACGAACTGTCATTTTTGTGTTGTTTTCAATTTCTGAACGAAATACATTGTTGTGCGTGTATTCCTGTGTATTTGTGTATTCGTCGGGCTTTTCGGCGGGAAACGGGAACGGGACAGTTGCTTTCTTCATTGAATAATCTAAATAATTAATACGAAGTGGTGTTTTGTGGTTAATGATCGCATTAAGTTAGTCGGAAGACATTCGCGAGTGTTATTACATTGGAGTATTCAATAAACAAAGTGTATCTGCCTATTTTCGCTTCGTGCTAGGAAGCCGCTTCATAGCTCAAAAGTTTATGCGGACTTTTGAGTTAATTCGTTTGGGGTTCGGAGTAGGAGTCTACTCCGAGGGTGGGGGCTTAGGTTTCATCATCATCATCACCTTTCACCATTTCATTAATCATCAAGAAAAAAATACGTCAGACATGGCTGTATGGGCATAGTTCCCTTTGCCTTACCCTTCGGGGAAAACCAAAACAAAAAAAAAATTGTGTATTCGTCGAACGACGGCTGAAACCATGCAAGAGTGTTATTACATTGGAGTATTCAATAAACCAAGTGTATCTGCCTATTTTCGCTTCGTGCTAGGAAGCCGCTTCATAGCTCAAAAGTTTATGCGGACTTTTGAGTTAATTCGTTTGGGGTTCGGAGTAGGAGTCTACTCCGAGGGTGGGGGCTTAGGTTTCATCATCATCATTCATCACCTTTCACCATTTCATTAATCATCAAGAAAAAAAAATACGTCAGATATGGCTGTATGGGCATAGTTCCCTTTGCCTTACCCTTCGGGGAAAACCAAACAAAAAAAAAAAAATGAAACCATGCAATTTTTTTTTGGACGAAGATCATAATGTCATTGGCAGATTCGCAAACAAAACAAAACAACAAACTAGAATTTGTGGAATTTCTAAATGAAAAGTTGTATTTCGTGGATCTAAAGCTATTGCATTTTATTTATTATCTATCGAACGCTTCTTTTTCAAATGTGTACCTAGTTATTTACAGAGTATAAACTGTTAATATTGCGATGGAGAGACGCAAAGCTAGTCCGGAACAGTTGAACATGCTTCTTCACTTTTTGGAAGAAGATAAAGAGTTGGCGATCGGGAAATTTACTGGTTTAGAAGGCAGGATACGCCAGACAAACGCTTGGATTAAAATTACGGAGAAATTAAATGCTAATTCGGGCTTTGGTTCAGGTGCAATTAAAACACCAGATAAGTGGCAACAAGTACGTAAGCTAGTTGATATTGTATCCGTATTTCACATTTTAAACTTATTAATCTAAGCGAACGAAACATGAAATATGTTTAGTAATAAGTATTAAAAAAAAACTAGATATTATATACCTGCTTACCTTATTCCAGACATGGAGAGACTGGAAATCAAACGTAAAGAAAAAAGCGTTTAAAATACGCAAAAACCGTTTCACTCCCGGCTGTAATACCAACACTCAACTCACAGAAGCAGAGGAGAAAATTCTAAGACTGATATGCACCAATACTTCAGTGTTTGGGCTGCCTGGAGTGCCAGAGACTGTAGTTTCTAGTAATCCTATGGTATGATATTACTTTTTATTTTATTTATAAGTATTTTTAACCTTTGTTTTTTTAAAACATTCAGATATATTGCAGGTTCCGACACAAAGTCATGCAACAGATGATATGTGTGGTGATCCATCCACAAGTAATATGGTAAGGTGAAATATTTCAAGTTTTAAGTCTCATAACTAGTCTGATTGCAGACTTACATAAACAATTAGAGAATTGTTTAAATTGACTAATAAACATTAGGTAAACTTTAATTTATAGTCACTAATGTTTCATACACATTTTTCATGATTCATATTCACATAATACCTACATCAAAATTGGGCCAATAAATAATTTATAGATGTTTCCTAAATCTGTTTTTTCAGAAATGGCCTACAGATCCCCAACATTTTGCCCAGGAGATTGAAATGAATTTGGATGATGGTATACCCACAGACCCTGACAATGGACTGGGCTCCAATGAAGTTTCATCTGCACCCATAGCAGGCAAGCCAATGTGGAAAAGAGGAAGGCCAGTTAGTAAGTATAATATAATTTAAGGATAAGAAAATGACAGGTATAACTTAAAATACAATTAGATGGTGTCTACAGGAATTAACACCATTGTTTGACTATCATATGACAGGACTATCATGTTACAGGACTATAATGTGACAAGACTATAATGTGACAGGACTATTATGTGACAGGACAGGACTATAATGTGGCAAGACTATTATGTGACAAGACTATAATGTGACAGGACTATTATGTGACAGGAGGACTATTATGTGACAGGACAGGACTATAATGTGGCAAGACAAGACTATTATGTGACAAGACTATAATGTGACAGGACTATAATGTTACAGGACAATAATGTGGGAAGACTATTATGTGACAGGACTAAACTTATTTGTTAATAAAACTAAGTTAATAAAAAGTTGTTATAACTTTATTTTGGTCCTCACAGAAGGTATTTAAATAAGTTGTATGAAACTATTTGTTTTTGTAACTATAATTGTTCTTACAGGACTTGTACATGACAGACTATTAAATTTAGAAGAAGAGAGAATAAGAATTGAGAAACAGAAACTTTTGGAGAAAAAGCGCTGCAATAATATTAAGCTTAAAATGGAGAAAGACAGACTGGAAATTGAAAGACAAAGAAATGTGCTCTTAGAGAAGTAAGTAACAAGAACATGTCATCTTAAATCAGTATGATTTCTTTTTATCATTTATTATCAACATAATTGAGTGATGTTCCCACTTTAGGAACAATCCCGGGAACTGCACATCAATGAATATTAATTTTTATTACATGTTTATTTTTCAGGTTGTTAATGGCAGTGGAAGTAGTGGCGCATCGGCAATAATTATGTATAGCTTATTATGTGTATGTACCAAGGATAAGCAATATGTAGAATGTAGAAGTCTAAAAAAGCCATATTAATAAGATGACCTATTTTCCTATTTTTTAATTATAATAGTAATTGTGATATAATTTTATACATTTAAGTACAATAATTAAAAAAAAAGATCTAATTTTAAAATCTTTTATAATGAAAATTCCCTACGATTTTAATTATTTCATTAGTTATATAAAGTCAATATGATAAAAACATCATAGTAGAGCGCAGTGGGTGCTTAATACTAGACACCTCTGCCTACCCCTACGGGATACAGGCGTAATGCCAATTTTCTTTGTTATGTACTGCTAAAAGTATCGTAGTTCAAAGCAAGAAAAAAAAATAACGCAGCAGTATGTTCGTTTCATATATTTTGGTTTTATAACTGTTCAGTAAAATTATAAATAGTTTAATATATTAGTATTTCTTAAATTACAGTTTAAATAAGGGTTATTATTGTAAAATATTTTTTTTGTATTATAAAGTTATATATACGTACTTAATAATAGCTCTCCATTTTCGCTTACCTAATCTATAAAACGAACATATCTCTAGCTCCAGCTGGAAATGTGGTACGGGGGTGCGGGTTTTTAAGATTTTGTAAATAAACAAGCTAAAAGTTATTTATTTAAAATGGAAGATAATACCCCAAGTAGAGATTTGGTGTGCGTGTTATTCCCTGGATTAGTTAAAAATGAAGAAAAAGCCATACAATGTCTAGGAGGTATAAAACAAATATCTCAGGTAAACAAACGAGTTTTTTCTTAATAATCCTTTATTAACGTTTGTTTATTGATGTGTCTAAACACACTAGTGCAAGAGCCATAAGTCTGCAAGTTTTTGGGCTAATTTATACTTCTGCAATTAAAAATACAACATTAAAATAAATGTAAACATAACCTTAAAATATGTTTTTTTAAAGGTTTATTCTCAGCCGGCGAAAAAACGACTCGGATTGAGTTTTCAGCCTGATAATCCATATGTGAAAAAAATATATGCTAATTGTAAGAAGGCTACTGGTGTGGTGCTGAAGGTTAAAATCAAGAAGACAAAAGTGGACAATGAGGTGAACAGGGAGGTTGTATCTACTTCTGTCGTGGGACGAGTAAAAAAGATGTATAAATTTGAAGGTGAGTTTCCTTAGCTAGATTACTATAGTTCCAGTGGAATTTCTTTTCTAGAGGTTGTTGCATATGTGTATTTAAAATAAAGAATAAACCCCTTTTGTTAATTTATTATTTTTCTTAAATTATTATAAATATAACACCATACTGAACTGAAATGTCTGGCATTATTATAACAAATTTTATTTCTATTTTTTTCAGCAATGTGTGACTTTCAGTATTTACCAGTTCATAGAGAAGGGAATGGGCCTTTAAAGTGTGTCTTAGAACAACTTCTTCCTTCTGGATTAGATGATGTCAGTTTTGTGACGTGAGTACAATATATATTTATGCCTGAATTGTTCTGAATCACAAAGATTTTAACTAACTCATATAGTTAATTATATCCAGGGCTTTGACTAATATATTTAGTGAACACTATCGGTTTGGCCATTTTCCGCTACTCAATGTCAGAGCGCCTTTTTGTGTGATACCTGAAATGGCTGGATCACTCGAGCCAGCCTAATTCCCCAAGGAAATCTAGCAAGACTCTGATGTTGCTGACCACCTCGGGGAGGCACCCTGGGTTAAGGCGTCTGGACTGGTGGTTGGCAACTCTTCTATACTCCAAATCAGAGCAGTAAACGCTATAAACTCCGTATGGCTATTGGTCCACACCACAGGTCGAAGCCCTCGATATAATTCGCGAGGCGGAACCCGTACCATCGGCGCTGAAATTGATTCATTTTTGCAGAGGACCAGCACCAATGTTCATAGTACCATCCAACTTTACACGCTCAGATAAGCCCACAAACTATTCATACACTGACAAACGCTATATTTCCAAGGAGATCAAAGACACTGACCTGCACTGTAGGGTGAGAGCAGAGCGTGGTACACCAGTTGTACGATTTGACTTTAACCTGGTTGATGTATTGCCAACGGAGCCTCACGAATATTATATGAATCGCAAAGCTGCAAAGGTTAAAATCTTTCCAGAGTTGGAAAATGAGTATCAGACAGTCAAAAAGGTATGGTATTTTATATGACTATAATGTTTCTTTGCCTACCACACTTATCATCAAAAAAATCGAAACACCTCATTTATGTTTCATAAGGATTATCAGAAAAACATTAAATACAAGTATAAAAATGCAGGTATTTTTACAGTACGGTTTTTAATTCATAATGTTTAAAAGTTCCAAATTCAAGAATTTAATTAAACTCGTGTTTTGTTGAACAAAAATTCGGAAGTGTTTCGTTTTTATATGAGTGTTTGTAATTATGTAAATTTTCTATAACTTCAGAACATTTTTTCATAAATGGGCGCATTATATTGTTTCATTTTACTTTTAGATTCTGTGTTAAGTAGACAGGCGATAAATGAACACAAATTTCTTGCATCATATACACTTCTCATCAAAAAAATCGAAACACTTCCGTTTTCATTGTTTCTGTCCGAATTTAACACAAAAAAGAATTCATACGATGAAAAAAAATACATAAATGTATAGCTGGCAGTTTGGCCATTACAGTAATAAGCGAAAATTCTAAATTCAAAATTAGAATTTCATTTGTTTATCTTATAAACGAAATGAATCACTGTTTTGAGACAAATGTGTGTTTAGGGTTGGAGTACATTTAGCGTTTAAAAACTAAAAATTGGCGTTTATCCTTAAACTTTTTGTTTTTTATTTCAATACTGTGACTTTGGGACGTCTGAAAAAAGGTTTTTTTTCTAAAACATATGGATACTTCGCCCACAGAAGCCGCCCAAGTTGTGGCATTGCTGGATTCTGGCCTTAGTCAGCGTGTTGTGGCTGCAAGACTGCATCTAAGCCTGTCATCTGTTCATAGAGTCTATAAACGTTATCGGGAGACTGGTTTGTTCACGCGCCGTTCAGGATCTGGCAGGAATCGGGTCACTTCTGAGCGAGATGATCGATTTATTGTAACAACTTCTTTAAGAAATCGACGCCTTAACGCTTTTCAACTGCAGCAGCGGCTTCGTGTTGTACGAAGGGTGGCTGTAAGTGACTCTACAATTAGAAGAAGGTTGAAGGATCGTGGACTGGTACCGCATAAGCCAGCAAATGGGCCGAAATTAACTGCAGACCATCGAAGAGCGCGCCTTAACTTTGCACGTGAGCACCTAAATTGGTCATACCTACAGTGGAGCAAAGTTCTCTTTTCTGATGAGTGTAAAATTATGCTGTATGGTAACGACGGAAGGAACAAGGTCTACAGAAGAGACGGAGAACGCTATGCACAATGCTGCATTGAAGAAAAGGTCAGCTATGGTGGCGGTTCGTGGACGGTTTGGGGAGGAATCAGCGCCGACGGTAAGACAGAGCTTGCTTTCGTGTCTGGGCCACGTCTGCCTGCACTAAACTGTCATCGGTACGTCGAAGAGTGTCTCGAGCCTCATGTGATGCCCTATGCACATTTTATTGGCAACGGCTTCATATTCATGCACGACAATGCTAGGGCTCACACCGCGGGCGTCGTACGAGATTATCTTAACGAAGTCGATATCTCTATTATGGAATGGCCAGCAAGAAGCCCGGACATGAATCCCATTGAACATCTGTGGGATGAATTAAAGAGACGAATTCGAGCAAGAGATCCTGCCCCAGAAACACTTAGCCAGCTGCAAGATGCAATCCAAGAGGAATGGGACAATATACCACAGCATGTGATCGTGACTCTCATCCGATCGATGAAGAACCGTATGGAAGCAGTAATTAGAGCTCGGGGAGGGAATACAAGTTATTAAATAAACGTTTTTTAGCTTTTTTTTTCATTTACGTGTGTTGTTTTATCCATTTCCTTTATACTCCATACGGAATAAAAATGACTCATTTAACAAAATACGAAACCTATGAAAAATTCATTTAAATTTAGAATATTAACATTAAGATTTGATAAGCTCATATTACTCACTATTAAACGACATTTAACATTTATTCCTAAATGTACACATTTTTCTGATAATCCTGACAAAACGTAAACTTGCAAGGTGTTTCGATTTTTTTGATGAGAAGTGTATGTATGTACTCTCATAAATAGTTTTTCTGGACCTTTCCCTTTCAGATGTTTGATGAGCGACCAATACTATCTCAGAATTTAATAAGATACCAAACGAAGTTTCGGATAAGCTGTTTGAAGATAATTCTGCCTTGTCTGTCTCTGTATATGATGAGCGGGCCGTGGCGGATGTTATGGGTGCGGTATGGGTACGATCCCCGGAAGGAGCCGGGGGCACGAATATACCAGACATTAGACTTTAGGTTACGACATGAAGGTATGTACGTTTCACTACTTATTCATCTGACTTATATTAAATGCGAGGGCACGAACAACATTCTGAGGATAGAGGGGGATCGATTGGAGTCCGCGCTGCTGTTGTAAGTGCTGCGCCCAAGCGCTCGGTGAACTTGTCTATCTGTGTGGGGTTCTACGCCTCTTTACATGTTTTTAAATTTGTATGTACTAAGTCGGTTACTAACATAGCATAGGTATAACTCAAGCACACAAACATATTTGTAGGAGTAGGACTATTTTTTAAATTCTCAGCTTTCTGTCACGTTATTCTATCGGCTGGTGATTTGGCTAACAATGAGAAAAACTCACGCACGTTGCAGTAAATAAATGCTGCAGTTAAACTATAGTTACAGTCGCTACAGTTACATTCCATCACCACTCTCTATCTATAGAGAACATTATCTAATGTTTTGTGAATTTGTATGCAATAAAGTGTTTTTATTATTATTATTATCTTTTAGTACACTTATCACGCTTGGTATACATGACTCGCCCTGACATGTCTGGCATACATGAGTCGAAATGACATGTCTGGCATACATGACTCGCCCTGACATGTCTGGTATACATGAGTTGAACTGACATGTCTGGCATACATGACTCGAACTGAAATGTCTGGCATACATGCATGACTCGAACTGACATGTCTGGCATACATGACTCGACCTGAAATCTCTGGCATACATGACTCGAACTGAAATGTCTGGCATACATGACTTGAACTGACATGTCTGGCATATATATATGACTTGCCCTGACACGTCTGAGTTAATAAGAACTTTAATCTAGCATTAATTTACTTGCAGCGGGCGTTCACTCGATGGTGACGACTAAAGATCAAGTGACGCACTACAAGAGGGCGGACCGCGTGCGCTACCGTCGCTGGCTCGACTCCGAAGGTTTAGCGATCGACGCCATCGAAGTCAACGAGGGCGCCGTCTATTTCCGACCAGGAATGGTGCCTACGCAGCGGCAGGTATTCTATATGGTAAGTGTGAGACTAAGTTACAAAGTATTTCTCTCTCTCTGATAATAATAATTAGGGAAAAGTCACACGCTGCAAGAAGGCGTGTGCTACTCAAAAATGTGCGCTTATATCTCTTTCCATTCATTTTCCTACTCCATTACCTCTCGTTATGGCGCGTTCCACTGAGAATTCGAACTTATAGTTAAATCCACGTAAGCAAGCACCTTTTCTTTTTGGCAATCACATCAGAATGTGATTTTTGTTAACATAACCTCGTAATAGACACGCCAGTTTCAAATAAAATGATTCGAATGAAATCGAGGTTTTGTTGAATACAAACAATAAGGCGACGTTATGGAAATGTACATAATATGTTAGCATTTTACGCAGAAAAGAAAAGATATAGTGAAAAAAAAATACATTCTAACGTCTAATTTGATTCCTCCGGTGGATTCAGGAGAGGCTTGTGCCTAGCAGTGGGGCGTATATAGGCTGTTTATGATGATGAACATTTACATCGGTACCCAACACACCGCGCAATGCGTCGTGTCTCTATAAACGAGCTTTTAGACTTACTTGCATTTCTCTTCTCCAGTACTGCGACGTGAAACTCCCAGAAGTAGAAGCTATAATATCACAGGAGCCGCCGGCGGGGTACCTCTGCCACCCGAAGCGCGGCTGGCTACCCCCCAACGCCGACCAGCTGTGCCGCGACCACATTTTCAAATACGTCAAGGAGACGCTTCTTGCCAATCACAACACTGAATTTAAACTAGAGGTGAGTGACTCATATTTTCTTTTCATGCATCGTATAGTGTTTACTAGGTATCTCTCTTAAATGGGCAGAGTCTCAATGTCACCAGAACCTCTACCAATGACAAGCGGCAGTGGAGACTAGTCACCTCCTCAGTCCTTCAGTCTATCCTGTTCCTACAAGTGTAATAAATATCTTATACATTTTCTACTCCAAGTCTTTCACGGTGCATGCTGTCCGTTTGTGGAATTCTCCGCCTGAAAGCATTAGGAGAGCTTCGTCATTGGAGTCCTTTAAAGGGCAAGTCAAGGCGCATTTCCTTACTTCTATTTCCTCTTCATCTTCATAATCTATCTACTCCTTTTCTTCCTTAGTACATGTAGTAATTTAAGTAGTGATATTTATTTATTATAACAATTATAATTATGTGTCTTATTATTATGTAGTTTATGTAGTCGAAAGTGTGTTTATTTTTATACGTACAAGTATTCAGCAGCATGGGCTGCACTATCCTGCTATATTACATAAATTCAATATCTCCTATACTTAAAGGTTGCCTGGAAGAGATTGCTACTTAGCAATAAGACCGCCTATTGTACTCATTCTATTTCTCTTTTGTTTTGTATTTTGTCTTTTCCTGTTTGCGCAATAAAGTATTTGTTATGTTATACATTAAAATTTTTTTCCAGCAAGGAAGCAGCGACGACGGGTCCAACTCAGAAGACGACGGCGACAGTTTCACCGACGATCGTTCAGAACCTTCCACTTCTAATACATGTTGAGTTCAATTAGTTTTATTTTATTTATTCCCTAATCAGTTCGTTATGAAACATCGTGAAACATCGTGAAACCTTTCACGATGTTTCATAGTCCCATTGGACTATGTTCTGAAATGAAGAATGAAGGGTCGGTATTTAAAACTATTAGGCGACGTTGAAAATACACACTATCAAAGATTATTTTTAACGGTTAAACCACGGATTAGAAGAGGATGCAAAGGCCCTAACACGCATTTTGTATGACTGATTCGCCTAACTTTGATAAACTGAAAAAAAAAATATTGACCATAAAATTATAAAATTAAGATTGGCAATTGTCACAGGTATACCCTTAACGCCATCAAAAGCCGAACAATCTTCGTGACACCATTGTTGACAAATGTCACATTGAATCCAATTTTCAATTGGTTTACCGTGTTATATATATTTTCCTAACCTTTGGTGAAAACAGTTTTTTTTTACATACATAATAGCCTATATACGTCCCACTGCTGGGCACAGGCCTCCCCTCAATCAGCCGGAGGGGGTATGGATCATCTGAAACAAGTAAAAGTCCGTATGTGTAGGTAGGTATTTTGTAGGTAGTCAACGGCGACGGACACATTCGTAGATGTCGACCGCTGTACTAAACTGCAACTATACTTACTATACAGGATGGCCCAGAGGTTCGCGTTCAAAATGAAAAATTACATAGAGGGGCTCATTGGCTACCAGAAACACCCCTTGTATGTTTAGCGATTATTTACGGTTTAGGAGATATGACCCATTTTGTACCTTTTATAAGATTTTCTACCTTACTTCAGAAATCATTATTTTGTCGCTATCTCTTTCTTAATATATTTTTTAAGGTTAAATTATGTGATTATGTGACTATGTCATACCTACCTATAATATCCGTGAGCTCCCTGAAATAGGATGTAGACACGTTGTTTCTATGCCTATCTCCTTAGTCATCTGAAAATTACACCTAATTCTACTCGAGTGTATCCTTTAAATCAAATCTAATCAGATATAATATCGTAATAACAATTAATCGAACAAAGTTCTTTAATATTTGTAATGTAATTGATTTCTGAATCCGGTCCCTATCTTATCTCGGGGGCCTGACGGTGACGAAAAGTTACTAATTAATTATAATTCACTATCACGTTCTTTTGTTTAAGTTTTGGGTAGAAACAATTGGCGATTTATACTATGTTTATTTATAATATTTATTATAACGTAAATATTTATTTTGAAAATAAATATAGATATTCAAAGTTAATTAGTGCTGCGATAAGCAATAAACAATTGTATTGAAGGACGTAGTTGACAGTACTGATGCTGCACACACCGACTTTACATAGATCGAAAAAAATGCGCATGGATAAAACAGGAGGAGGACCCGCGGTGGTGTAATGGTTAACGCGTTCGTCCTGGCTTGGCAAGAGCTGCGGGTTCAATTCCCGTCCGAGGCAGGTTTTTTTTCGATTTAATTTTCTCACTGTGAGTTACTTTCCGTGTACAAACAAACAGAAATACAAGATACGATATCTCGTATGAGAATGGGAACAACAAACTAATTATATTAAGTTCATAGGTCCCTCGCGCACTTATTTATCTTTTGGTGTAGGTACTTGCAGTTATAGAAACGTGAATGTAAAATAAACATGTCATGGGTCCGCGCTTATCGAATATCGACACATCCGGATACGTGAGATATGGTACCTTTAATGGTTTGAAACGGGACTCATCATCTTTTTACCACGCTGATAAATTATATTTTTGTGTACCCAAGCGTGATGATGATGTGCTCCAGCCGATTTCGGCTACGGCAACTGCTTCAACTCCGACGTTCATGAGCTCGCACGCGGCTTATATAGCCAAACTTGTTGGAAAAGATCCTCGCACATAGCGGGCATGTGAGCACACCTTTTAAATACAGAGCACACCATTTGAAAACAGGGTGTTAGTGACATCGTAACGAAAACTTTAAGGGAAAAAAGCACTAAAAGGGCATTGAACATTTCACTATGGAGGCTGGCATAGCCTGGTGGCGCCACCTAGCGGATTTTTTAAAACTGCGGCGCACGATGAAACCTGTGCATATCGATAGGGGGCACTTTTCTGCACAAAAAAGCTTTAATGAACCTATGCTCTAAAGCGTCACGTTTTCAAGATATTTAGCTTGAAAGTTCCGAAAAGTGTTGTATGAACAAATCGATTTTACTTTTATATGCAATTGGAATATAGTGACTAAGTGATTATGCATGGAATATTAGTGTTTAATATACCACATATTTACTTTATTGAAAAATAAATAAATAGAAAATAGATAAAATAAATATCTATAACTTACTTTTATGTATAACTTAAAAGAAATCCAGAAACGAGTCGTGAGATGTACAGCTCATGACTTATTCTCGTGGTAATCACGCTCAAAGTTATTTGCTATGATTGTCTAACAATTTCACACTTTTTGAGTTTTATGTTTATTCAATGAAAGGCAGCTTAAATGTCTAATCACAGTGAAAGCAGGTGGGGTGTGAAAATTCGCTTTTAGGACTACTTTACTTTACAGCAGTGTATGGAACATACCTAGTTCGTATAGACACACCAATGGGGTGTGTGCCTTCAATGCAACGGGACCTTAAGCTGTTTAGTTCATAACAATCATATTACATGAACACATTGTTCAATTATTCATCGATTTTCTTAGTTGTGTTTTTATAAGTATGAAATAAAACATCGTAAAAGTAGTCATATAGTTATTTATATTTTGCTTAAAAATGAAATCAATACTAATTGTTATTGAATACATACAGTGTATATACTTATAACAAATAGGCTTTTTTTATACAAATTCGTACCTAGTAGGATAATGAATATCAGTCTTCTTGAATAATCAATCTTCTTCTTCATCAGAAATAATAACTTGATCTAAAAAGGCAGCAGGGGGTTGAATTTCTTGGTGCCGAGCCCATCCCATATACCAAACTATGCACATGACATGAGCACAGCACCCGAGTGTCCGTTTTCCAACTATACAGCTGCAATAGTGACCGACAAGTTTATTTCTGTTTTTCAAACTATTATTTAGCAAGATATATACAAAATAAATTCTGTTGCTCTGGTGCCTTGAGAGTATTTTAGCTCTTGTCAGCCAAGGTTCACAAACTACTATGTTGTATTGATTTAAATTATAGTCAACTTCAAAATCTTCATACACTTCAATGAAAAACGTTCCGTTTTCTTTTAGGTGTTCGCCATAGTAGCTTCTTGCCTGCGTCACTTGATACGGCCCCAGAGACATTATCAACAGATCCTCATATGATAAGATGGGAAACTGTTGAAAGCCTTCACTTGAGTTTATAGCTTGGAAAGCGGCTCTGCGTTGATTTAAATTGTTTTGTATTACAAACTCGCACAGATAGTTTGGGGCGTCGTGCTTAAGGTATATATCGTTGATTATTTCATTTACGAGTGGGTGATCTGTCACCCGTTTTCCGAAAGCATTTATTAGGGCGCAAGCAATCCTCACTTCCTCTTTTAAATGTGGCATATTCGGTATTGCGTAGTTAGCTGGAAACGATAAGAATACTGTTCCATCAATAATGAAGTAAGTACGTCACATTTAGACTGCGTTTCCACCAGTAACATGCTAGATGCTACGTTGCATACCCTACAATCGGGTTCATTGTGCCGATCAGAATCAGACCCAATTATCTGATTGGTGGATATTAAACCTAGCAACGTAGCACATGTCAGATGAAAAAACAGCCTTACCGTTGTGCTTGCATTAATATGAACTGATTACTCTCTACTGTTACAAAAAAAATGCAAATATCATTTATTATACATAATTAAGTGGTAATAGTTGGCTATAAAATCTATTGAAAGCGTAAGTCTGGTACACAAGTGATACGCTTGGCGTAAGAGCTATCTCTGGCTAATTATAATAGAGATAAGTTGACGACTTTCTGTTAAAAATGTTTTGCGTTGATTACACTTCGTCTAAGACGCTACATAATGAGAGCTTCGATAAAGTAGGATATATTATTTCCATACACGAATTTTTTTCATATGTCATTTCGAGTATGAAAAGCACGATTGAGAAACGAGCCGAATTATACATTGTCATTTTATGTATTATACTGACCAGGGACTATAATATAGATACCAGATACACTGCATACTGAGATTTTTAATTTTTGCAATGTTCAAATAAGATTACTTAGCTCTCGATCGTCAAATAAGTGGCGAGCATAATTCAGGATGTTGGGGTGCCTAGCAATATAATCTTCAGTTGTCAAGTAAGACTGTATAGGACGCCGAGATCTTCGGCGCGGGCCACGAACAGTGCTTACACCACAACAAAAAACATTGCCTGGCTGGTGCCAGTAGTTTATGTTGGTACATGGCTGGACATCTTGCCAAGACAACAACAACAAATTCAACAATAACACTAACAAAGTCAACAAAAATACTAACAAACTCAAGAGGAATATTAACAAACTCAACAGTGGTAACAAATACAACAGAATGAACAGGATAGATTCTCAGAACAGAGAAAAGCGCGTGCGCACGTTGAAGATGAAAGTGGCAAACTGACTGAAAGTTCACCTGGCTGCCAATCGTCCTATTGTATTTATTGTATGATGTTGTCTCACTCACACTTATTGCATGGCTATTCGCTATCCTTGTTGATTCCGCCGAAATAATAGAAATTCGTGCAACTTTAAACAAAAGACCTCCATTTTCGTAGTTCCTGGAATTAAACGAGTAAGCAAAATGGCAGTTAATAAGTACAACATTTTGTTTCTCTTACACAGATTTCTTAAACTTCGAGAATTCTGCTTTTTAACGAGTACTAATGATGCCGCACTAAACGCATTGCGTATATAAAAATGTAAACTTTACTTTATATTTCATTAGATCCTGTCGTTGTGTCAAGTAAAATCAAGTTAAGGAGTAAATGACGCCTATATCATACATAACACAAACTGATAAACTCAGTTTGCAATTAGTAACCTTAGATAAGGTGTGCACAGTTAAGTACCTATGTACTTCCTTTATAATGTAGCAAAGACAAAAACCATTAATGTTGTTGCAAGTACATATTTATTAATTTCATTTTTTCAATAAGATAAATATGTTGTATATTAAATAATGTTTCATGTATAATCACTCACTTTGTCACTATATGACGATTGTATATAGATAAAGAGTAAAATCGATTTATCCATACGACAGTTTTCGTAACTTTCAAGCTAGATATCTTGAAAACGTGACACTTTAGAGCATAGGTCCATTAAAGCTTTTTTGTTCAGACAAGTGTCCCCTATCGATTTGCACAGGTTTCATCGTGCGCCGCAGTTTTAAAAAATCCGCTAGGTGGCGCCACTGAGATATGCCAGAAAGGTTCATAGCCCTTTTCATGAATTTTCCGACAGGAAATTCCACTTGATATCAACTCAGAATCATGGTCTGAATCATCCCCTTTAGTATTCGTTACGGTGTCACTAACACCCATACCCACTTGTATGGCTACCGTATGTAGGATTGTAGGTACTTGTACGGGGTGTAAGTGACATCGTAACGAATACTGAGGGGGATGATTCAGCTGATTATTCTGAGTTAATATCAAGTGTAATTTTCCATCGCAAAAATATATACGTAGAGTTGAAAATAATTAAAAAAAAAACATGAATTTTGCGACGAAAAAATCCACTTGATCACCCAGAATCATGGTCTGAATCATCCCCCTGAATATTCATTACGATGTCACCAACAACCTGAATGTATAATTCATCGCCTCACAATTCATCGCGCTTGGCATCAAGATCTAAACACCGTAACCAGAACAAACTGTTAGACGATGAGTGATCAACTAGTAATGCCCTAACCAAATCAGTCCTTTATAATGTTATTTTTGTGATACGTCCCCACCGGGATTCGAACCCGGAACCTCCGGATCGTGAGCCCAACGCTCAATAATAAGACCACGGAGGCCGTTAACTGTTAACGCCTGATTTTTCAATATTTTCAATAATATTTAATTTAATTATTTGTATTATATTTTAGCATTATTTTTTGTCAGTATCACAGTACCAACGGGTATTCTTTACGTCTCTTCATTATTATAGAAAATAAAATATGTAAATAAGTTCAGAAGGTTCGTAAGTCGGAGGTACCTACTTAAAAAAATATTTGTCACTTTTTATATTGAATGACGTACTTACATTAAACTGTTGACTTATTTTCCTACTTCATCTCAATACAACAACAAAGCCCTACGATGGACTTTAGTCTCAAAACAAATTGTTTACTTATCGATAATTATACGTACTCGTAATCGTAATAAAGTTCATGTTACGATGTGTCATAAGTACATACAACTAAGCGGTAATGAATCAGTAACAACTAATATTGTTTAAAATTATGAAAGTACCCATTTCTTTGTTGTGAGAGTAGGTATAAGGGTCAACGCAGACCAAGAGTAGTGGCGTGGCGAGCACTTTCTGCTTTTATTTTGCCTACTTAATCCCACTTCTCTCGTGTAGGCTGTGACATGACCGACCTCATTAACCCTGGTGTCAGGGTTACTAGTGAGTCACCTTATAACATTGTCAACGTGCCTTCTGAAGCACGAATAATCTTACTATTGGACAACCGGGTGATCAGCCTGTAATGTCCTAACTAAACTAGGAACCACAAAGTGCTTTTTGCCATTATGTCTTGACTGAGATTTGAACCCGGAACCTCAGGATCGTGAGCCCAACGCTCAACTATTGCACCACAGAGGCCCGATTCCACAGCGTGGCAAAGGCCTCCCCTTCATTCGTCGACTCTTTTCGACTCTGCGCAATCTTCGGCTAATCTCTCTCCGAGAATCGATGCATCAATTGCCGGCATTTGGGAGGAGGAGGAGGAGAAATTTGCACTTCATGAGAATTAAATAATGTAAATTTTTCAGTGTTATCAGAAAGTACTCGCTTTGTCATACACACAATATAAAATCGGCGCAATCGTGAACAGGATGAGCACAGCCACACGTGATCAGAAGACAACTTGCAGTCACTTTAGATACGATGTATTAATATGGAAGATGGATAGTTCGAATCCAGCACAGGCTTAAACCAATGATTGTCGAATTTATTTTCGAATTTATTTTCAATTCGGAGGTATGTGACCTAACCTGTATTGAGCTGGTTTTCCCTTCGCGGGTTGGTATGTTAGACAGGATGTCTCTTCTGTAAACCGAACCTGTCAAATTTTCAGGTGAGGTAAGCAGACATGTGAAAAACGGGCTTAATGCTTGGGAGATGAATATGGAAGATGGACCATAAGTAGGTAGGTATAGGTACTATGCTATAAATTATGACGACAAGTGCGCTGTGCACCTTTGTTTTGCATTTGGCTTCTGTCTTAATTTACATTCGCATAATGGCAATATGTTAATTTTGTTTACAAACTGACATCGTAACAATAATGGACATAAAACATATTCTTTATGTTCCGTTGACAACTATGTAAGTAATATTGGCAATACGAGTATGAGGGACTTTTCCTTTCCGCGAGGTGTGCCACGGCACCAGACGCCGAAATTGTGGGGGGCGCCAAAATCAACCAAGACTGGTTCACCCTGGCCGCAAACTAACTTCTTCGGGTTAGATTGCTAATCGGTCCCGTAAACAACATTTTGCATTTTAAGGGGCTGAGGGGTGCCACTTTGATGTCTCGCACCACCATATTTTGCAAGGGCCGCCACCGTTCCCGGCTACGTTCCCCTCTTCCGAATACATCCCGCTTAGTGTAATATACGATCCCGACGACCCGATTACTCTAGCCATAGAGGCGGCCAATCAGCTCGCGACACCAAACACTTCAGAAGTGGTCGACGATTTCCCTCATTCAGCGCTTATCGCTATCGACCTACTAGGGTCGATTAATCCTCTCAAATATTCTTCCTCTCAGACGACGCCCTGAGCCGAGGTTCGCGCCCAACTGGGCACCCTCAGGCCTGGGGGGCTACCGGCTAAGACGAAGCCGATTCAGATTGGAGCAAATCGAACATCGATTTGATCCTGTCGTACCGCGTAAGCAGCCAAGATGGCGATCCCCGATTCGTGACGTCACATGAAGTTCGGCAAGCCGATTGAACGAATGATTTCAGTACTTTTGACACTAAAATCGCTACCGCGTAAAAAATCGAAGTTCGGCGTCTGAAGCCGATTCCCATTGGAAGTGTCAGTTGAAGCCGGGCACTTTTCAGTAACCGTGATCAATTTTAATTTCTTATTTTCACTGTTTTTCACCAATATTAGGAGCTATTTACGGTGGGCGACAAATTTTAGGAACATCTTAATCAATATAAAATTGATATCGGCGTGGATTTTCGTGTTTAAATACCTAAATACAGTGTCATGGAGATAGTTGTTTTATGGGCTGCTGCGGAAGAAAATGTCTTCAGAATCTTGAGCAAATCGATTGCAGGATACTTCGAGAGAAAAGCCAGTATATACTTCTCACAGGTACATCTATTTATAACATTATTTCTGACAAGTGGCTCAATGTTTACAGAGGAATAGTTGCTGAACTTACTAGAAGCGATTTTTGATCATTTCATACTTATCTATTTTGTTTTGTTTCAGAGAGTAGCTACATTGGTAATTTTAGATTATCAAAAGATGCATATCGGACTTTGTATCATGACTTAGGACCATATCTGAAGGTCCAATGCTCTACAACTGTGCAATCGACTTTAAGGTAGGTGGTTACTATATTATGTTATATTTTACCTTATATTTTGATAATTAAAGTTATACTACAACATTACATGAATCCAATATAATATCTGTATGTTATAATTACAGTGACAAATGCCCTCAATCAGCCTGCAATCGTGAGATAATATATCAAGTTTCCTCGGACAAAAACTGAGCATATAGAAGTCTCCAGAGGTTTTAATGACAAATTTGGATTTCTTGGAGTACTTGGATGCATCCATGGCACACAAATTGCCATTATCCAACCTCACAAGTGGGAAGAGGCCTTCTTCAATAGCAAGTATTACCATTCATTGCATGTTATGTTGGTAAGAATCATGCCTTTAACTAGCTACATTTGTTTTGATTCTTATGATTGAGTCGCTAAAAATATTTTAATTTTCAGGTTTGTGATGGAGATATGAGCATTACATTTGTGATGCATCCAATGGGAGTGTTAGTGCTAGTCTACTAGCCAAGATAACCATATTTGGAACAACAGCACTTTGAGAAGGGAAAAGGAACATCTCCTTAATTTTAATATGTTTAAGTTCATTAAGTGGACTTGTGTGGTCCTTGAAATGTAAATTATGAAGTCAGTGTGGTGTAATCAAAAGTGGCAGATTTGTTATTCAATAATACAACATCTAAACAAACCTTTCTTTATGGACATCAAATAAACTATTTTCATTATGCATATTTATTTATTTTGTGTTATTACATAATTTGTTTCATTACACCCCTCTCATTAACCAACCTATCTCTCAAGTAGATACATTTTTTCTAATCTTGTGTCCATTGTGCTTAATAAAGTAGTTTATCCATCTATCTTTAACTTGTAATAAATAAATCCATTTATTTTGTATAAATACAAGCTTGCGGGGCCTTATTGGACTAGACTATTTGTAATGTGTAATAGTATAGTCAAAAAAGCCCTGCGAGTGGATCAAAGAAATGTAATCAATTAGAACATACTACAAATATAATATTGTTCCCAATTCTTACTATAATATGGAAATATAAGTTAATTGCATCCAACATCTTCATCAATACACCTATACAAATCCTTTTATTAGATAGTAGTTGGCAAGGAGTGGGTATACATATACTATACACCTCTGCTTACCCCTTCGGGAATAGAAGCGTGATGCTATATTATTTTTGTTTCAAAATAGTTCTTGGTAAAATGATATCTAGTTGCTTTGTCTTTAATGTACTTTAATGTTACCCCTAGACAAACTCACTTAAATAACATGACCAAACTTAAGTATTTAAATTAAATACAACTTCACTTAAATAACATAAATGGAGTACTTATACTTTAGCTTAAATATTTACATACAAGTTTATTGAATACATATGTTTTTACTTAAGTATTTTAACTTAGTTTGTATCTTCGTTCTTCGCTAGTGTCTTCGTTCTTGAGAATCGTCATGCTGCTATTCTTTAACCTGTAATAAATAAATCCATTAATTCATATAAAATACATGCGAAATATAAACAGTCACAATATGACAAAGTTTTTATGACGTCTATCATGTACATTAGTATTAGTAATAGTCTTTATAGACTAGTTATAATCCTTTAGTTATTACTTTATTTATTTGGGTGATCCCGGCAAGACAAAAATTTTGTTAAGTGGTCCTTCATGAATTAAAAGTTTAGGAACACTAGCCGACTCTAATGGAATGAAATACAATGTAAAGAAAATATTTTGGAATGTAATAAAGTAGCACATACAAAGGTATAAGGATATTTATATTTGGCCTTTATTCTTGCTAGTATGGAGTAAAATATGCTGATCAAGGAGGTAAATTTGGGTATATAACATGCATACAATCTTTATGCTACATCCCTGGCGGGGTAGGCAGTAAGGACAGACCACTAAGTGTCGTGATCCTTATAAACTTCTCCTACTTGCTCCAATTCCATATAATTTTTAATAAGTTTGAGTAAATTACCTTATATTGGTCTTCACCTAGCTTCCTCCAGCAGCAGCCAAAGCAACTCTGTTTGTATATCCGCGGCCTTGCTATTAGCTTCAGCAGCTGTAGCCAGCCAGCTTGTTAACTGCTGAAACAAGTCGCTCCTCCATGTCTAGCCTCCGACTCTCTAGATCTAGTAGGTAGTAAATCGGTGATCTAGAAAAACAAAAAGATACATTTACAAGTTTCCAACAAACTATTTAAGTTGTTGAACAATGAATGTGACTATTCTTTCTTGACTTGTTTCTTACTACTACTAGATTAATAATTTACTTACATTTCTTTCGTTATTGTTGTTATTGTATAAATTCTGAGAAGATAAAACTGTTGCATTCGGCGCGAATTCAAGTATGTCAGCTGATATAACATAACGTCATTTTTCTTTTTTTTTTTGCGTTTCATTACTTCAGTTGCAAAAGAAAAATCCGTCGTTGCATTTTCCTTTTGTTTTAAACATTTGTAAGACTTTACAAAGTGATTAACTAAAAATATTATCAATTAATAAAAATAACATACAAAATTAGTCTGTATTTTTTAATTTCATAATGATATAAAATATTAAATGTTTACCAAATGTCTCAACGGAACGCAAGACCAAAAGTCATTCGTTCAATCATGCACCCCTCTAATATGTCTATTATTATCTATGGATTGATTTTCATCCAGATTGCAATGAACATCGGAAATTACCCGGTACCAAACGCCGAACTTCGATTTATCTGAATCGTTTTCAAGTCGCCGAAGTTCGGCGAATTAGCCGGTAGGCCCCCTGTTGTCTTAAACGTTGTAGCGGGTGAGAGCCTTCAGCGCTCCCCATTTGTCCTGCCAAGTAGTTAATGCCAGCTGCGGCAAATCTACAATAAGTCACATAAAAAAAGGCCCCAAAAAACATAGATGGCGCTGTATAAGCTCCTAAGAACCAGATGCCTTTTAAAATCTCTTTTATCTATCTTTTTTTTATTTATTTTTTGTAATCTTTTTTAATAAAATTTTAATGTAATAAAATTGATTTGATAATAGTTTCTGGAAATTCGGTTCTTACGGGATAATGTTGCTTTCCTTTAACCTTCTAATTTCATGGATTCTAGACGTGTGCATCTTTTATTTATCTTTGTTTTTGGGTATAAATACTGACCCTTGCCTTGGTTTACACCCAGGCACAATACTTCTTCCACCTATTATTATTCTGATCAAAATAAAGAGAAGCAACAAAATTCTATACATATCTGATTCAAATATCAAGCAATAATTATTTTTATAAGTATATGCTCTGCATATTTCCCTCGCCATCCAACGGGCAACGCATCGAGCGTGATGGGCACATTCGGTCGAGAGGTGATAAAAAGGAGCATCTAATTTAGTTTTAGTAGTATAAGTAGTTTTAATTATTTGTAATTTTAATGCCTAAAGTAAGTTATTTTAAGTAATGTAGAGATATTATTCTGTGTTTTGTTTTATATTTGCTCCTTTTAAAGTATTGTTAAATATGTTTTCATAATGCTGGTTGGTTAATGTTGGTTTTCTCAATAAACATAAAAAAGCTGTAAAAATAAAATAAATAAATAAATAAATTTTTGAAATACCTTTTCTCTGCCATTACATTATATTTTTGAATAATTATGTACCCGAGCAATGAGAAAATGGGTAATTACCTACCACGTTAAAAGTATACAGCGCTACCTATTTTTTTTTGGGGAATGTAGCCTGGAATTATTATTTTTTTTTTTTTTTTGACGTGACTTATTGTGGATTTGCCGCAGATGGCATTAACTACTTGGCCGGACAAATGGGGAGCGCTGAAGGCTCTCACCCGGTACAACGTTTAAGACAACAGGCCTGAGGGTGCCCAGTTGGGCGCGAACCTCGGCTCAGGGCGTCGTCTGAGAGGAAAAATATTTGAAAGAATTAATCGACCCTAGTGGGTCGATAGCGATAAGCGCTGAATGAGGGAAATCGTCGACCACGCCGGCGGGGTCGGTATCGGGGTCCTGAAGTGTTTGGTGTCGCGAGCTGATTGGCTGCCTCTATGGCTAGAGTAATCGGGTCGTCGGGATCGTATATTACGTCCTTCGGGCGCCGATACTTTTCAGTACCGTCCCTAAGCGGAATGTACTCGGAAGCCGCAACTACCAGGGGATTTGGGTGGTGCGGAGCAGAATCGAAAAAACGTTTGGAAGCTAATTTGAGCCATTGGGCAATGGTTGGCAGACCTAGGTCAATGTGCAGATTTTCATTGCGAAGGAACCACGGACCTCCCGTGGCTTTCCGCATGAAACGATTTTGTATTACCTGTAGACGGTGAATTTGAGAGGGACTCGCGTGAGCGAAAACTACCCCTGCATAGGTCATGATCGGACGGATGCAAGTCGTGTAGATTTTCACCTTATTCCTAAGGGACAATTTACTTCGCTTGTTAAGGAGACAATGAAGACGGCCCATTACAAACGCGGCGCGATCGCGCACACGTTTGATATGGGCCTTGAAAGTAAGACGTCTATCTAAGACTACGCCGAGATATTTGACTTGCTCCTCCTAAGGGATCGGCTTGCCAAACATCGTGATGACTTTAAGTTGACGGCGTGACCGTGGCGTGTTATAATAGCCCTTTGAAAAGTACACCGCTGCACTTTTCTCCGGGTTTACCTCGATCCTCCATTTGCGAAACCACTTGCCCAAGGCATTGGCCGCGCGTTGGAGGATTCCGGTCATCATAACTCGACCACGGCACGAAGAATAGATGGCTGTATCATCCGCAAATAAAGCTAATTGTAGCCTGGAATATCCCTCATCAGGTAGTATGAAAATTCAATGATGTTTATTTATTTATTTATTTATTGTTACTTGCATACTTTACAGCTAACATAATTTATATCATTACAATAGCTTAAATTCTTGTTGGCCAATTAAAAAGTATGACAAATCAAATTTTACATTATAATAAGAGCGAATAAGACTTACACTTAATCAAAAACAGCTGATAAGATGAGATGAAATGGAATAAAAAAAAAATTAAAAAATTAAAAAAAAATAAAATATTAATTAATTTAATGTAATTTATTAATTACTCATTTCCATTCCAGTTTTGTCGATGTCGTAGTTGTGCTAAGGGCAAAGGCCAATACGTTTGCAGCTAGCAGAAGTGGGGAACTTATGAATGATATATTATCTATTGTCTTCGTAGACACCTACATATTTTTTTAGATATACTAATCTGAATACAAGTAGGTATTCATCTCTCGTGTAGGTTGTGAATTTAATGACCTCATCAACTCTGGTGTCAGGGTTACTTTGTTTGACTAAGTCGGGGCGACTGCTTAACGTGGCTTACCGTAGCACGGATCATTTAACTTTCGGGTAATCAGTCTGCACCAAGAGAGATTTTGAGATATGTCCCCACCGAAAATCGAACCTGGGACCTCCAGATTTATAGAGCAATACTTTAACCACTAGATCACGGGGATCCTTGAATACCAATAAGTATGTATAATTCATGAAGTGTTATAAAAAACAATACGTTGACACAAAATTTAATGTTTTCTTACAACTTGTGGGTCAAAGTGGGATTACGGATGTACGAACAGTTTTTCAGGTGGTCGGCTTACCTGACCTGAAGATTTAACAGGTCTGGTTATTTCATAAACGACTTCCGTAACCAGTAGGTAGGCTAAGTACGTATACTGTGTGTGTGTGTTATCGTCGATCTTTGAACACACTTAGAAAATAGACTTAGAACTTAGAACCTTGTAATATAACCTAATATAAAATCTTAATGAATCAATCCGTCGATGACATTACTTACCTACTTTATGTCAAACAGAACTTAAACTTGACGGATTATTTATTTGAGTCTTGCATTAGTCGTATTTATGTATTTACTTATTTAGGTATATGAGATTGTATATATATGTATGTAACCATATTGAAATTATATACAGGGTGTTAGTGACATCGTAACGAATACTCAGGGGGATGATTCAGACCATGAGTCTGAGTTAATATCAAGTGGAATTTTTCGTCGCAAAATTCATGATTTTTTTTAGTTTTTTTTTTAAATTATTTTCAATTCTATAATTTTGCGATGAAAAATTCCACTTGATATTACCTCAGAATAATCAGCTGAATCATCCCCCTCAGTATTCGTTACGATGTCACTTACACCCCACACAAGTACATACGGTAGCCATACAAGTAGTTATGGGTGTTAGTGACACCGTAACGAATACTGAGGGGGATGGTTCAGACCATGATTCTGAATTGATATCAAGTGGAATTTTCAGTCTGAATATTCCTGAAAATTTTTGTGTTTTTTTTAATTATTTTCAATTCCATACTTTTGCGACGGAAAATTCCACTTGATATCATCTCAGAATCATGGCCTCAATCACCCCTCAAAGTTTTCGTTACGATGTCACTAACATACAGGGTGTTAGTGACATCGTAACGAAAACTTTGAGGGACAATTCAGACCTTGATTCTGAGTTGATACCAAGTGGTATTTTCCGTCACGTAGTATTTGTTACGATGTCATTAACACCCTATCGACTTGTATGTACTTGTACAGGGTGTAAGTGACATCGTAACAAATACTGATGGAGATGATTCAGATCATTATGCTGAGTTAATATCACGTGGAATTTTTAATCAGGTGAGAACCTCCCCTATGTTTCAATTTTGATTATTTGACCATGGCGAGTGGCAACTCAATGGCCCTTAGAAAATATGCATGTCTTTTTGGAGATAATGTTTACAAATGACCTAAGTCTTAGATTGTTAATGGCCCCGGTTCCGGCATACACCTCCTAATTTTATTTAAGTTATACCCATCATTTTCTTATCCGTCGAAAAGGAAAGTGTCGGATGATTGAAAACTGTTAATTTTAAAATGAATGAATAGCCCGGGCGAATAAAATAGGCATCTCGCTGGTATGAAACCTGTTATTGACTAATATATACATTTGGGAGGGTTTTTAAAATGCCTGCCTAAAATTGACGTGTGTTCCATGAATTTTATGCCTGTCGATTACCCGTCCCTTTCCTTTTCGGCGGGTAAGAAATGACAGATATTATAAGTAACTTAAAATAAAATTAGATGGTGTATGCAGGAATCAGCACCGTTATGTCTTCATTCTTTAATCTCGTAAGGCCCAGATTTCCAGACTTAACGGCAATGGCAACTTACAACGGCTAACCTAACCTAACCCAAAGATATAAGTAGTAGCTACCTATTATTGTTTAATCCATGCCGAAGGAAAAATGCCCCATTTTTCACACGGTCGCTTCGTTTATTCCCCTTGGTCCTACCATTAGTGCTTACGCAACCTGAAGATTTGACAGGTCCGGTTTTTTACAGATGCGACTGATGTAGTATTATTCCTTCTATGGTCATGGTCTCAGGGTATAATCTACATATTTCTTAATAATGGCCTTTAAGAATATAGGGCAACAAATAACAAAGATAATTATTATAAATGAAAGATTATTATAATCGCGTTTCTTCATGACGCGTTGAGCAATATAATATTCCATATGACAATATTTCATAAGATTATTTGAATACCTAAACGTACTATTATACCTACCCACATTATCATATACGTACGTATGTAGCTGGTGGAGCTCGGTGGCGCAGCGGTAAACGCGCTCGGTCTGCGATTGTTGAAGTTAAGCAACTTTCGCAAAGGCCGGTCATAGGATGGGTGACAAAAAAAAAGTTTTTATCTCAAGCTCCTCGGTGCTTTGGAAGGCACGTTAAGCCTTTCTTCCCGGCCGCATTAGCAGTCGTTAATAACCACCAATCCGCACTGGGCCCGCGTGGTGGTTTAAGGCCCGATCTCCCTATCCATCCATAGGGAAGGCCCGTGCCCCAGCAGTGGAGATGTTAATGGGCTGGTGATGATGATGATGACGTACGCTCACGACTACATTCCGATTGGGGTAGTCACAGGTACATTCATCCCAAGATGAACCGAGATTAATAAAGTTAGACACAAACGAAGACTATTTAATATAATTATAGCGAAATAAAAATAAGTCACTGCAAAGTTATGGATCATAATCATGATGTGCAGTTCTCGGGAATGTTCCCTTTTTGGGAACGTGGCCGGCAGTAAAAAGGTGCAAAATTTGTAAAAAGACCTTTTTTAACTAACCTTTAGGCAGATAAGAGCAGAGTACGGGAATAATAATTTGAAAAAGCAGCAAGTGTGAGAGTTTTTATAAGGAAAACATTCTCATTTGGGAACATTTCCAGGAACGGCATATCACTGATCATAAGTGATAAGTAGTGGATTTCAGAGGATAAAACTATTAGTTACTATTAAGTGACTGGGCACCCTCAGGCCTGTTGTCTTAAACGTTGTACCGGGTGAGAGCCTTCAGCGCTCCCCATTTGTCCGGCCAAGTAGTTAATGCCATCTGCGGCAAATCTACAATAAATCACGTCAAAATAAAACAAAACTATTAAGTGAAAACGTGAGCTTTTGGCGGATCAATAATAACATTAATAACCCTCACACAGTTGTTGAGGTTCGTAATCCATGTCACAAGCTACACGATAGAAGAAAACTAAGTGAATTCATATGTTAGAGAACACAGAACTCCAGACACCAGGGGGTTTAAAAAGGCCACTTATTTATAAGCAATTCCTTCAGTCATTCCCTATATTTCCCAAGTAGGAACTATAACTTTATATGAACACTCACTTTAAATTATAATATTATAAAATTTAATATAATATTTATGTTTAAAATAATATATCATTAGTTAAGTTTCAGTAGTTCCAGGCACCCCTACCCCGACCTTCGGTGGAGGGCGCGGAGGGCGACTCGGACGCCAGCAGCGCCTTATCTCGCGTCTATATAACCGGTGGCTGCATGCGCGCGCGCACACTCGCTTGCGCCGCTCACCGCCGTCGATCGATTTCCCGCCCTTTGTCATTTTCACGGCGCGTGCGTTTCCACCGCGAGTGAGGTTAGTGAATTTTCACCATTTTTTTTCTTTGTTACACTGCGTACTGGAGCGGTGACTTACCGGTTCGTGAACTGTGCCGTGCGTTCTGTTTATGTGTAAATTAATGTTGTGAAACTAATTCTTTTGCAAACCTAGTTAGTGTTAGCTCGTATTTTTGAATTGTGATTTTAGTTGCTGGTAAGATTTAAATGTTTAAAATAGGAACAATGGTAACTTAGTGTACTTAAATTTAAATTATTGTGCGTTTGATAAAAAGTTACTTATTAAAAGTTTTTTTTTATAAATTTATTGTACATTTGGTTCGGATGGTATTATCTATTTGGCTGAAGAGCTGAGGGCTATCAGCGATGCCGTAAAAGCTGTGTCAACCCCAGCGGCCCTTTGTGAGAAATTAATACGTTAAGTGATATACCGATCATTTCTGATAACAACTTGTAACTTGTAAACTAATCAATTTCTATAGCTTATTTAGTCTAATTTATCGCTGAACTGGCATTATGACTCGCTCTTAATAAACAAACTAAAAGTGCCAATGAACCGCCTAGTTCTCCAAAACCAATCTAGCATAAAATAGACAAATTGCATTGTCAGGCAGTTTTATTTGGCACATTGTAATATAATCATGTAGGCTCGTGCGGAGTTGACTGAACTGCCGATATCTAGTATAATTTGTTTAAGATACCTACCTACTTAATTTTGTTAAGTAGGCATTTTAATAATGGATACACAAATCTTAGGGGAATAACGGAGCGGCATTTTTTGGGATAACTTTGCCTTGTTTGAGATAGGCACCTATAATTAATTACCTATACGTCTCTGTATATTTTTTCTTGTTAAGTAGGTTAAAAAGAGATTTTCCAAGAGTTAATTCGAGGCAAATCTGCAATTGGCAAGACAAAAAAGAAATTGCAGTGATCTTCAACTGTTCGACTTTATTTTTTTCTTTCTTTATGTCGCCTTGCACTTAAAAGTCAGGTTTAGAGTCAAGAAAGAGTACGAACGGGTAATTGGAATTTTATCTTCAAAATATTATTTGTTCGTTTTAATTAAATCTTAAATGTCAACTTGGACATTCACAATTCCACAGTATTCAGTACCAACTAGTTAAATATTTTTATTGTTTATTTATGGACAAAGGAAATTATTCTGGTACGGACACGAGTACTAATATGTGTACACTTTGATACCATGTCACATTAACTTATTTGACAAATTAAACCGTAAATCTCATTAAATGTCAAATATGATAGTACGACAGGGTTCTAAAGTGGGTGGGTACATGATATTACTCGTGACTGTACATACCATAAAATAATAAGTTTAAATTAGCTTTGTTAAGTAACCTTTTTCGGCCAAAGAAACAATTCTAGAAAGAAAACAAGTGTTTCTTATCACTCACGTACTTAATTGACAAATACCTTTCAATATCGTGTCAATGGATTGATTCCGTAAAATGTTATTTATGAATTTATGACGAAAAAGGCATGTTATCTTTGACTTTCCTCTTCTTCTTATCGTGTGAGTTGTGAGGTGGAATACCAACCTCATCAACCCTGGTCAGGGTTATTACTGAGCCGCCAAAGGCCCCTGACATGGCTCATGTGACGACCAACGGCTTAACGTGCCTTCCGAAGCACGGATCATCTTACTTTCGGACAATCAGGTGATCAGTCTGTAATGTCCTAACCAAACTAGGGATCACAAAGTGATTTTTGTGATGTCCCCACCGGGATTCGAACCCGGGGCCTCCGGATCGCGAGCCCAACGCTCAACCACTGGACCATGGCAGCCGACTTTCCTCTTATGCCATAAAACTGGAGTGCTTAGGCTTTTACTAAGTAACTGTGAATCACCTTAGACCGTTTAGTATCTTATCGTCACATGAAATCTTGATCGATTGCTTATCTATTTAAAAATATAATGGTGCGGATTCCAGTACACACCATTTAATTGTATTTTAAGTTATACCTGTTATTTTCTTATCCGCCAAAAAGGAAAGGGACAAGGGACCGTCAGGCATTAAATTTATGGAACACACGTCAATTTAAGGCAGAAATCTAAAACAACCCTCTAAAAATTTCCCATTATTAGCCAAAGTGAAACCGACAGAATTAAGTTGACAGCACACGTCAAACTGGTTGCATACCAGCGAGAAACCTATTTGATTTGCCCGGGGTACTAATTAATTCACTCATTCATTTTAAAATTAACAGCTTCTGTCAATCATCCGATCCTTTCCTTTTCGGCGGGTAAGAAAATGACAGGTATAAGTAACTTAAAATAAATAAGTAATAAATAAATGGTGTCTGCAGGAATTAGCACTAATATAGTTTTAAACTATCGAGACATATTCTCATAATTACTTATAAAAAAACATAACACAGCATCACGGTTGTATCCCCAAAGGGGTAGGCAGAGATGCATTATATACACCCACTCCTTGCCAGCTATGTTCATGTTGATCATTGAATTCGAACTTATAAAGACGAATTCAATAAAAATATTAACATATTTTTATTAAGATTGTATGTATGTCGCAACTACCATGCTTAAACGTTGTACCGGGTGAGAGCCTTCAGCGCTCCCCATTTGTCCGGCCAAGTAGTTAATGCCATCTGCGGCAAATCTACAATAAGTCACGTCAAAAAAAAAGCAACTACCATGTATCTACCGTATTATTAAATCATTATCATCATTAATTTAAGAGTCACGCTCTTGTCGGTGTAGCATTCTCCATGCTACTTTTTAGGGAAAAATGGGGCAGTGGTTGCCCATATTTTAAATACCTAATTATCTATTTTTTTGAAATAAGTAAGTAATAGATACAATATTTAGAAACAGTATGAACCGATATTTATCACATTCTATAGTTGCCATCATAATATTAATAGTACGCATATTTTAGCGTGCCATCTTTAGCTACCCCGGAAGGGTCAATATACGTTAGTCATTCATAGAAATAGCACTATTAAGCCTAATATATCGTTCTCCATGACGTACCCACTTCCTAGTATTGTATCGTTGCTATTTATAACAAACAATTACTTTTCTTAAAACTTATTCATTATGTATCTATTTATATACATTCATAACCAGACTAAATCGTCCGACGTGCATTGAGTCAACTAGATTGCCACTATTTCACAAGTCTGCATTTTTTTTATAAATAGAAAAGTCTCTTTCAGCAATGTCGTGTCTACGGTCAGTTCTAAGCTCTCAATACAGACTCAAGTTGTATAAGCCATTGTCAAAATTAATGTTTGCCTCTAATAACAGCTTCTTCATTGTGTATAAAAATATAAAAAAATAGGTATTTCGAATACTTTTAAAAACTGTGAATTTTTAAAGACTGTGTAAAAGATTGAACTTTTACACAGTTCTTAGATTTTCTTAATGTTGAGTATAAACAAAAAGCAAACGAACGCAAATTGTTAGATTTAATATCGTGTATCAAAATTTGAATTCAGAACAAAAAAAATGTTTGAGTTTATTGTTTTTTTATTTGATTCTCGTTTTCCTGCGTGAACTGTGAACTGCGTCGCTTTTACTTATAACAATTACTTTGCCCGCATGGTATTTATGATACAGCCTGCATCCTCTCTAAAGGTCCATGCTAAATATTGGTAAAAAGAAATATATATCGGATGGTTCGTTTTTACCTACTATTTCTACCTATACAGACTTTATCTCTATATAATATTAATGCAGATATATGCATTTTATGAACGTATGCAACCAACTATTTAGCTATTTTGTTATTGAAATGCAAGGCAAATATTGCACTGCTAATGGCATTGCTGCATTGCATTTTATCTAATGTGATAAAATAATGGTGTTCATACATTAAAGCGTTATCTCTTTGTTGACTCTGAGTTGAGTTTTGTTTACTTGTAGCTCTGCCCACCCCATTAGGGATTACGGGTGTGAGTTTATATATGTAAGATATAAACAAACCTAATAATACAAGTAGATAGTATAGTTTTACACAAAGAACACAAAGATCTTATTCACCAAAAATGTCGAAGTTTATGTTTCGTTAGAATTAACAGAAAAAAATAAATTACATCTTACAATGGGATTATACAATTTTTAGTTCTTAATATTAATGTTCCAAATTCAAATATAAATAAAATAATAATAATAATAGGACTCATGTTTTATTGAACAAAAATTCGGAAGTGTTCCTTTGATTGATTGAGTATATACTCGAGTTCTTTGCCAACCAAATGCCGAATGTTTGACCGTGATGTTTTCATTGCCGTGATGCGTATTGTACTTGATAATGACATTCGGAAGCAAAACACTGTCAAGAAATATTTACATATGACAAAGTTCTGCTTGCAAGTCTAGTGCGTAAAATATCGATTATAAACTTGATATTTAGTTTAGATTATTTATTGCGCGTAAAACATCATTTACATAAAAAAAAAACTAATAAATTATTAATTTCTACGTAGTAAAGTTTTACGCAAGTTAGCGCGGCAAATATCTACGTCTATGGTTCAATAATGTACAAAAAGGTTACATTTCTAAATTATTTTATTCAAACTTAAAATAACATAAGAAGTAATTATCATAAAAATGTCTACTACAAGCGAAAATCACGGACTTTATATGTATATATTTTCATACAAAAGACATCAACGCGCATACAAGCGGGTGACATAGTTAGCAACGATTTGAAACTTTTTAATTCTTAGTAATTTTGGAGGGAAAATAGACAAAATACCCTTTTACTATGTAAAATAACTAACCAACTTATATTTGTATTTCTAACTTTTTTTGAGTTTATGTTTAAATATCGAATTGATGAGTACGACAATGATATCGTTATTAAGAAAATAGTATAGTAACTTAGATACGATAGTAAGTAACTAGTACCTATTTCTAAAAGCAAACACCAAATGTATTTCCAATTGATCTTGAAAGAGATATGTGGCACATGATCAGAATATGGGTGTTTACTTGCAAACCGGCGCGTGCGGCGGCGGCGTGCTAGGAATCCGCAACTAGGCCTTGTGTTGCGGCCAGTGTCAAGTCGCCTCGAGTGTCGTCGCCTTGTCGCCTCGAGGCTCGAGCCTCGAGTCTGTCGCCTTTGTAGGAAGTTTACACAACCGACTCCGCGATATTATGGCTATCTAACCATTGCCCGTTTACTAAGAAGTTTTGCTTAAGTACATAGATTCATGCGGGTAATGTTTTTTACGTAAATTAAGTAGTTTCGAGTGTCTTGTTATGTTATTGTTATATGTATATATCAGGTATATACAATGTCATGTCAATGTTTCGGGTCAGACAGAGTACTGCGGGGCGGAAGGCAAGAGGGAAACCACTGCCCTATTTTTTCCTAAAAAGTAGCATAGAGAATACTACACCGACAAGAGCGTGACGTGGAAAAACTCGAAGCAAATGGAATTCTATAGTGTTTGTTTACCCCGGTGGGAAATAGGCGTGAATTTATGTATGTATGTAGGTAGACTCGAAAGTCCCTTATTAGTTGAATTTAATCTCCAAGAAAGTTTATAAACTATTCTATTACAATATTTAAAAGGATGATTCACAATTACATAGGTATAAAAATAAAAAAATAAAAATAAAATAAAAAAAATATTTCAACTATCTACTTATATATTTTGAATTTGAAATATCGCAATGTCTCGCAATTTAAATACTAAGTACATCAACCTTGTTACGATGTAATTTGTTATACCTAAACTATACTAAAGGTAGATTCATTTTATTCGTCTGTATTGAACTAAAACAATTTTAATTGTTATATCTGAAGTTGACCTTGTTTTCAACTTCTTTGTGTTTTATTCTTGAATATACGATGAATATTAAAATACCTCAATGCGTAACACTCTTAGGTAATTTCGACCTTCTTGAATGTCTAATATAAATAATTAATTTAAAATACTGAGCATGATATTTTCACCAACGGGAAATACGGGCTTGATTTTATGTATATTTTCACTGCAATGCAAATAAAGTATTGAGTACTTACATAGCATCGTTAGTTTATTAAATTCTTACAAGTCCTGGACTTCTTAGCTCAGGTAGGTACTCTGTTCATCTTGCGATGGATGTACCTCTGCTTACCAGAGTGACTAGCCTAATTGGAAACATGACATGACCTTTTGTTTAAATTGAATAAGCATTAGAATAATCTATATGTCCATATAAGGTACTATAGACTTATACAGGATGTACGATGGGTAGGTAATGGTCAAACCGGAAGCTTCTAATCTGACGACCTTTAGGCTCAAAACTTAATAAATACAATAATACAAAGTGTTATTGACATCGTAATCAATACTGAGGGAGATGATTCAGAGCATGATTCTGAGTTAATATCAAGTAGAATTTTTGGTTGTAAAATTTTGTAAAGTTTTGACCGGCCAAGTAGTTAATGCCATCTGCGGCAAATCTACAATAAGTCACGTAAAACAAAAAACAAAAAAAAGTTGTAAAATTCATGTCTTTTTTGTGTATTTTTAAATTATTTTCAGTTCTATACTTATGCGATGGAAAATTCCACTTGATATGAACTCAGAATAATGAGCTGAATCACCCCCCTCAGCATTCGTTAGGATGTCACTAACACCCTGTATAACATCGGTAATAAAGTATTTTCGAGAAATATTTTGATAATAAATATTCGGAAGATCCCAAGTACTTTTAATATAAGATCTAACTAATTAAATATTCTTTATTGCACATAAAACATAAGTGTATCTATAGTATAGTTCCACATAGCTAGGTACAAAATTACAAATGTTTTTACGAGATGTCTGACAATAAAATATCTTGATATGATGGAAGACATGCGTAATTAACCTATTGCAAATCTGTAACATGGTTCAAGGAACTGTGTAATAATCTTAAATATCTTAACAAGCAGTATACGGTACTCGTATTTTTTATAGCAAATATTGCGGATTTGCCATCAACGATACACTACTTCATAAGAGATCTCACTCGGTAGCTTTTCAAAATAAACAGAACAACGGCACAAAAATTCACCCACAAAATTTTAAACACCATTCAAATAAACAACAAAATTAATCGATTGTTTTATTCCACAGATAAAGCGTAAACAAAATGAGTATCCCTGAATTCAGACTAGAACGTAATGTGGAGCTATCTCCGGAGACTAAGGAGATAGCCGAGAGGGAGTTGAGAGAGACCCCTGAGAGAGTGAGAGAGGCTCTGGAGAGACTCCGGGAGCTGCTCAAGGAGAACAAAGACCTATACTTCGGAGATGATGACGAGATTCTGACGATCTTCCTCCGGCCCTGCAAATGGTACCCTGAGAGCGCACTCGCATTGGTGAGTTGATTTTTAAATACATTTTGTTATTAAAGGGGTACAAATATTTTAGTGCGAATGGTAATAATAATGGAAAGAACATTACAAACAATGATTATACGGCCTTATGCGGAATGGTCTTTATGTTTGATCAATTTTTCCGCAGTCATCTATTTTTTTTTTTATAAAATTAACTAGCTTCATATACAAAATATGTTGGTTCCTCTTTTAATTATTTATAAATGTCATAAAAAAGTAAAGTGAAATGGTAATGTTCATGAAAATAATTCTTTATTTTCTTAGGTGTTTTTACACTGTTTTATTGTGCACTTATCATATTATTATGGTGTGGAAATGAAACAAATGTTTAATAATATTTGATTAAGAATTATTTTAGTTTGATGACTGTTTCTAGATTTCCTTTGTTGGATGAAGTATGCTACCTACTTTGATAACACACGTACGTGCATATATATTTGACATCATTAAATCTATCATTCTGTCAATAATAATATAACAACATAAATATCTTTTGTTGACAAAAAAAGGTTATCTCGCAAAAATAAGTGTTGTGCAATAAACCAGTCCCATTAGACCCGTGGACCAAAGTTACATTCATATAAAGGCACGCGTAAACATAGAAATGTGATGTCTTTAAGATTTGGGTAATCAACCCGTGATCGGGGACATACGTAACGCAAGTCAGTGTACTCTCACTAGATAGCAAGTAACGTGTGACCGGACCTAACCTCAATGTTACTTGCGTAAAAGAAAAAGTGTTGTCAAGTAACAAAATAACGCGCAATACGACAAAGTCGTCTATTTAAAGTTGTATTTATATTTTCTGCTTGTACTAAATTCGAAATTCAAAATAAAATAAATATTCAAAAAACACCACGCTCAACTATAATTTCAGTTGTTCCAAAATCATACGAAACCCCTTTATTGCACAAAACACAACATACAGGACAGTTCCAAACGAACAAAAGAAGCACAATAGGCGGCCTTTGTTGAACTTAAAAATCATACTCCATTTTGAATCCCTAGACTTCATCGTCAATTTCAAGAAACATTATGATCTTTTGCCTTAGTGCGTTGTTAGAGCTCATAATAAGATTATCAAGTTATAAGCTAGTGCACGAGGTGCCTAATTGTTAAGTATTCATAACCGGTGTAGTGTGGCATGAATCTTGTTTTATATTCATAATACACTTTTATAAGCACTCTAGTAATACTGCATTTAGAACAAAATAATAGAGCGAGCCAAAGGCAGAGTTTGCGCAAGTTGACTGATTGTCTGTTGGGCAATGCTTTGTTTATTAGTACAACGCGGCATCGTCGTCCTAGACCTACGCTATTATATGCTCGTTTACGTGGCAAGGACCTCAAATAACCTCTCATTATTTATACGCCTTTTACTTAAATTATTTAAATAGGTTTGTTGAAATTACAAATTACTAACATTGTCCAAACATGATTATACAATAGGGTAGCGACAATTTATGCACTTACGATTGCGTATTTCTCAAAAAAATATATTATTTTGTTCAATATTATATCTAAGTAACGTTAAAAAGGCTGTGGTAGGTATCCAATAAGTTGCTAATGCCTATTAGTTTTGCAATAACTGCATATCTACTGTTATTTTCCAACTTTAAAAAAATATTATCTACTCTTTCTGAGATTGCGGAAAATCTATTTTTTTTTTTTTGGTTTTGTTGTTATGTTATGGATAGATGATGAAATGATAAAATTTTCCAATCAGTGTTGACATGTGATAGTTATATACGACTATCAAGTTATTCAATCGCTTTGTGAAGTCTTGTATACGTTACTTAAAATTTCCTATGTGATACCCAGTATAGGACTGGGGGGTTAAAATGGCCACATCGAAGCAATTCATCTAAGAAAGCAATATTGCAATTTGACATTTGCACATATAAAAGTTAGTGCGCAATGCAAATAACTGTCAAATAACAATATTGCTTTCTTAGAAAAATTGCTTCGATGTGGCCATTTTAACCCCCCTGTACTTCTAGTTCTAATATTTACTTATTCTTTATCATAAAGATAGGTGCTCCCTTCTATTTTCAAGTATTTCATTGTAGTGCTGTTAGGAAACCAAACAGAACGATAAAGTACATACTTACTGAGTTCTAAATTCAAATTCTTATACACAATTTAATAATTGATGAGCATGGAAATTAGCATTCGTTTGTATTTGGAATAACGATAATCGTCGAAGGACTTTAAGAAAACAAAAGCACTCTAGGCATCTTAAATTAAATGTCATTGGACCCGTAATACATTTGTTATATGTTTAAGTTTGTGGTCTCTTTCTCATCAGTATTTTGCCAGTCGGACAGCATTTTCGGTAGCATTCATAAGCTCCTCCCGCGTACAGGTGTCAGGGCATGCAAGGCAAGACGTCACGTGAGCCATAGTAAGTGGCGTAACATCACATCCGATCCGTTCAGAAAATCCCACTTGGACAGGTTATCTTTAATTCGACCAACCTGTGGTCGGAGTCTATTTAAAGATTTCCAGGTCGGCCTTGTCATCTCTAGACCCGGTGGAAGGTTTCTATTTCTCTTTGGTTTTGCATTTTGTATTTCCTGTTTGTGCAGTAAAGTATTTGTTATAATATGTTCTTCGAGAGGGGGACAGCCTCGCATTCAGCTGGTTTGACATCTTTAAAAAGCTGTTACGGCTCTTATAAGTTTGTGTTGGACTACCTTACGTTCTGTAACATCTCGGTAACACAATGCGTCTGTTGTGAATCTATGATCTCATCCACACGTTCTATGAACGATAATACTTGTCTTCACACTAAAGTCTATCTATAGGCAGAGTTGAAAGGTTCATTTACAAGCTGTGACATAGCTCGTTGCTTGACAAATATTTATTAATTATTTATAAAAGGCTTCTTTGTTAATACAACTTTGCATTCCGACTTTATCACCGAATTGATACTATTCTTTGTTCGTTACAAAGTGTCATTTCTGTGCTTCTTTTGTAGCTATGACACGTTTGGAAATGTCGGTAGAATTATAGAAGTCTTTTGTAGAAAGAACCTACTTTGAAATTGAATTTGAATGTATATATATTATAGTATTTATGTCCCAAAAGTGGATGCGGATTTTATTTTTACAGCGCAACAGCTTTCTTTTTCAAAAAGTCTTTTATAGTACTAAATTGCACGCAGAATAAAAAGTCTAGTCGGCGTTGACGGTCATAAAACATGCAAGCATCGTAGACATTACATAATCTCTACGAGGTACTTTTAAAATGCAAACCGAATGTTATTCAACATGCAATTACGGGTCGTCAACCAATCGCCTATCTACTTTATTTCGAATTGTTTGTTTTCGCTATCATCGTGACCGATAGCCGCACAATGCTATCTATTCGTCGACCGCGTGTCAACATACAGTTCCAATATTGTTTGTATTATCTATCTTTGGAACAATATGGACCGAATTACGATACTTACGTGTCGACTCGTAATCTTATTCAACAGGGACTAATTACAATAACATATTGGTAAGGTCATTTGTGACTTTCTTAGCAACTGGATGAGATGTTTATGAATGTTGTTATAGAAAGAAAGAAATAAACATTTATTGTTTTAGTACACCACAGACACGGGTTATAAGTACCTAAGCAATTCGTACTTACTAATGACGTAAATATTTCTATTTTTAGTTTTTGTATTGTGTAATGTACAATAAGCAATATAAAGTCAACGACACATGACTTGGCAACAGATTATATAATCAACTATGGAGGTGCCGATGCCTCAGGCAGTGGGGCAGGTCGCAGCTTCCTAAAGGCAAGCGAGTGAACATAGAATGTCGCAAGTGACTTCTACTCTGTACCCTACCCCAGACACCTCGTTTTACACAGACACTACACATTGGAGACTTAAAGTAAAACCGATGAGGCGAGGGGGGGGGGGGGGAGGGATAAACCTAGCTTAGAAGAGAGCGGTATACGCAGTGTACGTGTGTATTCCTTATTCTTTGACTATCTTACTTGAGTTGTAACCGGTGGTATTTCTTCTACGACGAACCACCCTACAGTTTGTGTACCTAAAAGACGCTCAGGTGCAACTTAATATAAACCCGTGTCCAGCACACATAATATTAGATGGAAAGGAATTGATCGACCTAATATCGACTGACAAACCACTATGCTCATAAACGTCACAACTTTGACAGATCTAATTTATACAGCGCATTGAGATTGAGATCTTATTGAATAATACTAATACTTACTACAGAGTATCTACCTGACACGAGGGTTGATGAGGTTGGTTATCCACTTCTTCCGTATGAGGAAGAAGACTAGGTTGTCATGTAGCTTAGATCTTAAAGAAATACAACTTAAAACCACATTAGGTATTTAAAACATACCGCGTAGTGACAGAATATTATTAGAAAACTTTCCTATAGACTAAATAATAATAATGTTTATGAAAGAATGTGAATGAGCTATTTCAGAGAGTAGGAAGAACTTAAAGATAAGGGTAGTGTCATAGGTCACGGGCTATCACGAAAGATAAGCGTATCTGTTATCACTCGTTAGGAAACGGTCACAACAACTCACACATAATAAACGTTGATTATTTCCACACGTACACTCATTAGAAAACAAATAATGCTACATTTGTGTATGGAGTTTCCAAGAATACTATATAACTAATGATTAGGGTTTAACAGTGGAAGTATTCTGAGGAATAAGCTTTTCAAACAGAAAATTATAAGTCTCCTTACCGTGGGCCTGTATATCTGCACATTGGGTTTTAAAACTCATTACAGTAAGCATAAAGCAACGAAATTTGAGCGTTGATCGCATTGGGTAGGTGCACTAATCAAGTATACTTTTTATTATTTCATTTTCCGCCCGCGACTTTAACTGCGTGGATTTCGGCTATCGCGCGCGGTTTGTTTACTACCATCATCATCATTAGCCCATTAACGTCCCCACTGCTGGGGCACGGGCCTTCCCTATGGATGGATAGGGAGATCGGGCCTTAAACTGCTAATGCAGCCGGGACCAACGGCTTAACGTCCCTTCCGAAGCACGGAGGAGCTCGAGATGTAAACTACCAAACCCGCCTAAATAATATAAAATCCTATGTTTCTTTCCCAAGGGCTAATCTAACTGAGAACTAAATTTCATGAAAATCGGTTTAGTAGTTTTTTAGCTTGAAAGCGTAACTAACAGACAGAGTTACTTTCGCATTTATAATATTAGTTCGGAAGAGGTAGGTAACAAAACAAAACCGTTTTGCGTGATCCGCACCTATTTTTTGTTGTTGTTAGCATTGCATTCGAATAAACTCACAAACAACTCGACTCATGTCATCCTCTGTTAAGTGCAAATACCTACAATATGTACTTTGACTCCAATGTCAACCGCTTCAAGGATTTTATTACTATAACTGCATTCTGAACAGTATCGGCGGATATAATGGCTATTAACTACCAATGCGGATATTACGCGAAACGCATTAATATAAAAAAAATAATGAATAATTTGCATATATATATAATTTACGCCTATTATTCCTCATGGCAATGAGATGGATGGCAGAACTACAAGTAATTAGAAGACAATTTAAGAAGTCCTAAGGTCATCAGCATATCCTAAGCATTATGCCGTTTTTTACGGGGTCGGTTAACCTAACCTAAAAAGACAGGTATGTTTTAAAGAAACGACTGCCGAAAACCAGCCCAATTACAGGTTACGTAAAAAAAATAAGATCTCAAACATGAATTCGAAAATCATTGGTCTAGGCTTTGAATGCTGGATTTAAACCTGCGATGTCACGATTAGAGCCAAGTTTTCTTCCAGCGGTGCCACGACGGCTTTAGGGTTTTTAAAATAAATGTTGTAAGAATTAAAATTTCAGTATCTTTGTACCTAATTGTAAGTAAAGTTGCTACTAGCTGATCATTAAACTATTCCTCATCCGTCCTAATACGTATCGTCTTTAGTTTTTGTAATAATTTACGCATAATATTATTATAATGGATTAATTGCACAGTACGCGGAAGATTCGCAATATTGCGCACGCTGCGCGGCTATGAAATGTTGGAGAAAACTAACTTCAAGGTCCGACGGTACCTGCCTGCCATTAGTGGTATTGAGTGAGCGGCCGCCGGCCGGTGTTAAGTCAGAGGCACATATTTGATGAACAGGTATCGTCTGGTCCTGTGTGACTCTCGAACTTAGTACACAAAACAAGTTTTACAGCAGGGTTAAGTTCTACAGGAATTCAAATCAAATTATTCGATTTATCGTGTATCAGAATTTGAATTCAGAACTATGTACTACTCGATAAAACAAAACTAAAAAACAATAAAGTACCACTTAGTTTTGAATTCAGAACAAATTAAAAAAAAAACGAAAATATAAATTCAAATAAAAAAATATATTTTTTTTTGGTTCAAATACTGATACACGCACGATAAATCTAATAAGTAATATGATGAACCTGGAAATTAGCAATCGTTTGTATTCGGAATAACGATGCTTGCTGAGGTTCATTAAAAAATAGAAGCATTGATCTACTAGCAGCTACCAATTAAGAAGCTCATGAAATAGTTACCGGCGCGCGCGACCTAGCTAACTCCTTTGTTTCACCAGTTACCTCATGTGACGGGATCCATTGCGAAACATGCGATAATATTACGATAATATTACTATGGTTATTGCGATACGGTTTTATTTAACAGCGAGTATGGATGTTATAGCTAGACTGGTGTAGGTTAAGTAGCCGGTTGCTTAATACAGCTATTGTTTTCTTTAGCAATGCAATGTTTAGGGGTCAATAGGGAAGTAAAATACTGTTTATTTGGAAAATATTTACTTGGATTATTATTTGGTAGGTAATATTCTCACACAGAGCAGTAGCAACTGTCAGTACTATTCAGAGGTGGAGGACAGGAGCCCTATTACGGCTTTGAAATAGACTGCTCTAGTGATGTGACGACCAAAGTTAACCTTTTAAAAATAAATATTATATTAACACGCGCTATCCATAATTACATTCATTTTGAGATTTTCATTGCGAAATGTAAATGAGCTATAATTTGAAACGAATGAGAACGCATCAACCTTCATATAGGGCGAAGGCTGCGTAGGTTGTGAAATCAGTACAAAGAGCAATTACTATTAAACATTATAATTATTCCGACCCAAATAGGCGGCCTCCCTTATATTTTTCAAGAATTCGAATGGGAAGGGATCTTATTAGGTTTTTGTATGATAAATAACATAACAAAAGCTTAACCTAGCGGTAGTCAGCATTCGTTTGTTGGACCAACGTAATAGCTGGTGAGTCGTATCCCTGTTAAGAATGGCAGTAAAAATGCACCTAAGATAAATTAATAATTCACAACACAACAGTCTTCTTCTTCTAAGTGTTGCTGAGTAACGCAATCTGGGGATACCCTTATAATTATGTCCGCGTGTATCTATTTAACTATTGATGAATTTGGAGTGGTGTGTTTGTTTTGATTTGGTTTCTATGGAGTGATGAAGGCGATTACTCCACCGACAAGAGCGCACCTCTTAAATAAAGAGAGCGGATTTGGAGGAAGCAAGAGAAGTGTGTCAAGACCGATGCAAATGGAAATCCATAGTCACTGCTCATCCCGGTGGGAAATAGGCGTGAGATTATATGTGCGTATTAAAAGCCGTTTGCATGCGTGAGTCAATGTTGATAGAAAGGTAATTGAACTCAGTTGCTTAATAATATAAATAATATACAACTTCAATATACTTCACAACAAAGAGATTCTTATAACCACAGGTCTTTTTAAAAGTTCTTCAAGAATGTACGCATGCGATAAATACATACAAAGTAATATGTCACATAACACGAATGTCTGCTTGATCTTTTCGTGAGTATATCTATTCAAAAAATCGACGAAACGTTTCGAGAAAAGGTAGGCAGTGCCTTGCTATTGCGCTTCGCAGATTAGTCGACCTATTTACTAAGTACCGAATAGAACATTGCTAGATCCAAGTATTTCTAAAGCTAATGGCTTTAGCTAGCCGTTTACTCCACGAGCGGTTGTTTGAGAGTAGGTATCCAAATCTACAATCTACTTATCGAATTTTATATATAGAATGAGAAACTTACTTTTTCTTATTTGTTCCAAATTAACTTATTATTCCAAGGAGAAAATTAAATCGAAAAAGCCTGACTCACACTGGACAATCAGAAGCTCGAAGAGAAACTAAGCACGAGTAAGTTCTATAAAAACAAAAAAAAACCCACATTCTTCTTCTGAGGCTTCCTATTCGCTGACTTCGACCTCTATAAAAACACCAAGAAACGCAAATGACTAAACAATTACGTGTTTAACACAAAACGTTGCGAGGTAATCCAGAGGGCGCGTGTAATCAGCCACTCGGTGACGCGGCGCAGGCGCACGTTATCGGGCGATACGAGCCGGATGCGGCGGGTATCACCCGCACTGTCACTGCCCACTGCAGATTGATTGTAAATATTACAATTATTTTATTTCGGGAGCTTACAGCCACTTTGAAATTATAATGCAAGAATTTATTGTGGAATTCGACATGTCATCGTGGTGAAACTCTCAACCAATGTCTATGTAGGCTGTTTTTGAAGTGTCCTTTATCGCAACACATCTTTTTAAACGTGACTTGTTGTAAATTTTGTGATACCCCTGTTTGGAGACCGCATCAATTCAGTCATAGTGTCACGGGTTCGACGGGTTCTAAACCACTGAATTCGATTTTATGAGTTTGAATTCATATTTGGAACATAATATAGATAATTGATATTACATTTGCAGCAGGATTTGGCCCGGTTAATGGCAATAGGCTCACCCTCTATTACATGAGACTTAAAGATAGTGAGGAGTGAGTATACTATACACTTCTGCCTCTCTTCGGGGATACAGATGTGATGTTGGTTATGTTTTATGTTGGTATTTTTGCTTCGGATGTCATTTACTCGGCTGCGCAAACGGGGAACCCTGAAAGTCTCCTTGGTAAAAATGTTAAGACGACATACCTGAAGATGCCCATTGGTAGTGCGAGCCTCAGTTCAGGGCGTTGTCTCAGAGGATAACGTCGGAGAGAATCGGCCCAGAGTGCCGATATATTCCGCACTAAGTCATTTGTGTCATGATAATGATTACTTGATTAATCGGCCTAACTCGACCTTGCATGCTTCACATTAGTGCGTTAAGCCATAGATAAGCCTAATTACGGATATCCACCGATTAGTTTTATTGACGTATCGGTAATAAACAACAAATATCTTGCCCGATAACCGCGGGACAATGATAAGAGTAATAACTTCTTTTATTTTGCTTAGAGGAAGTCGCTACTATCATTAGTAACTTAAATGATACATGTTCATTAAACAGTAATGTTTTGTTTGTTGTATCCTTGACAAGATTACTATAGAGTTCATTGTTATAATTATTTTCAAATACCTAACTAAAAAGCTTAGACCGCGTTCGCTATTTATAAAAGCTTTGTCAAAGTGTATAAAAGTAATTTGTGTGATAAGTAAATAATAAAGTATAGTGTAATAATAGGTTGATGAGATTGGTAATTCACCTCACAACCCACATGATAGAAGAAGAGAAGTAAGTAATTACTTTCGGAGCCGTGGTAGCCTAGGCCGTGGCAGCTCAGTAAGAAGAACGCTTGACTCACACTGTCAGGTCTCAGGTTTGGCCACGGGCCTAAACCAATGATTTTCGAATTTGTTTCCGAATTCGTGTTTGGATGATAAATGATTATCAATCACGCGCTCGGTGAAGAAAAACATCGTGAAGAGACCCACATACCTAGTTACCTAAAAATGTGTTTGGAAGATACCGGTGTGATTAGGTTTTCTATTCAGTTTGGAAGGTCAGACAAGCAGTCGTTTCGGTAAAAAACTGACCTGTCAAAGCTTCAGGTGTCTTAAGCGGCCTCCGTGAGAAACGGGGTAAGGCTAATGAAATGAAAAATTGAACTCAATACTCTCTGCTTACACGTCTTTACTTTGCAAGTCTTTTCTGAAATTAGCAGATATACTTACTTAGATATATTCTGTTTTGCAATTCGGTTTGCGAAGGACTAAGAGCCTTTTTTCTTAACAAAGTAATTCGGCTTTTACTTTGTTAAGTAAAAAGGCTGTTAGTCCTTCGCAAACCGAATTGCAAAACTGAATATATATCTATCTGCTAATTGCAGCGTGTAGCATGGTGTAGCCGTTATTTATCAGTCAGAGACCGAGCTAGGACAAGCTATTAAATTAACAGCGTTATTATGTATTAGGTAAGAGTGCGATGTACTGGGGTGTCTGGTGCAATCGGTTACTATACCGTGTTGCAACGGCAGGTTAAAGGCTCACTAGAGCCCGTATTGGAGTGACCTCTGCGATGGACAAATATAGGTCAGGAAACTGACCTTTAAACGATGACTCTGGCTCCATTATTGGCCATACAGAAAGTCTAAACGTGCGATTTAACGTGCCTTCTCAAGCACGGAATCTTTTTATTTTTCGGATTAATCAGGCGTTTTAGCCTGAAATGTCTTGACCTCAAGGGACTGCCGCACAAAGTGATTTCGTGTGTCATACGTGTCCCGGGAGTCGAACCCAGGACATTCGAATTGTGAGCCCAACGCCCAACTATTAGACCACGGAGACCATCGTACGCCGTGCGCCCCTAAAAATCTCAATTTTGTAGCATTTTCGACGACTCAGTGGTAAATTCTAAGATTCACCAGGCGCCTGCCCTGGTGAAAGTTCGAAATTAACGATTATTACTACGAGCTTTTACAGTAATTTATAATAAGTACGTACAAATAAATAAATAAGTACAAATAAGTAAAACTATAATTGAGGCACAGTTAAAATGCTCCCTTTTATCATCTTTCGACCGAATTCAATTTTAAAATATCTTTATTCAGTAGGTAACATAGTTACACTTTGAATCGTCAATTTTTATATAACGAACGTGTCATCCGTCTAAAACTGCAGATTCTCACAACCTGTATAGAAGAATGTGCCCATCACGCTCGCAGCAACGTTACCCCGTTGGATGAGTCGCCTCCTTGCTCCCCTAGCCGTTTGCCCAACTCTCTGATAAAGCGCTTCCCTTCAGATCCCCAAGACCCTGCCGTTACACTTAAAAACGTGTATGCTTAAAATGATAATTTATTGAGAACAGTGCGATAAGTGAGACATGTGGTGTAAAAGACGATATAGTGACTAAGATTGAGAAGGGAATGTTAAGTTGGTTTGGACACGAGCGGGTGAAGGGTAGGGCTTATGAAAGAAATATATATTATAAAGATCTAGAAGGACACACATTGATCAAATTGTAGATGTCCTTATAAAAGTTTCAGTAAGATCTACTTTGAAACGGCGTGTGTGTATGAAACGATTGATGAATGTGGAGGAAGCAAGAGAAGTATGTCAGGATCTATCAGGATCTATTTAAGCCAATGGAATTCCATAGTCTCTGCTTACCCTGGTGCGAATAGGGGTGAGTTAATGTATGTATAATTTATTGCCAACTTCATCTTTCTAAACAAAACACAGGTCAATGTCAATTACTTTTTAATTAGCTGACCATTTTTTAATTAGCTAACCATTCGCATGGTTAAACCACGCCTCTTAAAAAGGCATAATACTTATGTTTTATAGCTTTTAAAACTATAAACCTTTTGACGTTGAGATATTATATACCTAGTTATACTCAGCAGTGGGACGAGTTTAGACTGTTTGTTTAAATTGTCAAAAAAAATGTGGAGGTCTTAGGATGTAAAGAAAGACAATTCATATTGTATTACTTCAAGTATAATATTTTATGAAGTTAGATACCTAATTTATTGGGTGTATTGTACCTATGTAACGCAATTCGTCTAGGCCCCTGTGCCGAGATTTTGCCGCGTGCAGCTTCTTTTCCCCGGCTATAGGTACAGGTTGTTTGAAGCTGCAGCAGTTTTAGGCGGATGAGACGTTCGTTATATAAAAAATGACGATTCAAAGTGTAACTGTGTTACTCACTGAATAAAGTTATTTTTGAATTCGGAATTGGACTCATTCACTGTCGTAAATAAAAATAAAATAAATACTTCCAAGTTCGAAATAAAGAAGTTCTCATTACAATTAAGTTGTTTTAATATTACATCATATTAATAATCAATATTTACAAATATTCAAGACATAACCGGTGATGTTAAATATTATGAGAAGTTAATTTGATTCATATACACATCTGGATAACAATAAATAAAATATTATGATGATATTTACACAGGCTTTTATACTTCATTTAGGCCATGTTAACCTTAAAGTACTACGGGATTGCAGGCTGATCATCCGATCGTCCGATAGTAACATCGTGCATCGGAGAGCACGTTAAACAATCGGTCCCGGCTACACTTTTACTTACTTACTTAGTTTAGTGCTTTTTTTTATGGATGCAGATTGTTATCCTACTACTTTTTTCTACTCTGCTTACCGCGATCGAGGTTACTGCTACGAGATTACGCACGTGTCGTTCTTTGTATGAATGTGACAGGTTCACAACTGTGCAAGTAACATCTAAATTACAAGTAGTAATAGTAGTATTCATTGTAGCAATTTGTAAGGACATAAATCACTAATGATTGGCGTGCAAGACTGACAGAGGTCTCGAGTTTGCATTAGCCTTTTCATGTCGTTTCACAATTTATGTAGTTACCAGAAACTTAAGCAATTTACCATACGATCGGAACTAACAAGGAAATGAAACCATTGTGTTTCAGATAATGTAAGCGATTCCGTATTATGATAACAACATGCGAATGCAATTCAGTCCGAAGAACGTCAATGTTTTTGTTTTCAATTCCGATTTGTACGCATTAATAATTTAAGTAAGTCCGTTTATCAACCACGCAGGTGGTATTGCGTCTGTTTTCCGAATTCCTTTTGTAGATTAACATTATCAGAGAATAATAAAAATACATTGTTTGTCACTGAAATAACTGGCATTCTTGTGTAATATTGTTGGTCTAGCAGTTGCCATCGACACGATAAGAAGAAGCAAAAATCTCGGTGAGGTATGGCTACTTCCTTCATCTTGCGATGGATGTACTGACTACCCCAATCGGGAATTATTAATTAAAAATGAGCTTATGTTATGTTATGTGATATTGAATTTGTGTAACATTAGAATTTAAAATTAGATTATCAGTTTCTTAGGCACAATAACAATAAATAAATGTAGTTTGGTATGTATCTGTTACTAATATCCAAATTTCAAAAATATAGTGTTATAAACAAATAGGTTTATCATTGACTGCACGGATAAGACTATTATGAATAAGTACATAATAGTCTTACTAAAACTGTTAAAACAATTTCGCAGGGCATAGTAATAAGATTTAATAAATAAATAAAAATGTATTCTAATTAATTAAATAGTTAAATTTCCCAATGTGATTAGAATGGAAGGACGCCACAGATAATATAAAACACAACATTGAACTATACGATATAATGATCCGAGCTTCGATGTAACCTAACCTAACCTAACTTCAGTAAGTAGATATATTTCTAACCTTAGCGTTTTTAAGTTTATCGTTGAAATCATCTCGCAATTTAAAAATCTTTATTCCTTTGGTAATTACTGTCTACATACAATTTTATGGGGACGTGATGTCGTCAAGGCATCCATTTTCCTAGCAATTAAGACGATAGTATCAGTTCTGTTCTTTGACCGTAAAGATACTTAACAACTAATCTAAACTCTATAATAACCGCAATACGCAATACGAATTACATATGTCAGCGGTATTATAGTGTTGCCACACGCTTGTGAAATAGACTCACAAATGTCGACTTCCCAAGGTGTTCCTTGATTTACCATAAGTACTTACATTCGGCAATGATTAGTACCTACGTATTTATAAATGTAGTACTTAATATATTTTTACGTCTCGCCACTAAATTTTATATTTCCCTTAGGGGCCACGCATTAGGGCACCAAGCTGGTGCCATCAAAGCCGCGCTAGTAGCAATCGAATCCGGAATAATTTCCCAACAACCAACCATTCCTAGTGCAATTTTTTAAAGGAAACTGACCCTCGCCTAATACTTTGTAGTTTATGGCACCTCATATTAAATGAGTAATTGGTGACTTTGCCACGGGACCCATTTTAGGAAAAGCTGTCCTAGTGAGATAGGGCCCTAAACCAGTGGTCATTGACCAGACTCCTTCTTCATTACAGGTTGACAAGAGAAAATCGACATATCTATTCTGGTATTGACGGACACACAAGGTTTTGTATTATTTGTCCTTTAAAGCTAGTTCAACAGGCTAGTTGATATCAAATAAGATACATACATGAATCCGCAAAAACACATTCAGGAGCGCGGGGCAGTCCGAATGCAAGCTTTGCGTTACCTGTCAACTATTATGACCTCATCGGGCCACCGAGCTAAAGACCATTTTCTATCTCTAACTATTGCATTGCTTTACGTATTTTCTATTTTTGTCTACAGATGCGTGGTGTAGCGGAGTTCAAACGCGATAATGCGGCTCTGCTGGACGGCCTGCTGCCCGAACATGAGAAGGATGCATTCCTGGACCATAAGGTGGTTAACGTGATGAAGGGCAGAGACCAGAAGGGCAGACGGGTGCTCATTGTCAACTGTGGAGGTATGTACTATTTTGATATTTTTGTATGTAATGTGATTCTTTGGCGGATAAGGGTGAACTCTTACCGAAGTGGAGGGAAGATGTGCAGAATTGACTAATCATAACGAGCAAGAGATTGAGAGATGTTCGCAACAGCAAAGACCGCAAAGAGAGAGTAAGGGAGAAGGCTGTGAATGGGGATTTGGGTACGACTGCTGGGTGGAAATAATGTTTTTACTGACAATATTGTACAATAGCCTAGCCAATCAATTTTTAAGTGAGAGGCTATCGAGTGTCGTGTGGTAGAGCAAAACTACAATCGTAAAATATGAAAAACAAACAGATCACAATATGACTAAGCAAATAGCTTTACTATAACTACCTTTCAATATATGAAGCAAACACGTGGAGGTATAATCAATTATTGTTACTGTTTAACTTGTAAAGATTATTTAATATGTAAGTGATGGTAAGGAATCACGTTTTATTAGCGCGTGTTATAATATTAGCACTCTGTTGCACAAATATTCATTTGTAGTGAACGAAGATAAATTATTTTTTGATGGTATATTTTGACGTCACTTATTGTAGATTTGCGGCAAATGGCATAAATTTTTTGACGGTGCTAATCTCAGTATGAACTATGGACTATTCTCAATGAAGCCTTCAAATATCCGATGATGCAAAAAAAAAAAAAAATTTCGTACCTAATGCGTTGTCTTTACTATTTATTTTAGGACAAACAATGAAAGAAGTAGGTACAAGGATTTTGAACCATTAGGTTGTAACCCTGACACTAGGGTTGAAGAGATCGGTCGTCGATCTCATAATTCACGTGTGAGGAGGAGGATTAGGTTGTGAGTTAAAGTAGGTATAAGGTACATAGGTACTATCGTAGAATAGGCCAACGAGTCAAATCAGTTACTTTTTACTAAACGTCAGAATACGAAATTATTATGGAATTTGTATGAAAAAGCATACTGTGACGTCATAGAAAGACGTGACAAAATATCAGACTTATTGTTACGTTCTTTGAATAAATTCATAAATAAGTTAAATAGAAAGAATAAAATGTTTTTCGTTAATTTTAGCTCTGTCTTAATTTAGTAATCACAATTTCATAATTTTTATCTTGACCCTAATACACGACGCAGTCATCACGTCACTCGATGGAAAATATTGTTTGGTTTTATTCGGTTTACGGAACGGGCAAGCAATCATAAGCTCACGACTATATCCCAATCTCAATCCCAAATTGGGATAGTCAGAGGTACATCCATCGCAAGATGAACTAAGACCCACACCGTATCGTGCTTTTTGTTAGACCACCGTGATAGGTGGTGAGCCGTATCGCTATCTATAATGGTCGAGCCAACTGTGTTAATGAAAACTACACTTAAGATGGTGCATGTCCAGTATGTACTGAGATTCGAAATTGAGAAGCAAGCCGGTGTACAGTCATGAGCAATATGATGTACCCACTTTAGGACTGTTGCACTAACATCTTTGACATTTAGTGAGACTTACAGTTCAGTTTGTCAAAAAAGTTAATGTGACATGGTACCGAAGTGTACACATATTAATGCTCGTGACCGTACCACAGGACTAAAGTGGCTATAATACATATAAAAAATAAACTTTCTTTTCTGTCTTAGGCTCATGGGACCCGAAGAAAGTGAACGCGGACCAGTTGTTCCGGCTGTTCTACTTGATCCACGAGGCGGCCATGTTGGAGCCCGAGTCCCAGGTTCGCGGTACTGTCGTGCTCATGGACTTCTGCGACATGGGCTGGTCACAGGTCAGTACTCACTATTCACTCGTTCACACATACTCCCCCACTGCTGGGCACACGTCTACCCTCAATCAATAGGAGGTATGCGACATACTCATCGCTGCTGCATTTACGGGGTGATGTTATTTTTGGTAAACATGGCGTGGAGTGGATGGATATACAACACACCCCTGCCTACCCGTTCGTGGATACAGATGCTATCTTATTTGTGGTCTAGTAGCCAACCCATTCGATAGTTTTCTTTCAATCTTCGTTTAATAGTATCTCAGTAGTGATCTATTTCTTGGACGTACTTAGACTTTCTTGTATTTCGTCACGACGGGATGTCCGTTTGAATTTGAATTGCCATCATAATTATTTTTTTATCTTTCGCATAAATTGTTCCGTAGTATAGGACGTAGCTGAGATAAACAATATTTACTACTCTCAGGCCCTCTTGTAAAACTTAATTATGTCTTTAGGCCTCAACTCTTGGCATTCTTCGTCTATTTCCAAGATTAAATTTAAATATATACAGAATAAGTACATACATACTTCTATGTCACGTTATTTGTGCATGTTATGACAAATTGCCGTAATATGCCCAGAGTATATGCATACGAAGCGAAAAATCGACAAGTTGAATTAATCCTCGATGCTTGTTGATATAAAAATTGCATGGTATCATTATTACGAGCTAAACTAGGCTGGTAATCTTCGCGGCAGTTGCCAAACGTCATTGACCTCTGCGCTCATTGTTTTAGAGTTCATTATAATTTGTTCAGCTGTTATATTGGCACGCTAGCCCCGATAGTTGCAAGGAAGCGACCGCACTAGGTCGCTGCGTTCCGTTTCACAACATTTCAGGCCTTTGTCTTTCCTTTATACGAAAAATATTTTAATTTCTTTTGTCTCGAATTACGAAAATAATTGTTTTTATTACCCGTGTCTACTATACACCTAAGCATAAACACTTTCTTTGTTATTTTAATTGGAAGGTGTCCAATTTTTGTCTCTTTGTGATAACAGTATGACAGCTAATTTTGGTAGCTAAATGAGGCGGATGTTACTTGCTTTTTAAAGTATACTTACTTATACGAGTATGCTCGGGTACTCACATATACCTATAGTTAGTCATCCATAATCTATATACGCCTCACATGCTCAGGCCCCTTCATCTAAAGGTAAAAGTCTACATTAGTTTATACATTATTTACGTATGCATAGGTTTTTATATATGCAAGTGTAAACATAGTCGTCAGCGTGTCTAGATCACTTTCCCTGCGCGTGCGCACCGCGAATATTAACTCATGTTGACATCGCGTGTTAAGTAGACTGTGTGTTGAAGTTAAATTAAACGACGCTAAGTACAAGTATAAAAAATGTATTTAATTACTTTAGATTTAGATTACAGCGAAATAATTATGTGACGAATTAAACAAGCGCGCGTGCGACGGCGGCGGAGTCGGTCGAGAAGTGGGCGGTCCCGCGCGCGCGGCGCTCCTGTCCTCTGGTCCTTTGTATCGCGCATGCGCGCGCGTGTTGGTGTTGCCAACATCGCGGTATCGAAATCATGGCCAAATCACTTACTGGTAAAATGTACTTGAGGTACTTATTGCAGGTCGATTATTATTTTTTTAATTAAGTAGTGTTTAATCATTGTGTAGATATCAATGACAATTTTCGTCTTCTTATCGTGTGGGATATGAGATGGATTACCAACCCCATCAACCCTGGTGTCAGGGTTACTATTGAGCCGCTACAGGCTCCTGACATGGCTCATGTAACGACTACTAACTTACATCAGTAAGTAGTAACCGGGACCAACGACTTAACGTGCCTTTCGAAGCACAGATCATCTTACTTTCGGCCTTTAGCGGCTCAATCAATAGTAACCACTGTTGACTGACATGGCTCATGTAACGACTACTAACTTACATCAGTAAGTAGTAACCGGGACCAATGGCTTAACGTGCCTTTCGAAGCACGGATCATCTTAATTTCGGACAATCAGGTGATTAGCCTGTAATGTCCTAAACAAACTAGGGATCACAAAGTGATTTTTGTGGTATGTCCCCACCGGGATTTGAACCCTGGACCTCCGGACCGTGAGCACAACGCTCAAACCTCTGGACCACGGAAGCCGTTGTTTATACATATAAGAATATTGGGGTACTTTTAAATAACGCTAGTTTGTTTCCTTGCAGCTCCCTCTCTGCCCCTTAAGGACTACTTAGCAAGACTTACTTATGGATAACATTTTGACCAGATTATGTAACTATACAGTTGAAATAACTTATAATATAATCTTCTTATTATATGCAAATACAAGTCTTTGCAATCTTTACTGTCTGATAATCCGACGACTATGATGCGCCTTTCTGATTGCTAGATAAATATTATGCTTCTTATCTGAAGCGTCTCAAATAGATTTATCTTTTAGTTATATTTAGATATCTTTAAAAGATAATAGCACTGACACTTATGAAAATAGTGTTGTCAAAACAAAGTAAACTTAAGTCAGGAAGAAATAGTGAGCAAACACCCTTAAGGTCTCAGGGCAAATCCCATTGTCTGGAAATCCAGGAGAAAAAGGGACTATGTTTGTGCATAGGGTTAAAATACAGGGTATTAGTGACATCGTAACAAATACTGAGGGGGATGATTCAGACCATGATTCTGAGTCGATATCAAGTGGAATTTTCTGTCGGAAAATTCATGATTTTTTTTTTTCCATATTTTCCGTTCCATACTTTTGCGAAATTGCGAAATTCCACTTCATATCAACTCAGAATCATGGCCTGAATCATCCCTCAAAGTTTTCGTTACGATGTCACTAACACCCTGTATAACGTAACATAGCGAGGAGGCGAGCCTATTGGCATTAACTGCACAAATCATGTAAACCACGTGATATCAATTATCTATTATCCAAAAACGAATTCAAACTCTAATAATAATAAATCACTAAAGGCAATGTATTTCTTTGTATGTGTACAATGTGACTAAGTATAGAAAAATAAGTATACATATATTGAGGAGTTCGGTGGCGCAGCGGTAAACGCGCTCGGCCTGCGATTGTTGAAGTTAAGCAACTTTCGCAAAGGCCGGTCATAGGATGGGTGACCACAAAAAAAAAAGTTTTCATCTCTAGCTCCTCCGTGCTTCGGAAGGCACGTTAAGCCGTTGGTCCCGGTTACTACTTACTTACTGATGTAAGAAAGTAATCGTTTAATCGGCTGCATTAGCAGTCGTTAATAACCACCAATCCGCACTGGGCCCGCGTGGTGGTTTAAGGTCCGATCTCCCTATCCATCCATAGGGACGGAAGGCCCGTGCCCCAGCAGTGGGGACGTTAATGGGCTGGTGATGATGATAGCATATCCGTACCTGCTAAATATTATTTTCGGTTTGATTGAAAATTATGTGTCATACCAAAACAAAGAAATTCATATTATGCTTATCTAACGTACAGCCTTTATTTGTAGAGAATGTACAGGTACTACCTTTGTTTTACAATACTGTTTAATACTAGCTCTGACTGATCCCTGTCGATGTTTAAACAAACACTGTTTGAACTTTGTTCTCTAGTGAATCTCGTAAGCTCAGAGGTCAAGAGACGTGTGATCATTATTATTGTATACATCAAATGTTTTTATGCGGTATCCATGCCGAAGAACAGTGAGTGTACATATTTCATAATATTTTCCATTGTCTCTGCAAATATCTTTGTTAATCGCATACGCTTCACGTGGACAAAAAGTGCACTTTGGTTTAGTGATTCACACTTACTTATGCAGTAGTGTTTATGCGTACATAGTGTTGCATGCAACAATAGAGTTGTTTTACAAAGATTTGGTATAAACACGTTGGGAACAAAGCCCTTTAGTTGTTCTTTCAGTGTCACTTTATTTGTGCAAGGGAGCACTTATTGCAAAATCTGTTGCTTTTTTTATGCAATTTTCGGTCAAGACAATGTCAGGCGCATCTTGTGTACAGATATCCTATACTATACAGATACACCTACCCTACAGACAGTCGACGAAAGCCAAATACTTAAACACAGTGGCGAAATGAATTTTCGTCCAACTCACGTACTTATTCAAGAACTGTCTCCTATATCGACTATTATAGTCTATTGTTTAACTACCTTTTACTGCAGTTCTTTATCAGTCTTACTATATATACATTTTGGTTTTGATTACATCAAACAATTGTGATGTATTTTTATTGATAAATATAGAGATTATAAGCTCTATCACTGATCATGTTTGCTTCGATATAAAATTGCACTGTCACAGTATTATTGTGTCGCGAAGTTAAGTCTTAATTCAGGCAAAGACGTACAAGGACTTCTAGGCAGTAAATAAAAAATACTTAAATAATTATTTATCGGACGGACACCGTAGACGTGGTAGACCCCGGAAACGATGGCGCGATGATCTCGACGGTTATCGAAAAGACTGGATGGAGCTCGCACAGAACCGGGATACTTGGAAGAATATGGGGGAGGCCTTTGCTCAGCAGTGGGATCATATAGACTAATAATAATAATAATAATAATAATTATTTATCAATCCAGGTCTTAACGGCCTCTGTGGTGTAGTGGTTGAGCGTTGTGCTTAAGATCCGGAGGTCCCGGGTCACTCTGTGATCCCTAGTTTGGTTAGGACAATACAGGCTGATCACCTGATTGTCCAAAAGTAAGATGATCCGTGCTTCGGAAGGCACGTTAAGCCGTTGGTCCCGGTTATTACTTACTGATGTAAGTACGTAGTCGTTACATGATTCATGTCAGGGGCCTATGGCGGCTCAATAATAACCCTGACACCAGGGTTGATGGGGTTGGTAATCCACCTCACAACCCACGCGGTAAATCCAGGTCTGATCTTTTGGTCAGTAATGCGTTTGCGACTTTTTTCAAAACTCATTATCTACATTACAAATAGCTAAAGTGATATAAACAACATCTCAACAGGATTTCAGATACTATATCTCATTACCTAAGCTGATATTTCTAATGTCACGAAGTAAATAATGCGTTATCTATATTTTCAATTAACAGATTATATTACCTATTTATTTGTTATCAACATAATATAGAAATACAAACCGGATGTACGACGGCCTTGACGTTTTAAAAGTAACTGTAAATAATGAGGAAAAGTTGGAAAATCATGATCAATGCTCATCTTCTATATTTAGATCACGTATCAATGAAAGGTCGAAGTCATTCGATTGGTTTGTAAAAACCTATCGTGGGTTAGATTAGGATAGCATATTCATTCGTTTGCTGTGGTCAAACTGTTTGGTTCGATGTTCTTTTTTAAAATAACTACCATAAGATTAGTCTTAGAGCAACACGGTGATAGGAGTAGTCACACGCAGGCGTTCCCTTATCTTCGAAGAAGGTTGCAGAAAACATCGTACTTATGTGTTTTTTAAACACATTCATATGTGATTCTTCAAAAAACCTCGCAACAGACACGCTCTTTTCAATCCTAAGAAACGTGATCTCAATTTTTTGTGCAGCACTAAGGGCGAAATGAATCTATTTTCTTCCAACTTACGTATTCAAGAACTGTCTCCTATATTGACTATTATAGTCTATCTATTGTTTAATTACCGATTTACTGCAGTTCTTTATCGTAAAGTAATTTGCATTCTTGTGGTAGGAATTAGGAAAATCGGAAACGTCGATGTATAAACGATGTGAGAGGAAAATCTTCAGGGTTTTGGTTCAAGGGGCCTCACGTTCGAGGCTGGTAGAGCATTTGTTTATTCTAAAGATGTATGAGTTTGGATATGTGGGTTTATAGCTAGGCGGTAGACATATAAATGGAACATAGCTATCTGATATATAACTTTCTTCAGCATTTGCTGAATTTGCTCAGTTCTAGATATTTCACTGTAACAGAAAAGAACTGAATAAAGAAGAATAGAACTGAATGTTGACACATTGACATTCAGTAATTTCGGGTTGTAGGTATTCGGTAATAGTAGGTAAGAACTATTAGCGAATACAAATCAATGCGATTAAAAAGAAGACGATATTTATTTTAAAAAATTTGACTTGTCAATACGTTTATCTTGAAACAAATACATATTGTTGGTTAGAGTTTCATCTTTAAATGGGCTTAATTGTTATAGATCAATATTTTAGACAAACATCCGGGCTTTGTCCTCGCCACGACTAAGGGAATTGGTTTTCCCTAAAGGATGTTTCAAACACCTTTGTATCTCAAAATAAACATATCAATGTTGATCCTTTAGAGTATACAGATAATATTCCTGTGTTATTGGCATTTGTTATGAATGTTATCATACGTACTAATATGTACAGTCATGAGCAATATCATGTACCCACTTTAGAACCTTGTCGCATTATCATATTTGACATTTAATGAGATTTACGGTTTAATTTGTCAAAAAAGTTAATGTGACATGGTTTCAAAGTGTATACATATTAGTACTCGTGACCGTACTTCGCATCATTGTTTTTCATTCCTTACGTCTGTAAGGACTAAGACAAAGGAAGGGTTAGGACTAGTCTTCTTCTAAGTCTTGGTTGTGAGGTGGACGACCAACCGCAGCAACCCTGGTGTCAGGGTTTATATTGAGCCGCCAAAGGCTCTTGACATGGCTCATGTAACGATTACTCACTTACATCAGTAAGTAGTAACCGGGACCAATGGCTTAAGGACTAGTAATACCACCCATACATACTGACGAATGTGACGAATTTGGAATTGAAGAAGTAGGAACGGACACGAAGCCAAAATTAGCCGATTATCTATTTCCAAAGCTCCTTGTGATTTTTTTCTGTCGGGTGTTGTACTAGGGTGCTGTATGAACTAATATCAGTAATAGGTTTTCATTCGTCTCTCGAAAGAAGCGCCACGGATGTTAATGGAACTAATTCACAAGGCATAATAATTCTATGCACATACAGCGACACTAGCGCCGTGGCCGTAGCTTTTTTTCTTTGTCGTCTTATCTTTTGTGCGTTTGCCGCAAGCAAACATCGTCCGTGTTGCTTAGGATATAAGGTCATGGTTGAATGCAGCAGTTTTACTTGCATATTTTGACCCTGTACACACTAACCACAACTGGGCCAGTACATGAACTTCCTCGGTTCATTGTTGTAATCCGATTAGCGATTACTAATAGGATGTAATTATATCGATCAATCGCTCGGTTGTGAACAAAAATTAATACGTACGTGAATATTAATTGGATTCACAGTCCCTTATCAGCTATATAAAAATAAAATAATCATAATTTATTACCTAGTAACATTGTGATTGTAACAAAGATATTTTTATGACAAAGTAGTCAAATAATACTTTTATTAATCTTTCATACATACATACATACATAAACTCACGCCTATTTCCCACCGGGGTAAGCAGAGACTATATGTAGAATTCCATTTGCTTCGATCCTGACACACTTCTCTTGCTTCCTCCACATTCATCAATTGCTTCATACACGCACGCCGGTTCAGAGTAGATCGTATTAAACCTTTTCTAAGGACATCTCATCTTCATCTTTCATCTTCTTCATCATCATCTTTCTTCTCTCGTGTGGGTGATGAGGCCTATGAGTGACCTCATCAACTTTTGTGTCAGGGCTACTATTGAGCTGCCAAAGGTATCATGGCTCATGTAACGGCTACCTACATGGTAGTAGTATATAGTAGCCGGAACTGACTGCTTTATGTGGGTCCTGAGCACGGATTATCTTACCTTCAGGCAATCGGCTGATTAGTAGTTTATTACTCACAAACCTTATAATAAATAACTTAATGAATGTTCTCATGTCATTGCAGACAATGGGTCTAACACTGGCGTTCTCGAAGCGGCTTCTGAAGTTCATCCAGGACGCGATGCCACTGCGACTGAAGGAGGTGCACTTCGTCAAGCAGTCGCTGCTCTTCAACGGAGTATGGAAGATGTTCAAGCCCTTCATCAGGGAAAAGCTAAAGGCCAGAGTAAGTATTTGTCCTAATCATCATCTCCGAGATTTGACCGGTCCGGTTTTATTACAGAAGCCACTGTCTGTCTAACCTTCCAACCCGCGATTGAAAACCAGCCAGGATAGGTCACGTACTTCCGAAACGCATTTCTAGGGAATGTAGGGGTTTCCTCGCGATATGTTCTTTCACCGCTGAGCACGTGATAATCATGTATAATCCAAACATGAATTCGAAAACAAATTCGAAAATCATTAGTTTTAGGCCCTTGCTGGGACGAATGTTGGGAAGGTTCAAAAACCAGCGAACTCACGTCAGAGTCGAGCGTTCTTCCAACAGAGTTACCACGGCGCTCTCAATGTCAAAATTAATGAATGTTCCTATTTCTTGACAGATCTTCTTCCACGGGAACAAGATGTCGTCTCTCCACGAGCACCTGGCACCATCCCACCTGCCAGCAGACTACGGCGGCGAGTTGCCCGCCATCGACTACTCCGGCGCAAACTGGTACCCCGTCATCAACGACATCCTCCCTCATATACACAACTGGAACTCTTACGGGTTCGCCAAGAACGCGTAGGTAGCATTTAATCTTAGATAGGTTTTGTTTCTTTAGCGAGACAGTTTGTTGTGTCGTTCGATCAGTTTTTCGCCGCATGAGAATAAGAATATCTATTTTGATTAAAGAAGAACTTTGTGCCAGAAAAGAGATGAAATGTAATTGTAATTGTCCACTGCCGCGCTATGGAGTGAAGACCAGCGTAGATATACGGAATCGACCAATCACCGCGAGGAAGAAAGTACAGAGCGTATTTTCTCTCGCATGAGATGTTTCCTCTTCTCTTCGCTTTGGTGGAAATCTACTCCAACGCTGAAAACATTACAGTGATGACACGCACATTTCAACCAATCGCAATGGCCGACGATAACGTCAAATTTAACGAGATTGATCGAAACGATGTCTACAAATCAAAGTCTTGCTAAAGTCTAGGTTTAAGTTAGATGATTGCCATAATTGAGGTTCTGAGCAGAGCTGTAGAGGTGTTCAATGTTGACGGTTGAGCTGGAGGATTATTTGCAATATTTAGTAATAGGCGTTTTAAAACTGATAGTGGTAGCTTTAGCCAAATGTAGTTGATATAGTCTGTGGGGAACAAAGCAGCTACCGAATTCTGTACGCGATGTACTTCGTGGTCATCTACAAAATGTTATGCATTTCATGATACTGTTAAAAAGCTATTGTGCTAATGGAATCTAGTTCCTAACGACATAGAGTTTTAAAGAAGGAATTGATTTTAGATATTCTCTCAACATAACATACGTGATGCAACTTTTTTTATGGAATTTTGTATTTAGATTTAGATGTGTTAGCATAATTATTGTATGATAAAGTTCTATCTTTAATGATGATGATATTTTGCTCTATTTCTTGGAATATACTAGCTATTGGTATACTTTATTTTGCAACAAGTATGTTAAAATTTCAATGTTTTCAATTATCTCTATCAAATGTTTAACTTGGTGATTCTTAGGTTAGTTGTTCGAATAGTACGGGATTGTGAGCGTTTATCATGACATATGAGTTCTTAGTGTGTATGAGTTGTCATACTATATTTATTTAGATATTAATAACAACATCCCATTGGAAAGACATAATGATGCTATAGGTACTGTGGCTGTGAACTAAGTACTGTGCCAGTTGTACCATATTCACCAAAACGTAGATTAGTTTCATGACAATATCATAGGAATGGTCGAGAACACTTTGATGTTTTTTAAACCCTAAACAAGCATTGTAAATTAAAATTTTGCCTAATGGAACGTAAAAAATATATTACGTAGTCAAGAAATAATATTATTATTTGAGACCATACCCGTGATAATTATTCTTTAAGGTAAACAATTATGTTATGTAATTTAATTATAAGTATACTTGCTAACGCCTAGTAAAAGTGTATAGCAATTACGCATTTTGTGCCTTTTTGCGCCTTGCTAATATTTCAAGGCAGGCGTTCCTGTAACATTGTCAATTATAAATCATTCCATTTCGTACCTCTAATATTTTATAATGATTGTCTACAAAACGAAATACCTGATTTGCTCAAAGTAGGTTTGTACGAGAAATTATATTACTTATTTCGTTTGAAATGTAAATAAAGATCATTAGTAAAACATTATGTATTTTTTTTTTTGGAGAAGTACATGTAATTGTACTTCTTTTTTCTATTTGCAATCAAAAGTTGTTAATTAAATTTTTGTTGAAGTACGGACCAATAGTGCGATTGATACCAAATTCATCTAAGAAAAGCAATATTGCAGTTTGACATTAATGCGCATATAAAAGCAATTGCGCAATGCTTTCCGGTCGTCGTGGAGATCCTTGGGGGAGGCCTATGCTCAGCAGTGGGCATTGTACGGCTGATGATGATGATTGATTTTTTAGCAAAATGACAGGAGTGGTTTCATGGCCTGGCTTGTTTGCGGCTTGTGCTGTTTGTGTGGCGTCCTGAAATAATAAATACACCTTTTTTCGTCTCTCTTTACTAGAGATAAATAGAGATTTTGATTATTATTTTTTGGTCTTTATTTTACTTTCACTGCATAAAGTTCTTATAATAGCTCTCAGTCCCGATAATTAGTACACCAACTTAATAAAAATAAGAACTCCGCACGCGCGAAGCCCTAAACTGGCAAGCGGTCGCCATATAGGGACGGACGTCGAGGAGGCAAGTAAAACCAGCGAATGCATGATTAATACTGATTATATTGAAAGATCATTACATAGATTATTAGTCATACTAAATAGCTATACTTACTACACTACAATGGTGTCACAGTACAAGGAAGGAACAGTAGTACGTTTCCTAACAAACGGGTTTCTATCATTGAACGTATAGAAGATTGTGCGAGTAGTACAATCAGGCGTTACTTTATGGAAATCCGTGATAACTATAGGTTATTTATTACATACATATGGCTATTTCTGTGAAACAATAGTTGAATATGAGATATTAATGAACTGTAGCAAAAGTCTATTACTTTTGGAGATAAGATGGATAAGGTGGTGGACCTATTGTACACCTTTTCACAGTTACGTTTTTAAACCTTTCACGGACAGAGACCATGGGTCATTGATGGTTCATAATAGGCACCTAGGAATCGGAACGTCCGTAGACGTTCTGTCCTTGAAAGTGTTAAGATACTGCATAGCATACATACCTACATAAAGTCATGTCTTTATACAAAAAACAATATTGTAATTTGAGTTACGAGGTATAAGGAAAACGGCTGCTATTCCTCTTGCATATAGTTAAGTCCATGGACTAGCATTTTTCGCGCTTACAACTAAATCTATAGTTACGTCTCAAGAGGCTAGGCGAAAATGTGAAGGCAAACGATATACTCTATCGAAAAGTCAAAACAGGAGAATGCAGAACGGTGACGTCATCAATAAATGTGGTCAAACGTCATACTCATCGTCTCGTAACAAGAGATCCTTGTTGGTCTACGTCACATAATGATTAGCATTTTATAACGAATCTTTATCGCAGACATCTACCCAAGGATATAGTTCATCATTTTATTTATTTATTTGAGATACGATCTCAATGATGTTTTAAATAATGAAGGCTACATATTGTTAGATAGATAGATAGATATAGCCTTTATTATGGACTTATTGTAACAATTTTTTTTTTATTATTATTATTTATTTTTTTTAGCTTATACATAATATTAAAAAAGAAATAAAGATGTGTTTAATTATGCTCTTCGTCCATTTGTCTTTTGACAAAGGCCTCCTCCAGCTCTTTCCACTTATCCCTGTCTCTCGCCAGCCTTCTCCACATATTTCCTGCTGTATTTTTTATCTCTTCTTCCCATCTCTTAATTGGTCTTCCTCTCTTTCTTGTTCCGTATCTGGGGTACCACTCGGTTACGTCTTTTGTCCATTTCTCAATTTTTTTTCGCATCATATGTCCAGTCCAACGCCATTTGATTTTTCTTATGTGTTCTGTTATGTCTTTGACCTTCGTCTTTTTCCTTATATCGGTCAGTCTCACTCTGTCTTTTCTTCTAACTTTTAGGATGCTCCTCTCCATACTGTTCTGACAAACTTGAATTTTTTTGGCTTGAACTTTCGTAAGAGACCATGTTTGACATCCATACGATAGACAAGGCAGAATGCAAGAGTTGAAGATTTTTGCTTTCGAGTGCATGGGAAAGTAACTGTCCTTCATTATTTCTCTGAGAGACCAGTATCTTTTCCATCCCGACGATATCCTTTGTTGCACTTCTTTGTTCATTTGATCTTTTGGTGATATGATCTGACCCAGATATGTGTAGCTCTCTATGAACTCAATCTCTTCGTTGTCTACCATAATTCTAGTTGGTGTCTGATTAGTCATTAGTTTCGTTTTACTTGTATTCATTGTTAAACCCGCAGCTCTGCTTTGTGTAGCTAGTTGTTGTAGCATTACCTGCAGATTCTCTGGTGTTTCAGTGATTAAAATGAGGTCATCTGCAAATCTAAGATGGTTTATTTTTTTGCCATTTATATTGATTCCAAACTTATCCCAGTTTAGTTCTCTGAATATATTTTCTAACACAGCTGAGAAGAGCTTTGGTGAGAGTGGGTCTCCCTGTCGTACACCCTTCTTTGTTATATAAGTATCTATATTTGTGAATGTTCCTTTTCCCGTATTGTAAATAATGTGTGGTGTGTATATGTCGGCAGAGTTTGGTGGGACTTACCCATAAGATTAATTTTAAGACCAAATTATGTACAAAAAATCATACAATAAATGATTTGATTTTTGTTAGTATCGATACTAAGTATGCGAGTCTAATCATTAACAATTTATTTCAATATTGATGTCAATTGCTTGTTTTTGTTTTGTTTTTAAATGTTCTTTATTTCATCATAAGTACAACTTAATTTGATAACATGACACTGTCTTGTTAGCAAAAATCTTAAATAATTAACAACGTTTATCAGGCTAATAACACCTATTAAAACTTATACTATGAATGTTATCAATACTTTTACAATGTTGTGGTTTCAAACTTTAAGGAAGACAAGTGAAGGGATTTGCTAACATAAACATTTCAGATAATGTTTATACATACTAGTGTTAAACTTACAAGTAACAGAATCAAGCATACGATCTAACATAGTGTAATTTTATAAAGGATCAAATTAATTTAGGTAAGTAAATTAAATAACAAAGTTGCTTAAGATCAAATTTCATATTTATATTTGTGGGTAATTATTTTTATTAATAAAGATGTCAATTGCTTGTTTATGGTTACAATTGATGATAATTGGCGCTCTCTATTACTGTCTAGGCAACGTCGTGTCTCATTAGAGCTATAGTTTGTGTTTGTCCTTTTACATAAATAAAGTAGAATATGTAGATATGGGTGTGTATATATTTTCGGAGGTATGTGACGTAACCTGGGCCGGTTTTCCCTGCGCGGGTTAAAATGTCAGACAGGCAGTCGTTTCTGTAAAAAACCGGACCTATCAAATCATCAGGTCAGGTTAGTTTGTGAAAAATGGACTAGGGAGATGATGTAGATATATCCGACTCTTAGAGGATCCAAATAATTCAGGAAATGAAGCTTACGACTATATCCCAATTGGGGTAGTCCGAGGTACATCCATCGCAAGATGAACTAAGTACCCACACCTCACCGAGATTTCTATTAGACCAACGGGGTAGATGGTGAACTATATACAATAACAAACTTTGACTCAAACTCAAACGGGACTGTCTGTTGACAATCAGTCGTTTTAAATAGTCGGTCTCAACCTCAACATTGACACAATATGTATTAAGTTAACTAAGACATTTATGACAAAGTCGTGTCACTCATTTTGGCAGCTCAATATTAACCCTGACACCAAGTTTGTTAACGTTGGTAATTCTACAACCCACACGATATAACATGAAGAAGATTATGGTAAATATCCCAATAAGTAATAAAAATACGGATGTCTAATAAGAAACGTATGACAGATAAAGGAAACCACGATAAACTTAACAATCTAATCAAATAAACCACGTACCAGCAGGCGATGATGTAGGAGAACGTAATAAAGAACAATTGTATGGTAATCTGCAGTCAGAACATGGTATGATACGCCTACGATATTGGGCACGACTCGACGGTACCTACGGCGAGCGGCATGGCAGGGGTACCGTTAAGATGCGCGTGCGGTCAGTCTGAGTCGACACGACGCGCGAGCCTCTACCGGCCTCTACGCCGCGGCGCAAACGCGAAACTTTCCGCAGCTTTCTTACTCGTTACTTCTATTTTTAAATTTATAATCTACTTACATTCCAAAATTTATAAGTAATTGAAAGTGTTCTTTTTTCAAAACCGGATTCTTTCTTGCCAGCCTTTTATAATCAAAAAACGTTCCAAACCAAATCTGTGTCAGTTACGTTAAGTTAAAATGCGAGTGAAGGGTTCAAATCTGTCGACATACGGATAAAGCTGCTCTCGGTGTTGACATACTAAATCTGTCTCTTGCCCACTTACATACCGAACTTGTTATAAACTAGGCTGATAGAAAAATGGAGGTTCAATTTGACAAAAATGGCTCCCCTTTTGTGGAGTGGGGTGGTATGATAAGGTTGGAGAAGGAACCGATAACGGAGAAGAATTTGTTGGAGAAAGCGGAGACTGAGTTGAGAGAGACACCAGAAGTTCGCGAACAGGCTCTGAACGAACTAAGACAGCTTTTAAAAGGTGAGTTTCGCTGGTCAGTTTATTTTTTATTTATTTTATTATTTACTCTACCGAAATACAATATGACAAGAAGACGAGAGATAGAAGGCACAACTTATTTCTAACACCTTGTGAAGTTGATGGAAAAATAACTCTTTTAGAGTTTCTACATTTTGTTAAAAGTTTTCCTTAGGTTTATGAATGCGTTATTGTGGGTAGTTATATGAACAATAGGTATAATTAAGTAGTAAATCTTCTCTCGTATGGATGACCGATATCATCAACCCTGGTTTTAGGGTTACTATAGAGCCGCGAAAAGCTATGACATGGCTCGGTTAACGACTACCTATACCTACTTACTTAAGTAGCCGAGCTGTAATAAAAGTAAGTGCGTATAATAAATATTAAGTAGGGTACTAAACTTTTTCTCACTTAACATTCTGCATTTCTTTTCTATTATTTTTTCTTTTTTTTTCCGATCAGGGCTTTATAGGAATAAAAAGAAGAATATACTAGACTTTTTATGTAAAAAGATAATTGAAAGAATCGAATAAATATTTTCGGCATAAATAAATCTATTTACGTAACTTAATGTCATTTTCACTGCTACTTTTGTTTGGCCGGTTTTTGTTATCAATTTAGATAACTGTAATTAGACAGATAATAACAAATAGATAACTAGTTGTTATCAGTGAATGCACTGTAACGATGTGCCTTGGTATATAAGACACTAATACGTGTGTTTGTTTGTTTGTTTGTTTATTGCCCAGCCAAATTAGATAGCGATCAGGGATGTTCAAAAGGCCACATTGAAACGATTCATCTAAAAAAGCAATATTGTAATTTGACATTTGCGCATATAAAAGTGCGCAATGCAAACAAATGCCAAATAGCAATACTGCTTTCTTAGATGAATTGCAACAATGTAGCCGTTTCAGACCCCCAAGACTTTGCATAGTAAAATCTAAGGGTCTGTTTCACAGCGCTACACATTTCTTTTCGCCTCTCATAAAGCATTTACTATGATTTTTACTACAGACTACAATATATGAAACGATGATTTCCTTATTTTGGGTACTTACAACCGGTAATCTCGATCAGTCATTATCACGAACAAGCTATATTATAAAATAATGATTTACCTACATCGTTTTATTTCAATACTAATTCTGTGCATTTAATATTTTTATTGACATAAAAACGTACAATAGAATTAAAGGAAAATTGTTATTAATGTTTTCCTTAATCATTCATACCTATAAATAATATCATGCTAGGTATGTACCTTCATGCGATCGCTGTATGATAGTTCAATGTTATTACATACATACATACATAAACTCACGCCTATTTCCCACCGGGGTAAGCAGGGAATATAGAATTCCATTTGCTTCGATCCTGACACCCTTCTCTTGCTTCCTCCACATTCATCAATCGCTTCATACACGCACGCCGGTTCGGAGTAGATCATCGTTCAATGTTATTGCTTTCTATTAGATACTCCCAGGCTAGCAAAGGGGGTATAAATATTTTTATTTTTATACACTTACTAGTAAACCAAGCATACATACAGGGTGTCAGTGACATCGTAACGAACACTGAGGGGGATGATTCAGACTATGATTCTGGGTTGATATCATGTGAAATTTCTTGTCGGAAAATTCATAAAAATTTTAGTGTTTTTTTTTAATATTTTCATGGTCTGAATAATATCTCAAAGTTTTCGTTACGATGTCGCTAACACCCTGTATGTATGCTTGGTTTACGAGTATAAAAAAATAAAAATATTTATATACTAATCAATATTCAGTTTGTTCCCTTATCATCGCGAGATAATATTTTATTACTGAGACTAAAGGTTATATTACATATAAGGTTGAATAACCACATTGAATAGAAAGTGGGTCAACTTTGATGCCAGTAATAAAATTTCCATATACCTATGTACCTACCAAGTATGCCTTGTCAAGAATCATACATAATAAGAAAATTAATAAATGAAAATAAAAACCATTTTTAAAAGTGCATTTTCGTAAAAAAGAAGTAAAACAAAAAATACTGCAGTAATAACAATCGAGAGTCATGGTAGCCCAGTTGGTACAACGCTTGCCTCTCACTTTGAGCTCGCAGGTTCGAAACTAGCACAGGCCTAAACCAATGATTGTCGAATTTGTTTTTTTATTCATGTTTGGATCATAAATAATTATCACGTGCTTAGCGGTGAAGGAAAACATCGCGAGGAAACCCACATTCCCGAGAAACGCATTTTCAGAGGTGTGTGACCTGGTGTTCCCTTCGTGGGTTGGAAGGCCAAACAGCCAGTCACTTCTGTAAAAAATCGGACCAAATCTTCAGGTTAGGTAAGCGGACCCTGTGAAAAACGCGATAATGCTAGGGAGGTGATGATGACTGTGGTAATAACAATATCTGTCCTATCATGTTCAGATTTATCTCCATATAGACGATTCTAATGAACATTTTTTTAATTAGGTATTCATTAAAGTAATTCACGGAATGATTATAATATTATGGTTTTTTATTAGACGCGCAAGAATCTTAAGTACCAAAAATAAGTACTTAGGTACTTACAATACATGTATGATGCATCTTAAGGTTATTCGCACTTAGCTAGTGATGTACTTAATAAAAATATTTTTTATAGGTATATGATAAAATACGTGTTTGTCGTTGTGAATCATATAGAATGGATTTAAGCCTGCAGTCTCCGCAACATTGAGTCGTTCGTTGCGAGTTTAGTGCGTATAATGACGTCAACGGGGGGGCTCCCCGAGAGGGGTGAAAATATTCAAATTCTGAATTCTGCAACCGGAGACTGGCTTAACGCAGATTATACGAAATTGACTTTTATTAAACCCAGCTTTCTTTGAAAATATATCAAAAAATGCGTCTCGTTATCAACCCTCAAGAATTCCCATTTAGTTGTGAATTTACGCGTATAAATGTAGATAGGTAAGTATGCTTGCCTATCTTGCATAAAAATGTAAAAAATAGAGTGGAATACCTACAAAATTCGACTGACAGATATTTCTAGTCACATAATCATAATAATATTAAGAGCGTATTCAGAGTGTGACGTTATTGTAATTAGTAGTCAATTTTGTAACTTTAGAATAGAGTGGAGGTCAGTTCCCATCGGGCTCATGAGACGAAGTGCAATGACTGTTATTAAGACCATTGCGAGATTATGTAGTCTGTGGTTTCGTAGTATTGTGTCTAAGCTTGTAATCACTATGTGATTGAGGTGATATTAGAAACAGGGTTAATTGGCTACTTGACAGTTTTCGGATGAGTATTTAAAAAATTACAATTGCTTATTTTATACCTCTTAAAATATTTTATTTTCTCGAAAAAGCTTCATAATTAATAGAAGAAAACAATTATTTCTTATTTTATTTAAAATTCGCGTGAAAATGATTGGTCACATGACATTTTGCCTAGTGACGTCACAATTCAACAAACAAAGAAACTGTCAAACAGTATCACTTGAGACCTGACAGATAGTTTTTGTTTATTTTGTGAAATGTGACGTCACACGAAGCTCAATTATGGCCTCTCGTGTTTCGGGTTTTGTAATACACAGATAAAAAAACGCATTCTTATTTTGTAAAAATAAAATATTTTAAAATTTGGGTCGTGTAAATAACAAAAACATTTTCTTTTTTTTATTTAACTTATTTATGTATTTTTTCTACTCCTCTACTTTAATCTGGCATTTAAATAACCAAAAAGTCTAATATAAGTACATACATAATTAAACTCTTTGAAAAAGTGTACGCTCTATGGCCTATAAAAGCATTGTTTACAAAGTGTAACTGTACTATAATGTCGCCAAAAAAGCATTGTTGTTGTTTTTTTTTTTTGACCTGGAAACTGGCACCTTTACTTTGTTTGGTGCCATAGATATACTATAAAAAAAAGTATACATTTGCCGCCATTTTCCCGCGCGTTGGAAAATAAATTGGAAAATTTTTGTGTTTCGTTTAAAATTACGTCGTCGTAGAAAAAGTATTGTATGCAACGTTGTATAACTAGGTCAAAAAATGCTCGTGGCGTCTCTTATTGCGATGTTCGCCAAGGCTCACATCGCAACTCACGCCACTCGCATTTTTTGACCCTTCTTATACAACTGTTGCATAAAATACTATTAATCAAGAAAAACGTAATAATAAGTCCAATATTTTATTAGGTTTTTCTATGACGTCATAGTGTGCTTCTCCATAGTAATTTCGTGTTTTGACGTTTAGTCATAAGTAACTGATTTGACTAGTTGGAAACTAGTCTATTGTGTATAAATATTTGCCAGTGTAGCATAGTTCATTCGAATTACTTGATAAGAGGTTTAAATTTTGCTTGGCTGTGAAATACTTAAACCACTAAGTACCTCGATACGGGCGTGGGTTACATCTGTCTTTATAGATAAGTTTCCTAATACATCCAACGATTAGTAACAAAGTAAGAGGTACACCTATACAAATGGACAATTACTTAATTACCAATGCCTTACTCAGCAGACCGGAGATAATGGCTGGCGGGTTGTTCAGCCTCAGAATATGCCAGTCATAAAGTTGATGAAGGTTCAATATTACGTCGCATGTAGATTTCAATGATTTGTATTTGAGATTTCATTCCATGGATAAGAACTGTTGTTACTGAAACCAATGAGGGACTTTCAAGGCCATTTTCCCTAATCTTCTCTCTTCTATCGTGTGGGTTGTGAGATGGATTACCAACCCCATCAACCCTGGTGTTAGGGTTATTATTGAGCCGCCAAAGGCCCCTGACATGGCTCATGTAACGACTACGTACTACATCAGTAAGTAGTCGTTAAGCCGTTGGTCCCGGTTACTACTTACTCATGTAAGTAAGTAGTCGTTACATGAGCCATGTCAGGGGCCTTTGGTGGCTCAATAGTAACCCTGACACCAGGGTTGATGGGGTTGGTACTCCATCTCACAACCCACACGACAGAAGAAGAAGTAAGTAGTAGCCGGGAGCAACGGCTTATAATTATATTATATTTTATTAGCTCATAGTTAGGTATATTTTACGTTTTATTCATTTTTTTTATTAATCTATCTCACATCGTTTGTTTAAAAGTGTTTTACGTTTGTGGTAGTTTACAAATTGGCCTTTACTTGTAATTGTGATGAATATTGTGTAAATAATTTTATAAGGTACGCTCCCCTAACAAAATAAAATAATTAAAGAAAAATTGACCTAGGCGTTTTAAATTTTAAGTCACCTTTTGCTTGGCGCTAAAGCGAAATGCTTCTCTATAAGCGAGGCATTATTGTTTTATTTTATCTTATCTACTTATTCTATTTAATAAATTCTTACATTTTATATTATTTTATATTACATACCTTCAATTTCAATGTCTAAGTATAAAATACACGATTGCAGGTGAAACGTCTCTGGTGATCCCGATCGACAATGATGACTTTCTTCTCAAATTCCTGCGACCATGCAAGTTCTACGCTGAAAGCGCTTTTAAGCGGGTACGTATGATATTGTAACTTCTTTATGAGACTACACTTTAAAGGTGAACGCGCACACAGACGCGCTGCGGGCGCTGCACGCGCTGAAGTTATCATATTTTTTTAAATCTTTGTATGAAATCGTATGCAACGTCGCGCACCTGTCGCCGCCGTATGACTTGCATTTTGCCACAAAATGCGACAACTTCGGCGCGTGCGGCTCCTGTGGCACATCTATTATCCGTATCGAAGATCTCTGTAGTGTTTGCCTTGCCTTGCTTATTTGCTGAATTGGTTTAAAGAGCGACCAAACATAGAATGAGTCCAGCTGCTTACCTTCCCGGACATGATATAAAAAAAACCGACAGTTTGTGATTATTTGTTTTTGAGATTGTGGTCTTTCTAACACGATCGTGGTCGTTTTATGCATATGCACAGCATGACAAGACAAGACAAGACACCTGTAAAGTAGGCAGCGTTGTATATGTAGTACACATATTTCCACTCCTAGCCAGCTACGATGTGTGTGTGTGTGTGTGTGTGTTGTATAATATTAAGTATTACACGTATCTTATAAGTACGAAAAATTGATAAAATGCCCATCGGAATTTAAATGTAACTTTCGAAATGCATCGAGGTAGAATACTAGGTCGAGCATAATTACGAATAAAAGGAAATTTGTAGTATGTCTAAAGATGAATGTAAATCATTTTTTTATTTAATTTCTATCATATGTCTACTACAGGATTATGCCAGCCTCATAATAACTAAAGTAAATTTATTCTTCACCATTTTAAACAAGTAACTCCGAGATTCTGGCCCCAGTCATATACAGGGTGTTAGTGACATCGTAACGAAAACTGTGGGTCAATGATTCAGAGTTAATTTTAAGTGCAAGCCTGAATCACCCCTCAAAGTTTTTGTTACGATGTCACTATAACCCTCTATAGTTACGGAATATATTACCAAGGCCATACTTATTACATTTTCCAGGTCCAAGCATACTACAAGTTCCGACTGTCGCACGCAGACTACTGTCGCGACCTGATGCCGTCTGCCATCCGGTCAGCCTTCGACCACTCCATCGTGTCCATCTTGGCCCCACGTGATCAGCATGGGCGCCGCATCATGCTCGTGGAATCTGGAGGTGAGCTTCATATGTTAAGATGGACTGTATTCAGGTGTCCACAGCCATTCGACCAGCGATAGACCGTTCAATCGTGTCCATCCTAGCGCTGCGAGATCAGGACGTTTGAGGTTTGTAGATTATTGTGTTCAGACACGCGGACTACTATAGCGACCTGATGCCCACGGCTGTCAGGCCAACGTTTGGCCACTCCATCGTATCGCGCGTACTCAGTGGGGCGTCTACATCATGCTGGTATCTTGGAATTACAGCATAGGAGTGGAGTCTTGGAATTACGACCTCCGTGGTCCAGTTGTTGAGCGTTGGGCTCACGATCCGGAAGTCCCGGTTCGAATCCCGGTGGGGACATATCACAAAAATCACTTTGTGATCCCTACTTTGGTTAGGACATTACACGCTGATCACCTGATTGTCCAAAACGTAAGATGATTCCGTGCTTCGGAAGGCTTGATGAGGTTGATAATTCACCTCACAACCCACACGATAGAAGAAGAAGCATAAGAGTCGATCAGAACTCATGGCTATTTTTTTTACTACTTTTTGACATTTGTATGGTTTCGGTGTGATGATGAATATGCTAAGGTCAGTCAAGAGTTAGTCGCTGAATTGCAGCTGATCATTATCTTAGAAGAAATAAGTCCGTCTCGTGGTGCAGGAAGAATAACTAAATACATATTATCATCATCATCACTAATTTAAGAGCCACGCTCTTGTCGGTGTAGCATTCTCCATGCTACCCGGAACCTGCCAGAGGGCAGCAGTAACTGTCAGTACTATTTGGGCGGAGGACAGGAGTCCTAGTACGATTTTGAAATGTGAAATGAATCACTACTCTCTTTGCTTTGTACTCTGAGTGCCATCCCACTCGCGTCAGACAGAGTACTGCGGGGCGGAAGGCAAGAGGGAAATACATAATACATATTATGCAATTCCAGCAATATTAGAGGTACATACATATGAATCAGATTGATACCCTCTGTTTTGAAGTCGGTTAAAAATAATTTACTAAGTAATTCAGATTCGTCCTCTCTTACAATATTAAAGTTCATAGGAGAACTACTGTAAGTTACTTCCTTCTAAGTAGTGCATGTAATCATCATCTCCGCTTAGCTAGACTGAAGGTTTGCCAGGTCCGGTTTATTACGAAAGCGACCTGTCTGACCTTCCAAGCTGCGAAGAGAATAACTAGTGCATGTCATAAGAGGACAATTATCTATGTATCTATGTATGAGTGTATTTAATTGCCGTCTCTAAAATAAAACTCGTATTAAATTCTCCGTTGCAGAGCGCTGGGACCCTCGCGAAGTGCCCTTATCTGAAGTATTCCGTGGAGTCCAGCTAGGACTGGAGTCGGCCATGGTGGAGCCTCACACGCAGGTGTGCGGGGTCATCACCATCCTTGATATGAAGGGGCTGTCCCTCAAGCACGTCATGCAGTTCACGCCATCCTTCGCCAAGATGGTTGTTGATTGGATTCAGGTGAGGAATCATGAGGAATGAGGTACATGACTAAAGGATTGGAATCCGCAGTTCTTTTCTTATTGTAAAATCGGAATGAGCATATTGGTGCTAATTCCTGTAAATACCATCTAATTTTATTTTAAGTTATATCTGTCATTTTCTTATCCGCCGAAAAGGAAAGGGACGGGTAATTGACAAGCATAAAATTTATGAAACATACGTCAATTTTAAGCACAAATCTAAACCAACCGTCTAAAAATTTTACATCAGTCAATAACCCGACACATTCATTTACTCATTCTTCCTAAAATTAAGAGCTGTGAATCATCCGTCCCTTTCCTTTTCGACGGGTATGAAAATGACGGATATAACTTAAAATAAAATTAAGCGGTGTTTGCAGGAATCGGGGCCATTAACTACTTATTGTAAATTATCGAGCTGTAAAGCAGACATTTTGTCGATATATTTTCTCATTGTTAGGGTAAGTGCGACAGAAAACATCTACGTACGGTTACATTGGAAAATGCGGTCGGCCATTGTTTACACGACTGGACTGGACTGGAGAGGATAACGAAGGTCTTTGTTAACTTTGATCAGTGATGATCAATTATAACATAGCGTTGTTTTAATTTATCATTGTAGGACAGAGTTACTAAGGAGCGAGTGAGTAAGGCGATATTGTCATTATAAAATACTTCTCAAATTGTTTCCTTATACATGAACAAAGAGTACTTACGTTTTTTGTCTGACAATTTAAGAAACCACAACGACGTGCAAGGTTGCCAGTATACATAGAAAATGTATCTACAAATTATTTTCTTGGATATTAGACATAGGCTGCCGTTGAATATTAAAGCGCGTTTATGTTTAATATACGAGTTATACGAAAATTAATCACTTCAATTGCATGTATTCAAAACAATAAATCTTGTTTTTTTTACAAATTTAGTATTAATAGGTATGTCTCACTTTATTTATTTCTCTTACGCTTTTTTAGGCCATTTTGGCTTTTTTTTTTACCAACTGCACATGCGGCACGGGCACCGCGCCGCGCGCAGTGCGTCTTATATCGAGGGCTTCGACCAACAGCCGTACCACGTTTATCCAAATAGAAAAAAACCCAAAACCAATACTACTAAAAAAAAGCACTGAGAAAACATATTTTCATCTATAACCATGCACAAGAACGTTTCAATAGGAGTGTAAGATATACTTATCTGTCCTTCGTCTCTTGGCCTTCGCGCATGCGTCATATGCAGTCACGCGCAACGCACATCTCTTCCGGCGACGATAGTACTATTACCATTGCCTAACCATTACTTAGAACGCAGCATAATAAATACTAGTCAGAGCGTTTTATAGAATTTATCATCATTAAGAGCCACGCTCTTGCCGCTGTAGAATTCTCCATTCTTGCCTAATAAACGCCAATTCAAAATTAACAGAACTGTATCCAAATTACTTCCACACACCCCTGACATTGCATACAAGTCACCTCGTTTTACAGTCACTACACATGACGTTACCACATACGCGAATCTGTGTGTGACGTCTGACGCGCATACGATTGAAGACTAAAGTAAGACCGAGGGGAGGAGGGGGGGAAGGGGATTTTGGTGAGGTAAACCTAGCTCAGCTGCTGGTGGGGAGCGGAGAGTTGCCGTTCTATATGTAGTATTATTTCTTTATTCTATGTCGTAACATAAGCAGCCTATATGCGTGACATAAAACATAGTTCAACTACCCGGATCTCTCCCCTTTTTCGACTAGACCAACGTGACTGGTTAGATGTCTATTATGGATATTTGTATTATTATAAATTAGCACATTTAGCACACTAGATAATGTATTCACTATTCACACACATACTCGTATGTATTGAATACAAATAGCAACAACGGATCCCTTGTTAAAGTGTATCAATGTTGATTTATCAATTTACAATGTACTAATGTTGTACTTACTTAAAAGGACATGAATAAATAAAAGTATTATATTAGGTATAGTATAATCCGACAGCCTCCGTGGTCTAGTGGTTAGAGCGTTAGGCTCACGATCTGGAGGTCCGGGTTCGATTCCCGATGGGGACATTGTCGAAATCACTTTGTGAGACTGTCCTTTGTTTGGTAAGGACTTTTCAGGCTTGAATCACCTGATTGTCCGAAAAAGTAAGATGATTCCGTGCTTCGGAGGGCACGTTAAGCCGTTGGTCCCGGCTATTAGCCGTAAAAACACCTCCACCAACCCGCAGTGGAGCAGCGTGGTGGAGTATGCTCCATACCCCCTCCGGTTGATTGAGGGGAGGCCTGTGCCCAGCAGTGGGACGTATATAGGCAGTTTATGTTATTAGGTATAGTAATGTAAATATATTATATTATGTATTTTTATAATGCATAGAATACATAATTGTAATAACGTAGTAAAAGGAAGACAACATGAGTTGCAAAATCATACTATCTAAACACGAGCAAATAATACATTTCAAACTTTAATACTTACTTATAACGTAAGTTGGGTATGAAGATTGCAAGTTGTCTTTTGATTACATTACACTCGACTCCAAATTAAGGTTAATGTATGTCTAGTCATGAGCAATATCATGCACTTATCCACTTTATATTAGAACCCTACACATTACATTTGACTTAGTTGAAGTTTTCTAATACCTAAGATACGTTAAGATTCACTATGCATCATAAATTAAGCAGTTATTTTTTTATATATTTAGTTGTAACATAACTTAAGCTCACGACTTTATATTAATAGGGGTAGTTAGAGGTACATTCATCGCAAGATGACCTAAGTACCCACACCACACTGTGCATTCTGTTATACCAACGTGATAGGTGGTGAGCCGCATCTATAATTGTGAAACGTATACCGGATGACATTTTGGCCTTTTTACAAAATAAAACATTTGAATCTTTGATTAATGTTATAGATACGATTTTTTTTCTTTTCAATGTGACTTAGAACAAAAAGATCTAGAAACGAGTGTTACACAGTTGTTCCATTAACGTCCACTACGCTGGAGACACTCGCGCCTCACACCCTACCTAGCACACTATGCCTACCCCTCGCCGCAGTCCCGCGGGGTAAAGATACAAATAGTTTTTTATTCTAATATATTATTATTCTAATTCATAAATATTACTTTTATAGGACTGTGTACCGATCCGTCTAAAGGCAATCCACATCGTGAGCCAGCCGTACATTTTCAACATGCTGTTCGCGATCTTCAAGCCGTTCTTGCGCGAGAAGCTGCGTAAGCGCATCTACTTCCACGGCGCGGACAGGGAGTCGCTATTGGCTCATGTCGACAAGTCGGCGCTGAGAACGAGGCATGGCGGCACTCTGCCTGAACCGGAGATATCGGGCGATGTGCTGTGGAAGATGCTCCATCATTATGAAGACGACTTTAAGTGTAAGTGTGCTTACTTTTAAGAAGTAACAAAGTAAAGCAATAACTCATTACTACATGACTCACGTAAAAAAAGGTCCCCGATACCGACCCCGCCGGCGTGGTCGACGATTTCCCTCATTCAGCGCTTATCGCTATCGACCCACTAGGGTCGATTAATTCTTTCAAATATTTTTCCTCTCAGACGACGCCCTGAGCCGAGGTTCGCGCCCAACTGGGCACCCTCAGGCCTGTTGTCTTAAACGTTGTACCGGGTGAGAGCCTTCAGCGCTCCCCATTTGTCCGGCCAAGTAGTTAATGCCATCTGCGGCAAATCTACAATAAGTCACGTCACAAAAAAACAAAAAACAAAAACAAAGTAAAAAAAGAGAAGACGAAATTCGTAGTCATGTCCTTTATGTAATTACGAACTGTCTAATATGGACGATGTTCTTTTATTGCTCTCGACATTACAGATAAACTTTGTATATTATTATACTGTATAATTATTATCATTTTATCGCCATAGTAGGTATTTGCTAAGCTAACACATTTTTAAAACTTGTTTTAACTTAATATTTTTCATATTTCAGTGGCAAACTCTTACGGATACATCAAGAACAACAACAATAAATGAACGTGATCGCTACTTGGAGGGCGTGAAGAGAAAATGCCAAGTTCTCAAACAAGTACACTTGTATATTTAGCTTGAAAAGTTGTTAAAGGGTTATTACCACGTGAAATAAGGTCTTTTTGCAACGTTCTGTGATTGTAATTTTGTGAAGCACCTATATTATTGTGTGGGTGTCGGTTTCGCGATAGGTTGTACAAAGTACATTAAGACATCGATCAAATAAAATCCAAGGGTTGTATATAAATTGTTTTATTATAAAAAATATTAGGCACTACTTACATCCACCTTTTCTAATACAATTACAGCCGTATACAAATAAAAATATGAATAAAGGGACACAAATTACTACATTCAGTAGTTATTCATAATAATTTAATATATAAAGTTTTTATTTTAGAAAAAATATTATATACTCAACCTAGTAACTTGTGACATGTACCTTTGGATATAATTTTGTGATGTTCAACAAATGAATTTATGCTAATTTATCCCTTAACTATAAATATTTTTGGGTGGAAATGGGATATATGCAGACCTTTCTATATAAACTACATATTTTGTTTATGCACAACACCAAAATTCAACAGATTCAGAACTGATAACCACTTATTTTTATAAAATTGAAATTAAAAGTAGGCTTTGTCATTAATGACCATCCCTGTATAATACAATTAAAACAAAATAAATCTAATACAATTTTACAATTTCACAAATCTACTTCTAAGTAACTATCAAAACGCAAAAAAGTGGCCATGTGATTTATATACTATTAATTTGTCATGTTTATAAAGAGAAGCTTCAATTTGTACGTTAAACAGATTATATATTGGAAATCACAGCCTATATGAAAAAAGTTTGTAAAATATTAAAACAAGTACAATATAGTGTAGGTAAGGTAGTGCAGCGGCCAAGTTCAAACAAAAACACACAAAAAGTGTGTTTTTAATATTAATAATATTTATAAAATTTTACTGCGTGCGTTAAAATATTGTTAAAGTGATATGATTTCTAGAATATTACGAATTATAAAATCGGTAAGTATACATATTAATAAATAAAAATAACAATTTATATAATATCAAAAACACAACTTGCTAAACAGATTTTTGATAGCAAAAACAAGTAAGTTGGAATTGAGAAAGGTATCGATAAAAATATCTCTTTGGGTTCATAGCACCCTTGGTATATTAAAATTATGGCAAAAATAGTAAAGGAATATTATGTTAATGTAACTAGGTAACTTAGATACTAACATGCAGTCATGTCCACCAATAAGATAAATTTCGGCCTCTTATTGGCAGGGAGACTTAAAAAGTGGAATGCATTATTTTTTATAAAATGTAAATATTTCCTAAAAGGATTTTCATTTACTACTTTAAAACGTTTTAGGGCTTTGTGACTACTTTACTAGTCGAAACAGCTCGACATTAGATACTATTTTTAAATAAGTATTTTGTACCTGGATCATTTGAATTTGAGCTCTATTTATCCCGATATGTCTTATAATTAAAATATCACAAATGGTAAATAGATTCTAAAATCTTCCGATGTTCGCAATCATTTGGCTTCCTTCTTGTAACCGAAAGAGTTGATGGCTGAAACAAAACAAGGATGGTTATTGACTTATGAACATAAAGGTGTTGCCTTACAGTGAGAATTGGCTGTAATTTTAATGTTTTTTTCATCAGTGTGGGAGCAGAACTGTTACTAATCAGCCAAGCAGTATAGAAATGCTCAAAATCGAATCATAAATGTTACATTACAGGCAAATGCTCTTGGTGAGATAGGGAGACTTAAAATAATGTGAGAAAGTATCTACATCAGGTCGTAAGTGTTCTAGCTATACACATACATACATAAACTCACGCCTATTTCTTACCGGGGTAAGCAGAGACTATGGAATTCCATTTGCTTTCTTTTTTGCATTTGTGTTCCGGCTATATATCTGTTAAAACCATTCTATGAGTGGAGGAACTATAAAATAGATTCATATCTTATAACTCTTAGAAGTTAAAGTCATCCAACGTGTTTCATCTTAAGCCACATCGTCACTTTCTTTTAGGTAAGCTGGCGGTCAATCACGAAAGATTAGTTATATAAAGTTTCATTTAGATAACAATTAGAAGCATGTTAAAATGGACTTCCAAAATTATTATCGTCTAGGGCCCTGTGCCGAGCTTCTTTCCCCCGGCTATACGGGTTGTGAGAAGCTGCAGTAGTTTTAGGCGGATGAGAAGTTCGATATGTAAAAATTGACGATTCAAAGTGTAACTATGTTACCTACTGAATAAAGATATATTATGTTTGAATTTTGAATTTGAATTACGTTGATAGTTTGTTAGTTGCAAAAAACCTGTTAAAGAAATGGTTACTTACCACTGAACTCTTGATCACACATGAGCAGTAGTTCCAACCACTGCGGACCCGTGACCCTCGGGATCGTGAGGGTGCCTCCATAGTTCTCCGGCAGGCACTTGGGGCTGATATACTTGTGAAGAAGGTCCCGGTCGTTGCCGATGAATATGATCCGCGAACGCAGCTTCTCCTTCAGGAATGGCTTGAAGAGTTGGAACACCATGTTGAAGATGTAGGGCTGATTCACCACGTATAATCCTTTGATTCGAAGCGGTATGCTTTCCTGGAAATTAAAAGTAGATAATGGTTAGGGTTCATATTTTGAAGTTTCCGACTCTAATTCGAAATGAATCCATATAATACTTATTACACAAAATTCGGAGGGAAAGCAGATTGCAGCGAAATCTTTCAACACAATGGCACTTCAAATTCCGAAGGATATGATATCGTTACAAAGAGAAAATTAGCTAGAAATTACTGACACGGATTTAATTTAAATCTTTAAGTAGTTTTTTTTATTTTCTCTTTGCGAGTTTCTCCTGAGCACAGGTAAGTGTTCATCACAAATGTTTCCAAAAAAAAAAACCGTTTAATGGAAAATCGTGGTACCTGCAGCCAATCTACGATCCTCTTGGCGAAGGGCGGCGTGAACTGCCAGACCTGCTGCATGGAGAGGCCGTCCATGTCGAACACGACCACGGCGCCGCAGATCTGAGACTCGGGCTCCAACATGGCGGCCTCCAGGAACAAAACACAGCCTTTGAACACCTCGTCCAGCGAGCATTTGTTGTGTTTCCATTTTTCTGTGGAAGAGAAAATATGATTCGTAAAGGCAAAATTAAAGGCATAATATCCTATAATATGGGCTTAACATCCGGAGGTCCGGGTTCGAATCCCGGTGGACACATATCATTAAAATCACTTTGTGATCTCTAGTTTGGTTAGGGCATTACAGGCTGATCACCTGATTCAAAAATTAAGATGACCCGTGCTTCGGAAGGCACGTTAAGCCGTTGGTCCCGGTTAATACTTATTGATTTAAGTAAGTAGTCGTTACATGAGCCATGTCAGGGGCCTTTGGCGGCTCAATAATAACCCTGACACCAGGGTTGATGAGGTTGGTAAATCACCTCACAACCCACACGACAAAAGAAGAAGAAGTAAATACTATACACCTCAGTCTACCCCTGCATGATGCTATGTTATGTTATTTATTTATGCAATTATGCAGAAGTGATGCCACGCATGCGCTTGCTTGAGGCTACACCTGCCGATTTTGCAATATGTGTAGAGATTTTTAATAACATCATCATTAATTTAAGAGCCACCGTAGAGAGCCACGCTCTTGTCGGTGCAGCATTTTCCATGCTACTTTTTAGGGAAAAATAGGGCAGTGGTTTCCCTCTTGCCTTCCGCTCCGCAGTACTATGTCTGACGCAAGTGGGATGGCGCCCAGAGTAGTCTATTACAAAGCCATACTAGGACTCCTGTCCTCCGCCTCTGAATAGTTCTGACAGTTACTGCTGCCCTCTGTCAGGTTCCAGGTTACAGTCCCTGTGACTTGCCCCTTCCGTTCTGCATTGCATTGTTTTTAATAACATTGAATATAAAATACATATTTCGCTGTGTTACTGTTCTAATTAACCTACTGTGAGCTAAGCACAGTCATGAGCAATATAATGTACCCAATTTAGGACTCTGTCGCACTAACATAATAATATTTGACATTTAGTGAGACTTACAGTTCAATTTGTCAAAAAAGTTAATGTGACATATATGGTACCAAAGCATATACGTACATATTAATGCTCGTGGCCGTACCCACTAGCAGAATTCCTTTAGGACGTCATAATTAAAATAGATTACAATCTAAATACTCCGCAGATTGTAATCATTATAAACATAATTCTCGCAAATTAGACCTTCAAAAAAATTGTGGTATGTGCATATGCGTCAGTGTTATAATATATATTGACGTCATTACGAAGTAAATTGTAATAGCATGTGATTTGTTGCTTCATCAGTAAGTAGTAATTTATAGAAGCGGTAGAAGTTATTGTTTGCTAGTAATTTCATGTTAGATGACGGATGTTATCTGTTGTCACTAAAGCTAAGAATATTCTTTAACGCAGATTAATAATGTGAAAGAATTGAATTTTAATAACACGATCAAAAAAATGTGTACAAACAACGATGTTCCACAAAGATTATTTCGTACGAAACCGCCGAATTAATACGGCGCCAGGAACTACTTGAATCACAGTCATGCTGGCCTCCGTGGTCTAGTACTAACGGCCTCCGTGGTTTAGTGCTAACGGCCTCCGTGGTCTAGTGCTAACGGCTTCCGTGTTTCAGTACTAAAGGCGTTCGTACCAGTGCTTGAGCGTTGCGATTACGATCCTGAGGTCCCTGGTTCGAATCCCGGAGGGCACATATCATAATAATCACTTTGTGATCCCTAGTTTGGTTAGGACATTGCACTGATCCGTGTTTCGGAGGGCAGCCATTTCAGGAGCATTTGGCGTCTCAAAAGTAACCCTGACAGGTTTGATGTAGTTGGTAATCCACCTCACAATCCACACGATAGAAGAAGACTGTTCTGGCTCTGTATGTGCAGCTTACATTTGAATGGGTGCTAAAAGTTTCCACTTTTACTATACCAACAATACCATAGCTAGATATCCGGGGAAAAAGAGAATCTCACGATTGCGTTTCTTTCTTATCTTGTACATGTATTGCAGGCTAATGGTTCCTTTCTGCTAACGTAGTGTACTCGCTTACATTTGTACAGTTAGCAACGTCTTTCTACAATATAAAACAAGTCACATAAGCATTTAATGATATCAATGCCTATTACACAATTATTTTGCATTACACATTAAATGTTTCACCTGCCTGGCTCGTCATTGTGTATTATACTCGTGTATCGTCATTAAATGTACTTACTTAAATCGTTGTATTAAGGTTATCAAAGGCTGTCTCATAATCATTTCTCATTTTTGCCAGCTACTAGGTTTTTCTAGCGTGACTTACTAGTAGATTTGTCTCCGATGAAGTTCACTACTTGGATGTTTGTACGATATAGTGAGGGCTTGGCAAATAGTTTATGACAACGTAAACTGAGGGCAGCCAGGTGGGCACGAACCTCGGCCTAGACCCAGTAGATTCGGACATTTATTTCTGCCTAGGCTCAGGACATTATTTGAGAAGATGAAGTAAAAAATGCATAGAGGTTAAACACATAACCCTCCTTTTTCTTCGCCGCAGTCGGATAGAAACGGGGCCCGGTCATTAGCATTGATCGCCAAAGGAGGAAAAACCTTGACATTTACACTTTTAGTAAAAAAAAATGGTAAGTTTTTCTTAATTATCTACGTCACAAAGCCGTCACCAAGTAATTTTCGGAGGTGGGAGCGAGCCGAGCATTTTGTGAGAAAACCACTTCGGAGAGAAGCGGCGGATATGTATTATCAAGGTCATCAAATATCATCAAATCTCATCTCTCCTAATTTGTGTTATATAAACATAAAATAAGTAGCTACAGACACTAATCATCCGAGGGGGAGCCTGGGGTTCTGTACTACAAGCTAAGGCTTCTGACAGACCCCAGTCTCTCTCAGTATCTTAATCTTGTTTTATTGTTAATTACCAATTATCGTGTTGATGAGACAGTAATAAACATATTTTTTATTTAAAAAGGGTTTTAAATGCGACTTCCAACCCGCATTGGAGCAGCGTGGTGGAGTATGCTCCATACCACCTCCGGTTGATTGAGGTGAAGCCTGTACCCAGCGGTGGGACGTATATAGGCTGTTTATGTATGTTATGTTAAATGCGACTTACTGCCGAGTTCAAGCACCAATATCCTCCTGCCGAGTTGGTCGCGTGTGGGCAGCACTGTCAGGATGTTCTGGTTGAACACGTTCTGTTCCCTGCTGGGGATCAGCCCGTCGTAGTGCTTGTGGTGCTTCACTTTGAACGCGTAGTAACGTTTGATCTGGAAAACGTGAACGACATTTTTGACTCTCAATTTAAGTAACATAACACCACCAGACACCAGGGTTGATGACGTTGGTATTCCACCTCACAACCCACACGATAAGAAGAAGAAGTAACATAACCAACCTATACCTATAGTTTAGTACGATCTACTCCGAACCGGCGTGCGTGTATGAAAAGATTGATGAATGTGGAGGAAGCAAGAGAACTGTGTCAGGATCGAAATGAAATTCCTCTGCTTACCCTGGTCGGAAATAAGCGTGAGTCTATGTATGTATGTACCAATATACTTACAATACAATACAAACACTCGGAGAAAAACACAAGAAAATAACAATCACAAATAGGATGATAGATGAACAATAAGCAAGCTAATTTCTAAAAAGCAACATCTTCCAGATTCAACTTCCGTTCGATTGATGAGCACAAGCCTCCCCAAGTCTACAGGAGGAGTTATGAATGTGTGTTATGTATTGTATTTTAAATGTATTGGATTTGTGCGATATGTCAAATCTTAATTCAGTTATTTTTTTTGGACATGATGGTGGTATGGTACCGCGAGGGTTGTGTGGGAGTTTGTATGAAACAACACGGCAATGGCGGCGCGCGGCGTATTACTGTGTACGGTCACGAGTACTAATATGTATACACTTTGAAACTATGTCACATTAACTTTTTTGACAAATTAAACCGTGAGTCTCATTAAATGTCAGATATGATAGTGCGACAGGGTTCTAAAGTGGGTACATGATAGTGCTCATGACTGTACGTACACAACACGTGCAAATAAACTCGAATATTTTGAAAAACCTCAGATAGCCCGACCACCGCTGCCGCTTTCAACATTGGACTTTATTCACGATAGGATAAATACGAGTATAAGCGTAGTAACATTGGAATCGAAACTCATAAAAAATATATAATAGGGCATTGTACACCAATTAATCACATTTTGTCTTGATATTATGAAATTAGCAAAAGTTTGATGAATAGTGCTATTTATTTTTTACCAACACAAAACAAATTTAATTGGTACATTTACAAAGTTCATCGTCATGTTATGTTGTTTGATAATAGTACCATTTTAGAGTTATGTACGAGTAGTTAGGTATCTAGTCAAAAACGCAGTGTACGTTTTCGGACTGCTCTTACAGACTTTCAGTTCTACCTTTGACACGTATTCCTTATTCTATGCTACTTGATACAAGTTAGATATAAGTGCCTACTGCTTGGCAAGAAATCAATAGTGGGAATTGAGTTGTTAGTCAATGATAAATTAATCACGACAAACCGACGCCCCGAATTCTAGTTCTGTGCAATGAAGTATATTTGATTTGATTTGATTTGATTTGAAGAGCTCGAATTGAGAGTCGTCAAAAACTGATTTTAAAAATAAATACACCTACTAGTTTTTATATTGAAGCAAGAAGTAGGTAGGTGATCCAGTTGTAGACGGTTTTTTTGTTGAGTTGCCAATGTAACTATTGCCTACACTGATTAATTCATAATGAGATCTTGGTAATCACTCTTGTTACGATGTTCATGATATGGGCTATATAAACGGTTACAAATAACACTTGTATTACAGTTGTGCTTGTATAATTATTCCTGCATTAATATAATAATTGAATGTACAAATACCTAGTTATATAAATTGTTATACTTATTGTAAATTATTTTAACTTCAATTACTCGTATTAGTAACTCTGTAAACGTAATAATAAGTTCGACATTTTGTCACGTTTTTCTATGACGTCACAGGTTGCTTTTTCATACAAAATTCCATAGCCATTTCGTGTTTTGACTTTTAGTGAAAAGTAAATGATTTGACTAGTTGGAAACTACCCTATTGCCTCTCAAACGGGGAGTTCCAGTTTGTTGTCGTGTATCGGATTTGCACCAATGAGTTATTTATTTATCTTGAATGCAGTTTTCACTAACACAGTTAGCTCAACCATTAGGTACCTCAACATCATCAATTTAAGAGCCATGCTCTTGTCGGTGTAGCATTTTCCATTCCAGTCTATCAAAGGCCAATTCCTTGACTTCCCTATAAGACACGACGTTAACCTTTTCTTTAATCTGTTCCATGTAAGCTCTTCTTGGTCTTCCCCTTCCTCTCTTTCCTTCTAGCTTTCCTTCTATGATGTTTTTAATGAATTCGTCGTGTCTTATTAGGTGTCCAATCATCTTGCCTCTTCTGTCCTCAATAATTCTCAGTATTTGTCTCTTTTCCCTTACTCTTACTAGCACTTCCTCATTTGTAACCCTTTCTGTCCAACTTATTCTTTCCATCCTCCTCCAACACCACATTTCAAAGGCCTCGAGTCTCTCTCTGTCCTTCTGTGTCAGTGTCCAAGTTTCACATCCATAGAGGGCTATACTCCATACGAAGGTTTTGACACATCTTTTTCTGATAGATTTGGCAATCCTAGCCTTGAATATGCACCCTTTGTTATGGAAAGCTTGTTTTGCCATTGCTATTCTGGTTTTAACGTCTAAAGTACATCTTGAGTCATTCGTTATTAGGTACCTATAGACGGCGATATGGTACCTATCACGTTCGCGTCGGTCTACAGAAAGCTCGATTAGGGTTAGTTTATCTTGCGATGGATGTACCACTGACTATCCCAATTGGGGTATAGTAGTGAGCTTATGTTATGAGCGATGTTAATGTGAAATATGGCTTACCAAATCATGTGCGCTTTCAGGGTAGAACTTGCAAGGGCGCAGAAACCTGATGAGCCAGGCATCGTTATCTGTAGGCACGTGCAAATCTTTATCCTCTGAAAGTGAGAAATTATTTCAATTAGCTTATGTATGTGGAATGTATGAGAGTGTAGGTAAAAGAGTAATATAGTATAAGATGAACGAGTAATAGAGAAACAGGCATGTGAGACAGAGATCCAAGGGGACCGAAATAGTTTCGCATATAGAGTATCTACAACGTGATTTGAATATTATTACATCATTTATAAATAATTTGAAATTAAATTATCAATTGGTAAAAAACTAGATCCGTCGAATATTGGTTGTTTGTCCCTATAAACGATGTTTATTCATTTGATTATTATGGTAATTCATCGAAAACCCGTTATTTTTTGTTTTTTTTTTTAATAAATATTTCCACGTGTTGACTGTCAAGTCAACCGACCTCAAAATCATCTTCGTCAGTAACTACCTGTAGTCATTATAGGTACCTATTAAGCTAGTCGATTTGAAGTAGTTTAACGTGACCTTAAGAACAACAAAAAATAAGAATTTCAATAGGTAAGTATGAGGAAAAGAATAAATATTATATTGTTTTGAAAGTTATATATGAATATTATAAAATTAAATACAATGTGAAGGAAGCCTAAGTATTGTCTACGTGCCTGTTAAGTATTCGAAACGAATTTCAATGTCATTTTTTACTGAAAACGTCTTTTATTGACAAGACAATGAAAAAAATAAGTTATGGACATAAGTGCCTACCTACTGTTAGCTAACTCTACAATAAAACGTAAATATTAGTAACATACCCAGTTTTAATCAGTAAATGTTAAGTAAGTAGCTCAAATATCACTCTTATTACGGAAACCAAATATTATTACTACAAATTATAATAAGAAATATTAATACAAAAGAATACAACAAAAAGTCTTTCAGTTTTCGCTTCTCTCGACAATAATCGTCTTCACTTGTTTTTCTTTCCTCGAAGTCGCAGACGGAACACCCGCCAAAACGTTTTTCTCTTAAAAAGTGACGTGACGTTCCTTTTTTGAAATTGCCAACACGGCCATTCTGCAAAGCGCATGCCCTCAGGCGCTGCTCAAATAACTGTAACATAAAATCATTCAAAGATTAATTAATTATCATTCCGTTCGGCCAATCGTGACATAATTTTCCGATCATATTTAAGATTCTATCTGATCTACGTCCCTGTAGTTTTAAGCGTCTTTACATTTTCTTCACTCCTTTCTGTTCCTTTTGGCATAGGTAACATTCTGAATGATTGGTTTAGGCAATTTACCTTTAGACTTAGGTAAACCCGTACCAATTATTTTTTGTTTGGTAACCATGAGTGGAGTGTTGGTGTTTGTGTGAGTGTGAGTGTGATATATACAATTCTCTACTCATGCAATACCAAATCAGTCTTGTTCCTTTAGACTTAGGCAACAAACTGATTGATTGGTTTTGGAAATTTACCTTTAGGCTTAGGTAAACCCGTACCAATTTTTGTTTGGTAACCATGAGTGGAGTGTTGGTGTTTGTGTGAGTGTGAGTGTGATATTTACAATTCTCTACTCATGCAATACCAAATCAGTCTTGTTCCTTTAGTCTTAGGCAACATACTGATTGATTGGTTTAGGCAATTTACCTTTAGGCTTAGGTAACCCTGTACCATTCTCCAGTTTGGTAAACATGACTGGAATGTTGGTGTACGTGTGAATGTTAACTCATGCACTACCAAATCAGTCTTGTTCCTTTAGACTTAGGCAACATCCCGATTGATTGGTTTAGGCAATTTACCTTTAGACTTAGGTAACCCTGTACCAATCTCCAGTTTGGTAAACATGAGTGTGTGTGTGTGTGTGTGTGTGTGTGTGTGTGTGAGTGTTAACTCATGCACTACCAAATCAGTTTTGTTCCTTTAGACTTAGGCAACATCCCGATTGATTGGTTTAGGCAATTTACCTTTAGACTTAGGTAACCCTGTACCAATCTCCAGTTTGGTAAACATGAGTGTGTGTGTGTGTGTGTGTGTGTGAGTGTTAACTCATGCACTACCAAATCAGTCTTGTTCCTTTAGACTTAGGCAACATCCCGATTGATTGGTTTAGGCAATTTACCTTTAGACTTAGGTAACCCTGTACCAATCTCCAGTTTGGTAAACATGAGTGTGTGTGTGTGTGTGTGTGTGTGTGTGAGTGTTAACTCATGCACTACCAGATCAGTTTTGTTCCTTTAGACTTAGGCAACATACTGATTGATTGGTTTAGGCAATTTACCTTTAGGCTTAGGTAAACCTGTACCAATCTCGAGTTTGGTAAACATGAGTGTGGATTGCAAACATGTGTATGTGTGTGTGTGTGTGTGTGTGTGTGTGTGTGTGTGTGTGTGTGTGTGTGTGTGTGTGCGCGCGTGTTTGTGTGTGTGTGTGTGCGCGCGTGTGTTTGTGTGTGTGAGATAGCGAGAGAGAGAGAGAGAGGTGCGTGTGCGTGCGTTAAGGTACATATAAATATATAGATGAATAATAAAATAAATAAATATTATTAGTAAACAATCACCTATAATTATTATTGCCAACATGAGCTTACAATTGACTCCAGTTGTCTAACCAAAACCAGGGCGTCATGTTTTCCACGACAACTGTTCCTGTGTAGCGTTTGTCTGGACGTTCACAAGTATGTGTCATGGCCCAGGACTTGTATACCCTTATAAGGGCCCTTATATGTAGGCAACAAGTTTTACTCCGGCCGTCATTTGATTGATTTATAATTATTACAAGTACCAAATCACCAATTATGTAAAGTAACCGTACTCGTAGACGTACTCACTGGTTCACGTTTCTATTTTCGGCTGCTCTTCAACTTCCTCTTCTTAATGAGTTCATACCTAGCAGGTGAACGCGCTTTCGTTTCGATCGTGATCTGCAATCGATGGTAAACACATCACCATACCTGGTGCTTCCCGCTACCGGCGATTTTCTTCGCGGCAAAGGTAGCGGCGTCCTTGACCTGCTCAGCCCCCTACTTAGAGCGTGAACGGGAAGGCCTCCGCTTCGATCTGGACTTTCGCTCGTCCATTACGGCAATGGATCCGAAACACTTCTGATGTTAGCTAACTCTACAATAAAACGTAAATATTAGTAACATACCCAGTTTTAATCAGTAAATGTTAAGTAAGTAGCTCAAATATCACTCTTATTACGGAAACCAAATATTATTACTACAAATTATAATAAGAAATATTAATACAAAAGAATACAACAAAAAGTCTTTCAGTTTTCGCTTCTCTCGACAATAATCGTCTTCACTTGTTTTTCTTTCCTCGAAGTCGCAGACGGAACACCCGCCAAAACGTTTTTCTCTTAAAAAGTGACGTGACGTTCCTTTTTTGAAATTGCCAACACTACATGTTTAGTTTTAGCGCAATGTATAGCTTACTTATTTGTAAATTTAAAATTCCATATGCCTTACTCAAAGCTTCTTACTCGACACAAAGGATATTTTTTTTAAACACAAGTCAATGCTAATTTTTGACAACACAATAAAAAAGGAAATTTACTTAGAACACAATAAATTTGGACAGCAAATTTCATGGTCCTAAAATTAAAAAGAAAACAAAAATGAAGACAATTGACTATCGGTTGCGAAAAAGATTGGTCATGGTTGGACTACAGATTGTATTAAATGCATACTGGCAAGTGGTAGATAATCGAAACAAATGTTAGTGTATAATGAATCAAAGCTTTTATGTCAGGAGGGTTTTCACCAGGTCGCGGACAACCTATCTCCGTAGAGAATTAGATAAAATTGAAGTCACCCCCATGAAACCGGATCGAATTGTCGTTATTATTTAGAATGTAAGTTTTATGAAATAGGCCCCAGGGAGTCGAATAAGCAACATTGAGCAAGTATCAAATCTGATATTTGACATTTGCGCACATAAAAAAGTTAGTGCGTTATGCCAAACAAACGTCAAATAAGTACCTAATTAGCAATATTGCTTTTTTAGTTGAAAAGCTTTATAACCGATTTTAAAAAGGGGAAGGTTATCAATTCGGTTGCTTTTTTAAACCCGAAAGCAGACGGAATTATAAATTATAGAGAACCCAACAGTGGATGATTGCTAGTTATCGTACACTTCATCCAACGTACCATATTATACAAAAAATAATTTTAGCATTGTAATGGTGTTTTTTTGTATTATCAAAGCTAGACGACAGAGTAAACTTCCTTTGTGCTTTACGGAAAATTCCCATAATATTGTTTTAATTAAGTATTTATTTTTCGCAAACGTCTCGGTCTGTTTATGGTAATTGTCTTTTTAGAACAATTTTAAAAACCTAATTACATTTATATTTGGATTCAAAGTAAGTAAGCAAACATCCTAGTGGGATGCTAGCGTAATGCTTAAATCAATATTGTTTTAATACCTAAATAGACCAATCGTTCTTCTTTTAGATATTTATATTCCGTTAGTCAATATTGTCAAAAAGCTATTAAACCCAGACTACGTAGCATAATGTCCGTATTAGATTTAGGATTTAAGAAAAAACAAACAGAATGTTTCTCTTTCTCTCGTGTGGATTGTGGAATCAAAGACCGACCACATGAACCCTGGTGTCAAGGTTATTATTGAGCCGCCAAATGCAAACAAAACATGAATCAGGACCATACCTTCCAAAAGCCGCCGGAGCTCTTCAACGGCAGGCTTGACAACATCAGGCGTCTCGCGCAGTTCGCGGCGCGCGATCTCCCGCACCGACTCGCTTGGCTCATCCAGCTCAAACTGCAGCACGAAGTCACCTAGCTGCACTGCCGGCAGCTTGTCCACGTCCGACAACATGTGCTGCGATACTGCAGAAGAACGAGAAACCATTTTACCACAGTTGAACAGCCACCGAGAAATGGTAAAGGAAACTATGTAAAAGAATGACCGGTTGATGTATTTCGGGATAGTAGGATGAACTGGTGTTGGGGCGAGGAATCTGGGTTTGCAGAAAGATGACATAAGCTTAAGAAGTGTATGCCCCAATGCGAGGCACAGACCTCTTATCATTATGGAATGTAGGTAAAATAGAAATAATACTTATTTTAACTATATATATTCGAGCCATCTCCACTCAAATGTCCAAAAGGATGTTAAAGTATGCAGTACGTTCAGTAATCCATTAGAATAGCATTATTTCCAATATTTTGGTAATAATTGGTGTCTCTTAAAACTTTTATCTGCCGAACTAAAGTATTTGCAGAAATGACGAACATATATTTAAAGTTCAAGTAAGAAAAACATCGTGTTTTTTATAGTTATCGAGGTATTTCCGAATAGTTTGTTTACTTCTTAGAGATTGACGTGTGTCATTTGGCATCTGACAAGTACTTTTGTTCGTGCCTCGTAGGATGAAGCCATACATTTAAATAAAAAGAAGAAATACAGTAAAAAAGTTCGGATGATGGATGTAAAGAACAACACCATAACTAATCAAATCAGCTACTTTCTACTAAACGTCAAAACACTAAATTACTATGGAGTTAGCATGAAAAAGTAACCTGCGACGTCTAGAAATCCGTGAAAAAAGTAAAATAGAAAACTTTTTGTTACCTTATCATCTGTCTTTATTTAGTAATCAGAAACTCATAATTTATAATAAAATTTGACCTAGGTAACTAACTACCCAATTGGATTTTTAGATTAATGACGGAGAACGGAGGAATTCATCAATAAAGAAAGTGTGTATGAAATAAGAATGATTGGGAATTACTCCCGACAACTTAATGGTTATCGGCGATAACTTACATCGCCAACCTGATAACTGACTCAATTTATACGGATAAATCTTGGTCTACCCTCGAAATGATTATATTAGTAGGTAAACTTGATAACAGAGAAATACCTAATTGTGATGAGAGTAATGATGTTAATTTCCCAATACGTATCTATTGGATAGCAATATGTATGATTCATTTATTGTTCTTTAATTGACACGAGAATTTAAATGACGTAAGTAAAATCCAAAATTTCAAGTCAAAGGTTTTTCCAGTTTCTTCTCATTGAAATAAAGAAAACACAAAAGCAGATAAAGTCTTATGTTCCTGATTAAACGCGTAAGAACCCAGCATTAGTGTTTTAGTGATTATAATAAGGATAAGAGTATAATGAAAGCAGTGACTATACAGTCATTTACAAGTGTTATGTATGATTGTCTAGTTTTAAAAGTGATTAGGAACATGTATTGCCTTTGTTTCTCAGAGAAAAATAATGATATATCCTCTACTATGTTTAGAAGATGACCCGTTTTATAAGTACTACCTTTAAGGTGCATTTAATACTTACTCACAATATTTTATTTGCACAATAAAATTGATAGTTGACTACATTGTACTTTTATAGTCAGCACAAATTAAGCTCATTTTATTTTACTACACTGTTATAATGTAATCTGGTAATATATACAGGGTGTTAGTGACATCGTAACGAAAACTTTTAATGATGATTCAGGCCATGATTCTGAATTGATATTAAGTGGAATTTTCCGTTGCAAAAGTATGGAACTCAGAATCATGGTCTGAATCATCCTCGTCAGTATTCGTTACGGTGTCACAAACACCCATACCTACTTGTATGGCTATGGCTACCTATATATTATTGTGCGGGGTGTAAGTGACATCGTAACGAATAATGAAAGGGATGATTCAGCTCATTATTCTGAGTTAATATCAAGTGGAATTTTCCATCGCAAAAGTATAGAATTGAAAATAATTAAAAAAAACTAAAAAATAAACATGAATTTTGCGACGGAAAATTCCACTTCATATTAACTCAGAATCATGGTCCAGTATTCGTTACGATGTCATTAACACCCTGTATGTACGTATTAGTGTCTACCTTTTACCTTTGAACCGCTAACCTTGATTTATAGAAAAAACAAACATAATAATACGTGTTTTATTGAGTTCATCATGCGAATAAATGATGCAATTGAAACAGGACATAATTTTGAACGATAATTGTGTATTGTTGTACATTATAAGTATCATGTAGATACGTGACGTTATCACCTGTTACTTTCGTGTTCATCCAAGTTGTTGGACTAAAGCAAAGAAAACCACAAGTATGACTATGTCGAATCTCTAGCTAGAGTACGCACAAAAGAAGTCCCGTGGACTTAAATAAATTAAATAATTTTATTTCAGGCATGTAACCATATTTACATTAGCAATTATAAAATTAAAATTCAAATTCAAAAATCAATAAAACAAAATAGTAAAATTAAGTTAAAACTAAATCAAATTAGAAAAATACTCAAATAAAATTATTTACTGATTAAATTATTTATTAATATATTGTTATTTATATGAAACTAATGAGGGACTATCCATGCTACGTTTACCAAATATAAACGGCGCTGTAAAGAGTTGCCTTCATTTAACATTCTAATATCGTGAACTTCTAGTATCGTGACTTATATATCGTTCATCTCCTTTTTGGGTACAAATGATGACCCTTGTTATTATACCCAGGTACAACACATCTTCCACCCATTATTATTCTGATCAATATAAAGAGAAGCAATATAGGTAACAACATAATTCTATACCATATTTGATCCAAATATCAAGCAACAATTATTTTTATATATGCCTCTGCCATTGCATTATATATATTTTAATTATGTACGGTTATAAGCAATATCATGTACCCAGTTTAGAACCCTGTCGCACTATTATATTTGGCATTTAATGAGACTTACAGTTTAATTTGTCAAAAAAGGTAATGTGACATGGTTTCAAAGTGTGAAATAGGTAATTATCACGTTAAATCTATACAACGCAATGTATATTTTTTGAGGAACGAGGCTTGGTAAGTTCTTAATTGACAAGTCAATAATTTTAATAATGTTATGCTGATATTGCGACACTAGCGCCGTGGCACCGGAACTTCTTTCACGGACTTTTACCTACTTCGTGCTTGAACGCGAAGAGGCCGGTGTTTATCTATGTGCTTGAAGAAATACTTATAAAGGCAATAACTCACTAGTCCGCTGTTCCCGATTACTACTTACTGATATAACTTTGTAGTCGTTACATGAGCCTGAGTCAGGGACCTTTGCCGTGTCAGTAATAACCCTGATACTTCACGTTGGTATTCCACCTCACAACCCACACGATAAGAAGTAGAAGAATAACTCACTTCTTCCGTTCTACTTCTCTTTCTCATGTCTCTAATACCCCACAACTACTACTCCCACTCCCACTCCCGCTCCCACTCCCACTCCCACTCCCCACTACCACTATTACTACTACCTCTACTGTTTCTTGTTTATCAATGTATCGTGTACATAAATATAATAACTGTAAAATGCATTTACATAAGACCTTAATAAATGCCTAATTAACATCATTCATGTCGACATTGTAAACTAAAGTTTGCTAGACGAAAATACCTACCACGTAGGTGCAACAATTACTTTTTGCAATCATATTCAAACGCGTTTGACCTTTGAAACATTGTAATTACACAAAAAATAAAAATTTAGAACTATTTTTAGCCATTTAAATTTTTTGCCTATTAGTCTAAATTCGGCCTTCATATTTTACTATAGTAACAGATAGGTAAAGTTAGTTAATGGTACTAATTCCTGTAGACACCATCTAATTTTATTGTCAGTTTCTTATCTTACAGGAATTAACACCAATGTTTCTGTAATATAATATGTGTAGGTCCATACCTTCGTAGTAGGATTAATAATTTATCATTATTATTACATTGTTGTACTTATACCTAAAAGATTTGTCTATAACCTGCTTATGTTACAAAACTTGACATACTATAAAACTAGGTTTTTTTGTTGAACACGGGTGAATAATCTTATAATTGATTTTAGGTCGAGTTTCGTAAACAAACCGGCTTTTCTGTTTTGCATTGAGTTTTTGGCGTGAATGGAATATGAATGTGAAACCTATAAAACATCGGTCAGTGATGGAGTACCACTGGCCTATCACTTAATATCTATAGGTACGTAAGACAGTTAGTAAATAGCGTAATTTTAGTTGATTTCAATTTACACTTGCAATGTGCGGAAGTTAACTTTCGTTTTCATATAGCATTTTCTCATCAACCCTGCTGTCAGGGTCGCCAAAGGACTCTGACGTGGCTTATACATACAACTAAATTACTTAGGTAAATAGTAGGGAGCCACCGCTGAACGTCATCGGATGATCAGTCTGTCCTAACACTCCTAAACAACGCCTAAAAAGTATTTTTTGTGATTATATCCCCACAGGTATTCGAATCCGCGACTACCGAATTGTGAACCCCACTTTCAACCACTGGACCAGCACGGCCGTCTTTCCTAATGTCAGATACAAGTTCTGGTGGCAAGTTGTCTCTCAGAGTAGTAATATAGACCATTACATTAGATATCTGACCATTACGTCTGGGTCAGACCCCGGACACTTCATACAAACAAACCTCCTTTTACACAGACACTACACATTGTCATTATCGTACACGCGCATCTGTGTGTGTGACGTCTGACACCATTATGATTCAAGTCTAAACTATGTTCGATGGGGGGTGAGGTAAACCTATCTCAGCCGCTGGTGGGGAGCGGAGAGTTGCCATTCTATTCGTAGTATTATTCCTTATTTCTATGTCTTGTTATCTGCCATCTACTGAGATGCGTTGCGTAAGGTAACTAAGTAGGTAACCAACTATTGAGTTACTGGTGCTCGTAGGCCACTGATCTAAGCCGATATAGGCAATATAGGTATTGTCTATAAGGCTATAAGTGTGTGATAGGTACAGCCTAAAGGATATGTAGGAAAACCTATAACAATACAAGGTGTTAGTGACATCAAATAATTTGACTCTTAGTGTAATTTCCTATTGGAAAATTCATGAACATTTTATATTTCATATTAACTGCGGCACCCATATACCTTTATGTTTTCCAACAAAATATTAATGTTATGTGTGTATATTTTAATGTTGTAAATGTATATGTGTGTCGTAGATTTTACCTAAATAAACTTTTTTATTATTATTATTATTAACTCAGAATCATGGTCTAAATCATCCCCTCAGTAAGTATGTAGACGTTACACGAGTCACAGTCGCAATTACAGTAGGGGCGTTTGGCGATCCACAATAGTAACCCGAAAGTGGCTTGATGAAATCGGTCGTTTACCTCACAACCCACACGATAGAAGAAGTAGAGAATCGAACCTTATAAACACCAATAGTAGGTATCTACAATGATAATTTGCACGCAGCGTTGAAATACTCGTAAAGTATATTGACTTAATCAAAGCATCTTTTAATACACATAACAGATCCATAACCATAATAACAACGCAGTTACCTAACTGTGTGGGTGTAAAGTGAAGATATAACCCGGCAATATTCTGTTGTTAAATTAAAATGTAATGCGGTGAGATAATGACACCAGTTGATGATGGTAATTCCAAAACAAATCAATTTATGTTTCCGCAATACAGTCACTTCAGAAGACGGGTGTGATGATTTTTTGACATCGCTAATGTCGCTAACTGACGTATCTGAAATTTTTGGCGAATCTGGGAGGTTAAAAAGGCCACATCGAAGCAACTCGTCTAGTCTGAGCCCTAGGGAAAAATATAGAAAAGCTTTTATCACGGAAATCGGCCCCTAAGGAGACGAAAAGGGGATGGAAAATACGTGCCGCACGAGACAACCGAAATCCACGTCAAAAAAGGTCCGCAACCGGTTATACGTATTGGGCTCTATATGAGATCACCAGATAGACCATGGACCTTAAATGATCTTGAATTGTAAACGGGTTTAATTATACCTACATTTCAATCAATTAACGCTTCCGATTACCCACTATTATTTATTTATTAAGAACGTTTCTTCATCCTTGTTATTAGGCAGCCAAATCACTAAATTGTATAAACAATATTTTTGTTTTTTTTTAAAGAACGTTTAGGGCCCTGTGCCGAAGTTTTTCTTGCAGCTTTTCCCCGGCTATGCAGATTGTGAGAAGCTGCCATAGTTTTATGCGGATGAGACGTTCGTTGTGTAAAAAATGACTGATGTAGAAAATGAATTACCTACTGAATAAAGATATTCTTGAATTTGAATTTGGAAAACTGTTGTTTTTTTTTCATAATATATTTAATGTGGTTATACATACCACAAAGACTACTGGGAATAGGTCAAACTGAAAAGTAATTTATGTTTATAACATAACATGAGCTCACGACTATAAACAACCTTATTAGAGTGGTCAGAGGTACCTACTCGTGAACTTTTGCCCTACGTTCTGTTCTACCCACACCTCACCGAGCTAGCAAAAAATATTAAAAAAAAACTTAAAATTGATTTGATTTGATTTGTATATTGGTTGTAACATAAAGCTCAGTGAAGCGTGGATATTCAGTTCATCTGCGATGGATGTACCTCTAGCTAGCCCACTTGGGAATAAAGTCGTGTTATTATGTTGTGTTATGAAAGGCAGAAATCCTACCTACAATACAAAACTTAACAATACTTACTAGTATATGGGTTACTCTCGAGAACCGCAATGGACTTTACATGACCTCATTTTTCTAAGGATAAGATTGGGTGTAAATGGTATCCGAGACAAAATGGTCGATTTTAAGTATAAATCAAAAGTCTGCATTTACATTTAAGCACTTCTAGTTTAAGAATAAGTAAAAAGTACTGGGGTTCAAAACACTGTCTCCGGATATGAGGGTAACGAAATATACAGATCGGCGGGGAATCCTTTCACGGTTAAAAATCGGATGATAAAAATTTTGGGATGATATAAGCTTTTTAATGGAAAGAGGAAGGGGAGGACTTTGTCAAACAGTGGGATCTTGTAGGCTAGATTAGATTAGATAAGATTTTTATAGTAAAAAGTATTTTTTTCAGTAAAAAGCTAACACCGAACGCAACATCACCTTTTGTCGTTGGTATATGCAGTTACGCATTCCCACAGTCACTGGGGTGACAACGGGGGACGTGGGACTCCGGATTTGTCCGCCTATCCACTAAAACCCAACGGTGTACCTGCTTGCTCCAATTGGTGGGACACGGGAGCGCGCAAACATTCGCTTGTAAACGTAATCTCACCCTACCTCAACTTCTTGCAAAATCTGTTTTGCAACACCTACAGAAGATTATTGTATACCTCACAATAGCATTCCATTCATTTGATATAGGACATTAATGTATAAGGTTTAAAGTACTTACATTTCCCCATGATAATGCGAATTATAAATTACAAATATTATAAAGAACACGGAAGCACGTTTTCCACTGATCGCGCGATGAAAGATCGCGCGAGACTGCGCGTGCGACACTACCTCGGGATTTATATTACATACGCGGCGCCAGATGAGCTAGCATAACATTACCTACATTTTGTATACTTAATTATTAATTAGTGATCTATCGATCGTATTCGGTTTGGTGACGTGTTAAATGAGCACGTGATTATAATGTATCTCGAATAATATGAACGTGTTATTTGTATTATTCATTCCGTATTTACATTTTGTTTTTCTCGTAAATTACGGTAAAGACTGATTTATTAATATATTAATAAATTATAATTATATTTGTGGACAAAATGTAAATATATATATATATATATCGGAAAACTTTTATTTCACACTGTTTTCCCAGATTGAAAAACAAAATTTTTAAAATTCTAGCACTTTTCGAACCAAATGTACACGTACCATAGGTACACACAGTATTTTTCTAAGTAGTAAGTAATTAGGTACCTAATTTATTGCTTTTTATGAAAATCACACGTTCAAAAATCTTGATTTACGTACTTATTTACTTTCTGACCTATCATCGTGTGCTGACTGTATATAATTATGAACTAAAATATCCAAATTCTTTGGATAAAATTGCTTCAACAAATTATGTTACAATAAAAAATCCAAGAATTAGGTACTTAACAATGATATTCGGCTCTAATGAAGGACTTTCCAGGCTACGCTCCTCAAAAATAACGCAGATGGCGCTGTACAGATTTTTCTTAGTTTAACCTTCTAGTTTCATGGATAACAGACATATGCATGTTTTATCTTTGTTTTTGGGAAAAAATTATGCCCCTTTTTATTACACTCATTATTCATCATCATCATCAGCCCATTAACGTCCCCACTGCTGGAGCACGGGCCTTCCCTATGGATGGATAGGAAGATCGGGCCTTGAACCATCACGAGGGCCCAGTGCGGATTGATGGTTATTAACGACTGCTAATGCAGCCGGGACCAACGTCTTAACGTGCCTTCCGAAGCACGGAGGAGCTCGAGATGAAAACTTTTTTTTTCTTTTTTGTGGTCACCCATCCTATGACCGGCCTTTGCGAAAGTTGCTTAACTTCAACAATCGCAGACCGAGCGCGTTTACTACTGCGCCACCGAGCTCCTCAACTCATTATTATTCTGGTCCAAATATCAAGCAACAATTATTTTTATGTATGCTTCTGCCATTACATTGTTTTTTTTTTTAATAATTATGTACCCGAGTAATGAGAAAATAGGTAATTTTATACGTTAAAGCTGTACAACGCCATCTACATTGCTCCTGGTGAACATAGCTTGGGAAGTCCCTAATTACGTATAATATAGGTACTTATCTAAATTTTGCCTATTTCTGCTCTGTGACGTCTTGCTGTCGATCCACTGCTGTATCGCAGCAGCGGAACCAGTTTGCTTCCCTGCCGTTCAATAACCCGATCAAAATCCACGATGACGCAATAAATAATCATAATTTATTATACTAATATATACTTCTCATAAAAAAATAAATCAAAACATCTCGCAAGTTTATGTGTTTCTTAGGGATTATGAGAAAAATATCAAATATATATAAACTTGTTAGGGCTTCCCTGAAAATAATCAGAGGATACCTGTGACGAGAATCCCTCGCTCGTCCAACGTTAATTTAAATTAATCTAATTTTATTTTAAGTTATATCTGTCATTTTCTAATCCATCGTAAAAGAAAACGGACGGGTAATCCACAAGCATAAAATTTATGGAACACACGTAAATTTTAAGCACAAATCTAAAACAACCCTATAAAAATATATATTGGCTAATAACCCGACAGAATTAAGTTGACAGCACACGTCAAACGGTTTGCATACCAGCGAGATACCTTTTTGATTCGCCTGGGTTATTCTTTAATTTACTCATTCTTCATAAATTAAGAGCTGTCAATCATCAGCATTTTTAACGTCCGAAAAGGAAAGGGACGGATGATTGACAACTTTCAATGTTTCAATTTGAATGAGTAAATGAATTAATAACCCGAGCTAATCAACTAGTATCTCACTGGTTTGCAACCCGTTTGACGTGTGCTGTCAATTTCATTCTATCGGGTTATTGGCCAATGTAAAATGTTTAGAGGGTTATTTTAGATTTCTGCCCTAAAATTGTGTGCCCCATAAATATGCCTAACGATTACCCGTTTCTTTTCTTTTCGGAGGTTAAGAAAATGACTTAAATTAAAAAAAAAGCCCGACGGAAAAATCACGCTCTAAAAAGTATGAAACAGAAAAATTGGTTTATTTTGTCAGAAATTCTTCACAATAGTATGCGTAATAGTATGCGTGAATAATATCAGCTACGCTGACGATATGGTGCTGCTGAGCCCATCGATTGGTGCCCTCCGAAGACTCCTGAAAATTTGCGAGTCCTACGCGGTGGCTCATGGGCTCAAATATAAATGATTTTCAGACCGGATAACAATCGTTACACTTTGAGTCCGAATTTCGTTTTATGTGGTACAGCTCTAAATCATGTTGAGCAATTTAAGTGTTTGGGCCACTGGGTCACCCAGGATCTTAAGGATAGGGTGGATATAGAGAGAGAGCGCAGGGCGCTGTCTGTCCGATGCAACATGTTGGCCCGCAGGTTTGCGCGGTGTACGGGGACTGTCAAAACTGCGCTATTTAAAGCGTACTGTCAGTCCTTTTACACCTGTAGCCTGTGGGTTAACTATACGCAGCGGACATACAGCGACAATATAAAATAACGCGTTCCGGGTGCTGATGGGACTGCCGCGCTACTGCAGTGCCTCCGCGATGTTTGCTGCGGCTAACACGGACGGATTTGCAGCCATCATGCGAAAGCGGTGCGCTTCCATCCTGCGCCGCACGCGCGACAGTCCCAACACCATCCTGCGCGCGCTAGTTGACCGGTGGGACTCTCCGATGCTGGCTCGCTGGATTCGGCTGCACGCAGTCGTATGATTGGCCGCCAGCGTCAGGGAGTCCATCCGGACTTGCCATTTTAATATATTTGTATGTTACTAACACTAGTTTTGTAAGCTTGCAATGGATGAGTCCGAAATAAATGATTATTATTATTATTATTATAGTGACGTTTAGTAGAAAGCCGTGGTCGTATGCCGTGGGAAGCAAACTCTTAGGACAAATTGGCTTTATTTTTCTTTATTTTACTTGAAGTTAGCGGCCTCCGTGGTTCAGTGGTTGAGCGTTGGGCTCACGATCCGGAGGTCCTGGGTTCGAGTCTCAGTGGGACATATCACAAAAATGACTTTGTGATCCCTAGTTTCGTTAGGACATTACAGGCTGATCAGCTGATTGTCCGAAAGTAAAACGATCCGTGCTTCGGAAGGCACGTTAAACCGTTGGTCCCGGTTATTACTTACCTACTTACTTGGTATGTACGTAGTCGTTACATGAGTTATGTCAGGGGCCTTTTGCTGCTCAATAGTAACCCTGGCAGCAGGGTTAATGAGGTTGGTAATCCACCTAACAACCCACAACTAAATTATTTTTTTAATTTTGACAGATCTCATATGTCCACCGAGTTACATCATAGACCTGCAGATTGAGAAGGAATTTGATTTACGATAAATTGCGCACTTTTAGTAAGCATGAACAGAATACAAACATATTGAATTTTAAACAAAAACTATTGGCTCAAATAAGTAAAAACTGTGCAAATGATTTCGAGTGTCGTTTGACTTTTATTCTCGGAGATGACTTTGGGAAAACACATTTCACGTACCACTACAAGATCTACGCAAATTAATGACAAAGTAAATAGGTGTGTTGTAGTATGTGTTTGGTTTTTAGGGTTCCGTAACCAAAGGGTAAAAATGGGACTCTGTTACTAAGACTTCGCTGACTGTTCGTCTGTCTGTCACCAGGCTGTTGTATCTCAAGAACAGCGATAGCTAGACAGTTGAAATTTTAACAAATATTTATGTATTTCTGTTGCCGCTAATAAAAATAAAATAATTATTTAAGGCGGGCAACCGTACAACAAATGCGATTTTTTGGCCCTTTCTTGATCAATATTAATAATGACAACAGGTAGGCAATATGTGTGTACCTACTCGTACCTACTGTTAAGTCAATGGTACGGAACCCTTTGTGCGCGAGTCCGGCTCGCACTTGCCCGGTTTTTTTTTCATTCGGCAAAAGTTCAAAAGGTTTACTTACAGCATACATCACGTAATTGACTGAAAAAGTAATAAGCAGACTCAATTCATTCCCAGAGTCCCTATCGGGGCAGACATAGCCACTATAATTGACGTAGGCGCTTTAGTAAATACTAAAGTTAATTAATATACCTTTAATGAATAGTGGAATTTTCCTTTTTTCATAATTTCCTTAAGTAATTGTTATATTACCTAATAGATTTTGACTGATTGTCAATTAATTAAATACTTTAAAGGAGCTTAATTACTTTTGTAATTTAATATTATTATTAAATGTATTTTAAATAAAGTGTCAGGAACCTCTTTGGTTAACATGTGACTCATTTCAAGGTCATTTAGTTATGTTCTCTTTCGTGCTTCGGAGAGCATGGTAACGGTATGACGACTCGTGACGTATGGGTATGTGTTGAGTCTCGTTTGATGTGCGTAAAGGCAGACTCATTTCATGTACACCGCTTTACGCGTAGACATTGATATGGATACGAGTCGTCATACCCTCTCCGAAGCACGAAAGAGAACATAACTAACTGACCTTTAAATGAGTCACAATATGTTACCCAAACAGGCTGATGACACTTTATTTAAAATGCATTTAATAATAATAATTGTTTAGGTAATTTTAATACATTGCAAGAAATAATTGTAAGAAATATTTTGACCACACACAATAGCTGGTAGCTGAAGAAAGTTTTTCTTAGTTTTCCGAATTACGGATGACAACTCCATCTAGCGTCGATAGTTAATAATGACCTTACTAATAAATGTGTTGTATTATAAGCGGCATCTAGCGAGAAGTAGCACAAAGTGTTAATGTTACATCTACTGCACACTAGATGGCGTAAGTCACGACCTAGAGCAAGGTTTTTCTGAGAGGTCGGGCTCAGCACATCGATCGCTCGAAGGTCAGTGGCACTCGAGCGAAGGGTTCACGGCATTTATACGTATAGAGGTATATTGGCCCTAGAAGAGCTTTCTTTACAGAATGAGAACTAGACTCTAGTCGTCTCCAAGTCGACAACTTTTGCTCTTATGTTGGAGTTTAGTAGCGAGTATAAAAGTATGAAATAAGAATTTAAGCTTAAGTATTACTTAATCATTGATTTATGGATAGGACCACGTGATTTTTGCTTTGCGTCCCCTTCACTAAGTATTTAAATATCTGTCTAGATACAAATATGTTTCTAGATCTATACTAAATTATTAGAAACTAGAGTCATAGCCCTTGGTCTTGGTTCCATACAAGACCATTAACCCGGCCCCAGGGGGGACAGAGTCATCTTCTCTGCCCTCCACTGGGGCAATTCCTGTTCGGCGCGTCCTTGCCGCGGGGGTGGGCGCCTCTTACTTCAGTAGGCCGGAGTAAGATGGTGGCTGAGTTCGAATAGGGACCCAGACCTACGGGGTATAACGTAGAACCCTTGCCCAGGGATACGGGTGAAGACCTCAACGGCTGCAGAGGCGGAGATGGGAGCCATCGGTACGGCAATGCAGGACGGAAGGGGCATGTCACAGGGACTGTAACCTGGAACCTGACAGAGGGCAGCAGTAACTGTCAGTACTATTCAGAGGCAGAGGACAGGAGTCCTAGTATGGCTTTGTAATAGACTACTCTGGGCGCCATCCCACTCGCGTCAGACAGAGTACTGCGGGGCGGAAGGCAAGAGGGAAACCACTGCCCTATTTTTCCCTAAAAAAGTAGCATGGAGAGTATTTTACAGAAATGCTGCACCGACAAGAGCGTGGCTCTTAAATTGATGATGATGAGAGTCATTCAGTAATAGTTTTGTAATCATCCAAATGGTAATATAGACGCCGTTTTTATTGAAATTTATAATTTTCCATTCGAAACGGACAATGGATGATATTATTCAGTTGGGTATGGTTCATAAACTCAAACAATAGAACATTGTAAACCATCTTTCTTGTATATTATGACTTTTCTTTCTAGGTGTACAGATCTGTGGTTCTCTCATTAAACACAACCTTTCAGCGCTCCCCATTTGTTCGGACAAGTAGTTAATGCCATCTGAGGCTAACCTACAATAACTCACTCTTTATGAGTTTTGTGCTCTACAGTTTATCCTTTCCTTACTTTGCAATGCGTATGCTAAGATTTAGGAGTAAGGAACTTTGATTAAAACTTACCATTGAACTTGTTCGAAAATTGCATAATTTAATTTCTACAGTCATGAGCAATACTACCCACTTTAGGACTCTGTCGCACTAACATATTTGACATTTAGTGAGACTTACAGTTCAATTTGTCAAAATAGTTAATGTGACATGGTACCAAAGTGTATACATATTAATGCTCGTGAGCATACTGTGAAAATACCTTGGAACTTGTCTATCTATTCAGCCTGTACTTATCGTTCTCTCTTTCACGCTACTGTTTATGTGTACTTACCTTTTATATTTTTTGTTTCCCTACAACATATTCAAAAACCCATTTAAGATTAGGTAAATATGATTCCCACGCACCTCTATCTTAGAGGCGTCTTATTTTACAGAAAGATGAAAATCTTAGAGACCTAATACACGTTGGTCTAACAGAAAGCTCGGTGAGGTGTGGGTACTTAGTTCATCTGGCGGTGGACTACTACAATTAGTATATAGTCGTGAGCTTATGCTGAAATTCACTTTATCTTCAAGGCGCATCACGCAAGAATTCCCAGAAGAAAATGGAACATACGGTCATTTTCACACGACATTTTCCTCAACTGAAAAACGATCCCGAACTTCGCGGCCCTTGCACAGTTTTACTGCAGCTGTGAATTATTTAGACTAGTATACTAGTTCGGTGCACAGCTGACCTAGAATTGCATTGGAGGGCTTCGGAACTCGGTCGACGGAACAGCTGTGAGGCCAGCGCCGAATTCAGAGTCTTAGATTCTTAATGATACGTAAAAGTGGCTGTATTTTAAGACCGAGTTTCCACAGACGCGGAGATGGCCGGAGAAGAACGGAGATGTGCGGATTTGACCAATCACATCGTTCGAGAGAGCGAAAAACGAAGACGCTTTGTCATTCTCTCCCTCACGATGATTGGTCGATTCCTGCACATCTCCGCTCATCTTCGCACAGCTCCGCGACAATGGAAACGCAGCCTTACGAGTCTGTTGACAGTTTGGCAACAAATTTTTCATTCTGGCAATAACGAGGTTTTGCATTATAGGCCTTTTATGAAATACATAAACTGTGTGTGTATGTGTGTGTGTGTGTGTCTTAGCAACGTTTTCTAGTGTGCCATACATAAACTAATGGCTCTAATCCTCTCGCTAATCATTTCAAATATTGGTTTCCCTTTTTCCTTCTTTATTTAAAGAACATCCATTGTACTTAATTTTCAAATAACCCCCAGAGGAAAGGGCGATGAACCTTCAAAGTTCTCATCACTAATTCAATTAATTTTGACTCTTACACCTCAATGCATTATATATTTGGTAGTTACAAAGAATAAATCAATATTTTTTTGAAAGAACGTTTTGGGCCCTGTGCTGAGATATTTCTTGCAGCGTATTTTCCCCGGCAATTCAGGTTGTGAGAAGCTGCAGTAGTTTTAGGCGGATGAGACGTTCGTTTTGTAAAAAAATGACGATTAAAAGTGTAACTATGTTACCTACTGGATATTTTTGAATTTGAATTTTTGAATTAAGAATAACGGTACATAATGGAGCATGTTGTCCAAGCTGATTGCTTTTCTGTGGCCCTGCCTATAGCATTAGGAATTAGGAGCGTGAGTTACCTAATGTACGGTATGCTTGCAGCATTACGGTTGTTGGTGAGATATTCATTTTTCGCGAGAGAATGATAGAGGGATTTGAAGCCCCTAGGAATCTACTTATTTTTTTTTTGTTTTTATGAGTAAATCCGGCACTGCGCTAGACTCACTGTAGTTGTTTGACGATGTATTCGTGTTTTCGTGTTTTAATTATACAGGTTGTGATATGATAGGAACCTATAGACTGTTATATTTTTTTACTATATCGCTGATTGATTTTCGATTGCATTCGCCTGGTCTTGATAGATAGAGGAAAGTCCAGTTAGAACATGGCATGCATTCGCACATTACAAAACACATACAAAACGCCTCCTCAAACTAAAACCAAATGTGCTGGACAGAGCCATAAATAACCAAGAATACAATTAGCAAACAGTTTTGACATGATACTATAATGAATATGACAGACCTGTCATTGTACCTGTACAATTACAAATATATTATATGTACAATAAAAGTAACCCAAAAATATCGCTAAAAGTGATGACTACCAGATACTCGTAAATAATCTTTGGTAGAGAAAGACATATATATACACAAACTCACGCCCGTAATCCCGAATGGGGTAGGCACAGCCACAAATAATCAAAGATAACTGCAGCCACTGTTGATACCAGTAAGATGGATATGATGCACCTTATGGTGACAAGGGATCAGGCTATCGCGCATAACATGAGTCCATCATGTTAGAAATGACACAATCCCTCTGTCGGATTTACGACACGCCCGGGAAGACCAGTAGGTGAACGCGTTCTATGTTTTTTTATTCAGTCCCAGAACAGCATCGAGGTTACTAGGTAGAGAAAGAATGAAGCATAAAACTGCACATTTGTATAACGTATTATGCAGGTTTATTGGCCTGACAATCGCTAATGAAATGTCTGTTGAGGTAGGTTAGTAATAGCCGTTTAATAGGCGTGCATAAAACTGTAAATACGCAGTAAAATAGCTATTAGTATAACGTTAATTAATGGCAATCTCATCATCATCATCAGCCCATTAACGTCCCCACTGCTGGGGCACGGGCCTTCCCTACGGATGGATAGGGAGATCGGGCCTTAAACCATCACGCGGGCCCAGTGCGGATTGATGGTTATTAACGACTGCTAATGCAGCCGGGACCAACGGCTTAACGTGCCTTCCGAAGCACAGAGGAGCTCGAAATGAAAACTTTTTTTGTGGTCACCCATCCTATGACCGGCCTTTGCGAAAGTTGCTTAACTTCAACAATCGCAGACCGAACGCGTTTACCGCTGCGCCACCGAGCTCCTCATGATGGCAATCTATTTGTACTAAATAAGTCATTGAACCGTGGTAGCCCAGTTGGTAGAACGCTTGCCTCGATATGAAATAAGTCATTAAGTGTTGGATATAGGGGTAGATATAGGGGTAACAGCCTCCGTGGTCTAGTGGTTAGAGCGTTAGGCTCACGATCTGGAGGTCCGGGTTTGATTCCCGATAGGGACATTGTCGAAATCACTTTGTGAGACTGTCCTTTGTTTGGTAAGGACTTTTCAGGCTTGAATCACCTGATTGTTCGAAAAAGTAAGATGATTCCGTGCTTCGGAGGGCACGTTAAGCCGTTGGTCCCGGCTATTAGCCGTAAAAACACCTCCACCAACCCGCAGTGGAGCAGCGTGGTGGAGTATGCTCCATACCCCCTCCGGTTGATTGAGGGGAGGCCTGTACCCAGCAGTGGGACGTATATAGGCAGTTTATGTTATGTATAGGGGTAGAAGACGACCCAAGAAAGTGTGGGTGGATTGTGGAAAGAAGGATATGTGTGTGAAAGGTGTGAGTACAATACTACTGACGGAAATGAATGGAAGGGGAATACATGTTGTGCCGACCTCACCTAGATGATAATGAAGTCATTGAGTGTTGTGTTTGGTTCCACTCTATGCTTGGCGTGTTACATAATGAATGACTTAGAATGTATAAATACTTATTCAAATATTTTGTAACCCGCAGTGGAGCAGCGTGGTGGATATAGTTTGTTTATGTTTTATGGGGAAAGGTAAACCTCATCGCCCGTGTAATTAAAAAAATATATAATTTATTATTTTTTTATTTATTATTTATTTATAAAGGTACATACAACATTACAGTGTAATCCAATGCGCTGTATGACGAGAAAAAAAGACAATCATATTTCTTTCATGCCCCCACCCACAATAGCCTAAGATGTGAAGCTGTTGTGAATGAAAGCATAATTCAAATATGATTCTCTACTCGTAGGGTCCGATAGACAGGCCTCCATGATACCTATAATGGCTTCAGCATATTAGAAAGGGCGCAATACCTCATTGGGGCAGACAGAGAGGTACATCCACCGCAAGAGGAACTAAGCACCCACACCTCACCGAGCTTTCTATTAGACCAACGTGATAGGTGGTAATAATAAAGGCCGTGTTATAAGCGACATAATATGAACCGAATTGGTCTAGATGCGATGTTCTGGGTCACTGATGAAAGTGGGCCCCGTCGCCGGCGATAATTCGATCAATTTACAGCCTCGACCGAGACTGACACTGTTCATATTATATGACACATAATACAGCTGTCTGCATAGCTAGACTTTGATACACAATTTTGTATGTAACGCTCTAGGTAAAATTAATACTAGTAAATACTTATGTGTGCCATAAGTTTTGATAAGTCTACCCACATTAACGATGCTACAAAATGTATTTGCCTAGATTGTTATCAACTTTAATGTATTTGTTTTGCATGTTTGGTAAATAAAGAATTATTATTATGTCTGTCATTTCCACATCTCGGGCCTATGGAGTCCCGGACTTCTGGAAGGCGTGCGTGGGGCCGAAGCCAACACGTAGAGGCCCCTTAAGACAGTTTAATCTAAATGTGGTGTGACACCACCTTATTATTATTATTATTAAGTACTTTTTTCTAATAATGGACCTCAAACTCAAAAATATCATAAGTGTATTTTATTAAGATATGTGATACTACGAAGGCTGTTCTGACGTTAACAAGCATCAGGTGAGATGAGATTGTGGCCAATTGCTTGCATAAAAAAATTGTACCACACCTGCCTCAGTGGCAGCCCTAGCAAAATATTTAGGTGGTGCGAGACCTTATATTGGCACCCCTCAGCCTCTTAAAATACAAAATCTTTCGATTAGTTTACGGCCGTCGAAATTTACCTATTTAAATCTATAAAAAAAACTCTTCTCTCTTCTCTTTATTCTTCTCTTCTTTCTCTCTTCTTGGAAAATGCTGCACCGACAAGACCGTGGCTCTTAAATTGATGATGATGAAATCTTTTCAATATGTTGTTTACGGCCACCCGATATGAGTTTCAATATGGTCGCAATCTATCCCGATGAAGTTAGTTTGCGGCCAGGGTGAACCAGTCTTGGTTGATTTTGACGCCTCCTCTCTTTCGGCGCCTGGTGCGGTGGCACACCTCGCACTATCCTAAGGCCGCTACTGACCTGCCTGTCTGTCGACTCTGTAGACAGTCGGAAATAAATTCTTAACTTTATATGTGGGAGCGAGTCAATAAGTCAATCAACCAGTTACCGGCCTTGTCCTACTTACTCGTCCAAGAGAAATTGAAAGCACAATCAATACATTATGTAAGAAAATAATAATACTAGTACGATACAGAGCTAAGGTTGTAAAAATTTTAATTGTAAAAATACGGTCAATAATAGGAGAATCGAGATTTTTTCGGATCGAGATTTAGTAACTTAGAACATATTTCATTAAGTAAATTAGTTTCATTACACATAATTTTGTGTCAGTTACTGAAAAGATCCAAGGGTATTTGAAAATATCCTTTTGTCCTTGACCCACTTTTCACAGGTCAGGTGTAATAAGGTAGAGTCGAGATTTGGAAGGTGTTTCCATAACAGAAAGTAAAAAAATCGAATTTAACACTTTCAAGGACAGAACGTCTACGGACGTTCCGATTCCAAGTTGTTATATTATGTATGAACCATCAATGACCCATGGTTTTTGTCAGTGAAAGGGTTAAAAAGGACTTTATTATGTGTATTTTATATATTTTACAATATCATCGTATCAACAGTGTGGCTTATTATTATTTATGTATTTGATTTTTTTTAAATTAATAATATAAAATTATTTGCAGTTGGTAAACTAATCGCGCCTTATGGAGAAGTATGGAGACAATAGCTTTTCAATGGCAAATTCTCCCTTTGTTTGGCAGTTCGTACGGAACTGTCAGTGCGGGAGTCGCACTTACACTTGCCTTTTTTGTTAAAGATATATCGAAACATTTAAATAGCTTGCTCCGTTGGCTCAGTGTACTCGTACCAGCAAACATTACTTAGTTTCTATTTGCATATTAGTATTTATTGCAGTAATGTGTTTTCTAAGATTACGCTGTGTTGTTTCTTAATAGCCAGAGCCATACCACAGATCATATGCCATACACAATTCGTGCTCAATACATTTAAATAGTCTTCTTTATGTTTGTAATTCTTATATCGGTATTTTATGTACAATTCGCATACAGAGCGTGCTGAGCATTCAGAAAATTTTTCGGCGTTTTGCACAAGGTACATTTGAAGACTTTATTTTTGGCACGCGTCCGTTCTATAGAAGAATACATTTCTTCAGTGAAAAAGACTCTGTGAATAAGTACCTATCAGACCGGAAGGGGCAAGTCACAGGGATTGTAACCTGTAACCTGACAGAGGGCAGCAGTAACTGTCTGTACTATTCAGAGGCGGAGGACAGGAGTCCCACTCGCGTCAGACAGAGGTGCGGGGCGGAAGGCAAGAGGGAAACCACTGCCCTATTTTCCCGAAAAAAATTGCATGGAGAATGCTACACTAAGAGCGTGGCTCATAAATTAATGACGATGATGACCTATTATACTATACGTAGTAGATAGATACTGCCGCATTGTACACACTGTCTGAATTTTCGGTATTAGATATGGAATTATAATCTCCATCACAGAAGAGAGACAGCAGATTTGGGTTTTGTTACTTTGATAATTCCGGAAGCTACCCAGTGACATTATGTGCCGAGCTCTTCAGATGCCAGCATCAGAATTTTCTCTAGTGGCAACAACTACCAAATCTGCTTTTTTGTCGTTCTGGACAAACCCGGGCACATTCGCCGTAATAGATACCTCTAAATATCCACGTACAAGGTGTCAGGAGAAATGGATCTTCGTAAAATCTACTTACCCGTGCTGTATATACGGCATATATTTGCAGTATATATTTGAGGTTTTATATCAAGAGATTTTACAAGATGGTCTATTTCCCGTGACAAGTTGTATCTGATTGTTTCTACGGCATGTTTTATTTTGAGCGGCCGACATTTCGCGCTCGTTGTTAGCAATGAAAATAATAATATTAATTTTTAATTAATTATACATAATAGGGAAGGCCCGTGCCCCAGCAGTGGGAAGTTAATGGGCTGATGATGATACATAATTCAGTTTTATATCGTCATCGTCATCAATTTAAGAGCCACGCTCTTGTCGGTGCAGCATTTTCCATACTACTTTTTTAGGGAAAAATAGGGCATGGTTTCCCTCTTGCCTTCCGCCCCGCAGTAGTAGTCTTATACCACATGTGATATTGAAACATGAATGTAAATGTTTATCTGCTTACGTAGTAGGTAATATATGTTCTGTACTATGTAACACATAACAGGACAGAAGCACATGTTTGGTGCACCGCCAAATCGCGGGTTATTGCCCGATTACACGTGGGCACGATTATCAATGTAGCTTCATTAAATTAATTATGCACGCATGCATACGTAATCCCCTATTGGTCCGGGTTTTACCCAATTCGGTGTCATTACCAACTTATCGTAACAAAAGCTGACGACTGTATTCCTAATGAGAATTTTCCAGGCTACGTTCGTCCCAAAAATATACATGGCGCTGTACAGATTTACGTGATAATTACGTATTTTCTCATTGCTTGGGTACATTTTATAATAAAAATAATTGTTGTTTGATATTTAAATCAGATATGTATAGAATTATGTTGCTACCTATATTGCTTCTCTTTATTTTGATCATACATACATACATAAACTTACGCCCGTAATCCCTAATGGGGTGGGCAGAGCCACAAGTAATCAAAGACAACTTGCAGCTACTGTTGATACGAAGTCCAAAGATGGATATGATGAACCTTATGGTGATAAGGGATCAGCCTATCGCCCATAACATTAGTCCATTATGTTAGAGGACACAATCCCTCTGTCCGTTTTTACGACATGCCCGGGAAGAGAAGCAGCTGAACGTTTTCTATGTTTTTTATTTGCTCCCAGAACAGCATAGAAGAAGATAGAAGATATTTACATAGAAGAAGATATTTTGATCAGAAGAATAATATTTATTTATTTATTTTTATTTATTGAGGATATCCAACAGCTTATTAAATAACAAAGAATAATTACAGTAAGTACAATGTAAATACCGTAAAACGGATCGTAGAACTTGATGAGAACAGTAATAAAACTAACGATACAAAGCTAGGCTTAAAGTATAAAACCATTAAAAGGCTATAACTATAAAAAATTAAATATAAAAAAAGAAGAACTGGCACCTGGTTATAAACTGATAATAATATGTGGAAGATGTGTTGTGGCTGGGTGTTATAACAAGTGTCATCATGTATACCCAAAAACAAACATAAAAGATGTAAGTATGAACTTTATTTTAATTGGGTCAAATGTAAAATTATTGACTCATACTGTTACTGTCCTCGGTTGATAGTGTAATATTGTTGGACTTATCTCAGCGCGTGTTCCCGTCATTGTGTCGAGATAGTTGAATCATATCGAAATAAACTTTGACCACTGACCTAATTTAGTGCGACATTTATTTTATCACCATTTATGTATATTATGTTACTATTGTCACTTGTTTGTTTGTGACCGACGCCGCGATACGTACGAAAAGTACGTAAAGTATTCTGACTTGGAAACGCACACCCGACTCGAGATCGCAATTTCGAGATCCCGCGGGATTGGAAATATCAATCTCGATGAACGATGAAAACTGCTTGTTTGTGACAGTGAGATTAATTAAAACAAAATATTTTTTGAAAGAAAACAAAAACCTTTGTTCTTCTATATTACTAACGAAATAATTAAGCTTTCTTTGGAAATCAGTAATCAAAACAAAACCTCAATGATATTCGCCCAATCCCGTCAATCTCGAATCGCACAAAATTAGACGAGATCTCGTGAGATCGTGATTGCGTTCCCTAACACCGTTGTATGATGTTATCGGCCCGTATCTGCCCTCGCAGCGCGGCATCTGACGCTGGTGTCGCAACTGCATAGATTTATATTATAACTTGTCAATTAGTCTCATTAGTCCCTGCTTCTAAAGGCTCGTTAAGCCGGTCCCAGTACTCCCGGTACTCCTTACTAACGTCAGTTAGTAGTCCTTCGTTACATGAGCCATGTCAGGGGCCTTTGGCGGCTCAATAGTAATCCTGACACCAGGCTTGATCGGGTTGGTAATCCACTTCACAACCCACACGATACAAGAAAAAATTGTCTCATTAAAATCCGTGGACTTCTTTTGTGGCGCGGATTATATTTTAAACCTGGTATTATCTTTAAACTTTGTTATGTAAAAAGGTGGTATAGGCCGGAAATTTGAAAGCACAAGAGTCTATGGACTATCGTCAAATTTAAGTAAATATATTATGATATATAGAAAGATAATATATTATGATATAATATAAAGTTGATATTACCGTTCTTCACCTTACATGACATTTTAAAATGTCACGGTGAAAACTTCATCTCTTCTGCATGGTTATAAATCGACTATCTGTCCTATATTTGCATATATTGTGTCAACTCAGATGTCGCTAAGCGCAACAAAGATCTTTTTCAATGACATGTCTGGCTCGTGAGTCCTAAATGGCTAGCGACGGCACCCCGTGGATCTAAATCCTCACCGCGGCACGTGCCGGCACGTTCACACTGTGGTTGACGAATCAGAATCAAAATCAGAATAAGAATCAGAATCATGTACTCAACGTAATTATCATAGATAAACTTGTTGATGGTAAATTTTACATTTTTGATTCTACGTCATTTCGCAAGGTGTTATGGCTGAGGAGAAGAAATGATAAGAAACTGCAACAGCAACACATCTTTTAAATTAATGTAGGTATACATTAAAAGCATCTTGTCCTATTACAAACCTCAACCAAACATCTTGTTTTACTATTATTGCGTATGGCATAAAATATACCGCGTGTATCATATTATGTGCCCTTTGCTTCCTCAACCAAGACTCTGCACTATCCGTCCCACTGTGTAACTCGGACACACCCCGGACACTACATACAAACAACACATTCACATTATCGTACACGCGAATCTGTGTGTGACGTCTGACACCATACGATTCAAGTCTAAACTATGTTTGAAGGGGGGTTAGGTAAACCTAGGCTCAGACTCTGGTGGGGAGCGGAGATTTGCCATTCTAGTATTATTCTACGTCTCGGCTACGCCACCTGGGAACCGGTGTAGGGGTGTCGTTCACTAATAGGGTTTGATCCGGGTGTTCGCATTCACAGTTTGGTGTCTCCTTTCAGCCCTATGTATGTAGGTAATAATTCGAAATGGAGGGAGCAGAGCTACAAATAATCAGAAGACAACTGGAAGCAGCATAATAGTAACACCATTTCCCGTATCCTGTTGACCTGTTGTTGTCGTACGACTAACCTTTTGACTGTTAATAACTTATTCCATATTTTTCCATCGTGTCCCAATTCAGCGATAACGCGAGTTTGATAAAGTGCTAAAGTATAATGTTGTGTTGAATATTTTCATGAATATAGAGCAGGGCCTCTTAGAAGTTATTCACAATAACACGTTGTTCTATTGATTGTTTTGTTTTTGCTTCACAGTTCTGTGTCTTTGTTTCAATGCGTAGTACGTACACAAATATCCTATCTTAATTAAGCAACAAATCTATAATCGAGATTTCTAAAATTTTAAATGGCGAGTAATTGCTAACAGTATCGAGTATGTGACTTGATCAAGCCTCATCAATACCATAGAAAAAAATTGTAGGCAAGATTGTTATGGAGTACATACAATAACCGATGTTGGAGTGAATGTAACACGATTTGAGGAAGTAAAGGTCATTGCAAACTATGCCTTGCAAGAGAGGTATTAGGCGATTTTTTACGCGACATTACCTTTTTCGATGCATTGTTAAAGATTACAGCTATTTACGATCTGTATTGTACGTTGCAGTTTTGTAATCAACATTTCGACATTTACTTTCCGAATGCGTATGAAATTTGCGGTCTGATCTATGACGTTTTGAAAACTCAATTGCATTGCTAACATTGTCTCCGGTCAAATAGGTAGTGAATGCCAATAATTTATACTAACATTTGTCTGATTTTTACTTTTATACTTGTTGCGTGTCAAGTAGATGTCGCGGATGATTTGAGTGTAAGATTTTTTGTCATTTTGCAATTGCATCATTGTCAGAATCTATCTATAAGATGTACTTATAGATAGATTCTGACAATGATGCAGTTTCTTGATTTCTAGGTACTCGTGGCAAAAAATCCATTTGCAAATGCTTCTAAGTTCAAAACCGAGCTTATTACAACAAGATGACCGCGTTCTTTTCTTTTGTATAATGAAGACCTGAATAAAAACAAAAGACGAGCTCGAGGGAGCGAAAAACATAAATAGACGATAGAATAAGAATATTTCAACAAGAAACTTTTTCAGCCGATGATTACTTTGTAACTAACTCTTCTATCGTGTGGCTTGTGAGGTGGGTTACCAACCCCATCAACCCTGGTGTCAGAGTTGGTGTCTTGTTCAAATGAGTCATGTCAGGGGCCTTTGGCGGCTCAGTAGTAACCCTGACCTTGTAATTAAAATGTTGAAATATTTAGACCAAAAATACCAATTTCAAAAGGTTATGTAAAGTGCAATGCCAAAGAACTTGCTCGACTTGACACACTGCTTTTTAACATTCTCGGTTTACTTAATTAAAGAAACGGTCTTTATAATTACCCTTCTATATTTAGAGTTGAAAAATAAAGGCTGCAAAATAGTAACTACCTAATTAATAACCTAGTTGAACTGTGGCTAGGGCCAAGATCTAAAAGTATGTTCCGAGTTTAATCATGACTGGACAGCGTTTAAACCAGATACTGAATAAAATGTATTTTTTCGTACCTTGCATGTTTAAAAAATTAAGCAAAATAAGTAAATCTATTTTTGTGCGTTTCAATGTCAGTAAGGAATTGTTAACAAAATACTACCTGAAGGCCTGTTTACATCAGCATTTTTACCGACTTCAAAAAAGGAGGAGGTTCTCAATTCGACCGTATATTTTTTTTTTGTCACATTGTTATTGTTTTCGTGTGGGATTCCTTAATTTGTTAACACTTGAAAACGTAACTTGGAATTTGGTAATGCGTAAATGGCTCCTACACATCTCTCCACATAGATTTCCAATGCGATATGGAACAATGCTTTTTGCGATATGAACATAAACGATTTATGAATTTAGGTAAAAATACCTAACTTCCGGTATCTTTTTTGGATATTTATAAAGTATGTCTCTTTCCCAATACTTTATCATACTGCATAGTTTTGTCGCCTGAGGAATTCATGTTGGGGTCTACTACCTTCCTTTCCTACACTAGTATGTAATCCGCTGATGAATAACATGACCATCACGTGGACAAGCGGCGTCCACGCCATGTCTCGTGTGAGTATCACCTAACAATGAATCATTTTCGCCGTGTAAGCTATTTACAGACAGACAATACCAAAATGGCAAAACAAACTTTCGTCTCGGCGCTTACCTCCGTTATCTGGTCAAGGATCATTGGCACACTTCAATTCCGCAAGTCCTTACGTCATAGGTAACGTATTGGCGGATTATAACATCGATTTGTTTATTTTCCGTGCGAAATTGTATAATTATACTCGCTCGTCGTATTTAAAGTTGTCCAACTTAATTAAGTTAAAGCGAAGCTAGGTTTTATTGGTGTTAAGTTAGGTTGATACGATGACGATCTGGATGCCTTTATAGGGAATTGGCGAAACATCTGCCTGGATAGGGAACTATGGAAGAAGACAGGGGAGACCTTTGCGCAGCAGTAGAACGTGGGACACAATAGGCTAGAGAAAAAAAGTTTGATTTTTTCTGTAAAATACACAGATTATGTAGTACTTTACATATCACTTTGTAAAACAATCTAAAATGGTCTCGTGAACTCGTAAGAGATGACACACTTTTATTTTTCTCTGCAATGAATGCTTTGTTGTCTTGTTGACACAATTTAAAAGACAATAGTTTGCTTTTACTTCGTACATACACATTTTACCAATATTTTTCCCTTTTATTTTATTGTTTGAAATGCATATTAAAAACTATAGGTACCCACATTCCCGCAAAATCAGCGGTGAACGAAAACATCGTGAGAAAACCCACATTCCCGAGAAATGCATTTTCGGAGGTATGCGACCTAGCCTGTATTGGGCTGGTTTTCCCTTCGCGGGTTGGAAGGTGACACCGGCAGTCGCTCTGTAAAAAACCGGACCTGTCAAATCTTCAGGTTAGGTGAGCAGACCGTGAACACGAGATATCTCTAGAGATATGTTGCATATTATAAACTATGGAAGAAGAAAAATGAAGACTGTATACTTCTACTACCTAATATCTTTTATCCACCTAACTCTACTTACTGTAGAACACGATGTTATTCGTGATATTACCGAATTATCAGTCTAAACAATGACCTTTAAACTGCGTTTGAACTTGTAACTATTGGCATCGACTGCCGTTGCCGAGAGGGCCAACAAATATTGCATTTACCTTCGAATAGCAGGTTCTCAATGCTCTATATTCTAGTAAACATTCGGCAGAATGCATGTGTAGCGTGCAGCAGTTTGTGTGTGTGTTACACAATACACACACACATATAAATGTCTAATAACCGCGTGGCTAACACCAAAAACTGATAGGCATTTTAAGTGGAATTCAATTTAAACTTGTTGAACTAAACTGGATTTTATTACTTTACGTAACTGAGCAGGTTTTGTATGCGATGCTAATTCACTTTGCGATGCGTAGTTGTACGAAGAACAATGTTTGATTGATCCTTACTGGCATTGTAGCACCTACTTCTTTTAAATTATTTTCATATTAGGTAGGTGTGATGAATTTAGTTAATGCCATCTGCGGCAAATCAACAATAAGTCACGTCAAAAAAAAGGTGTGATGAACGAACTGTGCATTAACAGGATACTCAGCCAATCAGCTCTCGACACCAAACACTTCAGGATCCCGATACCGGCCCCGCCGGCGTGGTCGACGATTTCGCTCAATCAGCGCTTTATCGTTATCGACCCACTAGGGTCGATTAATTCTTTCAAATATTTTCCTCTCAGACGACGCCCTGAGCTGAGGTTCGCGCCCAACTGGGCACGCTCAGGCCTGTTGTCTTAAACGTTGTACCGGGTGAGACCCTTCAGCGCTCCCCATTTGTGCAGCCAAGTTGTTAATGCCATTTGCGGCAAATCTACAATAAGTCACGTCAAAAAAAAAGTTTGCTGACGTCATTATTGGTTATAACTTGCCCTTGTGCCTCACCTTGACTCGGGAATATAGGTATCCAGGTTTCCAAGGCTTATCTCGAGACAAAGACGTGTGAGATCATCAATAGACCGACTTGGTCCGACGTTGTGGAAACGTCACGTACCACACGTCTGTTTTATATCGGAAGTCTTCATCAGCACTATGCGCCGTTAATCGGACATAGATAGTACTATCGTGTCCTAAGTAGGTATTGGTTTATACGTACATCTAGACACGTGCCTAAATCCTAAATTCTTTTAAGATCATATCAGAAATGTGCAATCTCATCTCGAGGAGCTCGGTGGTGCAGCGGTAAACGCGTTCGGCCTGCGATTGTTGAAGTTAAGCAACTTTCGCAAAAGCCGGTCATAGGATGGGTGATCACAAAAAAAAAAGTTTTCATCTCGAGCTCCTCCGTGCTTCGGAAGGCACGTGAAGCCGTTGGTCCCGGCTGCATTAGCAGTCGTTAATAACCACCAATCCGCACTGGGCCCGCGTGGCTCCCTATCCATCCATAGGGGAGGCCCGTGCCCCAGCAGTGGGGACGTTATTGGGCTGGTGATGATGATGATGATGTGCAATCTCATAGAATATGATTATGACGTCCGTGACTTTATGTCAAACGCCCCGTGGTGGCCCAATGAAGGACTTTCCAATCGACGTTCCCCAAACACACGATAGATGGCGTTGTTCACATTTAACGTGATAATTACCTATTTTCTCATTACTGGGGTACTTACATAATTATTCAAAAATATAATGTAATGGCAGAAACATATATAAAACTAATTGTTGCTTCATATTTGGATCACATTATGTATAGAATAATTTTGCTACCTATATTGCTTTTTTTTTGATCAGAATAATAATGGGTGGAAGTTGTAATTGTACCTTGGTGTGAAATGAAATGAAAAATGAATGAATAATGATGTCATAAAAAGGAGGATGGAGGATAACAGGAGGTTATGTATTTGACCCGTATGTATGTAAGATTGTTGGAATTGCACAATGTATATTATTTATTTATTAAATCTTAATACTAAAAATACAATTATCAATGCCCTGCAAAACTGTTTAAACAGTTTGTCTGCAGGAAAGAGTCTCTACTAATAATATGAACTTATATCTAATAGTCAATTAATAACATAAGTTAACTAGGAATAATAAGTTAGCTACGACACGAGTCTAGAAGGTGTTGTTTAAGTAATTTTTTATATTTACTTTTATTTGGTTCTAGACGGATGTTCTCGGGCAAACTATTCAGTAAGTAGGGAAGTATCTTATATGCGTATATTATGTTAGCTAGTAGGTAGTTAGTAATCTAATTATTTCAAAATTGGGTTTCCGTTTGCTTAGCTCTAATTTTTCTTAATAAATCATCTGCGCAGACATCCATCATTAACACTTATCGTTATCGGCCCACTAGGGTCGATTAATTCTTTCAAACATAATCCTTTCATTCGCCGGCCTGAGCCAGAGTTCGCGCTCAACTGGGCACCCTCAGGTCTGTTGTCTTAAATTTTTGTACCGGTAAAGAGCCCTCAGCGCTCCTCATTTGTCCGGCCAATTTAATGCCATTTGCGGCAAATCTACAATAACTCATGTCACAAAAAGAAGACAGTTATCGATCAGACCCAATGTAAAATCTTATGTCTTATATCCCGACAGATGAGGGATTAAACACAGTTTAGTGGTAAAGCCTCTAGGTTCAGCTGGTTGACTGATAAGTGGGGTCTATAGTGCAACTTCTAGACAATCTTAAAACCAATACGAACGGGACTAATGACCGAGCTTTAACCCTGTTCAATTCAAATGACAATCAGTCTTTAGAGGCATACAAATGTGAATATCTTTACAATACCTGGTTTAAAGGTGCATAGATTTAGATTGCCTATATGCTAACATAACGTAACATGCCTGTATCCCCGAAGGGGTAGGCACAGGTGTATATAATGTAGTTTATACAACCACTCTTCGCATGTTTAAGTCCCATGCAATAGGGGGCGAGGCTACTGCCTTTAACCGGGCACAAATCCTGGAAAGCACGAGATCAATTATATTATCTATGATATCCTTACGGTTGTCTGGAAGAAATCGCTTTAAGCAATAAGGCCGCCATTTGCCGTGTACCTAGTTAAGAGTAATGTGTAAATATTTCCTTTTATTTTGGTGTTATAAAGTATATTTGTATTTGTATGGTCCAAACATGAATTCAAACTCAAAATGTCAAATTCTGTGGTTTTGATCCCGGGATTCGAACCGTGTCCCTATGATGTAAATCACGAGTTCTTCCATCTGGGCTATCACGGATTACACTAACGACACAAACAAAGACCATTTTATAATCTAACTGCGTGACTAATACATGTTAATAGCTAATTTGTATACACGGCTTCATTAGTCATTCCTGGTTAGTACTTTGTGTATTATACTTCTATCTAGTCTGGAATATCCCCGAAGCGACCATTAGGAATGGCGGGCGTATAGTGTTGGATTGGAAGTAAACAATTACGTGTTTTTTTTTTTTTTGACGTGACTTATTGTAGATTTGCCGCAGATGGCATTAACTACTTGGCCGGACAAATGGGGAGCGCTGAAGGCTCTCACCCGGTACAACGTTTAAGACAACAGGCCTGAGGGTGCCCAGTTGGGCGCGAACCTCGGCTCAGGGCGTCGTCTGAGAGGAAAAATATTTGAAAGAATTAATCAACCCTAGTGGGTCGATAGCGATAAGCGCTGAATGAGGGAAATCGTCGACCACGCCGGCGGGGTCGATATCGGGGCTCTGAAGTGTTTGGTGTCGCGAGCTGATTGGCTGCCTCTATGGCTAGAGTAATCGGGTCGTCGGGATCGTATATTACGTCCTTCGGGCGCCGATACTTTTCAGTACCGTCCAGTTGCTAATCATCTAGAGCATATCGCTAAAGTCAGCTTTAGGCTCGGCACAAACGGGCCAGCCGTGACCATCGGTGGCTGTCGCGCGCTACCGCCACATTTGTAACATTTAAGGGTGTTGGGACCCTCGCTCAGCAAAAATAGACGGCGTAAGTGTAGGTGATCGAAATTATTATTTTTGTCATAGATAAACTGAACAGCCTCCGTGGTCTAGTGGTTAGAGCGTTAGGCTCACGATCTGGAGGTCCGGCTTCGATTTTCGATGGGGACATTCTCGAAATCACTTTGTGAGTCTGTCCTTTGTTTGGTAAGGACTTTTCAGGCTTGAATCACCTGATTGTCCGAAAAAGTAAGATCATTCCGTGCGTCGGAGGGCATGTTAAGCCGTTGGTCCCGGCTATTAGCCGTAAAAACTCCTCCATCAACCCGCATTGGAACAGCGTGTTGGAGTATGCTCCATACCCCCTCCGGTTGATTGAGGAGAGACCTGTGCCCAGCAGTGGGATGTATATAGGCTGTTTATGTTGTATGTAAACTGAACTAAATGAGCTCTATGCCTTTTTGCCACTACTTGAAGGTCTTGAGAACCTACCTATTGTGGTGAAGGCTAAAGGGTCCTACCAGCGGTGGCAAGTCCTGCAGGCCGCCTATGGTCCCGGGCCGGTTTCAAGCTTCAATCCGTGTTTGATTACAAATAACGCAATACAGGTCAGGGAATAGAAATCATTTCAGGTACGCAAAGGCGAAGGTAGTAAAACTAAAAATACAATTGAAGCAGTACAGAAATAACGACCGATGAATAAGTCATTGGTTGATGGACGTGGTATTTACGACGTGATTCGATAGCTACCATTTATAATGTATGGGTGGATGCAAAGTGATATGCTACAACATGTGGTCGTTATTGGTAGAAGCTTTTTATATAACCTTTTATCGATTGTTAAAGTTCCGTCCAGTTGCAAAAAAAAACAAATATAAAACAAAGAAACAAAAGAAGTAAAAAATCGTTTTTCGAAAATCGTAGGTAACGTGTTACTATAGTAACATAATATACATCAATAGGTATATATATATAGATGACGACGAACGACGGTTAGTTTATTATAAAATATTTACTTACCCCAGGATTTGTATGATGTATAGTCATGGGCAATATCATGTGCCCACTATAGAACCCTGTCGCATTACCATATTTGACATTCAATGAGACATTCGGTTTAATTTGTCAAAAAAGTTAATGTGACATGGTTTCAAACCGTACCTATGATGCCTTTGGTAGGTAAGTACTCAACTACGTAATGCACGTTACCTATACGAGTTCGGATGATAAAACCCAAATTGAGATATAAACATTCTTTTGTTATCATCAATAAACCCTCCAGACAAAAATAGTAAGTATAAATCAGACCGTGTTATTTGTATAAATTGTTACAAGACAATTACGGTCAAGATTTGTACGAATACGTATTTCAAGGTTGTTACGAATAGTTACATTCTCAATTATAAATTAGGTTAAATAAATATTTTAAAGAAACATTATTCTTAAGAGGTGGCAATAGGGGTTAATAACTTTTAAAAATTTCCTGAATAATGATTTTTTAATATTTCATAAACTTTATGTATCTATTTTATTTTAAAAGTTTTGAAACGGAAGTAATATATAGTATTTTGTGTATTAGCATGATATGCTCTTGAAAAGATACTTGAAAGAATTAATCGACCCTAGTGGGTCGATAGCGATAAGCGCTGATTGAGGGAAATCGTCGAGCACGCCGGCGGGGTCGGTATGGACCATGAGATAGAACCCTAATGGTCCATCATATTGGAGGGACACAATCCCTCTGTCGTTTTTACTAAAAGCGTGCGGTTGAATGTATTCATGTTGTTGTAGCATAATACGCAAAAACCAATTAAGTGCCTGAATTATATAGGTACAATATAGATATAGGTAGGTACGATATTATACTATATATTATATTACCATGTATATTATTTACCGTGGAACGTGTCACGTACAAAATATAATAAAATACACAATCGTAACGCGATAGTATAATGATATTTAGTTCCTAACACTATAATTCCGTGACTCGACACTCAATCAGCTGCAAAGCTGCTGTCTTTGTCTTTTGTCCATCTTCATGTACCTACGACTTCTGTCGAAGTCGTCATTAGTTGACTAGTCGTCACCATTAGCATTGAAATTGCTCATTCCATAATAATGAATTTTATGCAATGTATATTCTGTAAAATTAAAATGTTTCTCGCTTGTTTGCTGTTCGCGTAAACACAGTCATTTTTAACTTCATACATATTCATCTGGAATGGGACTGATTTCATATACGTTTTTGGTGTAAACGTACACAGTTATATAATGATAGTAGCTGGCAATGTTTGCCGATTAGGAAAGGTATGTCTGGGTCAACGTAGATTTGCAAGTTTCTTACAAATAGTTCAGTAAGGTGATAATAAGATTTAGGCGCAACCTTACTTGGGCATCTGCCGAATAATGTGTAGTTTTTCCGCTAGTTTTCAGTAATAGGGTAAGATGATCATCATCAGTTTTAGATTAATAACAGACATCTAAAACATAAAAAAAATTGAATGAAATTTTGGCGCGTCTCATTGAGGCAACTGGTGATCCAGGAGCTGGCAGCTTTTTTGCGCAGAGAATAGGCCTGGCGGTTCAGAGGGGAAATGCTGCCAGCGTTTTGGACGCTTTGCAGCATCATAATAAGCTGGTGTTGTTTTTATTGTTATTTTTTACGTACTTCATTATCATCATCAGCCCATTAAAGTCCCCACTGCTGGGGTACGGGCCTTCCCTATGGATGGATAGGGAGATCGGGCCTTAAACCATCACGCGGGCCCAGTGCGGATTGATGGTTATTAACGACTGCTAATGCAGCCGGGACCAACGTACGTACGTACTTATTGATAATTATTTTTATAGGGTGCATCTAATAATGGCCGAGCCAACACGTTAGTCAAAAGGTTAACTTTTGTATACTTAGTACCAAATGTGAAAAGAATAAAACTTAAATTCTAGCTAATAAATACTATATGTATGTACAGTGGTGTCCAAAAAAATCGACTCACGTTTCGTTATCGGATTTTAATAACTGACAAAAAAAACATGATATACCAATAGGTATAAGCCTTATTGTATACGTAGGTATGGGTAGGTGTCATTTTAAAGGGGAATTTGTCCAAAGTAAGAAAATAAAATGATACTTTTTCCAAATGTCCGGTAACAAAAATTGAGTTGTATTTCTGATTCACACGAATCATCATTAATTTAAGAGCCGCGCTCTTGTCGGTGAAGCATTCTCCATTCTTGTCTATCGAAGGCCAATTCTTACACTTCCTTATGAGACATGACGCTTTAATTTGCTCCGTGTAAGCTCTTCTTGGTCTTCCCCTTCCTCTTTTACATTATATCTTAGTTTCTATGATGATGTTTTAATGAATTCGTCGTGTCTTATTAGGTATCCAATCATCTTGCCTCTTCGGTCCTCAATAACTTTCAATATTTGTCTCCTATCCCTTAATGTTATTAGCACTTCTTCATTAGTAACCCTTTTCGTCCAACTTATTTTTTCCATCCTCCTCCAACACCACATTTCAAACACTTCGAGGCTGTTTTTAATAAATTCCTTGTGTCTAATTATTATTTTATAATTATAATTATACATTTTATAATTACATACTTCTCTTTTAGTGTATTAACATAGATCTATTTATATCCGCCTTTGTTGTAAAATATATTGCCGCTTCACATCTAAGAAGGTCTGTATGAACTTACTTAAACTACACTTAAGTATAATATAATGGTATTTTCTCGTGAACTATGCACGTGCATAATATGGTTATGGAAAGGAAAAATACAGTATGGCCATGGTAATAGGAGGCAATTGCCAATCATTGAGTAATCAAGGAGGGTTGTTTTGATTGGGGCGTTCATAACATATTTAGATAAGTATATAAATATTATTTTTCAAACATTTAATTTTCCTTATGTGTTGGTATGTTGGTTCTGAGCATATATGAACTTATGGTGACACCATACATTTACAAATAAATAGGAACATTTTAATAAACAAGCTCTGTTTTTAGTTTTATCAGACAAAGTGCATCCGCGACCTATTTCACATTATCTGTAATTGTTGCACAATGTTAAAATTATCACATAAAAAGGATGTTAGTGCTAATTGTGAATATCCTGTTATCAGTCAAAAACTTAAAAAAAAATATACCTTGTAGACAGGCATAAAAAGGGTGATATACAATTAATATATTTGTAATTAATACTTAAATGCTCAATTAGTATATAATTATATTGGAGGTATCACGTACCCCCCCCCCCCCACTAACTTTTCCACTGTAATTTCTACTCTATATAGGAGCAGGACCTCCTGGTTCAGGTATCTCTTGCTTAAAAGGAGACTTCAGCACATTAATTAGTTTTGTAAAGAAAATAAATAAGTATTTTGAATTTTGTGAGTTTATGTGTGGGATAGAGTTTGTCTTTATAAGTTATACCAGTGGAATCTCTTTGGTATTTATGCTACCTGTATCTTGAAATAGACAGGAAATTGGACTGAAAGAGAAACAAAATAAAAATCAGTGGATCAAACGCATTCTTTGTGTCAGTTCAGACGTCTATTCTGGCTAATTGTGCTGAAAGCCGTTCAAGAATGTGGCGACAGAGTAAATAATAGTTTGATATGCAACAACAAATCTGCACGCGGGCCTGGTAACCAACAACAATGGGTGGAAAGATCACGCAAACTTTTTGTCACCAAGTTGGTGAAATTATACACGGCAAGTTTATGAAATAGATTACTTCTATAATGTATTTTTACACTTCTGATATTTAAATTCTTTCGAGTGGAAATCACTTTACAAACTTTATTTATGTAATTAATTAATGTAAACTATAAACTAACATTCATAAAGTCTTTCAAAGATGTTGATGATGGTGTATGTCGCAGGGGATTCGATAGACATGAGTTAACACATTTTTCATAATAGGGTAATTTTCGACTAGTCAAATCTGTTACTTTTTACTAAACGTCAAAACACGAATCTTCTATGGAATTTGTATGAAAAAGCAACCTGAGACGTCATAGAAAACCGTGACAAAATGTCGCACTTATTACTACGTTTTTCTTGATTCAAATTCATAAATAATTTAAACAGAAAAAATAAAACTTTAGATCTGTCTTTATTTTGTGTATGTGAGTCAGTCGGATCCGGCTACTATTTACTTAGTAAATATAAATATTATGTAGACATTATTTGATCTATGTTCGGGGACTTTGGCTGAACAGTAACTCTGACTCTACTGTTATTGAGGTCGGATATTGACCTCACATCCCACACGATAGAAGAAGAACAATAGTCAGAAGTCGGAATATGAATCAAGTAGATGCTTGAAATGCCTTTGGTTTTGGTTTCATACAAGACCATTAACCCGGCCCCAGGGGGGACAGTCATCTTCTCTGCCCTACACTGGGCCCTGCAATTCCTGTTCGCCGCGTCCTTGCCGCGGGGGTGGGCGCCTTTTGCTTCAGTAGGCCGGAGTGAGATGGTGGCTGAGTTCGGATAGAGACCCAGACCAAAACCCTTGCTTACGGATACGGGTGAAGACCTCAACGGTTGCAAAGGCGGAGATGGGAGCCATCGGTACGGCAATGCAGGACGGAAGGGGTAAGTCACAGGGACTGTAACCTGGAACCTGATAGAGGGCAGCAGTAACTGTCAGTACTATTCAGAGGTGGAGGACTGGAGTCCTAGTACGCCTTTGAAAAGACTACTCTGGGCGCCATCCCAATCGCGTCAGACAGAGTACTGCGGGGCGGAAGGCAAGAGGGAAATCACTGGCCTATTTTTCCCTTAAAAATGGAGAATGCTACACCGACAAGAGCGTGGCTCTTAAATTAGTGATGATGACATAATAATTTCCAACCTAAAAAGGGCCCGGGGTTCGATAAATGGCTTTCTAGGCAGCATAAAAGATACTTTGCTATCCGGTGGTATACACTTGACGCCGACGTGTAACGTGATCTTCAAATCCCATTGGGATATAGCGGACTTTGACACGTGATTTCGCATAACACCTCGAATCGTGTAACCACGTGACCGTATTATGATGGCTACGGAGGACTATTGTTTATCTTCTCCTCTCGTGTGGGTTGTGAGACCAATGAGTAACTTCAATAACACTGGAGTCAGGGTTACCGTGGTATATCTACGTTTTTACTTATGGTTTTATGTCATGTTAAAATATGATTGATAAAAATGCAAATGCCGTTCTTATTAAATATATTACAAATTGGCGACGAGGAGTAGAAAATGGATAAACTCGCACATCTACACGTGAGCTTCAGAGGCCCTGTGACGAACACCGAACGCAACACGCGACAAGACCCGCAGACGAGGGTGTTCTGTTTAGGTCAGAGGGTACGGGTCCGAAACTATACGAAACTGTCCCAGAGATGGAAATTTGGCGAGGTTGTGAGAGTACTGGGGCCGGTGCACTATCTGGTGAGAACGGATGATGGTGAGACCTGCAAGTGGCACGTCGACCAGATGCTGCAGACCTCAGTAACAACTAATAGTAGCTAACTACAAGATTTAGGCGGGAGACCTGTGGTATATCTATGTTTTTACTTATGGTTTTATGTCATGTCAAAATATGATTGATAAAAATGCAAATGCCGTTTTATTGAATATATTACAGTTACTATTGAGCCAAAGCCCACTGACATAGTTCATGTAACGACTACATAATGCATTTACTTACTAAGTAAGGGACCGACGCGACTGCTTGACGTACCCTCCAAGCACGGATCATCTTACGAACAACTCTGGTGTTCGGCTTACTATAGAACACGCCAAAGACCACTCCTATTGTTTATAATAAGGTATTTATTCGACAATGTGACCTTACAACCCAACGGCAAATTACAACAATTGATAGGTCAATTCACATGTCATCGATTTTGTTTTGTTTTATGTGGGACCTCGCAGTGTTTTCCTTTAAATCACATCATCTTCTAAGCATACAGGAGAAGCAATTGCTTAACAAACCTCCAACCCGAAGGGAAAACCAACCCAATTAGAGGTTAGGTCACATACCTACCTCCAAAAACACATTTCATAGAAATGAAGATTCACTTTTAAATCACGTGATATCAATTATTTTAGACCATCCCAAATATTTACATTTTAAACAATAGCCAACGATCGCACATTAGTCTTCACATGTGCAATGTATAGATGTAGTAAATGAATAATCGTGTAAGTACAGTGCCCGCGCGCAGATCGGGAGTGCGACTAGATGCGCATGATTCATCGAACAATCACAATAATGTCATTGGCATTGAAAGAGCGCTCTTTGTATGCGTACGCGAGAATACATCCGTAATTTTCAGATACAAATAAACAGTTCTCATGTTTATATACGCATCGAAATTGCTTATGGGCTTGAGTGCTAGGAAAAGGCCTTGCGATCGATCACCTTGCATGTCCCATCATCGGCCCCATCGTCAGGTCGTCAGGTGAGATTATGGTCAAATGCTCGCTTATCACACATAAAAAAAGTAACATAAGAAATAAAACGCATTTTGTACTCTAAGTTACAAGCATAAACCTCACTATTTTGCCAGGCATGATGCATTCTTCTATGAATTCGCAATGGCACGGCTTTATGTCCGTTTGCATCTATAAATACTATTATTAAACATTAATGCTTTGCATGATAACTACATTAAAAAAAAACTCATGTCGCAACATTACTGTCGCATCTAGAACCCTTTTTTCTTTCTTCTTTAGATCATTTTTGGAAGATACAGTTTACAATAATACAAAAATCCTGCTTGAGTGTAATGAAAAAAAAATAACCTCCTTCCTTTTTGAAGGTTAATAAATTCGTTCTTACTAACGTTCTTATTTTATAGTGCACTAAAAACAAAACACATTTTGCATGCACCTAGTGATATTGTACCTACTATTTTGTTATCATTTGGTAACTGCGACTATAACTTTTTCATTGTGTACACGATAAAACGATAGTTTTAAATAAATGTTATGTTTTACAGATATTTTTTCCTTGTTTGTAGAAATTGAGATAACTTAATTGACGATAATAATAATTAGCATTTATTGAACAGATTAAAGAAAAGGTTAACGTCGTGTCTTATAGGGAAGTCAAGGAATTGGCCTTTGTTAGACTGGAATGGAAAATGCTACACCGACAAGAGCGTGGCTCTTAAATTGATGATGATGATTTATTGATAATCCACCATTTGCATTTGCACGCAGAATGCACGTCGCATGTTTCGCGCTTCCCGCCTATTTCATTTCACTCCGTTTACTATCGGCTTATCGATTTTTGGTCCATTCCATGCTTGCCTCTTGCACGTACCTCTCTCATTGTAGTGAGAAGAATAAACCTGTGTTACCCTACATTGGAGTATAATTGAAGAGTGCCTTTACAAATTCCAAAACAACTCTCAAACACTATACATCCATAATCATAATCATAATCCTTTTTCTAATTGTGCATTTGGGTACTTTTTTGACGAATGTACCGAAAGATTTTTTGTCATGATTTATTGTAGAGTTGCCGAATAAGGCATTAACTACTTGGCTGGACATATGGGGAGAGCTGAGGGTCCTCGCCCAGAATCCATACCGAGCCTTGGATTTCCGTAGGTATAGATAGACACTTAAAAAAATCATCCATTTTTTTAGCCTACTTGACCACTGTAGCAGTAAAGGCCACTTCAAAGTCTCTTCTGTTTTGGCGGTCTTATAACGACTGCATTGTGACTACGAAAATATCAAGGTATTCATAAAACCTTTTGGGTTGATCCTGGGAGTACGAGTACTGTCAGTGCCGTGTCATAAGTAACCACTTGTCCTAATATTGCCCAAAAGTTTGGACACCTATGTCAGTTTTAGAAATCAGTATCGTTTATTTAACTTAATTATCATGGATAAACTTGCTGAGGGTCAATTTAACAGTTGTGAATCTACGTCATTTCGCAAAGTGTTGAGGAGAAGAAATGACAAGAAACTGCAACAGCAATGTTTTCACAAGTTTAATACCAGGCATTTATATCATGTAGTAATCATTAATCTTATAATAAGCTTTTTTATACTAAGTAAGTTCCTAACATGAGCTTTAAATTTCTTCTTCTGTCTGGTAGTTCTGACAAATTTAAAATACTGTCTGAACTGATTGTATCTATCGGAGACTGCTTGCATTATGCTGACTGCATGGAAGATGATAGATTTGAACCTTATTGTAGTGTTTATTGAGTACTTACTTTCTGGTGTGACTTCCCGCAGCACGATCCTCGAGGTTGGTTCCGCTTCGGCCGGCATCGTCACCCACTAAACTTTTTGTTCGGCGACAACACAGAGCTTGCGAACTTTCAAAATATCACACTCTAACAACTCGCAAATTGTATTTGGAACAAATACTAGTTTTTTCAATTTTTAAATTGTATTTCGAATGAAGTTTATCTCATGTTTTGGTTTCTCGATGTAAATAAAGAATTGCGGTCGCGCGATGCGTGCGGTTGCGCGCACGTTTGAAGTGAGACTGATTGTTGTGGAGCGAAAGTTCCCTCTCAGTCCACTTTATAAAGCGACTATACGACTTTACCACACGTGTTTTATCAATATATCACACACAGACGTGCATGCACTTTTATAAGCCCAAAGGGCCCACGAAGATAGTGAGTTATCTTGACTTACATCAAATTGAAGATTCACAGATTGTGATTGAATCGATGGATTTTGAAATCCGGTGTGTGATTATTATTGTTTGCTCATAGTTATTCGATTTGAGTTGTTGTCCTGTCAGACATAGACCTAATTTGATTTTACTTTGATAGTTTTCCATTTCCATTTGCTTCGATCCTGACACACTTCTCCTGCTTCCTCCACATTCCTCAATCGCTTCAATTCTATAGTCTCTGCTTACCCCGGTGGGAAATAGGCGTGAGTTTATGTATGTATGTATGTTTGATAGTTTTCACGATCAGAAAATCCGGGTTCGATTCCTGGTGGACACATTGTCGAAAATCACTTTGTGAGACTGTCCTTTGAATGGCTAGGACATTGTAGGCTGAATCAGAGGTACATCCATCGCAAGATGAACTGAGTACCCATATCTCACCTAGCTCTCTGTTTAGACCAACGTGATAAGTAGTTACTGGTGGTCCTGTGGTAACATGCAGGTTACTGAGTATTTTAGTAGAAAGTTAGAAGGTAATAAGTATACTTATAATACAACGCGTTACGTTACGTTTCGAATATTATTACGATGTCGAAAGGGTTTCTAGGGTCAAGGTTTGACCCTACGGTACTAATGAGAAACAAACAAATATTGGTCAGGTTTTCATCTCGAGCTCCTCCGTGCTTCGGAAGGCACGTTAAGCCGTTGGTCCCGGCTGCATTAGCAGTCGTTAATAACCATCAATCCGCACTGGGCCCGCGTGATGGTTTAAGGCCCGATCTCCCTATCCATCCATAGGGAAGGCCCCAGCAGTGGGGACGTTAATGGGCTGGTGATGATGAATGTATTTTACCTATATATTTTAAATCACAAACGATTTGACAGCAACATAACATCAAAGCATCATGCTAAACAGCCTATACTCGCCAGCTATACTTAAATATCGGGAGTCTCATATCCCCATTTAAACGCGGTAAGAACCCGTTATTATGTGTTTTAATTAGCTATACTTAAGTCCCATGTAAAAGGGGGCGAGCCTATTTGGAATAGTGGATACCACGTGATATCAATTATCTATAATCCAAACATGAAGAGCGTCTTGTTAAGTATGTGGGTATGTAATTTGTATTGGTGTTAAATCCTTTTTAACTCCAACAAAATGTAGAGTCAAAAGCAATTACATGCATAAGTTTTTTTAATTTTGGCTTGTTGATGCATGATCATTATACATTATAGGTAATAAAATATAATGTAAACAAGTGGCTAAATAAGTCCATATAAGTATTATCGTATATAACTTTCAGTGAAAACGAAATTAGCGCCATCTACCGGCGAGTAGCAGAACTAGCTATATGGAAAAAAGAAAAGTAAGCGGGAGGAAAACGGTCTTGTAACGTCTTAGATTATTTAGTTCCTTCGTTTCCCGTAAGAGGGCATTAAATTTTACATAGAAAAATTAATACATACGTAATGTAGAGTCATGGGTACGTTTACTAGTACTTGTTACTTCCATGAATAGTCAATTTTATTTTTTATAGGTAAATACCAGTGCTCATGCCGGTAATTTCAATTGGAGAGCCAGAGGTTTTGTTTTTATAACAATAAAGGTACCTTATATTTTTTGGGAACAGAACCATAAATCAACTAATTATTATTATTATTGTATGTCTTTTTCATATCTCGGACTTATTATTATTCCTTTTTGTAGCTTTATCTATCCTAGTTTATATGATTTTATGTATGTATTGTCAGAAAAACATCTGTCGTTCCGTGTCTCTATTTTTTGGCGACATGTGTACTGCAAGATATTGTATACTTTGTAATGAACACTATTTATAACTTAGTCGTATTATAGAGGACGCATGTAGAAAGAAAAAATTGTATCATTGCGTCATTATAATCGGCTAAATATTTTTTACTTTCATTGATTGGTTGATTTTGATTATGTACTGTATCGAGTTAGAGCACTACACGACAGTTTCATTTTCGTCTTTCATTATTCGTTTGACGTGACTTATTGTAGATTTGCCGCAGATGGCATTAACTATTTGGCCGGAATTTGTTTGCATTGCGCACTTACTTTTATACGTATATTGCGCAAATGTCAAATAGCAATATTGCTTAGATGAATTGCTTTGATGTGGCAATTTTAACCCCCCTGGTCATTATTGAAAAAACATAAACAGCATATATACATTCCACTGCTCTAGACACAGGCCTCCCCTCAATCAACCGGAGGGGGTATGGAACATACTCCACCACGCTGCTTGGTTGCACTGCGGGTTGGTGGAGGTGTTTGGGCTACAGGTATCATTGGGTTAATTTATTTTATTATATTATGTAGAATAAAGGATAAATCAAATCACTTAAAAAAAAAAACACACACACACTTAAAAAAATACACTTTTACTCGTCTTAAGACGCTTTGGTCAGCTGGTGATGTGATCCTTAATTTTCAATAAGTAATCAATCATTTCGTGGCTGACTTTTGCATTTTTTGCTAAAATAATTTGTGTCTTATTGATAATTGCAAAGGTGCAAAAAATTGCAAAAATCTCAGATACGTCAGTTAGCGACGTTAGCAACGATTTGTCCAAAGGGACATTTTGATAGATTGTAGGTACATAAAGCTTATAATGGTTCGCTAAACGTTACATTAGGTAGGTAATAGGTATGTAGTACCTTGTGGAGTGACCATATGAAGCGCCAGACACGACGTTGCGCCGGCGGCGGCATTGGTGCGCGCAGGCAGATCGCGCAGTATACATCGCGCTGCGCAGCGGATCGCGCGCAATAGTGATAACCGTGCCTTTATTATACGGTGAGCACTTTATTATCATACTATTTTATAATAATTATTTTATTTATCTATGAAATAACTTCACTTGACTCCAGAATTTTTGTGAAAAAAATGAAGTATGAAAAAGCCGGTATTGTTTGATTAAATGTATAGTTTCAAGTCTTTGTTTGATAACAACGTTATCGGCTGATAGTTTGGTTTCAACCGTTCGTGCAATGGCCTAGGCGCATCAAATCGTCATAGTTTATCATCAATATTAACGGTTATTTAGATCTTGTAGCAAATTATACTACATTTTCAGAATCTTATATTAACATGTTATACAATATTGGCTTATATTCTATACTTATATAAATATCAGATTATAAAACTTAACTAAGTAGGTACCTATATTATTAAAAGAAGTTACAACAAAAGCTTAGAATGACCCCCACGAACGCCTATCGTCAAAAAGTAAATAATAAATAAAATGTGAATTATATTATTATTACTAAGGTTAATGACCAAACAAACAAAAACACAACAGACATAAAATAACACACACAGGTATAAAATTTATGGAACGTCTATTTTAGACAGAAATCTAAAAAACCCTCTAAAACTTTTACACGTCAAATGGGTTGCATACCAGCGAGATACCTATTTGATTTGTCGGGTTGTTCTAGCATTCACTCATTAATTTAAAAAAAATATTATCAGCTGTCAATCATCCGTGTCTATCCTTTTCGGCGGATAAGAAAATGACAGATATAACTTAAAATTCTGTGTCTGCAGGAATCAGGGCCATTGTATATTATAAAATTATTAATATATCTATTCAAATTCAAATTCAAAAATATCTTTATTCAATAGGTAACATAGTTACACTTTGAATCGTCAATTTTACATAACGTCTCATCCGCCTAAAACTACTGCAGCTTTTCACAACCTGTATAGCCGGGGAAAAGAAGCTGCAAGAAAAACCTCGGCACTGGGCCCTAGACGTTCTTTAAAAAAAAATAATAATAAACATAAAATATTGGTATACAATTGAGTAATTTAGCTGCCTAATATCAGTTCTCAGACAGTTAATCCCATGCATTCATATCTTCTAAATAATCACTAACTTTATAATAACCTTTTTTGTAAAGTTTTTGTTTAACTACTGTCTTAAAATAAAACACCTTTGCTTATAAAACACCTTATTATATAGATAAACTAGACTTAGTATTACGTAAGTCTAGTTTATCTAAAACACAAATAGATTTAAAGCTCGTGTGAAGCATACTTAAAATAAAAAAGCTTATTATAACATTCATGATTACCTAAATGATAAAAATACCTGGTATTAAATGTGTTCCTCTAAATAAGAATTTAAGAACTTGTATACCTACATTGATTTAAAAGATGTGTTGCTGTTGCAGTTTCTTGTCATTTCATCTCCTCAGCCATAACTCCTTGCGAAATGACGTAGATTCACTATGTTAAATTTACCTTCAACAAGTTTATCTATGATAATTACGTTGAATAAATGATTCTGATTCAGATTCTAATGCTTTTGCATAGAGGCTTGTTCAGTGCCACACCGCAACCTAGTTAACGCGTGTACATGAATTAGTCGGCGATAACAACTAGGTAATATGAGTGCAGACTCCGGCGGATGTCACGGTTCAGATAACATTCTTTTCATGCTGATTCAGTGACTTTCTGAAGGATAGGTTTAAAAATAAATAATATATAGACTTTTTTGATAAAAAGAATCAATTCAAAAACCTTTATTGTCTATCTTATAACACAACATAAACAGCCTATATACTTTCCACTGCTGGGCACAGGCCTCCCTTCAAACAACCGTAGGAGGTATGGAGCAATTCCACCTCGCTGCTCCACTGCAGGTTGGTGGAGGAGCTTTTACGGCTAATAGTCAGAACCAAACGTTAACGTGCCCTCCGAAGCACAAAATCGTCTTACTTTCTCGGACAATCAGGTGATTCAAGCCTGAAACATCCTAATGAAACAAAGAACAGTCTCACAAAGTGATTTCGACAATGTCCCCATCGGGAATTGAACCCGGACCTCCAGATCGTAAGCCTAACGCAACTAAAATAATTTGTTTAAGTTTTTGTAGGATAGATATATGAAGACAAAAGTGAACACGCACTAAAGCAGCGTGGTGGACTATGTTCCGTCTTTACCCCTTCCGATTATTAAGGAGTGGCCTGTGCCCAGCAGTGGGTTTATATAAAGTGAAAAGTGACGCGCAATCTAGCCTCCTTAAATCTAGTCAACAACAATCTATACGTAATACAACCCTGGAGTTTCAGCCAAACTTGAAGGCTAAGGTTATTTAAGATTAGGCTAATTAAAATTATTACTCACTATCTCTATTGATTGATTTCAGCAACAGCAACTGACTTATCTTATTAAGCCTCAGTGCGATAGATAATATACCCTTAATGGTAATGTGCATTATTGTGATCTAGCTACCGAAAACCCAGTTTATTTTTCTGTAAGTACTTTAGCTAATTATACGCTTATTTTTTTTATACTTGTTCAATGCTTGTGCAAGTTGTCTTTGATTACTTGTGGCTCTGCCCACCCCATTTGGGATTACGGGCGTGAGTTTATGTATGTATGTATGTTGTTCAATGCTCGACACAGGCCTCTACCAAGGCTCTCGAGTTTCTAAGTATTAATTTTTTGAACCAGTTTTCTAATTTCAATATTTATTCGCGTAATGATAAGTCCATAGTCGCTGTTGTGCAAGTCGCCATTCTTTTGTTTAGTTTTTATCTAATATACCTTTAAAAAAACATAAAAGAGTCCAATGAAATGAAGACATAGGAACGTTTCGCGCTATGTATCATCTCAAGACAACACTGTAAAGCTATCACAAGAGAAATAAATTTAAGTTTTTTAATATGGCGTCCAATATGGAAATAAATATTTCTTTTCTTTTTTTCTAAATAATAACAAAAAAAGAGTAGTTACAGTATTTTTTTTAAAGATGGCTCTTCTTCAATCTTCAAGTATATTATGTCAATTGGGCTGCAATTATTGAGTACCATTTCAACGTAAAATACGCCGACAAAATATGAGTGACCAGCGATTCTGACGGACTTTACGACGTCTGAGGCCTAAATTAAAATTGTCAATATAAATAGTGGCTGCGAGCTGAACTGCAATAATGTTGCGATAAATATATAGTTGGTTTACTGACATAGACTGAGTGGCAAGCGTCGCTCAGCGGCCAGCAGCGGTGACGGGCGACCGTCGGCCTTGACGATCGCCGGTCACTACACGTGGCCATAACCACGCATCCACTCTATTATTGAACCGAATGCAACGGAAAGCATGCGATCGCATAATATTTTATAATTACAAACGACGCATTCGACGTCACCTGCTCTTGAAAGTGAACGTGAACTACAGATGGTAAGCGATCGCCAAATGGGACGTTGTTATTTTTCGAGAATGAAAGGTGCCTAATTTGTGGTACAGGTACGTTTCTTGTAATACAAAATAGTATTTTATGCAACAGTTGTATAAGAAGGGTCAAAAAATGCGAGTGGCGTGAGTTGCGATGTGAGCCTTGGCGAACATCGCAATAAGAGACGCCACGAGCATTTTTTGACCTAGTTATACAACGTTGCATACAATACTTTTTCTACGACGACGTAATTTTAAATGAAACAAAAATTATACAAAGAATAGAAATTATTTTCCAACGCGCGGGAAAATGGCGGCAAATGTATACTTTTTTTTATAGTATATCTATGGCACCAAACAAAGTAAAGGTGCCAGTTTCCAGGTCAAAAAAAAAAAACAACAACAATGCTTTTTTGGCGACATTATAGTACAGTTACACTTTGTAAACAATGCTTTTATAGGCCATAGAGCGTACACTTTTTCAAAGAGTTTAATTATGTATGTACTTATATTAGACTTTTTGGTTATTTAAATGCCAGATTAAAGTAGAGGAGTAGAAAAAAAATAAAATAATAACGAATAACGAATTTTCATATTTTTAATTATTCAAAAAAAGAACGTGATGTGTAGGGATGGTACTCTTATACTAGAGTTTGGAAAGTTTCCGGCTGCGTCGACTTCATCATTTAGATTCTTATTTTGAAATCGATTTTTTAAAAAATAAATTCTGATTTTTTTTAAAGGCTTGAAATTTAAAACAACTAGAATGTATTTTAAAACTGGGGTAATTTTACTAATCGATAACTTTGAAATGAAATAAATAAAAAATAAGCGAGTGTAACCTTGTAATCGAATTAAATTGATAAATTGATAAGATAAAATTGATATTCTTGAATTTTAACTGAAAATAATTTACGCATTTTTATTCTACTCAGTGCGTGGATGACTAGCAATGACAAACTATAATTAAGTGATATTACATGCCACTATCATTCATGTAGGAATGATAGGCTGAATGAAACGTAACGCAAAGTGTGTGAAAGAGAGCGACGAGTGAGCGAGAGAGAAAAGGATTGCAGAATGACAGAGATATGGCGAACGGGTGTTTTTGAATAACGGAAAAGTAAAAACTCATACAACGTTGCAAAATAAACAAAGTTTATTAGAAATAGTAATCGTTTTCTTCATGCCCCATCCCACAATTTTTGGGGGCTCGTCCGGGATGGGCATATAGTTGACGATTACCAAGTTTGAAGAAGATTACCAGGCACGAGACGGAAAAAGGTTATGAAAATTTAAGATGAAAAGAAGATTTACGACGTATTAAAGGTGTTTACTGAGCATTAAAGGTGTTTTGCGAAGTAATAAGAAAATAAAAGAAGAAATAAGACGAAAGATGTTGAAGACGAAAGAAGAAAGAGGTGAATTTACATTTATGAGTACGGGGAATTTGTGTACAATGGCCGATGTTATTCCGAAGTTTAGCGCCGAAGATAAAACCTATTCATCCGCTAAATGGGCGCAGGATATTGAAGATAACGCCGAGATATTCTCATGGACCGCGCAGCAGAAGTTAATTATAGCGCGACGATCATTGGTTGGTACCGCGGAGCTATGGTTGAGGTCCGAAAAACCGTTTAAATCGTATGAAGAACTAAAGAATGCGTTACAAAAGGAATTTCCAGACTCCATAGAAAATTGTAAGGAAATGCACGAGATTATGAGTGCACGGAAAAAGCGCAAGAACGAGACATACTATCAGTACATGCTGACTATGAAAGAATTGGGCCGTAGGGCGAAATTCCCGGATTATGTAGCCATTCAGTACATAATTGACGGAATTACCGATCATGAAATGAACAAAGCTATTTTGTACGGTGTAGTTACGTATGGTGCATTGAAAGAGAAGTTAATGTTGTATGAAACTATGAAAGAGAAGATGAAGAAACGTTATGAAGGTGAAGGAATCCAAAGGATGTCTACAAGCATGGATCGATTTGAAAGTAGAAAATCTGTGAAGGGGCAGCATTGTTATAAGTGCGGCGATCAAGATCATGGGGCTATTGCGTGTCCGAAAGGCGTGAAGTGCTTTAAGTGCAATAGTTTCGGCCACATAAGCAGAGATTGCAAGATAAATCACGTGACAAATTCTACGGCTTCGACAAGTCGCCATGATGGTGGGCGTGAATTCCATAGGCAAGCTTTATACGTGCAGTCGCAAGAGGGCGCTCCGATCGCGAATGAATGGAATGAACGAAGTCACGCGGACACGAATGAAGAAATGTCAACGTCAAATCAGACGTCAAAGGCGGCAACGGTACTTAGTGTTTTCAAAAGTGGACTTTCGAATAAATCGCTTAAATTATCGCGCATTTGTGAAGAAGAAGTACAATGTTTGATCGATACCGGCAGTGACATTAATCTCATAACGAGTGATACGTATTCTAAGCTCGGACTAAAGTGTTGTGAAGATGAAAATATGACAATATCAGGAGTTGGTTCTACAAAGGTGTATTCTCATGGCAAGTTGACAACTAGTATGGAAATGGACGGGTATGCTTTTGATGTGGTGTTCCACGTAATACCGGACACTGCTATACCGTATCAGGCCATTTTAGGACAACCTTTTCTGGCTAATACTACAGTTGTGATTGATGCTGGTGATATTAAGATTATGCCACATGATAATAAGTTGACTTTACGGTGTCTACCTGCCCGTGATGAGCAACAGGTTACCGAAGTTCCAGTAGTACCAGAAGTGACTGACAACTACAGGCCTATGAAGATAAAACAGAATCTGGAATGTTGTCAATTGTTTGATAAAAATAACAAGAAAGAATGCATGGACAAAAGTGTACAAGATAAGGTGCTAAAACTAAAAGTACAAGAGGAAGACAATAAGATATTTAACAGGAAGAAAAGACAGAAGTACATAGGAGGACTACGAAAGGTACACGAAGAAAATGAAAGGGCATTTGACAGAAAGAGAAAGAAAATACGGATGTTTGAAGAAGGAGACCTGGTTGGTACTCTGAAAAAGACTATAAATGAAGTGACTATGATCCAGAATGGTGTTATTTGATAGTGTCTTTATTGAGTTAATTTTATTTCAAGGTTCAGGTGTTTAAGTTACTTATTTTGTTTTTTCTAGTAGGTATGTTGTAATAAGATGTTAAGGAGTAGTTTAAGATATCATATTATTTCTACAGTGTGTTTAAAGATAGTGTAAGTAGTGATGTTAAGTTTAACAGATAATATTTCTAAAGTTTGTTCAAAAAGATATTGATTTTATTATTTCATTTACAACCAAGATGTTTGTCAAGTAGTAGTTATTTGTGTATAAAAGTTGTTATTAAATGTAATATCAGAACGTGTCAGTCTGAGGACAGACTGAGAGCAGGATGGCCGAGTGTAGGAATGATAGGCTGAATGAAACGTAACGCAAAGTGTGTGAAAGAGAGCGACGAGTGAGCGAGAGAGAAAAGGATTGCAGAATGACAGAGATATGGCGAACGGGTGTTTTTGAATAACGGAAAAGTAAAAACTCATACAACGTTGCAAAATAAACAAAGTTTATTAGAAATAGTAATCGTTTTCTTCATGCCCCATCCCACATTCATGACTCGTGTTGGTAAATATATACCCACGATAACACCATACAGATGGAATAGGATGGGCAGAAGCACTAAATGTGAACGCAAATAAATAACAATTTGCATTATTTTGATAACAAGTTAAGCTCCACTCCTTAGCACATCGGCGAAAAGTCACCAGTATGTCGATATTCTACAGACTGCACTTCGGCGAGTGTGCCCGCGATCTACACGAGCTCATTCCACCGTCCCCCTTTTATCTTCAGATTTCCCTATCCCTATTTGGTGGATATCCCAATTATTCGCACAAAGCGCTTCGCAGCGTCCTTCATTATGTGCACTGCTAAGGAGTGGAATTCTCTGCCGTCTTCTGTATTTCCGAATGCATATAACCCAGGTGCTTTCAAGGTCCGAGTAGGCACCTTCTGGGTGATCTAGCTCCATTTTAGGCCTCGTCAATGCGTTCGGGCAAGCCTGGGGCCAAGAGCTATCAAAGGTAAAAAAAAGGCTTCATTTACCGTTTAGTATGAGTTTTGAGACACACACACACTATCTGACCTTCTGAAGAGAGGCATAACAATTAAATAATACTCGCCAATCGGCAATCAAATATGGTATTGAAAATATATATATATATATTTTTAAATAATTTCCCAATGCAGTTTAAAGTTTAAACTGAATTTACGAGGCATTATAAATAATTATTGCGGAAAATACATAAATTATGCTTATGTATGGAAAATTGTGTTCTTTATGAATACAAACAAAAGCATAAACAGCATAAAAGCGCTCGATGTTAAAATAATGATCATGTTGTGTTGTTCACTGCTAACGAACTGGAATATGCGAAGTAATTCATACGCATGAATATATAATTATATATTATGTGATATTAAAGCTGCACTTATAGCAATGTGTTCACTACAAATCACAGTAAAATCCTTTCAATACCAGTGTGGGAAAATTTAAAAGCAACTGTGCTTTGGGGGTTTAAAAAGGCCTCATCACGTATAAAAGCGAAATACCTTTCATAGATTAATCACAAAATCTCAGAGACTACAAGTGCTAGGGGTCTCAAATCATGAATGGAGGCTTCTTTTTAGGATATAGCCGCTCGCTAAAACTGCTAAATTCAACCCCCAAGAGGTTGAAACAGGAGTTCAAGTTTGTATGAAACTTCGCCGTTTTTAAAACTAGAATCACTAAATTTCGCGGCGATGTCGCTGGCGGCCAGCTAGTGTAATAATATCTGCTTAAAAAATATATGAATGAACTATTTAGGTACTTGCCAGCCAACTTAGTCTATGTCTAAATTATTGAGGGTTAACCGAGCAGAGGAATCGTTCTTTAAAGAAAACAACAATGTCATCATTAGCTTAGCTTTATCCCGTTTTTACAGTGTCCGCTTGCCACCTGAAGGTTTACAGGTTCGCTTTTTTATACAGAGGTAATTATCTGTGAGTAAGAAATACCCAAATGGCAGTACATAATGGACAATTATGAGTGTAGATAAATAGAAACGAGTAATTGTACACTGGCAATAAAGGAAATAGACATAACCACAACGAATTGTACTTTATTGCGGTCGTTTGAGGAAATATTAATGCATAGTTGTCAAACCAGATACGTTTAACCAACCCACAAAGTCAAAATTTTTCCTCTTGAATGGCTTGTGTATGTGTAGGGGATATTAGGTTCTTAGAAGTCACCATTCAATTATATAATGTATATTGTTATTTGCTAGAAAATTGAAATTGGAAATTTGAATTTTGTATTATGATGTAAGTAATTAGATTGCTATTATCCTTGAGTCATTTGATTTTGAGAAAATGAAATTTAGAGATTATTAAGGTAATCTTTAGAGGCTTTATTATAACAACTTTTTAAGGTAGCTGTAATAAAAGCCTTTATAGGAGTATAATGATATTATGAAGACCATTATGGTGAAATATAGAGATTATTAGTGATCAAAATCAAAGATGAACAACTCAGTATTCATCATCATCATCAATTTAAGAGCCACGCTCTTGACGCGTTTGCGCGGTTGTGTGTCTTGTCTTGTCTTGTTGTAGCTCACTATTAACTTATAATAAAGAGTAAAAGATCACAAAATTATAATAATGTAAAAAACTATACATCCTGATGCTATGCGCCATAGAATCAGCAATACCTAGGCAACGGGGGTTGCCACATCTGACGCCAAGAAAGATGATAATAAAAAAAACTACGAGAAACAGTCGACAATAAATACAAATAACATTAGCATTTCAAATAGCACAACTTGTATTAGTGCGTCACAGGTTTCTTCATCTGCAAATCAATTAAAGTATTAATTATTGCATTAGACGTTGATAAGCATCTCACTACTTGGCCATATGCAATGATTTATAGTAAGTATTTTATAAAAAGAATGTCAATGAATGTCAAAAAAGAATGAATGTGAATATGTGTGAGAATGACACGTGAAGAATGTGTGTGTTGTGAATGCGTTTGTGTGCGATGTGTTGTTGTTGTGTTAGGATTAGTGATAGACAGGGAAAGAAAAATTGGGTGGAAAGAAAAAATATCAGAAAATTATGGGAAAATAAAATAAACACCCGAAAAATTCCCGAATTATGGGAAAATATTTTTTCGGACTTTTGGATGGCGTGCGTGGGGTCGAAACCAACACGTAGACTCCCCTTAACTAGGATCGAAGCAAACGGTATTCCATAATCTCTGCTTATCTTGGTGGGAAATAGGCGTGAATGTTAAAAAGTATGTATGTTAAAAAGAAATGATATTACATAATGATAAAAAGAAACTTTAAACAATACAATGCAAAACATTTGACTCAAACAATGATTTCCTTCAACACTTAAAATTCAATTAAGTACCTAATCGTTCGAATTTATGATCCATAGATGTATAATTTGTTGTAAAACAATAAATTTGTGAAATATTTGAAGTACCAGTACCAGTACAGAATAAATAATAGTACTACGGTACCAGGCAATTATCGGCAAGCAGGAAGGTGAAACTGGAAATTAGAATTTTAAACGCTTAATAAGAGTTTAGCTGGGCTCGGTAAACTATCATTATAACGACAAATAATTATAACAGTACTAGTATACTCATGTTATGTATAGTATGTAAGATACGACATGTGCCACGAGTAATATGATATGTGTTAGTACAGTTTTATTACGACAGTTGGCTCGACCATTATATACGACGATACGCCTCACCTATCATGTATGTCTAACAGAAAACCCATACCTAGTTTTTTTTTCATAATTTCTAATGGGATGCAAGCTGTATCTTTCTTTGCGTCACAAAGAGATGACTGTGGAAGTATGGATGAAGACGCTGATGCAAGATATCGTTGAAGGCCACATGCGTGTTTGTAAGAGCATTGTTTTGCTTTGGATGTTACGAAACTTCATCTTACATTTAGCCTACTTTTATAAATGATACACGACCACGTGGTTGTTATTGTTTTTTTTTACGTGACTTATAGTTTGATGGTAAGTGACATAACGACTTGGCCGGAAAGATTTATCATACGGGTGTAAGTGGTAGAGGAAGAATGTTTTAAAGAAAAGTCAGATCAAGAGTATTGTAAACCAGCGAGAATGCATAAAGTCTTTGAGGAGAGTGGAATCAGCAAAAATGGTGTGTCAGGATCGTAATCGCCGGGTCCGATTCCCGGTGGGGACAAATTACAAAAATCACTTTGTGATACCTAGTTTCGTTAGAACATTACAGGCTGATCACCCGTTGTTAAGCCGATGGTCCCGGTTACTACTTACTGATGTAAGTAAGTAATTGTTACACGAGTCATGTTAGGGGCCTTTGGCGGCTCAATAACTGACAATGACTGATGAGACCAGCCCTGACACCAGGGCTGATGAGGTTGGTAAACCACCTCGCAACCTACACGATAAGAAGAAGAAGGATCGTAGTATGTGGAATTCCGTGGTCTCTACCTACCCCAACGGGAAATAGGCGTGACCTGATGTATACATTACACTTGGCTGGAATTATTACTGATTATACTTGTACTTATAATCCGTATATTACGTTCTATTCCTTTCAGGACACTTAGGAAGATTAAAATGTAAGCGCACTTTTTTTGTAATTTCGCGTAGGTAGGCATAGTATCGTTTGTTATTCCAGACATCAATTTAAAACCAATCAAGTGGAACAAAATATATATGCATGTTATTTCTGGAATAAATGTGTGCGTTAGAACAAACAAACCATCAAGTACTGTCTTGTAAGCACAAAACTACTGACTAAATTGTGTAAATTATATTAATATTAAACAACTTGCGAAATTAAATAAATTTTCGTATCTTTATATATAATCTTTGTATTCTTATCTAAATTATCTTTGACATGTACCTAAAGTAATATTTTTATTATGCTATCTGATAAATACATGTTTTTTTTTTTATAAAAAGTCTCAGAATTTAGACAGGTACTAAAATTTGATAGCTAATTGTATAATAATGAGGCAAAAAATACTGAAATGAATATAATTTTCAACTGCTCTTATTTTTCAAGGTTGGCGTGTAGGAAACTCGTGTTGTTGTCAGATATAATGTTTTTGCAATAAGGTAGTTTTTGGGCTAAATAAAATATAATAGTTTGGGATGGGCACCTTGAATCTCTCAATGTAGGTAGGTACAGTCATGAGCAATATCATGTACCCACTTTAGAACCCTGTCGCACTATCATATTTGACATTTAATGAGACTTCCGGTTTAATTTTTCAAAAAAGTTAATGTGACATGGTTTCTAAGTGTATACATATTAGTACTCGTGACCGTACACGTAACTGTTGTTAATAAACGTATTGAACATGATTCTTACGATACAGGCTTTGCCTAGTGTAATAATTAATCATAGATATTGCCTCTGAAAAACGTAAACTCAGTAATAATTGTAAACTTGCACTAAAAATTTAATACTGATTTTGTAAAAATTGTACCTTTTTTTTCTGAATAAATAAATATTATTATTATTAAAAAAAAAACTTTTGTAGTTGCTCGATTTAAACTTCCTTTTTATTATAATAGTCTCACGCCAGAGGCATGTCAAAAATAAAAATCATATAAGTAATATAACTGTGATTTATGTATTAGTATAATATAAATCACAGTTACAAAATATTATTCCCTGATTACGTAATATAACCGGTGAACGGAAAAAGATAATAATAATAATGTCAAAGATAAAAAAAAAAATATTATATTAAAAAGCTACACTTGCCTTTTCATGTGGATAATCTGAGGCCGCAACCCAATAAGTAGGTCGTTCAAGAATTTTTATCTGGCTTAAAATACGACAAAAATCAAAGCCAGTGTATTTTTATTCCAATTTATTCATTATACGTCCACGTGGAAGGCAAAAAGGAAAGAAAAACAGCAACATTTTTTTTATAAATTATGATACAGGAAGTAAGCAAGTAACAACAAATATTTAAATTTTTGTGAAAATTTTTGATAAACCGTCTTATCGTTTTTATTATCTATTACTCAATTTGTAGTTGTTGTTATATTTTTATACGTATATCATAAACTAATCAATAATCATGATTTTGTTAATGTACCTATAGTTTAATAGTTACAAAGGAAACTGCCAAAATTATCTAAAAGGTTTCTTTTTCGTTTTAAATCTCTTAGAAAAAGCAATCGGAGTATAGGTTTGGTTAAAGTTAAGTTGCTTATAGCTTGTAGGCTATAAACAGTTCACAAGCAATTTATTTATTTATTGTAATATTATGAATATAATAATAATAATGTAAGTATTTGCGAGGAGCTCGGTGGCGCAGCGGTAAACGCGCTCGGTCTGCGATTGTTGAAGTTAAGCAACTTTCGCAAAGGCCGGTCATAGGATGGGTGACACAAAAAAAAAACTTTTCATCTCGAGCTCTTCCGTGCTTCGGAAGGCACGTTAAGCTGTTGGTCCCGGCTGCATTAGCAGACGTTAATAACCACCAATCCGCACTGGACCCGCGTGGTGGTTTAAGGCCCGATCTCCCTATCCATCCATAGGGAAGGCCCATGCCCCAGCAGTGGGGACGTAATGGGCTGGTGATGATGGTGATGATGTAAGTATTTGTAATGCTTTATTTAAAAAAATAACTTTCACGAAATGGCTGTTACGCTTGTTAATTAGTCCTTTCCTCACAAAGTCCCAGCGTTTTATAACGCTGGATAAGATAAAGATAAAGATAAAGGATAGACTTATGTCTATAATGATCATCAAGTTTCATCATTCATAGTTGCGCTTCGTATATCAATAGTCAGATAGTTATCAAACGCCTCTGTAACGTCAATACTGCATCCAGAAAATTCTCGCAAGTGGAGTCCCGACATTACCCAGGCAGTATTATGCTAGCTGAGGCCTTGGGGTCGATTTATTCCTTTTTTACGAGGACCGGTTTACGTTGCTCTCTTTCGCGA